>NC_052155.1:151151092-151839037 GCF_902713615.1 Scyliorhinus canicula
AACCCGCTTATGGACTCATCTGATTAATTCTACACTCCTGTGTACTTCATCCGATGCCGGTGTCTATGTATTTACATTGTGAACCTTGTGTTGCTCTATTACGTGCTTGAGTGATTGGAAGGCATTCTCTTTTCATGTACTAAATGATCTGTTTGAACTGCACACAGAAAAACACTTTTCACTGTACCTCGGTACATGTGACAATAAACAAATCCAAATCCTACAGGGACCTTTGTAATAAGGGGACCCTCAAAGGGACCCCCTGCCTAAAGGAACCCCCTCCACATCTTCGAGGCCTACCTCGCGTCCTTCAACGAAGACTTCACGGATCTCCAGAAGAAGCTGGTCCTCCACGCACAGGTGAGTCCAAAAGTCTTTAACCTCATCAGGGATGCCCCATCGTACATAGAGGCGATAACGCTGCTCAAAGGACATTGCGTTAAATCCGTTAACCAGGTATATGCCAGGCACCTCCTCGCCACGAGACGCCGACGCCCTGGGGAAATCACTCCTGGGCGATATCGGCTACCTAGCACGCGGAGCTGCTGATCAGAGATGTGTCGCGGGCATGCACTTGAACTATATCCGCCAGCGCTTATTAGAAGGGGGAACACCTGTACATCTTTCGGCTGTGGGAGGAAATTGCAGCACCCGGAGGAAATCCACGCTGACACGGGGAGAAAGTGCAAACTCCACACAGACAGTCACCCGAGGCCAGAATTGAACCCGGGTCCCTGGCGCTATGAGGTAGTAATGCTCACCATGCCACCCTTGAGCCATGTCATGCCGACATGAGCCATTCGTACCTGCAGTTGATCCTGGACCTCGCCTCCAGGTGGTCCACCACCATTGGCACCCACAGGGGGTTAGACGAATGCACCCAGCTGCCGTTTGGAGTTTCGTCAGCGTGCGTGATTTTCCAACAGGTGATGAAGAACATTAAGTGGTGGTTTCCAAGAGTGGCCGTCCACCTTGACGATGTTGTCATTACCGGTTCATCCAAACAGGAACATTTTGAGTACCTGACCAACGTCCTCCAGCCTTTCAATAAGGCCGGTGTCCGTCTCTGTTGGGAGAAATGAGTTTTCGGCACTCCTGAGGTTACATAATTGTGTTATAGGGTTTACTGCCATGGCTTACAGCACGTGGAAGACAAGGGGCTAGATTCTTCATTTCTGCGACTAAGTGTTGACATCGACGGAGAATTTGTGGACTTTCATGACAGGAAAATTGGTGCCACACCAACATCGATTCGATTCCGTTACCAGTGAGGTGCTAGCACCCGTACTGCGTGGAGCACCATCGATTCCCATGAAAAATGATGCGGGATTCGCTGGGTCCATAATGAACACTCGCAGGGCTGACAAGCTGCAGCCACACATAAAAAATACACCTCACATACACACACTGATCAAAGCTGAAAAGATGGGGCAGATTGTGCTGGAACGTCCATACAGCTGATAGGTCGACTAGGGCCAGAGGCCTGGGGGGTGCCCTGGGGTGGCGGGGGGGGGGGGGGCAGATTGAACAATTGTTGACACACAAGGGCTGCGCCGTCAGGAACTCAGCCCACTGGAGGTGGAGAATCGCGGGTGGGCGCACTAATGATATGCAAACGGTGTTTAAAGTACACACGCCGTGTATTGATGCTGTTTTCGAGCTGACGGAGGAATGCGGTTTGGCGTCAAACCAGCGCCTCTCGTGATTTTGGTGTTGGAAGTTATTTTCCGCCCAATCACTCGCCCCAATTTTTGAGCGGCTAACAGAGAATCCTGCCCAGGGTATCAAGCAGGCCCCTGTCCCTAGAGGACATTAGGAGTTGCGTTCCTTCCTGGGCCTAGTTAACTATTATGGGATGTTAATTCCCAATCTGGCTGCTCACCAGTTGTTGAAGAAGGAACACCCTTGGGAATGGGCCCCGGCACAACAAGAGGCATTCTCTGTGGTGAAGCAGCATGTGTCCTCCGCCAAACTGCTCAACCCTATCGACCCCGCCAAGCTGCTCCTCTTGACTTGCATGCATTGCCCCACCAGGTGGGGGCCGTTTTCGCCCACCGCATGGCTGACACCTTAGGACAGCCCATAGCGTTCACATCCAGAACGCTCACCTACGCAAAGCAAAATTAAACACAAATTGAGAAATAGGGACTGGCGTCATTTATGGTATAAAGAAATGTCACCAATATGTCTATGGGCACGCATTTATGGTCTACACCGACCACAAACCATTGCTGCGTCTATTTAAAAAGATTGAGCGATTTCCCTGATTGCTGCTGGGGCGTACAAGTATATTTTGGAAGGCTGGCCAGGGACAATGGTGCCAATTGGATTGCAGGCATTGTATTGTGCCAGATGGGGCTGGTCTCAGAGTCAGATTACCACGTGAAACAACATCCGCAGGCGCATCCTGGAGCAGCCAGAGCCTTTCCAGATACCACAATCCCACTTATCCTGCAGCCACCTTTGCTGGCACAACCGCCAGCTCTGCCGGCAGTCAATGTTCAGGAGGGCGAGATGACTAATGCTGACCATTCAGATTCCCGCTCCGATATGGACATCGAGCAACAATCAGACCGACGCACTGGCGCCCGTGCTCACATCACCCACGCTGATCCAGCCCAGATGCTCTGCGCAGAAACGCCGGTCCCCAGTGGGGTATACGCACCCCCACGGCCCTGATCAGTTGACGCAGGAACGTCGCCCTCAAGCTAAATGGACCAGGGGTCCTTCGCTACAGCCAATGGACATCGACATTTCTCCATACTTGTGGGGGAGGGGGTTGTGGTGTTATGACCCCCTCAGAGGTCACGGGGTGTGCACCATCCCGTTCTCCGTGACCACCTCAGAATTCAAACTTCCCCAGTAAACGGGGCAAGGGAGAACCTCTCAATATAAAAAGCCCGACCTGGGTGCAGGTCAGGGAGGGAAGCCCTTCGAGGAAGGAGTTTACTGCGTGAGAAATAAACCTGTAGTCGTTTTGTATCCAACTGTGCGTTCCTGTGTGGTCACTTTGTCGGATTCTCTTTTTTAAAAAATTCGGAGTACCCAATTAATTTTTTCCAATTAAGGGGCAATTTAGCGTGGCCAATCCACCTGCCGTGCACATCTTTGGGTTGTGGGGGAGAAACCCACGCAAACACGGGGAGAATGTGCAAACTCCACACGGGCAGCGACTCAGAGCAGGGATCGAACCTGAGACCTCGGCGCCATGAGGCAGCAATGCTAACCACTGTGCCGCCCCGCTTTGTCGGATTCTACAGAGTGGTTGCAGTTGGAGTTGGAGTAGTTCTCTAAAGAAGCATTTGATTTTATCTTGGGGAATGATTTGACTGGTTCAAAAATATCAGCCTCACAGAGGGTGTTGGAATAGCTAGTGGAAGTGAAAACATGGAGGTGCTACTGGAGGAACATCCTGGATTGTCCCCTGACTGTGCCGTAACTGGATCTCAGGCCCATAAAATCAGACCGGAAGAGAAAGGGAGCTGACATAGAAATTCAGTTATCTTGCACTATTTCTGAAAACTCAAGTAAAAGGGATGAAGGTAAAGCAGCACGGTAGCACAAGTGATTAGCACTGTGGCTTCACAGCGCCAGGGTCCCAGGTTCGATCCACTGCTGGGTCACTGTCTGTGCGAAGTCTGCACGTTCCCACTGTGTCTGCGTGGGTTTACTCCGGGTGCTCCGGTTTCCTCCCACAGTCCAAAGATGTGCAGGTTAGGTGGATTGGCCATGATAAATTGCCCTTCGTGACCAAAACAGGTTAGGAGGGGTTATTGGGTTACGTGGGTAGGGTGGAAATGAGGGCTTAAGTGGGTCGGTGCAGGCTCGATGGGCCAAATGGCCTCCTTCTGCACTGTAGGTTCTATGTTTGGGCAGAACGGTGGCACAGTGGTTAGCATTGCTGCCTACGGCGCTGAGGACCTGGGTTCGAATCCCGGCCCTGGGTCACTGTCCATGTGGAGTTTGCACATTCTCCCCGTGTCTGCGTGGGTTTCACCCACACAACCCAAAGATGTGCAGGATAGGTGGATTGGCCATGCTAAATTGTCCCTTAATTGGAAAAAAATAATAGGGTACTCTAAAAAATTTTGGGCCTCACAGTAGCATGGTGGTTAGCATCAATGCTTCACAGCTCCAGGGTCCCAGGTTCGATTCCCGGCTGGGTCACTGTCTGTGTGGAGTCTGCACGTCCTCCCTGTGTGTGCGTGGGTTTCTTCCGGGTGCTCCGGTTTCCTCCCACAGTCCAAAGATGTGTGGGTTAGGTGGATTGGCCATGCTAAATTGCCCGTAGTGTAAGGTTAATGGGGGGATTGTTGGGTTACGGGTATACGGGTTACGTGGGTTTAAAGTAGGGTGACCATTGCTCGGCACAACATCGAGGGCCGAAGGGCCTGTTCTGTGCTGTACTGTTCTATGTTATCTATGTAAAGCGAATGAGGCTGACATGTTTAGCCCATCCTCTTCAGTAGAAATGCAACAGGCTGATCCTGAGTTGAAAGAGCTGTGTCAAACAGCCTATGCAGAGATTGAATCAGAATCAATCCCTGAGTGTGATTATTTAAAAGACATAGTGCTGATGAGGAAATGGGGACCACCTCAAATACCAGCCGATGAGGAGTAGTTTATCAGGTGATATTTAATCTGGATGTTGCAATGCAATGGCAGGTCACTTAGGTATTAGGAAAATGCAAATTAAGACACTGAAACATTTTTACCAGCCAGGATTGCATAAAGATGTGGTTAAATTCTGCCAGAGATGTCACGGCGGGATTCTCTGTCCCGCCATCAGCGGGATTCTCCGATCCGCCAGCAGGCCAATGGGGTTTCCCATTGTGGGCAGCCCCACGCCATCGGAAAAACCCCGGGCGTGGGTGAGATGCCGGCGCATCAGAGAATCCCACCAGTGGCGAATCCAGCTTCATATATTTCAGGTCACGGGGAAACCTCAATCATCAACTTAGCCTATACCTTTAATTTCGATACCAACTTTCGAAGAACCATTTAGCAGGGTCTTAATGTACCTAAAACCAGAAGTGGGAATTAATGGGGTGAATTCTCCGCCTCCCCAGTCGCCTGTTCCTTAGTGGCGCATCGTCGCTGGCAGCGGGATTCTCTGTTCCTGCCACCGGCCAATGGGATTTTCCATTGTTGCCACCCCACACCGCCAGGAAACCGTGGGCAGGGTTGCACTGCAGGCGCAACAGAGAATCCCGCCAGTGGAAAATTCACCCCAACATCTTTTAACAATTATGGATGTTTCAACAACTTTTCCTAAGATGGTGCATCTGGGAAACAATATGGGAAAAATAGCAGCCGAAACGTTAGTTCATTTCTTTACAAGATATGTGTTACCCAAGGAAATCAAGGGTCAAATTTCATGTCACAAATATTTAAAGAAATAATGAATAGTTTGGGATAAAACTATTTAAATCTTTAGCTTATCATCCACAATTGCAAGGAGCATTAGAAAGATGGCATCAAACTTTAAAGACCACAAAGCCCATTATCAGGAATGTCCTAATGTTTGGGATAAACTATTTCCATTTTTCCTGTTGCCCATTAGAGATTCCCCATTAATGAGTCCTCAGGATTCACTCCTTTGGAATTGATATACGGGCTTGAGGTGAGCGGACCCCTTAAATTAATTAAAGAAAAATTAATCAAAGCTCAGAGACTGCACTTTTGACCTGTGTGTCAAATTCCTGGGAAGGATTCATCAAAGTTGGCCAAAGGGCATTTGAAAATCACTCAACAATGAAAGCTGGAGCAGATAAAGATGCTGAAGCTTGAAACGTTGTTGCTGGAGGCAAGGCTTTAGTATCTGGTGAACCGTTAAAAGTAACTCAAAAAGAAACTCAATCATGTCAATTATATAGTGAGTGGAGGAAAAATCAGTGAGTGTGTCATGCTAATATGTTCAAACGATATTATAACAAGGAAGGTACTCAGGGGATGAGTGGTTTTGCTGTAGTAAAAGAAGCAGGGAATGAAATAAAAATATCAGGGTCATTCAAGAATGAATCAGTTGACCCTCCAGTATCAGATTTGAAAACATTGATGTGCTTAAAAATGTGGATGTAACATTATACCTCCTTCCCGGAAATTATTGAGGTGACTTACGAAAACTACTACAAACTCATAAATCAATTTGTGCAGATAGATCAGGGAAAATGTCTTTGGTCATACATGATGTTAATGTGGGAGATGCATTATCCATAAAACAACATCCTCACAGACTCAATCCGAAGATGTTAGCCCAAGTGAGGGAAGAGATTAAGTTCACAAAGGAAAATTACATTATTGAACCGAGTCACAGTAACTCGAGCTTACCTGTTGTCATGCTACCAAAACCAGATGGGTCACAACCATTATGTGTAGATTGTCACAAAGTCAATGTGGTGACAAAGGCAGATTCATCTCCAATTCCACGGTTAGAAGATCTGGACAAGCAACGTTCATTACAAAAGTCGATTGATTGAAGAAATATTAGAAAAGTCTATTGACTGATACGGCCAAAGAGATATCAGCTTTCATCGCCCCAGATGGACTTTATCAATGTAAAGCTATGCCTTTCAGAATGAAGAATGCACCAGCAACTTTTCAAAGATTAATCAACAAGATCATTGAAGGATAATGTAACTGTGTTGTATATATTGATGATTTTGTTGTGTTTAGCCAAACCTGGAATTAACATTTACAACACTAGAACAAATTGTTTGATCGCTTACAAAGAGCCAATTTGTTCCTAAACATGGAGAAAGGTGAATTTGCCAAAGTGAAAGTAACTTATTTGTGGGTGGGACAAGGCCATTTAGCACCTAGAAAAGCAGAAACGTGTTGATGCTGGGGCAGGATGAGTGGACCTCTTCCACAGCAAAACTGGTACCGCACTTGGACCAATTCACCAACCATTAAGGGGCTAGCACTGGTGCCTCGTGGAATACTGTCAATTCCAATGAGAAACAGTGGCAGATTTGACGGATTCGGGATCGGCACTCAGGAGGCTGACAAGCTGCAGCCACATTTTAACACTGCATTCCCCACTCCCGTCCCTGCTGCCAGGGGTACCATTGGCTGGCACTGCCCATGCCTCCATGGCTCTTAGCCAGCACCCCCCCCCCCCCCATAGTGGCTACTGTGAACGTTGACCTTGGGTGGCTGCGTGAAGCCCAGTCGCTGGGTGATGGCCGGTAGGGAGGGGTATGGCGAAGGGTGGGGTGCAGGGGTGGGGGCACCCATATGGCTGGTGCCACTCTGCAGAATCATGGATCAATGTGGGTGGCCAGTGGGGTGCACAGCAAGATGGCTATCTTGCAGGCTGCAGCAATGGCGTACTGTGCCTGGACATTCCGGTTACGTGGGGGGGGGGTCACCCCAGCCCCATGGCCTGTCCCTTGGTCACTCCCTGACACCCCCCTGTCACCCACCCCCAAGCCAGCCTGGCCAGTGTCAGGACCAGCAACCCATGATTGCGCCTCTGCGTGTCCTACCTCCTCTTTCTCCATCATCAGCCACGGCCCTACCTCGCTGATGAGAATTCCCCCCGGCAGAGGCGGAGCATCTCGGAGGCCCAGGTGAACACCGGGTCAGGCCCGCTAATGAAATGCAAACAGCATGTACTGTGTGTGCAGAGTGGAATGCATTGACGCCACTGTCAAAGCTTTGGAGAATTGCGATTTGGTGTGAACCCTGCACCAGCCACGATTTTGGCATCAAGACCGATTCTCTTTCCCCATTTCAGTGTCGGCCAACGGAGAATTCCGCCTGGGGTATCTTGGATTTCCCAGTGCCCAGGACAAAACAAGAGATTTTATAACAAACAGTTTTATTGAGGTAGTTTTTCGGCATTGTAAACAGTTACAGACATCAACAAAAAGAAAGCAAAAAAGTTCAAACATCCACGTTCAATCAATACTTCAATCGTACCATACTGCACAAGCCCTACTCCTCTCCCATCGGCACTACCCACCAATTTATCCCTCCTACTCTACTCTACTCTAAACCCCCGTCCTCCCCTTTGCTGACGTTCACTCTCCCGCAAAGAAGTCGATGAATGGTTGCCACCTTCGGGCGAACCCCTGTACAGATCCCCTCAAGGCGAACTTAATTTTTTCCATACCCAGAAAACTCAACATGTCCGAAAGCCACAACTCAGTCTTCGGGGGCTTTGAGTCCCTCCATGCTGCCAATAAAATTTGTCGCTGGGCTATCAGGGAAGCAAAGGCCAAAACATCTGCCTCTTTCTTACCCTGGACTCCCGGGTCTTCCGAAACCCCAAAAATTGCCACCCTGGACCCATCGCCACCCTTGTTTTTAGCACCCGGGACATGATCCCCGCAAATCCCTCCCAGTACCCCTAAGCATCGGACATGCCCAAAACATGTGTACGTGGTTCGCTGGTCCTCCTGCGCACCTAGCGCATTTGTCCTCTACCCCAAAGAATTTGCTCATCCGAGCCACCGTCATGTGGGCCCGGTGAATGACCTTAAATTGAATCAGGCCGAGCCTGGCACATGTTGCGGTCGAATTTACCCTACTCAGGGCTTCTGCCCACAGCCCGTCCTCCATTTCCCCACCTAGCACCTCCTCCCATTTGAGTTTCAGTTCCTCCGTTTGGGACCCTTCCCCCTTCATGAGCACCTTATAAATATCAGAGACTCTACCCTCCCCTCTAGAGACTATTCTGTCTTGGATCCCCATTGGTGGAAGGCGTAGGAACGATGGGACCTGTCTACAGATAAAGTCCCGCAACTGTAGGTACCTGAAATAATTTCCCCTTACCAGACCAAATTTCTCCTCCAAGCTCCTCAGACTTGCAAAGCTCCCCTCCAGGAACATATCAAAAACAAGAGATTTTGTACGATGTAGGGATGAGTGTATTTGATTGTTCTGAATATCAGCACTGTAGTGACTCCTCTGACAAGCTTGTTCATGAAAGTCAAGAAATTTGAATGGACAGCGGAGTGTCAAAATGCCTTTGACAGCTTGAAAGCTGTATCGGCTCCCCCACTGGCTTTATTAGTACCAAGTCATGTTAATCCATTTAAACTGGCTGTCGATGTGAGTGACAGAGGCTTTGATACAGGAGTATGAGATGGGGATCACGCGGCCAGTCAGTTATTCATCTCGAAAGTTAAATTCTTGTCAGCAGAAATACTTAACAATGGAGAAAGAGTCTTCGGTCCAGATTCTCTAATTCTGAGGCGAAGTGCAGAGAACGCGTGGCATTTTACATGGAAAGAAATCGGTGGCGCCCTCTCATTGATGCTGTGACCGGTGAGGGGCTAGCAACCGCGCCACATAAAACTCCTGGCCTCCATGAAATAAACGGCCGGAGAATGTCCGGGTCTGTGGCCGCGTATGCGAACGGCAACGACCTGCAGCGGTTGTGCATTCAGCATGGAGATGGCCATGCGTGGACCCGACCTGCCAGATAGTGCCCCCCCCCTAGACACCCCCTCGCCTTCCCCAGGCCACCTGCCACCAGTCCCCCCGGCCCTCGTGGAAGCCTACCCAGCCAGCAGCACGACTCCTGCCCAACTGTGGTGGCGCTGGACACAGTCCGCTGCTGCCAAGCTGGGTTCCCGCACGGCTGGGATCACGCATCCCCCGTGCTGTCGTGAACTCAGTCCATCGGGGGTGGAGCATCGGTGAAGGGCCTTCAGGTGATGTCCCAATGGAGAGACAATATCACAGCAGGTGATTTATCCAAAGTGAATATAAAGGAACAAGAATGTAATGTTCATAATGGACTATCCTAAAAAAAATTTTTTACGGAAAAGTCCATTTGTGTTTGATATATTGTTCCTGGTTGAGTAAAGTCTGTATAAGTAAAATAGAGTTAGTGATAAAAGGAGATTGTGATAGGAAATGAGAATGCCTCTTAAGATACCTTTTCCTTTTTTTCTGTGGGGAGGTGTTAGGAACAATGTATAGCTTTAAGTATAATTTATATTTTCAGTTGAGTGTTGAGAAAGGTGAAACCTGGGCCAGAATTTTAAGTTGTTTGAATGTGTGCACACCAGACCAGAAAGCGTGTGAAAGCATGCGAAAAGAGATAGGCCATGCACCTGGACACCTTAGTGCACTCGTGCAATATTTTGGTTGGCGAGCACACTTCCATCTCTCATGCACATTCATCAACAATCAAGCAGGAAATTTAGCCGATTAATTGGCCAATTGAATGTAATTTTCCCTGGCCCAATTTCTTTTATGGCTAGTGGGTGGGCTAATTGGCCAGGCGACCTTTACATTTTAGCTTCAAACGTGATCCAGGGTAGAATGAACTGTCTGAGGTACAATAAAATTAAAAAGGTGTGTGGAGACTGAGTTTTGTGTTTCAATGTGCTGCCTCAACACTCTTTGCATAGTTTTTCCAGCGCAAATTTTTTTTCTTCAGATCTGAGACAGCTCCACAATAGCTGTTCCCCTGAGGGAGTACATGAGAAGCTCCAGCCCGCACACTCCTTTTACTCAGCACCCAGTCTCTTCCCACCTTCCCCAGCAGTGCTGAACCTTTACCAGCGGCAATACATGCTGGCTTCCCATTAATCGTTCCAGGGACGGCTCCAGCTGGAAGAGTGTTTCACACCCGCTTCCAAGCCCATCGAGTGCATGCGCACGGTGGACAAAAAATTCAGGCCCTGGGCACTGGTTTTAGTTTCATTGAGTGAGTTGTGCCAAGAAGTATTGAGGTACTATGGTTAGACTTTCAAGAGCTAGGCAGGAAGTTAAAGAGTAGGACTTCAACGGATGTAATCTCTGGATTAATCCCTTGCTTGGAAGTTTATCAATAGGAAGGATCAATACATGGCTTGAAGAATGGTGCAGTGGGGAGAACTTCACGTTTTTGGATATTTGGCACCAGTTCAGGGGGCACCCATTGAAAATGATTGGTTGCATCTCAACTGGACTAGGACCTCATGGAGAGGTTTGCTCCTATGACTGGCAATAGATTAATTTAAACTGGCAGGACTGGGCAACAATGGGTGGCATAATGGCACAGTGGTTAGCACTTCTGTCTCACAGTGCTGAGGACCCTGGTTCGATCCTGGCCCCGGGTCACTGTCCGTGTGGAGTTCGAACATTCTCCCCGTGTCTGCGTGGGTCTCACCCTCACAACCCAAAGATGTGCAGGGTAGGTGGATCGGCCACGCTACATTGCCCCTTCATTGGAAAAAAATATATATATATACTTTTTAAAAAGGAGTGGGCAACAACATACAGAAGTAGAAAAGGTTAATAGGGTGCATAGAGAAACAAGTGCATTGGATAGTATTAGATAATGAAGTAGTACCATACTAGAAATCAGCAAATTAAAAAGGACCATGAGGATTACAAGAACGTGTTTAGAATGTATGTCTGTAAATGCACAAAATGTGGTGAATAAGGTTGATGGGTATCAAGCACATATGAGTGTTAGAATCTGCCCAAATCTTATTGGTGAGGACAATTGGTTATCCCATGACTCTTGGGGAGTATGAGATCCCCAATAAGGGGAGCGGGGCAATCACTAGTAGCTGCAGCTATATAAATAGAGTTGGCCAGTGT
Organism: Scyliorhinus canicula; assembly: GCF_902713615.1. NCBI lineage: Eukaryota > Metazoa > Chordata > Chondrichthyes > Carcharhiniformes > Scyliorhinidae > Scyliorhinus > Scyliorhinus canicula. The sequence goes on from NC_052155.1 coordinate 151,162,643, forward strand.
GGTACCAGCTACAGAAGGAAGCAGTGGTGAACTACCGCTGCTGTGTACATCTTGTTGTCAATAAAGTTACTTTCTGTTTGTTTCTACAAACTCGTGCTGGTTTCTTCGTGGTCCTCAGGAAAATAACCATGAGGGAATATGACGTATTAGTCAGAATGGAAGAATGGCTTAAAAGATCTCAGACTTACCCAAGTTGCAGACAGGGGTCTGTTCTTGCCTTCGCTTCCTTAATCCCGAAGGTGTCTTTTGTTTGGTTGGATGTCTTCAGCTGCACAGTGCCGCTGCGTGGTTAAGTGAGCAAATGGATTTTTTTGTCCTGGAAAAATTCTAGTATGTAATGAGAGGGTCGGCTGAAAGGTTCTACTTAAGGTGGCAACCGTTTATTTCCTATTTCAGGGAATTGCTCACTGCCAGATGTAATGGTGGTATAAAGGATTGGTTGTTGACAGATCATGAATATTTGTACATATATGGTTGTACAGATGTTGTATTGGAAAATTTGTTAATAAAAAAATTAATTAAAAAAAAATTGTTTTCTTTATTTTATATTGCCTTTCATCAATCCCCCTACCAAAATGTAACGCTCACATTGCTCTGCATTAAGTTTAATTTGCCACTTGAACCTATTCCACTAGCATGTCTATGTCCTCTCAAAGTCTATCTCCCACAATATTTCCAAGATTGCTGTCATCGGCAAATTGTGTCCAGTACAGTGCAACCAAGTCTAAGTCATCATATATATCAAGAAACGCAGTGATCCTAGAGCAAACCGTTGGGGAACATTGCTGTTTACTTTCCTCTCATTGAAAAAACAACCATTTACCATTACTCGCTGTGTTCTGCCGGCTCAGCTATCTTCATATGTCTCCATTGTCCTTCTTACTTCATCTGCTCATCTGCTGACAAGTCTTTAATGTGGCATTTTAGCAATGCCTTTTGGAAGGCCATGTACACTACATTAATCTCATTACCGTTAGCAACCTTCTCTGTTACCTCATCAAAAAAATCAATCACGTTAGTTAAACACGATTTGTTTTTAACAAATCCATGCTGGATTTTCTTAATTAATTGTAAGGATCCTCCCGTTTAATTCCTGTCTGTTCCCTTTCCCTCCTTTTATTATGTTGTGTTACTATTTCAATTTTTGTACCTGGACAATAAATGAGATCTATGCCTTTAAGATGGCTGCATGTTTAATTCGAGTGGTTGGTAAACTGAAGTAAACCTGTGTTCTCAAGTCTAGGCAGGCTTCAGGAGGTATTTACATTTCAAAACAACAGATTCAAGGGATATCAGTGCTGATACAGATTGATGGACTTAGCTGTTGGCCAATGGACTATTTTGAATGGACATGATTCTTATCAATGGACCGTGCTGATTGGTCTGGTTTTTCTCTGGAATGTTCCTTCCTCTGTGAGATTGTTTCCAGTTTAATTTTGTTTTGAACTCAGAGCTGAAGGAGGCTCTTTGAGTTTCTCTTTTCTCTCTCAAACACCTGACTGGAGACTCTGTTTTTTCCTCAGTAAAGCTGGAGGACATTCTAGTGAAACTGGAAACCAAGTAAGATTAAAACTCAGGGGGCGGCACCATGGCACAGTGGTTTGCACTGCTGCATCATGGTGCCAAGTACCCTGTTTCAATCCCGGCCCTGGGTCACTTCCATGTGGAGTTTGCACATTTATCACGTGTTTGCATGGGTCACACCCCCACAACCTGAAGATGAGCAGGCCAGGTGGATTGGCCGAGCTATATTGCCCCTTAATTGGAAAACAAAATTGGGTATTCTAAATGTATAAAAAAAGATTAAAACTCAGGCTGAGAATTGTGTTTGAGGAGAGACAGACAAAATCTTAAAGAAATCCAGACAAGCCACTGGCTAATGCTGGGCAAGTTGTTTAAAACCCTTTTTATATCTTGTGTGGGGATCTCTGTTCTTATCTCAGTGAAGCTGTTAGTCAGTCTGATGGAGTTGGAAACCAAAATGAATCAAGAAGGCCTGAGGCGGATATTTTGAGTAAGGGCTAGGTTAATAAAAGTTAAAGTGACTCACCAAAGGGAATCCCACAGCCTGGGAGTTCTGACTGAATGTTTTCCGCCAGACGATTCTCATTCGCAATCCAGTCGGTGGCTTCGATTCTTAATCATCCTGGAAGGATAGCCTGCTGCAACAACCTTGACATTGGAAGGATCTTTCATTTCATATTTTAATTCCTATTATTTTTTTACCGTTTCCCCTCCCTCTGTGTCGCCTGCCGAAACAGTCCAAAATGTTCAATGCTATGATGATCCGGCGGGCATGCCAGATTCGTTGGAAGTGGGAGCCAGCTCAATGCATCAGCATTCAAAATCTGTGTACCTGGCCTATGCTGAAAGATGTAGTCAGAGCCCATCAGCAACAAGGCCCACCGTCGTACTCTGGCAGGGGCAATTGGTGGTATTGATCATTCTTCATGAAGGAGCTCCAGTAGGGACTTGTGGTCAGCTATTATGTGAAATGTTGCCCGTAGACATGCTGGTGAAATTTCTTGATGCCGTATATTACGGTGTGGCCTTCCTTCTCAATTTGCGCACATTTTTGCTCAGCATCAGAGTGTGTTCTTGAGGCAAAGGCAATTGTCTATTCTGAGCCATCCTTCATTGTAGTTGGACAGCCCTAGTACCGCCGTTATGAAAAGCTGGCTGCTGCGCAGGAATTTGCGGGATTGGGAGCGCCGCAGACAACGGCTCCTTGGCTCTCCCGACATCCGCGGGTCACACCCCCGAATTTGAAGAACACTGCCCTATCCCATATGGCAATGCATTGCAGGTCAGAATGGGGGTTTTGTTCAGGTCAGAATGAACCAGTAGGTCCGATGGCGTGCAGATGGTGAAACTTGAATTCAAAAAACAAATCTGGAATTAAAAATCTAATGATGACCATGAAACCATTGCCGATTGTCGTAAAAACCCGTCTGGTTCACTGTTATCCTTTAGGGAAGGAAATCTGTCATCCTTACCTGGACTGGTCTGTATGTGACCTCCTGCCCCACAGCAATGTGGTTGACTCTCAACTGCCCCCTCAAGGGCAATTAGGGATGGGCAATAAATGCTGGCACAGCCTGCGATGGCCACATCCCAAGGACAAATAAAAAAAAGACTTGCTTAACATGTTTGGAAGGCTTGCTCCTGTGGTTCCTTCCAATGCCAACATTGGTGTTTTCCCAAGGGGATGTGTAATGGCACCAATATCATTGCTAGGTAGGGAATAAAACAACCGTAATAAGACATAGAAGCAGAATTAGGCTTCAATCATGGCTGATATTTTTCTCATCCCAGTTCTCTTGCCTTCTCCCTATAACCTAATCCCCTTATTAATCAAGTACCTATCTATCTCTGTCTTAAAAGCACTCAGTGGTTTGACCTCCACAGCCTTCTGCAGCAAAGAATTCCACAGATTCACCACCATCTGGCTGAAGAAATTCCTCCTCATCTCTGTTTTAAAGGATTGCCCCTTTAGTTGACCATCCCTAAGAAAGACTTTAATTCTGCCACATTCTCAGGTGTTGGGTCTTCTCTTATGGCTCTCTCCTTGTCTTGAAATGGGTGCAGGTCTTTTGAGTCCACTTTGAACCCTAGGCACGTGAACTCACTAGCCTGGAATGTGCAGTTCTCATGTTTGAGTCGGATTCCCAGATCTCAGAATCCTCTGAACTCCTCATCTAAACTTGCTAGGCGCTCCTCATGTGATGTTCCTGTTATTAGGGTGCCATGCAGGTAGGCCGTAACCTTCAGGATGCCTTGGAGGAGATTCTCCATTGTGCGCTGGAATATTGCACAGGCTGAGGAGATGCCAAAAGATAATCTGGTGTTTTATGCGCGTGAATCATCATAACGTTCCGGGAGTCCTAGTTGCAAGTGAGCATCACTGAGGTCGAGCTTTGTGTCTGTGCATAAACGTCTTCAGTTTGTGGAATTGAGTAATTATCCACTTGGGCTGTCAAGTTTATTGTAAGCTTGTAATCCCTGCATCTCCTAATGGAGTAGTCTGACTTCAAATTAGGGACGATGGGGGAATGCCCATTCTGAAAACTTTACGGGTCTGATAATTCCCAGCTCTTCCAGGCATTTAAGTTCGGCTTCTACTTTTTGGTGCAATGCTTGCTCTGAAAAACGTTGGTGTTGATTCTGGGTTGACAGAAATCTTGGCCTTTTCATCCCTTTATGTGACCCAACTCATTCTGGAACACATCCTTTCATTTTACAAACTTCCTGAAAGACGCTGCCCAAGATTTAAAACATTTCCAACCAGTTCAACTTGATTTGGCTCAGCCAATTCCATCCCATCAGGCTCGGTCAATATCCCTCGACAATGATCATAGGTAGCTTGGACTCTTATTGCTGATATGACACTGGATTCACAGTTGTTCCCAAAATATTTAGGGTCTCCCCCGTCTGTGTCACCAACTTGGCTTAAGTCCAAAGTCTGAACACCTCCTCGAAGATATTTAAATGTTTGTTCAGCCACAATTGTGGCCGACACCCTAGTTTTAACTTCTATCTTAATTGGTCTTCCATTTGCTCAGAGGACTGTCTCAATTGGAGCTGTTTTGCACACTTCCCACCACATTTTATTTGCATGTTTCAGGTTCTTCATCTGAATTCTCCTTTTTGTTCACTGGTGCTATGGTTTGCTGCTTTATTTTTTAATTGGTGCGTTCTGATGGGCACTGTAGCCACCTGGGGTGGCCACGTCCCAATTTCAAAATGGACACTCATGAGGAGTGTAGGGAAAATTGGCCAGCTACAGGGAACACAAGCAGGTGCAAGGTTTCCTGTGTATTAAGATTTGCAGAACCCAGACAGAACCGAAACCAATAGCCATCTACATACTAATGAGCGATCCCCAGAAACATTGAATCAATCGGGACCAAACCAGACTCCCCGGCGCCAGTGGGAGCTAGGACAAAGGCAGGCCAACGGACACATAGGGCCCGACCAACGATCAGGGAATAACTCCAGTATTGGAGAAAATCGATGAGAACGATTGAGACCTGATCCAATTAATTGGGACCAAGTCCAGGTCCGCCCAAAAGGGCGTGAAACCCCTGGGACCTATAAGATAGCGTCCCCAAGTTCAGTTCGCTTTCTTGGCAGCTCTCAAAGAACTCTTGACCGTGACTCTCAGCGAGGAGAGACCTGCCTATCAGCTGCATCAACCAAGTAAGTCCCAAGTCAACGCACGCCACGAGATAGACGCTCCTAGCTACTATTCCGTACCAGTTTGAAGCCAGCAGATTCAGAACCGGACGAAGGCCATTGTTCCTCTGACCTGGTGGGTCATTCGAAAGCTAAGTATAGGCCTTTAGTAGCAGTGATAGTTTAGTAAGTAGAGTTTATGCATGAGTAGTGATTGACTGTGTGTATAATAGATGTGTATTGATTTGAAACTTACTAACTGGTGTATTGAGTTATTGATCAGCACTTGACTTTGAACCTCGTGGTGGTATCAGAAAGATACCTGGCCACTCTAGAGCAAAGGTTATTAAAACAGAGCAATTAAAGAGAAAGCATAACGAGCAACAGCACAGCAACATGTCTGGGTATGGCCCTTCCTATTGCACTGAAAGCAAGTAACCTCCCTGCAGTGGCACAATTCACACACTGAAAACAGTCATTTTGACTCCTGGGCTGATCACTGACGATCCTGTTCATGGAATTGTGGCTGTACTTCCTATGCCTGTTGACCTGTCTACGAGACTTGCAACCTTACCACCCCACAACTGGTTCACCTCGCCCTCTTGCATGCTTTGAAGTTCTTCTTAAAAAAAATATTTTTATTCTCCTCCTTTTTCACATTTTCTCCCAAATTTACACCCACCAACAATAAACAATAATCAGCAACAAATATGTCAATCCCCATAATGACAACGATCCCATCCTCTCACCAAACCCCAACATGCTTTGAAGTTCTGACGCGCCCCCTCTCAGCACACTCGGTTGCCTGGGCGATCTCAATCGCCCTGAGTAGGATAATCTTCATTTCAGTCAGAAGCTTCTTTTGCATACTAATGTTTTAATATCGCATATTAAACGTGGCACGCAACATTGCACCAAACCCGTAATGCTCGGCCATTTGCCTGAGTTTGGCCAACAAAGGTGGAGGTAGTTTGTCCTGGGTCCCTGGCAGATGAGTTGAACTTGTATCACTGTATAAGGATTGAGGTTCTGGGGCTGAAATGCTCCCTGAACAGCTTCACCAACTGGTCAAATTACATCATGTCATGACGAAGCCTCCGGGGACGTCAAACGTCTTATAAGGTTGTAGGTTGTTGGCCCAAAAACTGTTAATAGGATAACTTTCTGTTTATCCTGCCCCTGTTATTTCATTTGCTGTGAAGAAATAATGGAGCTGGCCAATATGGTGGATCTAGTCTTTGGCCCCCTGATCGAATGTCCAACTTCCCAATAGAGAGTTTTTTTCACTCACTGTTCTCTGGTACCATTGACTCTTTCCGACTATGGGTTCGCCTTGGAGGCTTTTCCTTCCCCCTTTGAATTCAACAGCTGCAGCTTGCGAGCAATCCAGTTTATACTGATCATCAATGTGGTGGCTCAAGGAGAAACAGGGAGCTAGTAGCAATGAAGAACAAATTGTTTATTGGCAATTGACAAGAGTAACCAATGTACTGGCATAGAGTCTCTACACATGTGTTCACACTCTGGTTCCTGGATTCACTCTGACTCCGTGGGCCCCGCTCTTTGTCCTCATTGGTCAGAGTTTGTGCACTCCTGCACAATGGGCCCCAAGCCAGTCACATGGGCCATGAAAGTCATTAAAGGGACCGCACTACCGCAGAAACACACGTGGGGTTTTGGGGGGAAAAGGAAGGAGAATGTCACTAAGTCATAATGTTCATTCAGACAGCCAGTATGGACATGATGGGCTGAATTACCTCCTTCTGTGCCGTAACAATTCAGTGATTCTGTGAAAATGGATCTTGTCGGCAGGGACACCATGTATAAATCTCTGCAAAAAAGGGGCAAAAAAAACCCAATGTTGCCTTCACCCTGATTGCCAGCTTTGTAGGTAGCTGTATCAAGCTGTACAAAAGACCCTCAGTACTCAAACACCAAGAACTGGATTTTCCTGTTGGAGGCTTAAATCGAGTGGTGCATTTGATTCCGGGTCATGACCACAGTTCCGTCTCCAACGTACCATGAAGTGCAATTTTCACAAGAACAGGGTCTAGGGTCTTAGTAATCCTAGAGCCGGCTCTGCCATCCATTTAGTAGCGATGGAGGCTATGTGGGGGAGGGGGAAACAGCAGGGGAGTGGGCCATGTTCTGGCCTGAATTGGCATTCATTGCTGTGGCTGCTGTCTGTGTGTGGTCTTCAAGAAATGAGAGAGTCTTCTATATGGCCAAGGCAAATGGAAAGCTGAGTCCTGGGATGGGGTAGGGAAAGGTTGGTTCGTAAAATGTTATTAATGTTCAGTAGTTTATTGTTCAAATTTTCACTTTATTGTGTTACATAAATCTGTTTTGGTGCTGCCTTCACAGAGGTAGTCTTCACAGAGCTCCAAAAGGCTGACCCACCACCCACGGAAACCTCACAATGTCAGAAGGTGAGCTCTTAACTAGCTACCTAATGACCTTAATCCATCCTATTGCCAAAGTGGACAATTTGACTTTCCCGTGTACCCTAGCTCTCTGCTGACCTGGGGAAAGACATCAGAGTTGGGATTGAGGCAACAGACCGACATGCAGGCTGCCAGCGCCATTTTACTTTGCCATCCTGCCTCGGTTCTATCCCAATTTGGGATGGGAAGATACAGTTTCAAGTGCCATTGCATGCAGAGATTCTATCTGTCCCCCCCCCCCCCCCCCCCCCCCGTTGCAAAGCAGGGGTCTGGCCTCTTTGAATTGGAACAAAGCATTCAGTTGGACCGTGCCGTACCACTTGTCCCTCTGCTGATGTCTTGTTTACAGGGCCGGCATCTGCTTTGAAACTTCTGAAACCACGTGTTATTGTAGTGGCAAATTCCTACCCACAGCTGGTGTCACCATTTTCACAGAACCTCAGCAAAAGTTTCCCACTTATCATTGTAGTGATATGTATATATAGAGACATGTGAAGGGTTAATGATTACATCTCAGTGTAACACAACCACTAGAGGGCAACACTATAAATATGAGAACTCAAAGGATCTTGAGTCTCTTCCAACCAGGAGTGCCTAGACAGCAGAGTGTTAGAGAGATAGATCACAGCATAGTTAGCACATGTAGTTTGAATTAGTTAAATACTTTAAAATAGATTACTTGATTACTAGTTATAGTTCTGTAGTGTGTAAACTCAATAATCAATTCATTAATCAATAAATCCGTTTTGTTTTAAGTTGAAGATTGGTGGCTTCTTCAGAATCACACCATCAGACCATTCTGGATATATAAAGCAAAGAGTAATAATATAATACCAAAGAGTAATATAACAGTCATGATTGATGTGGAGAGGTTTCTTGTCTCTTTTGACAGCATCCTTGAATCAGAACTTTGGGCATCCTGCTGGACTCTTGGCATGAGTTATCTTCCCACTTCACAAATCTTCAGGGATGCAGCCACCTTATTCCTGTGGACATGCCCAAGCCAGCAAAACCTTCTTTGCTTGATTAGCATTAGCATGCATGACAGGATTGCCCTTGAAAGGATTGCATCACTGATGACTTTAGGCAGAATCTTGTGCCTTCCCTGTGGCAGGTTTGGTGGTTGAGTCATATTTAATCAGGCAGGTGAGAATCTTGGCACCTTCCTGCCTCCACCCCAATTAAGTTGATGGTGGGGTTGATGTGATTGTGGCCCTAATTCCCCTGCACTGCCAAACCCCTACAATTGTTTTTTTGTAGATCAATAATCTGTCTATCTCAGCCTTGAATATGTTTTAATGACTCAGTCTACATTTCTCTCAGGAAGAGAATTGCAAAGACTGACAACCAACTGGGAGAAGAAATTCATCCACATCATCTTAAATGGATGAATTCCCATGTTTAAACCATGCCCCGCAGCTCCAGATTCCCCCCACCAGGGAAAGCATCCTCTGAACATCTACAATGTCAAGCCCACTCAAGAAGATTACCTCTCATTCTTCCAAACTCCAGTGTGTATTGGCCCAACCTGCTCAATCTTTCCTCATAAGGCAAACACCTTCAGCCCAGGAACCAACCTGGTGAGCTATCTCTAAACTACTTTCAATACAAGTAAGACCAAAACTGTACACAGTACTCTAGATGTGGTCTCACTAATGCCTTGAACATTATAGCAAGACCACCCTATTTTTATACTCCATCCACTTTGCAATGAAGGCCAATATTACATGTGCCGCTGTACCTATATTAAGATCCCAGAGCAGACCCCTACATTTGTTAAGATACCGGGCCTGAACACCAAATATTTCTAATTTTATATTAAAACAAATTTTATTCTTAATACAGGGTTGAATGCATTAACATCACATAAAATAGCTTTTACAATTAACAATTAAACAATTCTGGATAATCCCTTTACCAGCAAATGACATTAATCATGGGGTCTCCATCACCACCATACACCCCATACTACAGCCAGGCACCAAAATAAAGTGATGCCAACCTCCAACCACCTGCTTTCTCCCTTAGTCTTCTCTTCAGTCGGCACCTCAATCCATTAACTCACGGAAGACTGATCAACTTCATCAAACATTATTATTGTTTGAAAATTAATTGAATGAGAAAATAAACAGATAACTTCACCCAGGTGACCCATCAAACGCAACTAATGATGTGTCACCTTGCGAACACGCCCACTCCAATGAGGTGCTCCTCTCTGTGGCTGACAATGAGGTGGAGACAACCTGGTCCATTTAGTACAGATGCCTATGGTTCTACCCTTGTCTTGGATTTGCCCGAGAGGTCTCCTCCGCAGGTTCCTGAGCCTACGCTCTTGCAGGGGCAACCTATATTACAGGGCGTTCATCATGGATGTTGGAGAGGCTGAGGAGGCAAGGGATGACGCATGTGACCCCGCTCATCAGTCTCTGACTGCTTTAACCCATTAATGACATTCTTCAATCCTGAACGAGGCCACCAGCTGCAACAAAGTTGCATCCACTCCTCACATCTCTGCACCACCAGCGACACTGAGCGGGCAGTGCAACAGCGAGTACCACACGCTGCTTCTGTACTCATTAGGAGTGGTGCTGCATATCGGTGGCCATACTCTCGACAGAGGAGCTCCTGTGCTCAAATGCCTGGGACTTGACAGAGCACATGCACTTCATGCACTCCTCCATTGACATCCCATGCTTTGCAATGCCTCAGAGATCTCTGACAATAGGGATCTCATCTGTGTCTGATGCTGCAGGAAGTACTCCTTGTATGTGAGACCTGAGGACCAGTATCTTCACCCTACAAAGCACAGCTGTGTGTCTCCTCCATTCTCTGAAGCGGACTTCCCACATCTGCCCCTGCCTCCTCCTCGCTCATGATGTGCTGCTCACCTTGTGCTCCTTGCTCTCAGCAAGATGATGGCCCCATGAGGTGAAAATGTTTCTGCTGGTGGTTGGTGCAGAGGTAGGATGTGATGGTGCATGCTTTGTGCACGAGGCTGGCAACATCTGTGCTATTGCGCTCTCTGGGTTGCCGGCTGCAGGCTCTGCAGGGGTAATAAGAACATAGGAATTAGGAGCAAAAGTAGGAAATTCAGCCCCTCGAGCCTGCTCCGCCATTCAATCAGATGATAGGTGATCGCTTCCTAGGCCAGTATTTATTACCCAACCCTACTTGCCCTCGAGGAGGTGGTGGCGAGCCACCTTCTTAAACCACTGTAGTCCATGTGTTGTCGGAACACCCACAGTGCTGTTAGGAAGGGGGCTCCAGGATGTGACTAGGTACTGGCTCTGACAATGTTAGGGAACACTATGGGCATGGAGTCTGTTGAGTTTGTGTACATGCTGCTGTGCACAGCGTTAAAAGCCAATCACCTAGTGCAGCTTTCTATCACCTTCCCAAATCTTATGAGGTCACTGAAGTGCTTGTCACACTGGACTAACATCCTCCTTAACATGACATGATTGCTGATCTCCTCCACCGCCTCCAGCCATTCCCTTTTGATCATCTGGGAGGATAGTGGGGAGTTTTGACTGGAAAAAGGATATCCTGTCTCTAGGCCATTGACTTAGTGAGAACTTCTAGTGAGGTATTTGGAAATTTTGGGGCCATCTGTACTTATCTGCTCCTTCCAGGGGGCCCTGACCCTATTTGGATCTGTGTTTAGACATTACGACAGTAAGCAGCAAGCCTAGTTATGGCTGCCATTCGACCTTTCAAAGACCTCTCCATTAGTATTTCCTGATGTGAAGATGCCGGCGTTGGAATGGGGTGAGCACAGTAAGAAGTCTTACAACACCAGGTTAAAGTCCAACAGGTTTATTTGGAATCACTAGCTTTTGGAGCGCTGCTCCTTCAGCGCAGATGAAAGAACTGCGCTCCGAAAGCGAGTGATTCCAAAGAAACCTGTTGGACTTTAACCTGGTGTTGTAAGACTTCTTCGTATTTCCTGCCTTCAGGCTGCTCCCTGTAATGCCAATTAGGCACAGGACGACCCTCGGATTAGGGTTAGGGTTAGGCACAGGACGACCCTCGGGACCAACAATTCACCTACATTTAAAAATTGTGTTGCGTAAGTGATGCTGATGCATCACTGGGAATGCTGTAGTAGACCGGTTCCTGATTGAGGAATGAAAATGAAGTCTTAGGGTTTCACTGCCACCTACACTGTCCTCGAGGCAGCTGCATTAGGGATGAGACTGCCATCCACCACCTCATGGAATGTGACTTTGAAAGAAAGAGATGCAGTGGTTTCTGTTGATGTTTATCACAAATAGCTTTATAACAAAGGGCCGTGTGTGCTATGGGCTGCTCCCAATGATGCACACTGAGACAAACAACAACTGCAACTGGGGGACAATTAAAGATGCTCTTTGGTCTGCCTGAAATTTATTGGTCTTCCAGCGCAAAGAGCTGTCCACACAGAGCATTGCACACACTGTGGTGGAGGCTCAAAATGGGAGGCCCCTGCCTAAGGTCCTTCTGTCATTGTAAACGGATCCAGAACCAGCGTAAAATCCCATGAGCTGTATGTTTGGCTTGAAATATTTACTGTACATATAATCTGTAATCATATATGTAGTGAACTACCTCAGCCCACCACATACTGAATTGAAATAAACTGAGCTTCATGTAATGTCATATTTGACCTTTTATGTCATGTGCTTTTCCAAGTTTTATTAACATGGTATATTTTAGGAAAAAAGTGGTTGTTGAAACAGTATATTTCCACTCACTTGATGACGCAAGCAATTTCAAGAGTTGTTAATATTTCCATAACATAGATTTTCCAAAAAGGACCCCTTGCAGCTGAAGAACTCTGAATGGGATGTAAGGTCATTTGTTTAATTTTTTACAAGTAAAATGTTATTTAATATTGAACTACAAACTACAATGTTGCAGATTAAATATATGTTGATATATATTGCACGTAAGGTATTATTATAAAATATAGTCAAGCATTCCAATTAACACTATTTATATTTCCTACATTCCCCTTCTGGTTGACCCAACAAATAAAAAACATCACTAAATAAAGTTACAGTTTGTAATTTCTGCATCAACCATACTGAAAATTTGTTTCACTTATTTTATAGCAGGATGAAAGTGAACAAAGTTGTATAAATTAGAGTACATTTTAAAGGACTGCTCTCTCTGTACAGGAATGTACTTATGGTGAAGAAATAAAAAAGCAAATAAGCCCAACTGGAAGAAGTGCCGAAATTGACCAGTTGGCGACAGCAGTGTGTTGATAACTCGTGCTCAGTATTCGGGTCTTTTTCCATTTGCACAGACAGCGCCCTCTGTTGTCCATTCAGCAGGAAACCTGCAGCCCTGTCACAGCAAGTTCCCAGCAAAAATAACACCAGATTTTGCCAGAACATTAATAGAGACCTGACTCAAAGGAAATAAAGATTTGGTACTTAATATTCCTGGCGACAAGACATTCAGGAAAGATAGGGCAGAAAAAATTAGGTGGGGGGGGGGGGGGGGGGGGGGGCGGGCAGTTGGTAATATTGGTTAAAGGAACTATGACAAAAAAAATCTGGCATTTGTCTTGTCCTTTTCATTCCCAGTGGACACTTCGGTCTTAAAGTACATTATAACCAGTGAAGTACCTTTGATGTGTAGTCACTATTGAAATATTGGATTCTGGAGCACATTTGTACACAGCAAGGCTCCACAAACAGCTAAGGCCAGACAATCTTATGTTGTGTGATTTTTAAAAAATGTTTTTATTCTCCATTTTCACATTTTCCTTCAAAATTTACACCCCACCCACAGACAGTCCACGGTAACAAATACAAAATCAATCCCCTTAACAATAACAACGATCCCATCCTCCCACCACCCCCAAACAACGGCCCATCTATCAATATATGCATCCAATAAAACAAGCCCTCCCAAGGTGGAAACAAAAAACAAAGGAGAAAAAGAAAAAGGAGTCCGGGACCGCCCATGGTCACCATTAACCTATAGAGTCCACTACCCCCCCCCCCCCCCCCTACACTCAATGCCATCTGAAAGAGTACCGTACATGATACCCAAGAGTTGTAAACACCCCACCCCCCCTCCAACTCCTCCCCTCCACTGCCTCTTGTAAAACTCCTCCTCCCAACCTCGGTTCCTTCCCCCCAACTTTCCACCCTGGCTAGGCCCCTCGGACCGTGTCCTGCCAGGCTCCGATGGCCGCAGCCCCTCCCCCCATCTCACTCCCGTTCACTGGCCAGCTTAAACCGGCCAGCATGGAGGCCCCCGCTCGGGTCCCTTTCCCGGCCCTAGGAAAGCCCAGAAATCCCCTTTTAGCACACAAACCCCGCATATCCACCTACACCCCAAAGAGCTCTCATTTTGAGTGAAAGTCCCATCACTTCCCTTGTCCCAATATAAACAACCGTGGCTCCTTTAGCCCATACACCCGCACGCAGTGAAACAAAAAAGAAGAAAATACAGTCATGAGGTTACATCGGCACATGGCCATTTCTAAATTTCTCAGTTCTGCCTTCGCAAACTCCTCCGCTGCTTCCTGTTCCAAAGTAAAAGTCCTTGAGCTTGTAAGTCACCCTCAGCTTCGCTGGATATACAATGTCGCACTGCACCTTGCTAATGTACAGTGCCCTCTTCACCCGGTTGAAGGCAGCCCGCCTCCTCGCCAGCTCCACTGTAAAGTCCTGATATACATGTATACCAGCTCCAGCCCACTGCACCACCCGCTTCTGCTTGACCCATCACAGGACCTTCTCCTTCACACTGTACCTACGGAAGCACAGAGTCACTACCTTTGGCAGCTCATTCGCCTTTGGTACAGGCCTCCACGACCAGTGAGCCCGATCCAGTTCTTATCGGGAGGGATCCTCCCCCTCCCCCAATAGTTTCGGCAGCATCGTGGCAAACTACTCTAGTCGGCCTCGGCCCTTCAACTCCTTCGGGCAACCCCACAATCCTCAAATTCTGTCGCCTGGATCTGTTTTCCAGGTCTTCCATTTTTCCTAGAAGATCCTTGTTAATCTCCATCACCTTCCGCATCTCCTTCCCCATCGAGATAAGTTGATCACCGTGCTGCAATAATGTCTCCTCCACTTCCTTCGGCGCCACCCCTTGCTCCCGCACCTCCGCCACTGTGCTCGCCACCGCAGTCGTCACCGGGGAAATCGCCTCCTCCACCAGCACACTCAATCTCCTTCCTCATTGTCTCCATGTATTTTGTAAACTGCCTTTCGACATCTGCAGCCATTACCTTAGTCATTTCTTCAGCTGTAAGCAATGCGGCCTCCCCTGGTGCTCCAGCCTCCATTTTCCTTGGTGACCCCGCGGTGACCTTTCCACTCCCTGACGGACCTTCAGCTGTTTTTTTTACGGCCGTTTATTTGCTCACCCTCGACATTTTCCTTCACCGTGTCTTCACTGTGCCTTCTCCCTGCTTTTGCCACCTCCGTGGAGCGGGCTTAAAGCCCCGAAAATGCAGTTCCCGAATGGGAGCCCTCCATTGTGCGGCTGCCTCCCGCCCGCCGTCACCAGAAGTCCCATCTTGTGTGATATTGATTGAGTTATAAACATTGGGCAGGGTACCAGGGATAACACCCCAGCTCTTCTTCGAAATAATATGAGATCTTTTATATGCGGTTGAGAGGTCAGATGGGTCATAATTTAGCGCCTCATCCAAACGACAGCACCTCCAACAGTGCAGATTTCCTGCAGCGCTGTACTGGAGTGTCAACCTTTATTTTTATACTTAAGTTAGGGCGCCACAGTAATACAGTGGATTAGCACTGTTGCTTTACAGCTCCAGGGTCCCAGGTTCAATTCCCGGCTTAGGTCACTGTCTGTGCGGAGTCTGCACATTATCCCCGGTGTCTGTGTGGGTTTCCTCCGGGTGCTCCGGTTTTCTCCCACAGTCCAAAGATGTGCAGATTAGGTGGATTGGCCATGCTAAATTGCCCTTAGTGTCAAAAAAGGTTAGGTGGGGTTACTGGGTTACGGGCATAGGGTGAAGGTGTGTGGTTAAGTAGGGTGCTCTTTCCAAAGGCGGTGCAGGCTCAATGGGCCAAATGGCCTCTTTCTGCACTGTAAATTCTATGATTTTATAAGTCCTGGAATTAAACTTAGAATTTTCTTATATATCACTTGCAAAGGATAATATAGTTGACGAGCCAAGGACAGACTCCATTTGATTGGAATTAAGGAACAATTGAGGGGCAATTATAATACTGGGCATATATTATTACCCATTAAATTGTGACAAAGAGATAGAGGAATACATTTTCAGGAAAATCATCAAAAGATGCAAGAACTACAGAATAGTGGAAATAGGAGATTTCTCTTATCATAAAATATTACCTATGATAGAAAAAGTGTGTACAAGAAAAAAGCAGGAGGATTTACTGAAATATGGACAAGATAACTTTTTTGATCAGAGTGTTTCCAGCCAATGAGGAAGGAAAGGAAGCTGCATTGGATCAAGTTCTGGGGAATGAATTGTGGCATGTGGAATATGCTGGAAAAGTAATGGAAAAGGACAAGGTGCATTACTATTTTGCATAGTAATCTTTGATCTGGTACTAACCTCTGATATAGTCAAATGCCTTCTGGAAATCCAAGTACAGCACATCCACAGGTTCCCCTTTATCCACAGGGTTAACAGGGCTCTCAACCATGTCCGACCCATCTCCCACATCTCTGCTCTCACCCCCTCCCCTCCCTCCCAGAACCAGGATAGGTTCCCGTGTCCTCACTTTTCCCCCCACCAGCCTCCCCATTCAAAGAATCATCCTCAGCCAGTTCCGTCAAGTCCAGCATGATGCCACCATCAAACACATCATCCCCTCATTCCCCATTAGCATTTTGCAGGGATAACCTGGTCCACTCCTCCATCACCCCCGACAGCTCACCTTCTTCCCACGGCACCTTCGCGTGCAATCGCAAAAGGTGTAATACCTGCCCCTTTACCTCCTCCCTGCTCACCATCCCGGGGTCTAAACACTCTTTTCAGGTGAGGCAGCGTTTCATGGGCATCTCCTCTAATCTTGTCTATTGCATTTGCTGCTCCAAATGCGGTTTACTCTACATTGGAGAGATTAAATGCAAATTGGGTATCCGCTTTGCAGAACATCTTCAGTCCATCCGCAAGCAGGACCCAGAGCTTCCTGTCGCTCGCCATTTCAACTCACCGTCCTGCTCTCACATCCACATGTCCGTCCTTGGCCTATTGCAATGTTCCAGTCAAGCCCAACACAAACTGGAGGAACAGCACCTCATCTTCCGATTAGGCACGTTACAGCCTTCTGGACACTGAGTTCAACAACTTCAGACTGTGAACTCTCTCCTTCACCTTCACCCAATTTTTATTTCAATCAATTTATTTTCATTTCTCCCATTGATCCGATTTTCCCTCACATTTGTCCCCCCATACCCCACTTGTGCCATCTGTTCCCTGTCCCTAGTTGCCATTAGGCACATTTCTCTGTCATTAACACACTGTAATCTGTTTATGTGCCACTATCAGCACCTTACTTGGCTTAATCACTCCCATTCACATTCCCTTTGTATTTCTGTCCATGACCTCTTTGTCAATCTCCACCTATCGTTGGCCCTCCATCCAGCCCCACTGCTCCACACCCTCCCACAACAATATAAATCTGACCCTATTTCCAATTCGCTCCAGCTTTGACAAAGAGTCACCCACATCCGAAAAGTAAGCTCCCTTCTCTCGCCACAGATGCCATCAAACCTGCTACAATTGTCTGGTATTTTCTGTTGTTGTCCCCATTATCTATGTTGCTTGTTACTTCCTCAAAGTACTTGGACAAATTAGTCAAACATGATGTTCCTTTCACAAACCCATGTTGACTGCCTGATTGCAATGCAATTTTCTAAGTTTCGCACTCTAGCCTCCTTAATAATACATTCCAGCATCTTCCCTATGCCCTGTAGTTTCCAGCTTTCCATCTCCCTCCTTTCTTGAATAGAGATCACATTTTCTATTTTCAAATCGGATAGGACCTTTCCAGAATTTAGGGAATGTTAGAAAATTAAAACAATGGATCTACTATTTCAGTAGCCCCTTCTTTTCAGACACTGGGATGACTTGGGAAGTGTCTGTGTTTAGTTCTAATAATTTTCTCAGTGCCCTTTCCCTGGTGATCGTAATAGTTTTAAGTTCTGCCCCCGCTATCAATTTTGATTCACAGTTATTTCTGGGACATTATTTGTATCCTTTATAATGAATACAGATGCAAAATATCTGTTCAATTCATCTGCCATTTCCTTACTTTCAATGATTAACTCCCCAGCCTCACTCTCTAGAGGACTGATGCTCATTTATTCTCTTCTTTTTAAAATACTTGGAGAAACTCTGTTTTTATATTGCCAGCTAGTTTCTTTTCTTATACTCAAATCCCCCCCCCCCCCACCTTATTCATCTTTTAGTCTTTGCTGCTCTTTATATTTGATTCAAACAAATGATTTGCCACTCATCTTTGTGGATTTAAACATGTTTTCTTTCAATTCAATAATATCCTTAGTTTAAGGTGTGCTTTTCCTTTGAGTCCTTCTTACTCACTGGAATATATATTTTCTGAGTATTCTGAAATAGCTCCTTAAATATCTGCCTCTGCATGACCTGGTCCTTCATTTGATTTCCCAGTTCACTTTAGCCAATTCTATTGTTCTGATGTCATAATTGTCCTTATTCAGCTTTAAAACACTAGTCTTATATCCACTCCTCTCTCCCACAAACTGAATGTGAAATTCAATGATAATTATGATCACTGTAACCTAGGGGCATCTTCACTTTGAGGTAATTAATTAATCCTGTCTCATTGCATGTTCTAGTGCATGATCTAGAGCGTGCTCTCTAGTTGGTGCTGGAATAAACTGTTCCAAAAACACTCCTCTGAACTTATCATACTATTCACGAAGAGTCAAATGGCCTCCTTCTGTTCTGTAAAACTCTATGACATACATGCTACCCTTTCCAATTTGATTTGTCCACTATATGTAGATTCAAATTACCCACAATTATCCCTATACCTTTCTCAGAAACCCTATTTTGTCGTGTGTACCCCATCCCACTGTCCTTCCTATATGTGACGTAGCCTTGAAGAGTCAGGCTTTTTCATCCTAAAGCCATGTCTTTGTAATGACTATCAGGTTGCGTTCCCCAGTACAGATACCAATGTTGCACCTTCTTTATCTAAACCACAGTGTGGTTAACCCATATACGATGGACAAATGATCACACAAGTTGTTTAGTACAATAACTGTTTATTAACATTTGCACGGTTAATTACTTAGTTAATCACACATTCATGCACATTGGACTATAAACGAATACACTTAAAAATAATAATAATAATCACTTATTGTCACAAGTAGGCTTTAATGAAGTTACTGTGAAAAGACCCAGTCGCCACATTCCGGCGCTTGTTCGAGGAGGCCGGTATGGGAATTGAACCCATGCTGCTTGGCATTACATACCACCTGTTTAGCCCGCTGTGCTAAAACAGCCCCTCATTAAATTAACTTAACTTCCAGGTGACTGGCAAGTACAGAGCAGATATGGCCTTATCTGAGATCTGGTAGTGCTGGAGTTCTTGTTGCTTGGTCGTCAGTGTCCTCTGTTCTGGTCCCTCTGTGGATGGCATGGATGGTGCTCTTCTTGGCTGGTGATGGATTCACTGTTGTTGTTGGCTGTCGAAGTTGCAGTCGCAAGCTGAAGGAGAGAGAGAGCTGCTTATGTGGTGCAGCGCCCTTTAACCTGCTTGGATTTTCATGCCCCTTTTGTGGGTGGTCTCTGGGTCATTGTCAATCAATTGATCAGGGCTCCATCACCCTGATCAATCAAGTCCAATCGGGGACTGCCACATTGATTTTGGGGTGGGCACTCAGTGGCCATGCCTGGAAGTGTTGGGAGCAGTGGCTTGGGTGCCGCTGGTTCTGGTAAACAATGTGATTGACAGGATAGTTCTATTGTTCCTGGGATGCCTGGAGATGACCGTTTTCCTGGGCTGTTAAAAACGTCTGAGCTGCAACTTTGTATATTTGCAGGCTGCAGCCTGTTTGTGTTCAGGCTTGACCAAATTTTTCATCGATCTTTGCAGGTGGCCATTTTAGATGGCCACACCAGTGCCCCATGAATTAAACCCATTTCTCCCACACCAATCTTTGAGTCCTGCATTTAGCTCTAATTTTATTTATTCTACACTAAATTTGCTGGTGGCTCAGGCAGTAATCAAGAGATTATTACTTTTGAGGTTCTGCTTTTTAATTTTGTCCTAACCTCAAATACTCCCTCAGCTGCACCTCTTTCCTACCTCCATGTTATTGCTACCTACATAGACCATGACCACTGAATCCGCCCATTACAAGTTTCTCTCCAACCCAGACACCCCCCAGGCATTGAGCAAGTAGCATAACCACCGAGACGTACCCGTTCTTGTATGGACAGAGCTCTATCTATGGCCTGACTGTACAGACCCCTACTACACAACATTCCTGTTACCTCCCCCCACTTGAATGGCTTCCTGTACCATGATCAGTCTTCTTATCTGCCCTGCAACCACCACTTTCATCCATATAGGTTGCAAGAACCTTGATCCTGTTGGACAATTGCATAGGCTGAGGCTTTCCTGCCTCACTCACAGTTATACCCTCCTGTCCCTGACCATGGACGAAATCAGAAGACCCTATCCTAAGGGATGTGACTGCCTCCTCATACAAAGTGTCCAGATACCAATCCTCCTCCCTGATGCATTCCAGTGCTTGTAGCTTGGCATCAATCTCAATGACACCTCAAGCTGCAGACACTATACCGTATTTGCCGTGGATCATGCTGGTGTCCAGACGTGCCCACATTCTGCAGTCACAAGACCATCATCTCATTGAAACCATCAATGGGACTCTCTCTCATAAACCTCAGTTGAAGCTAGATCCATAGTTAATTTTAAATCTGAGATAGATATATTTTTGTTTAGCAAAAATATTAAGGGATGTGGGCCAAAAACAGGTCTATGGAGTTAGATTACAGATCAGTCATGATCTCATTGAATGGCAGGGCAGGCTCAAAAGGCTGAATGATCTCTTCCTGTTCCTATCAGCCCTGCCATCTTTATTGTGTGTTAAATCATTTATTCTTCTTAATTAATTTATAATTAATAAACACTGTTGCTCTGAAAAGCCTTTACTTGTGCCAGTAAACTTTAATCCAACTAATAAAACTTTATAATTACTAATAAATTGTGAGTTTTGAATATAAACAAGCAAAATATTAACTATTTTCCTGTAATGTCTCACATGTAAGTATGCAAATTTTTGAGGTGACGGGAGTAGTTGAGAAAATTGTTTAAAAGTATTGTTAAAATGTATATAGGGTCAGTTAATTCGCTAATAGAGGCATAGAGTCCAAAGGCAAAGATGTTTTGCTAAAGGAAAACTGGCCAGGCCTCAGCTAGAATGTTGTGTTCCATTCTGGGCACCACACTGGAAAAAGGAGGTTAAAGCTCTGGAGAAGCTGGAAATAAATTTACTAGAATGGTATAAGGAATGGGGGATTTCAGCAACATGAAAAGGTTTAGATAGTTTTCCTTGCAGCAAAGATATTTAAGAGCAGATTTTGTTCGGAGCTTTTCAATAACATGAATGGTTTTGATGGAGCAAACAATGTTTTCAGTGACAGAAAGGGGTCAGAGAACAGAAGTTTAAGGTGAATGGCAACAGAAGTAGAGGAGACACGAAAGAACATTTTTAACACAAGTTAAATGATCTGGAAAATTTTGCATGAAAGGATGATGATGGAAGCAGATTCAATATCAATATTAAAATGAGAAATGTATAAGTACAGAGCTATGGGGAAAGTGGTCTGGTATTAACTAGAGAACTCCACCCACAGGCATGATTGACCAAATGGCCTGTTTCTGCACTGTATCATTCTAGGATTGTAAAGGGCGATCCCATGAGACAAACACACATCACCAATAAGAGGTTTGTTTGGAACAGCTTTACATCACAGTTGCTGTATCGTTTGAAAGCTGCAGTGCACTATTCTGATCAGTGAAATGTGGCAAATCTAAAGGATACAGAATGTGTAATCATTTAAGTTAAAATAATAATGATCTTTATTAGTGTCACAAGTAGGCTTACATTAATACTGTAATGAAATTACTGTGAAAAGCCTCTAGTCGCAACACTCGGGTACACACAGGGAGAATTCAGAATGTCCAATTCACCTAACAAGCACGTCTTTTGGGACTTGTGGGACGATGCCGGAGCACCTGGAAGAAACCCACGCAGACACGGGGAGAATGTGCAGACTCTGCATAAACAGTGACCCAAGCGGTAATCGAACCTGGGACCCTGGCGCTGTGAAGCAACAGTGCTAACCACTGTGCTACCGTGCCACTCGTAAAAGAAATTAAAATTTCAAATAAACATGAAACTAACTAGGAAAGTGAACATTAAGTGTGGTACATTGATGAAACAGTATACCCGCCACAGTAGATGATGAAAATTGAATAAAAATCTGGAATTAAAAGTCCAATGATGATCATGAAACAAAAAACACTAACCCCTGCCTCCTCCCCCCAAAACTGTCCCCCACCCCTTGACGGCAACCACCTCCCCAAAGTGTAAGGTAAATAAACACCATCTCTTGTGGAACTCCTCAACTGCCTTCTCAGAGCAGATTTCACTTCCTCCAAGTACAGGAACTCCATTAGATTCCCCAGCTACGCTAGCACAGGAGAGAAACTGACCTCCACCCCAATAGGACCTGCCTTGAGCGATCAACAGGGTGATGGCTAAGAAGTCTGTTCCCCCCTTCCGTCTGCAACACCGGCACCTCTGCCACCCTGAATATGGCCTTCAGGGGACCATGCTCCAAATCCACGTGTAGGACCTCTGACATGGTGCTAAACAACGAACCCCAAAATTTGTCCAACTTTGGGCAGGACCAGAACATATGAACATGATTAGCTGGGCCCCTCCCACATCGGTCACAGCTGTCCTCCACCCCCTCAAACAGCTGGCTCATCCTCGCCTTCATTAATTGCGCCCTATGCACCACATTTGATTGAGTCAACCCCAGCCTCATGCACGGGGTTGAGACATTAACCCTTCGCAGCACCTCGAACCACAATCCCTCCTCCAACTCCATCCACAGCTCCTCTTGCCACTTGGCCTTAATCCCTTCCATAGATACCTTATCGTCCTCCTTGTTCTTACCGTAAATTGCCAAAATGATCCCACCTGTATCACATCACTGACAGCACCTCTTTTAACAACGAAGAGGACCATGCCACCGGAAAGCTTGGGAAGACCTCTCGCGAAGTTCGCACCTGCATGTATCAGAAGCCCTCCTCAAGCTGGAGCCCAAACTCCCCCCCCCCCCCCCCCCAACCAATTCCTCCAAGCTTGCACACCACCAACCCCCACCCCCCAAAAAAAAAAATCCCCCATCTCCTTCACTCTGTCTCCTCCCATCCCTGGAACCTCGCAACCATCTTCCCCGGCTTAAACCCATGGTTCCCTCTTATCTGCATCACGCTCCAGCCGGCCCTCAACTTAAAAAGTGCTGCTGGAATTGCCTCCAAATCTTCAGCGTGGCAACCACCACAGGACTCCCCAAATACTTCCCTGGGGCAAACGGTAGCAGTGCCCACAACCCCGACCCCTTACAGGAACCCACCTCCATCGGCACTCATAAGGCCTCTGTCTTCCTACTCCAGCTCCACACCTTCTCCGCATTCACAGCCCAGTAATAGTATAGTAAGTTCGGAAGGGCCAAAGGGACTGCTGCCTGCTTTGGAGCAGCGCGTTCCTTATCCTAGCCACCTTCCCTGCCCACACAAACGACGAGATCAGCCTATCCACCGCCTTCAAAAATGAAATTAAACCATTGTTGATTGTCGTAAAAATCCAATGTCCTTTAGGGAAGGAATTCTGCCGTCCTTACCTGGTCTGGTCTATATGTGACTCTCGATCCACAGCAATGTAGTTGACTGAAATAAAAGCAAATTACTACGGACACGGGAATCTGAAACAAAAATAGAAATTACTGGGCAACCTCAGCAGGTATGACAGTTGACTTAAAATACTCCCTTCAACAGCAATTAGGGATGGGCAATAAATGCTGGCCCAGTCAGCTACACCCACATCCCGTGAAATAATGTTTTAAAACCGCGCAATATCACTTTGATAAGTTTAGAAATCTATATATATGTGTGGGGTTTGAAGATATCTACATATAGGTATTTGTGCATATGTCTTTATAGCACACTCCTCAGTGACTGATTCCTCTTTGGATTTGTGATTGGGCAGTTTTTCCTTCCTAGCCCTATGAGAAATGCCTGCTGTAACTGACGTCAGGTTAAAGTGATAAGATAAAAGGTAAACGTTGTCTGTTCGCAATCTCAATAGCTTTCTCATTATTCTCTTGTTTCAGTGACCACTCGGTTGAACACTCTGCATCGCATCACAAGATGCTCTTCTGGCACTCACAACCTGAACAATATCATCAATATCCCAGCAGCAATAGCTACCTCCGGTAAGAATTTCCTTCTTTATATTTGTATCACTCACCTTGTTGGACAGAGCTTAACTAAATAGAACATTCTGAACAGAACAATTCAATGACTAGAACAACGCAAATGAACACTATCTTTCTAACAGAAGCACTATTTAACTTGGGAACGCTAGTGTGTATTTTCTCTCTCTCCCTCGCTGGCAATCTGGATCAGGAATGCCACACCTGTTGGCATGTTCTGTTACATTTTCACACTCCCCTTTCATCCCCCCTCCCCCCTACTAACCTAACCTTTCAGCAAAATACCATAAATGTTTTGCAAACAGGTTCAAGTGATGTTGATTGAAAGGAAAAATTGGGAGAGGCTAGGAAGAAAATATACCCCCCCCCCCCAAAAAAAATCCACTGGAGACACAGAGCAGTTCTGTGGACAGAGCCGATCTACAAATCCAACTGTAACGGGTCTGATGGAGGAATTTGCAGGGGGAAAGCCGACATTGACGATTATTTATACGTCTAATGGGGGGGGGGGGGGGGGGGGGGGGGGGGGGGGGGGGGGGCGAGAGACAGAGTGGGCAATACATTCCAGTTCCTCCCAAGGTTCAGTAATATTAACGAGCTTCAATCTCTCCCATATCGGTCATTGTTGCACCTTTGCAAGGCACAGTAGCCCATCAGACAGAGTCAGTGCTGGACCCATAACTTACTTAGGGTTCAAAACGACAACCTTTCAACATCTGTGAACCATTGGGCAAACTCATTCATATAACAAGGCCTCTTAAATTTTCCGAATCCGCTTGCAGTTTCGACTGGGCCAGCACTTTCCATTTTCAATCTATTTGGAACACCCATTGAGACTTCAAGTTTTTATGCACTGTTGAGTGTATGGGATTTTGTTTAATGCAGTTCTTTACTGCTTCGAACAAGTAATTTTATGAAGTTGCTGAGCTGTCTAATGTAGTTATTGGCAGAACAATTTTCTAACAAGTTAACTTCACCGAGACTACAATCAGATCTTAATGCTAATCTTTTTGTATGTAATGCTCAGCTCTCTAAAAAAGCTTTTCATATGGTTAACTGTATATGGGTGCACTGAAAGAAATTCCTTGACCCAAATGTTCCTGTTTGGAACTCTCATAGATAGCACTTCAGGAGCCCTCGCGAATTCATTACACTTTCCAGGAGAGCCTCCAAGTTGGAATGACAATCGCTGGTCTTGTTCAAAATCTGAAGTTTTTAGAGTATCGCGGATCAACGTTGAAGGAAATAATCCAGCTGCTGCGCATTTCCAGTTTTATTTCAGATGTTCATCATGCCCGCCCACTTAAGCATACATAACTGTTTATAGGAATGTAGGAACAAGGGTTTAGCTCCTTGAACCTATTCGCCATTCAATCTTTGGCTATCTGATCTTCATCTTGGTTCCTAACCCTAAAACCAATAGCTAACAAATATACACATATTCATTAATCTCGGTTTTGACATTTTCAATTTACAAAAACCTAGCTTTTTTTTAGGGGAACACTTCCAGACTTTCATGTAACTAAATAGGCTTGCAACCTATTTAATTCGAGTTGAGGTTACAGCGTTGTCTGGTCACCCGTGACTTGCACAGTTCAGGTATGCCGACTCGCAAAGGTTTTACAGCCAAATCCAGCCTCACTCAATCTCGAAAGAGAGCTGTGCAATCTCACGATTTTCCTGCTGGCATTTGCTCAAGGAGTGACACTTGGATCAGGTTCCTGAATTTCTGTCTACTGACTGAGTAAGAGGGGCAGTTCTGCGAGGGCCCAAATCTATGGCTGGCTATTTCCTTCAATAGCTAAATATTGCACAGAGAAAAAGCTGGAGATGGTGAGCTGGTGGTTGGGAGTTGATATAAATTTTTCACCTATTTATCAAATTCTTGCCAGCCTTCTCAAATCTTCTACCAACCAAGGTTATCTTTTTTCACAGTAAGCAGTCTTACAACACCAGGTTAAAGTCTAATAGGTTTGTTTAGAATGACTAGCTTTCGGAGCGCAGTTCCTTCCTCAACCTGAAACAAACATGTTGCACTTTAACCTGTTCTAAGACTTCTTACTGTGCCCACCCCAGTTCAACACCGGCATCTCCGCATCATCTTTTTTCACATCAGTATTGATGATCCCTCACTTAGCCACTGCAATCCTTCCCATCTCTATTCAATTCTCTTTTCCCTCTGCTTTTAAAACAGCACCCTAAAACACTTTTTGTAGCACTGAGCTGGAATATTGCTGAAAAAAGACATTTTGTCAAAGCTTTTTGTCTTGCACTCATCAGGACAATTGCAAGAATACCAATACAAGTTTGCAGCAAACTACCCAGCCTTCAGAACAGTGACCACGACACCACACAACCCTGTCATGGCAATGTCTGCAAGACGTGCCAGATCATCGAAATGGGTACCACCATTACACGCGAGAACACCACACACCAGGTACGCGGTACATACGCGTGCAACTCGGCTAATGTTGTCTACCTCGTACACTGTAGGAAAGGATGTCCCGAAGCTGGGACATTGGCGAGACCATGTAGACGCTGCGACAACGTATGAATGGACATCGCGCGCCAATCGCCAGGAAGGAATATTCCCTTCCAGTCGGGGAACACTTCAGCAGTCAAGGGCATTCAGCCTCTGATCTTCGGTAAGCGTTCTCCAAGGCAGCGACACGCTTCAACATGCGACAACACTGTAGGACACGCGACAACGCAGAATCGCCGAGCAGAAACTTATAGCCAAGTTTCGCACACATGAGTACGGCCTAAAACGGGACCTTGGATTCATGTCCCCCCCCCCCCCCCCCCACCACCACCACCACCACCTGGCTGGGCTTGCGAAATCCTACCAACTGTCCTGGCTTGAGACAATTCACATCTCTTTAACCTGGGATTACCCGTCTCTCTGGATCTGTAAAGACTTAATTACCTGCAAATGCTCGCATTCAAAGTATCGTCTTGCATCTTTGACTTTGTCTACATATACGTTTCTGGAACATACCTCTTCATTTACCTGAGGAAGGAGCAGTGCTCCAAAGGCTAATGATTTGAAACAAACCTATTGGACTTTAACCTGGTGTTGTAAGACTTCTTACTGTGCCCACCCCAGTCCAACACCAGCATCTCCACATCATGACCAATATAAGAGTAAAACAACTTTATACCTCAGCTTCTTCTCATACAGTACAACTTTGTTGTTTCCCCTGACATAGAACATACAGTGCAGGAGGCCATTCGGCCCATTGAGTCTGCACCGACCCACTTAAGCCCTCACTTCCACCCTAACCCCATAACCCCTCCTAACCGTTTTGGACACCAAGGACAATTTAAGGGCAGCACGGTAGCATTGCGGATAGCACAATTGCTTCACAGCTCCAGGGTCCCAGGTTCGATTCCGGCTTGGGTCACTGTCTGTGCGGAGTCTGCACATCCTCCCTGTGTGTGCGTGGGTTTCCTCCGGGTGCTCCGGTTTCCTCCCACAGTCCAAAGATGTGGTTAGGTGGATTGGCCATGATAAATTGCCCTTAGTGTCCAAAATTTCCCTTAGTGTTGGGTGGGGTTACTGGGTTATGGGGATAGGGTGGAGGTGTTGACCTTGGGTAGGGTGCTCTTTCCAAGAGTCGGTGCGGACTTGATGGGCCAAATGGCCTCCTTCTGCACTGTAAATTCTATGATAATCTATGAAACATGGCCAATTCATCTAACCTGCACGTCTTTGGACTGTGGGAGGAAACCCACGCAGACAGGGGGGGGGAGAACGTGCAGACTCCTCACAGTGACCCAGCGGGGAATCAAACCTGGAATCTTGGCGCTGTGAAGACACAGTGCTAGCCACTTGTGCTACCGTGCTGACATTAGGTACTCTTGCAGTTGTCCTGAGTGTAAGACGAAAAGCTTCGACGAATTGCTCCTAGGTGGGACTTTGGAGATAACGCGGGGGTGTTCTGTGTAGGGTGCTCTTTCAGAGGGTGGGTGGTCTCGATAGGCTGAATGGCCTCCTGCTGCACTGCAGGAATTCTATGCTATCGCCAGCGCTCTATCCAGCCCCACTACACTCTTCCCCCTCCCCCACAACAAACAGTATAAATCTGACCCTATTCTCAGTTCTCCAGCTTTGACAAAGTCGTCAAGACTTGAAATGTCAGCTGCCTTCTCTGTACGTGCTCAGATGTCTGAGCGGCCGCCACCTTGAGAGAGGCAATGTGTAGTCGTGCTGATGACTGTCCCCGGAATTGCGAATATTACAGCTTCGGCAGCAAACGTGGGAGGGTTTCTTTATCTCAATTTGACTTCCTTAACTTTTAGTCTCGTCTCTTTCCCCATTCTTTTGGTCATCAGCTGTCTTCCAATAAGCCATCTCGTCATACAGCATATCTCTGGAAGGGGTGATGTGTAATCAAGTCCCGCATTCCATGATTTGCCTGCCCTTAAATGTCCTGAGTTGGGGGAAACGAGTGGCAAAATTGCGGCCTGTCACCGGCATGCCCCCAAAACTGCCTGAGGAGCTTCCGACGCAGCAAGGTGTCTCCTACATATGACGACGTCGGGTTCTACGCATGCCCAGACTGGTAATCGGCAGGAGACTGAACTGCGCATGCCCAGATTGGTCAGCAGGACTGAAACGCGCATGCTCAGATTGGTGTCAGCAGGAGACGGAACTGCGCATGCCCAGACTGGTGTCAGCAGGAGACTGAACTGCGCATGCCCAGACTGGTGTCAGCAGGAGACTGAACTGCGCATGCCCAGACTGGTGTCAGCAGGAGACGGAATTGCGCATGCCCAGACTGGTGTCAGCAGGAGACTGAACTGCGCATGCCCAGACTGGTGTCAGCAGGAGATTGAGCTGCGCATGCTCAGACTGGTGTCAGCAGGCGGTTCTTCCCCAACTGGCCCGTGCAGCACTTCGGTCAACGTCTCAATGCAGCAGAATCGCGCGCGTGCTGTAGAGCTAGGCGGAACCTCTACTCCACTTGATTGGTGGAGGACGCTGTCAATTAGAGCGCGCCCCACCTCCCCGGCGCGTGCGGGCGGGTGTGCGCGCAGTGACGCGGCGGTTCGGCCAGTTCACCGGAGGTGAGAGTGAACGAGACGGGCGGCCATGTTTGTGCCGGAATTGGTGAGAGAGCGGAGTGGAGGAGGTAGCATCGGTCTCAGCAATTGGCCGGGCCGTGCTTGAGTGAGTTTGTTTCTGGCCAAGCGACAGTTTCGCTCCCGCCTTCGTTATTGTGACCGAGAGGAAGAGACGGCAGCGGCTGTATCTGGGTCTGAAGTGTTGCCATGGCCCTGTGAGTCGAATCGGGGGAGAGCGTGACAGCGAGAGCGAGGACAGGCGGCCGCCTCCTAGCAACCGGTCCGGGGGGTGGGGAGAGAGTGTGCGCACCGCTGCCGTCTGCAAGCGCCCACTCACTCCCCTTACCCCCAGTAGCAAGGCCTGGGCCACTCCGGTCTTTGCCATCTTCACTGACCATGGCCTGGGTGCTGAAGATGGACGAGGCCATCGAGTCCGGGCTTGTGCACGATTTCGACTCCAGTTTGTCCGGGATCGGCCAGGAGCTCGGCTCTGGTGCCTATAGCATGAGGTGAGAGGTGAAGGGCCCAGAGGATTGAGATGCAGGGGCTTCGTGCAGAATGGAGATATCTCCTGGACCTCCATGTCTTTTGTTCCGTAGCAAGAATAAGGTTACCACTGGGATCGGGAAATATGAGCTGCCTTTACCACGACGTCTGCTTTTCAGCAACGTCAGTGGTGCACATATGTTGGGGCTGTTCCTTGTATTTTGATATCTTGGATTGCTCGTTGTTTCATGGGCCATTTTCATGTTGATGTTTTCCAGGAAGTCAGGTTTGATCTTAATATTCACATGATGTAGGTTGTTAAATAGGGTTTAAGATAAGGAGTTAGACTGTAAATGTATTGGAAATACAAATCATCTCTGCCCTTGAAAAAGGATTGTTTTTAAAATAACGAAACTGCTGGTAGTACACAACAGATCAATCGACATCTGTAGAAGCGAAAATAAAATAAGGGTTCTTGAGAACTGAAACTGATTTCCAAAATGTGTTTGATTTTGACAATGCCAGTTTCTAACTTGTGCCTAATTCTCCCTGCCTTTGTATTTGCAACACAGCTCTAATTTCAATAGGTGTATGATATTGCCTCTAGGATTTCAGTGAAGTGCAACAAACTTGACATTTTAATATTTAATGATTATACTGCAGGATTTTGCTATTCTGTGTATCTATTGGGAGCATTTTAAACTGTAAGTAGAGGATAGTACAAGGCTAACGGTAGGTGTGATAGAAAACTAGTAGTGGTGGAATCAGTTTAGGTTATGCTTTTAACGTAGAATAATGTCCCAAGGCATTTCACAGGCTGAATAAGGAAGATGCAGGCATAATATGGCATTTAAGTATAGTTTGTTGACACCAGTTAGAATGTAATGACAACAAAACATATTTAAACAATTTATTATTGCTTTAGAATGTGAAGTTGTGAAAATAGGTGGCAGATCATTTTCTAGCAGATTTGGAATTGTCTTTTTCTTCATTTGCCTTTTGATTTGTTTAAAAAGTATGATTTCTGAGGAAGAAAAACATTTCCAAGGATTGGCCACAAAGTTAGCTGGAAGTTGTGAAGCAGATGAGTTTGTATTGGGCCATTAAACAATCCCCAATTAAATATTAGGAACACAGGAGCTGTTTGTTTTTGGTTCCAGTCACCACTCTGCTCCTTTGCCAAATATCCCATGAACATGACTTTATGTTCTTGGTTTTATATTTGACTTCGAAGTGAGGTTCCATCCACACCTGCACCGTCTCTAAATTTGCCCTTAAGTTTGCCGAGGAGGACTTCGACCTTGCCTCAGATTATCTACTACTGGAATCCTCATCATGCCTTTACTACATCTAGTTTGATTATTCAAAGACACCCCAGGCTCATTTCTTCACGTTCTGCCCTCCACAAGCTTGAGGTAATTCAAAACTCTGCTTGTGCCCTAAATTCCACCAAGACCTACACATGGATCTCCCCTGTGCTTAGGGCGGCATGGTGGCACAGCTGTCTCACCGGTCCAGGGACCCGTGTTCAATCCTGGGCTTGGGTCACTGTCTGTGTGGAGTTTGCACTTTCTCCCATTTCTGCGTGAGTTTCCTCCAGGTGCTCCGGTTTCCTCCCACAGTCCAAAGATGTACAGGTTGGGTGAATTGGCCACACTATTGCCCTTTAGTGTCCAAAAAATGCGTGGATTAGGTGGGATCATGGAGATAGGTTGGGGGAGTGGACCAAGGTAGGGAGCTCTTTCAGAGGGCTAGTGTAGACTCGATGGGCAGAATGGCCTCCTTCTATAGCAAATCTGACATCCGATCAAGAAAAGCCTCGATATACAAATTCTCAACCTGTTTTCAAATCATTCTTGGCCTCTTCTCCCTATCTCTAGTTTCCTTCAGCTCTGCAATCCCTCTAGCTTTATTTGTTCCACAAAATCTCACATTTTCAGTATTGCTGAATTTAATCACTCTACCATTGGAGATTGTGGCTTCAACTGCCAAGGCCCTAAGCTCTGGAATTTTCTCCCTATATCTCTGTGTCTTCTTTCTTCCTTGAGCGGCTCCTTAAAATCTACCTCTTTGTCTAACCGTTTTGATGTGGAGATGCTGGCGTTGGACTGGGGTGAGCACAGTAAGAAGTCTTAAAACACCAGGTTTGTTTCGAATCACTAGCTTTCGGAGCACAGCTCTTTCCTCACCTGAGGAAGGAGCTGTGCTCCGAAAACTAGTGATTTGAAACAAACCTGTTGGACTTTAACCTGGTTTTGTAAGACATTTCTCTAATCTTTTCGTCATCTGGCCTGGTGTATCCTTGTGTGGCATAGTATCATACTTTGTTCCACAATGTTAAGCCCGCATGGTGGCACAGGGGAGATCCATATACAGGTCTTGGTGGAATTTAGGGCACAAGCAGAGTTTTGAATTATCTCAAGTTCTTTGGGACATTTTGTTATGTTAAAAATTCTTATATAGATGTAAGTTGTTATCATAGGTATAGGATCCTCCTTTTTAGCTGGAATGTAAAATCTAGCTGGGTGATATCAATTCAGAAGTTCTGTTGAAAGATCACAGCCTGAATCATTAACTCTGTTTCTCTCCCCACAGATGCTGCCTGACCTGAGTATTTCCAGAATTTTCTGTTTTTATTTCCAATGCCCAGCATCTGCAGTATTTTGCTTTTGTCAGAGGACATTGGGTTTGTTATCATCGATATGAGATTATGAAGATCATGATGATTGCATCAGATTTGGGTTTCTCAGGGGCAGCATGGTGGCGCAGTGGTTAGCACTGCTACCTCACGGCGCCGAGGTCCCAGGTTCGATCCCAACCCTGGGTCACTGTCCGTGTGGAGTTTGCACATTCTCCCCATGTTTGCGTGGGTTTTGCCCCACAACCCAAAAGATGTGTAGGGTAGATGGATTGGCCATGCTAAATTGCTCCTTAATTGGAAAAAATGAATTGGGCACTCTAAATTTATGAAACAAAAATTGGGTTTATCTGAACATATTTGATAATTAACTTGATATATATTTTGTCTTTTAAATGGTCCAATATGGAAGTGATTATAATTGAAAACTTAGTTGAAATCTTTACATTCAGGGTAATTGAGGAAACTTTGGGTTATTTTAAAGTTAACTAAATTTTCTGCAGCATTTGAAGTAAAAAAATATACCATCAGTGAAAATTTGTATTCAGTAATATAGGCATGAAACACAGTGAAGTAATCTTAGATTGCGGCAGCTCCTTTCACCGGACTTGGGGTATTTACCAGTCTGTCAGATTTTAGAGAAACACTTGTTAAAGAAAAACTAAATGCTGAAAATTGGAAGTATGTTTTGGGAATACAGTGAGGTTGTCAGCATCTCTGCGGCGAACGACAACAATTTACAACTTAAGGAGGTGGGCATTCAGTACATTGTGTGCACAAAATTTTGCTAAAGTCATCCAAAACTAATCCCCTTTGTTGGAATCTCACTTTTCTTGAGTTTCAGAATATTTTGTCCTCCAACCACTTGCTGTTACAAAGCATTCCACATTTCAACAGTCCTTTGAAAATTAAACTTCTTTTCTCTCTCCTCATTTGAAATGACTATTTTAAATTCATGAGCTCTTGTCGGAGTCGCCTGTATTTACTGTCAAAAGCTTTGATAATTTCAGAAACGGCAATAAAAATCTCTACTTGGCTTTCTATTCTCTATTGGAAATGTCTTGAGTGTCCTCTCATAATTATACTCCATATATCTGGCATCCTATTGGTAGACCAACCTTTCATGTTTTCCATAGCTTTAGTGCTCTCAGGGCACTTAAAACCTACTCTGAATATCTTGAACAGATTTGTAGTTTATTTACTCTTGTACTCAATGCCCATGTGTAAAACCCAAAATAACGTGACTTTTAAGGTTTCATCTACCAACATATGCACATCTGTAATAAATTTCATCTGTTGCCTATTTGTCCATCCTACTAACCTGTTTGCCAAAACTAATACTTTCATTACATCAGTAAATGTATACTGAGGATAAAGAATTTACCTATGCATACTGAGGATAAAGAAAGAGCAAGTATTGACCCTTAAGTACACTACTTTCTTTCAATGTTGTGGACCACACTGATAATTTGTGTGTGAAGCCGTGGACGTAGGTAGGATTCTAAATGAATACTTTGCGTCGGTGGTCACTAGTGAAGGGCCGGTGTGGGAGAAGGACTGTGATAAACTTAAAGAAATTAATATAGACAGAGAGGAGGTTCTGAGGGCTCATTCAGACAAATCTCCAGGGCCAATAAAATGTATCCCAGACTGTTGAGTAAGGCAAGGGAGGAAATAGCAGGGAGGCTGGCAATAATTTTCAATTCCTCCCTGGATGCCGAAGGTGCTGGAGGATAGCCAATGCAGTACCATTATTCAACGAGGGAGGAAGGGATAAACCAGGAGATTACAGGCCAGTCAGTCTAACATCAGTGGTGGGGAAACTATTGGAAGAAGTTCTGAGAGATCAAATTGATTGCATATGGAGAGGCAGGGATTAATCAAGAACAGTCAGCAGAGTTCTGTTAAAGAGAGGACATGTCTGACCAACTCGATTAAATTTTATGAAGAGGTGACCAGGTGTGTAGATGAGAGCAATGCATTTGACGTAGTCAACTTTGACTTGAGCGAGGCTTTTGATTAGGTCCCGTATGGGAGATTGATAGCGAAGACAAGAGCCCATGGGATCCAAGGAAATTTGGCAGGAAGCAGAGGGTGATGGTTGAGAAGTGTTTTTCTGACTGGAAGCTTGTTTCAAGTGGAGTCGCTCAGGGATCAGTGTTGGGACCCTTGCTATTTGTGGTTTATATAAATGATTTAAACATGAATGTTGGAGGATTGATCAGTAAATTCGCGGATGATACAAAAATTGGTGAGGAGGATAGCCTTAGATTGCAGGAGGACATAGATGGGCTGAAACGAAAGGGAAATGCTGGAAAATCTCAGCAAGTCTGGCAGCATCTGTAGGGAGAGAAAAGAGCTAACGTTTCCAGTCAGATGACTCTTTGTCAATCGATGGGCTTATCAGTGGCAAATGGAATTCAATCCCGATAAGTGTGAGGTGATGCACTTGGGCAGAACAAGTAAAGCAAGGGAATGCATGATAAATGGCAGGACCCTGAGAAGCACCAAGGATCAGAGGGACCTTGGTGTGCATATACATTAGTCCCTTAAGGTAGCCGGGAAGATGCAGTGGTTAAAAAGGCATATGGTATACTTTACTTTATTAGCCGAGACACAAAGTTTAAGAGCAGGGAGGTTATGCTGGAACTGTATAAAACATTGGTTGGGCCACAGCTAGAGTATTGTGTGCAATTCTGGAATCCATATTATAGGAAGGGATGTGATAGCACTGGAAAGAGTGCAGAGGAGATTTACCAAGATGTTGCCTGGGCTGAGGTTTTAGCTATACAGAGAGACTGGGGTTTTCCTTGGAGGAGAAGAGGCTGTGGTGGGGACATGAGTGAGATGTATAAAATTTATGAGATAGATAGAGTCAATAGGAACAAACCTTTTCCCTTGGTGGATGGATCAATGACCAGGGGGCATAGATTAGGGGGAAGGGCATGGGATTTAGAGGGGATGTGAGGAAAACCCTTTTAATCCAGAGTCTGGAGCGCACTGCCTGAAAGGGCGGTGGAGGCACTTGCGACACCAAGGCTATGGGCCAAGAACTGGAAAATGGGATTAGAATACGTGGGTAGTTTTTTGCCCAGCGCAGACGCTATTGGCTGAAGGACCTTTTCTGTGCTGTGATCCTCTATGACTCTAACTGAAGCAGCAACCGTTTATCCTAATTTTTTTTCCAATTAGGGGGCAATTTGTGTGGCCAATCCACCTACCCTGCGCATCTTTGGGTTATGGGGGTGAGACCCATGCAGACATGGGGAGAATGTGAAAACTCCACACGGACAGTGACCCGGGGCTGGGATCGATCCTGGGTCCTCGTTGCTGTAAGGCAGCAATGCTAGCCACAGTGTCGCCCACGTTTATTCTAAATTTGCGCTTATCTGCCAACCAACTTCCTGTCTGCAGCAGTTATATTTCCTTTTAGAACTGATGAAGTGTTACATGCCTGGAATGGCATATTCTGTCATTTACTTTACAAATCTTGTGTATTTCTCAAGATATTAAGTTTTAGTGGAGTTACAATTATTTGTGTATATTTATATACTAACTTTGTTGATTGTAGACCTGAATCTATAATTAAAAGCTTTTCTGCATAAGAACATAAGAACTAGGAGCAGGAGTAGGCCATCTGGCCCCTCGAGCCTGCTCCACCATTCAATGAGATCATGGCTGATCTTTTGTGGACTCAGCTCCACTTTCCTGCCCAAACACCATAACCCTTAATCCCTTTATTCTTCAAAAAACTATCTATCTTTACCTTAAAAACATTTAATGCGGAGCCTCAACTGCTTCACGGGGCAAAGAATTCCATAGATTCACAACCCTTTGGGTGAAGAAGTTCCTCCTAAACTCAGTCCTAAATCTACTTCCCCTTATTTTGAGGCTATGCCCCCTAGTTCTGCTTTCACCTGCCAGTGGAAACAACCTGCCCGCATCTATCCTATCCCCTTCATAATTTTATATGTTTCTATAAGATCCCCCCTCATTCTTCTAAATTCCAACGAGTACAGTCCCAGTCTACTCAACCTCTCCTCGTAATCCAACCCCTTCAGCTCTGGGATTAATTTAGTGAATCCCCTCTGCACACCCTCCAGTGCCAGTACGTCGTTTCTCAAGTAAGGAGACCAAAACTGAACACAATACTCCAGGTGTGGCCTCACTAACACCTTATACAATTTCAACTTTCTGTGACTCGTGCACTAGCACACCCAGGTCTCTGCACAGCAGCATGTTTTATTGTTTAAATAATAATCCTGTTTGCTGTTATTCTTACCAAAATGGATAACCTCACATTTGTCAACATTGTATTCCATCTGCCAGACCCTAGCCCATTCACTTAACCTATCCAAATCCCTCTGCAGACTTCCAGTACCCTCTGCACTTTTCTCTTTACCACTCATCTTAGTGTCATTTGCAAACTTGGACACATTGCCCTTAGTCCCCAACTCCAAATCATCTATGTAAATTGTGAACAATATCTCTTCTTAAGAACAGTAGAGGCAGCTTGAGGTTGAAGCAGTGAATAAACATGTGGGCATTATTTCTACATTCTAGGATAGAGTGCACATAAGCTCGATAAGCATAGCATCCAGTTATAATGGCTCCGCTGTTTCCACAGCTGAAGTCAACTATCACAGACCCAAGACTGAATCTGTGATCCTTTGGTGTGTGTGTGGCATGTTTGTAGTTTTTTTTTCTGCATTTGTTTTGGGATTCTGTCTTCCCTGGCCATTTCTAATTTGATGTAGGTCTCCGTTTGCAACCACTCCCACAATAAAAAATTGATTTTGAATTTGAATTCTAAACTTAAACTGAAATCTATTTTAGACAATGCTCCTTTTTACAGCAATCCATCACGTTTCTAATATTTAATCCATAATGAACAGCTGACATATTTTAATTTGCATTTCAGGAACCTGTATTGTACCTTTAAAATCTCTAATATGTTCGACCAGTTTACGTACTCAAAAGTTTTAGTCTGGTGCCCTTATTTGCGAGAAGAACAAAGGACAAAACAGGTTCACAGTTTAATGCAATTTTATTCACAATTCTATTACTCCAGAAAATATGACTCAGACTCACGGCTAAGCTTTGGCTTTTACCCACACTTAGTAAAGGGGGCTGACAGGCTATGATCCCTCGATGTTGATGTCTTTTCTGGGTTTGAAACCCAAGGTCCTTTTTCTTGTGATGGTTGTGCCTGGGGAGCTCCCAGGTTATTGCTCAAGATCTGCTCGATGATGCTTTCTTTATACTGGGAAGCTTGGATTAAGTCATATGTATACGGCTACCATTGGCCATTGTCCGAGCCAGACCCCAACTTGTTAATGAGAAGGACAGGATACTCCTGTTTATCCGTGGTGGTTCAATCAAGACCCATTGTCCTCTGAAACTCCCCTTGTCTGACCAGCCATCAGCTCATTAAGGAGTCTGATGGCTTGTTCTGTCTGTCCTTAGTTCTGCTGCAAAGTCGATCACTTGTGTCTGGAAGTTTGTTACATATTCATGGGCTTGGGAGTGGGTAATCAGAAAATCCATTTTGCAATAACCGATTTATACCTTGACGTGGGTGCTGTTGCAAATGGCCAGTATCGATTCCAGGCAGGTTCACATGAGACAGTTTCTGTTCCTGGCCTGTGTGCATATTCTCAGCCTGTTTCAGTACCATACCTGTTATCTTGTTGCCTGATGGCAGTTTGTTTGGGTTGAATGATAGTGTAAATAGACATAAGAACAATATAAAAGCGGCTGGTGTACCATCGGTTTGCCCCCGGGAGTATGGATGGGGGGTTCCGAGTATGGCGGCGGGCGGGGGTCGGAAGGGTGGGTGATATGTTCCTGGAAGGGAGCTTTGCGAGTTTGAGGAGCTTGGAGGAGAAATTTGGGTTGGTAAGGGGAAATGATTTTAGTTACCTACAGTTGCAGGACTTTGTTCGTAGACAGGTCCCATCTTTCCCACGCCTCCTGCCAATGGGGATCCTAGACAGAATAGTGTCTAGGGGGAAGAAGGGGAGGGTAGAGTCTCGGGTATTTATAAGGTGCTCATGAGGGAGGAAGGGTCCCAGACAGAGGAACTGAAACTTAAATGGGAGGAGGAGCTAGGCGGGGAAATGGAGGACGGGCTGTGGGCAGAGGCCCTGAGTAGGGTAAATTCGACCGCAACATGTGCTAGGCTCGGGCTGATTCAATTTAAGGTCGTTCACCGGGCCCATATGACGGTGGCTCGGATGAGCAAATTCTTTGGGATAGAGGACAAATGCGCTAGGTGCGCGGGAGGACCAGCGAACCACGTTCACATGTTTTGGGCATGCCCTAAGCTGAGGGGGTACTGGGAGGGATTTGCAGGGATCATGTCCCGGGTGCTAAAAACAAGGGTGGTGATGAGTCCAGGGGTGGCAATTTTTGGGGTTTCGGAAGATCCGGGAGTTCAGGGGGAGAAAGAGGCCGATGTTTTGGCCTTTGCTTCCCTGATAGCCCGGCGACGAATACTATTGGTGTGGAGGGACTCAAAGCCCCCGAAGACTGAGTTGTGGCTTGCGGACATGTCGAGTTTCCTGGGTATGGAAAAAATTAAGTTCGCCTTGAGGGGATCTGTACAGGGGTTCGCCCGGAGGTGGCAACCATTTATTGACTTCTTTGCGGGAGAGTGAGCGTCAGCAGGGGGGGTAGAGTAGAGTAGAGTAGGAGGGAAAAAATGGCGGGTAGTACCGGTGGGAGAGGAGCGGGCTTGTGCAGTATGTTACGATTGAAGTATTGAAAGTACATGGATGTTTGCACATTTTTGCCTTTTTTGCTTTCTTTCTGTTGATGTCTGTAACTGTTTACAAAGCCAAAAACTACCTCAATAAAATTGTTTATTAAAAAAAAAGCAGCTGGTGTAATTAATAGAGGCCTGCATTTCAAGGTGAAATCTAAGAACACAAACAAACTGGTTACAATTAGCATCTAGCCTGCTGCAGACGAGATGTACAAATGCAGGGTGAGATTATTAGGAGTAAAGCCATTTACTATATCTGGATGAATTGAAGGGATACAACAAGTCTCCATTTTCATAATAGAAACCGGAAATATTTAGCGTACCTGTCAGAACCTGTGGAAAGAAACTGAGTAAATACTTTCGGTAAACACCTTTCATCAGAACTTACTCAGCGCTCTGACGAAAGATTATTGATCTGAAGTGTTAATTCTCTTTGTTTCCCTCTCCATCGATGCTGCCAGGCCTGTTAAGCATATTCTGTTTTTAGCTCCGATTTCCTGCACCTGCAGTATTTTGCTTTCCCATTTTAGTTCTTTGCTGGCACTTTCATTGATATTGCTGATTGCAAATGATGGAGTTTAACCCGTGTTTACTGAACCAGCAGCCCTAATCTAATAGCATGTTCCTGGAACGAAAAGAGAAAATGCTGGAAAATCTCAGCAGGTCTGGCAGCATCTGTGGGGAGCGAAATGAGCTAACGTTTTGAGTCCACCTTTGTCAAAGGTGGTCATCTGGACTCAAAACGTTAGCTCTTTTCTCTCCCTACATGTGCTGCTAGACCTGAGATTTTCCAGCATTTTCTCTTTTGGTTTTAGATTCCAGCATCCTCAGTAATTTGCTTTTATAGCATGTTCCTGGATCTGCATGAAGTTGATTGCCAAATGTTGATTCGTGTAAACTATAATCTGCAACTGACTGAGACGGCACTGCAACTTTGAACGTTATGATATTATGAACCGTCCAATTTGCCATTTTATTAGTTTCTATTTTCATGACATGAGTAAGTGTTCATATGTCCTTGATTTTGCGCTCTTCCCCCCCACCCCATTTCATTCTTGAATGTGTTCAGTAGCACGTCACTCCTTTTTAGAGAGAATAGAAGATTTTGATAGTTTAATCTGTAGAAATATGTAATAATCTGAATTTGATGTTTGAAACTATTGTAGACAGCATTGTGCATCAGGTATAAACTACAATTTTTGGCTCTAATGTTTTGAAAAGAATATTAAAAGGTAGTTAGAAATTATTTTATTAAGTTATTCATTCTGCTGAACAGAAATTTATTCTTTTTAGTGCTGTTTTCATGTAGACAAAATTGATACTGACATTCTTGTTTTGCAGTGATGTGTTGGCACTACCAATTTTCAAGCAAGAAGATTCTAACCTTCCTCCAGAGAATGAAACTAAGCATCCACCATTCCAGTATGTGCTCTATTCAGCCACATCCCCTGCTGTTAAACTACATGATGAAACTCTCACCTACTTGAATCAAGGTATATCTAATACTTTGAAGAGGCTTAACTCCATGTTGTCTCTTCATGCTTGCAAACAGTGCGGTCAGTGGGGCAAGGACTGGAGGAACAGAACCGTGGCTTTCAATTAGGCACGTTCGAGCTTTCCACTCTCAACATTGAGTTCAGCTATTTCAGACCGTAACGTCTTCTCCATTTTGTTTTCTTTATCTTTGCATGTTTTAATTTTACTCTTGTTTTTTCTCATGTTTTTGTTTTCAGACAGCGCTTGTTCATCATTCAGCCAATCACATTTCTCCTCAGCGCCCCTCTTGTTTCTTGTCTTATTTTGTCACTGCCTTTGGACGCCAGCTCTTTTGTCATTTAATCGATCCTGGCCTCTACCCTATCGCAGATCTTTGTTTTTGTTCCTTTTCTACTCTTTCCCCCTTCCACTTGCTTAAAACCTATTATTAATTAACTCTCCCAGTTCTGATCAAAGATCATCAACCTGGACTGTTACCTTTGTTTTTTCTCTCCATGGATCCTGCTGAATATTTCCAGTGTTTTCTGTTTTTATTTTTCCATCTTTTCCTTTCCTTTGGCACCAATCAGCATCAAACTATTTTTGAGAAATGTCCCACTTGGTGCTTTTGAATAAGCAGAGTTTGTTGCAGCTCTGATGGATGAATTCAGGTGATGAGCAGCACAAAGATGGAAGCCTACAACTATTACCTTTTGTGTGAAATAATAGTTAGAGGTGATTGAAGTCATCATTCATGTCTGTAAATACCATGATCCATGGGGGCTAATTCTACAAACAAGGAAGACCTTAAAGCAAAAGTTGCCTTCAAGATGATATAAACTCAATATTGTGTTCTTGTCCATTGTATATTTATATGCTGATTTAAATCATTTTGAAAGAACGTGAACCTACTCGTAACAAATGCCTCCGAGATTTCATATGCAATATTGCTGTTCAGTAGGAGATTGAGATGTAGATTTCCAATGTTAATATATGAAGTTCAGTCCTTCATACCTGTGCCTGCTCTTTGAAAGAGCTGTCCAATTAGTCCCATCCCCACTTTTTCCTTACGACTGTGTACATGTTTACTTTTGATATTTATGCCCAATTCCTTTTTGAACATCACTATTAAATCTGCTTCTGCAACGTGTTCGGCAGTGCATTCTGGATCATGACTTGCGTAGAAATTCTGTCATTTAGCCTGTTGTCTAAACCCGTGCTTTTTGGTTACTGACACTCGAGCCAGTGGAAATCCTTCTTCCTTACTTTATCAAATTGCTCTCTGGAGGGCATTATTACTTTCTTACCAGCTTCTGAAGCTCCTGTGTAGGCCATTTGCAGGCAGAATCTGGAATAAGTGGCAATCAGCCAGATCAAATATATTTGAATACTACCTGCTTAGGCTGCATGAGCTACTGCTCTAAACTCTTTTTGTAAGTGTGACTCTCTTAGAAAATTTATCTCAACAGAGAGCATTAATCTTGAGGAATTTTGGCTTTTGAACATTACTTTGAAGAATGAATCAAAGTATCAATTTTTGCTTGAAAGATTCTACTAAATTCACAATTGGTTGCTGTCCAGGACAAAACTTTATTTTTCCCCCTTTAGTTCTGTAAATGTACTTTGTTACTAGCACTGTAAAACATTAGATCAGAGAAAGTTCTGGTAATGGCTACAAAA
Source organism: Scyliorhinus canicula (assembly GCF_902713615.1). Classification (NCBI taxonomy): domain Eukaryota; kingdom Metazoa; phylum Chordata; class Chondrichthyes; order Carcharhiniformes; family Scyliorhinidae; genus Scyliorhinus; species Scyliorhinus canicula. The sequence continues at coordinate 151,204,909 of NC_052155.1, forward strand.
GCAAAATACTGCAGATGCTGGAAATGGAAATAAAAGCAAAAAATCCTGAAAATGCTCAAAAGGTCAGGCAACTCTGAAGAGAGAAACTGAGTTTAACTTTTCAGGTTGATGATCTTTCATCACTCTCGTGGACTAAACAGAGGTACATAATCACCCATTCTGGATTTGGTCTCCCCAGTGTGGACAAGACCGCATCTTGAGCATGCGTGAAATACAGTATTCTAAATTTAAGGTACAAGTAAATCACTGTTTCAGCTGGAAAGAGTGTTTGGGGCCCTGGATGGTAGGAAGCAAGGAAGTAATTAGGACAGGGATTGCATTTTCTGTGTTTGCTAGGTAGGTGCCATGTTTTGATGAAATGTTAATTTACCTGTCCACCCATGCCCCCCCTGAAGTGAGTATTTCTATATTTTCACTTCTGGTAATGAGTGATTATTATCCATCTGACAGTGACTTCAGCATAGGCTGCAATATGAGAATCTGTTTGACAAACCAGGTTATTCACAGGACGTGTATATAACGTAGTAGTTTCTACTGTTTTATTTTGCTGCTTGCGAGTGGTTGATGCAATACATTTATATGGTCTTCACACTGATGAAGCATGCAAACAATTTCCAGCAGAATAAAAGCAAAATAATGTGGCTGTTGGAAATTTGAAATAAAAGCAAATGGTGGAGATGCTCAGCAGGTTATGCAGCATCTTTGGGGAGAGAAACATGATGAACTTTTCAGATCAATGACCAGAACTGGGAACAGTTTGAGATGTAACAGGTTTCAAGCAAGGACAGAGGCAATGAAAGAGGAAAGAATGAGAGGGGAGGTCTGTAATGGGGAGAAGGCCAGAGAGATTAAATGACAAAAATGATGGTGGATGACAAAAGTGCTTGGTAATGGGACAAATGAAGAAACACGATGGGTCTCGAGAAAAGATGAGCAGAATCATTTTATGGAAATAAATAGTGATTATGATCTCATCTGAATTTGTTTTGCCTAATGTTGAGTCTGGAAGCCTGAAGTGACAATTTGAAAGATGAGATGCTGTTTCCCCAAGCTTCCATTGAACTTCGATAGTACAGTGCAGGAGACCAAGTCAGTGACGTGAAGAATTTAAATTACAAGCGATTGGATGCTTAGGGTCACACTTGTGGTCTTCTACCCCAACAGCCTTTTATTTTTGCCATTATTGACTGTTATCCCCTCCCCTTTCAGCACTCCGAAGAAACTGTTCCCTCGGTGGAGTATTAGTCTACTTTAATTAATCTCCAACACCCATTCTCTGTCTCACAGCACCCACCTGTGCAAGCATAGATCCCTGCCCATTATAAATCCTTGCTTCCCTCCAATCAATGGGGCTGTTTAGCACAGGGCTAAACCGCTGGCTTTGAAAGCAGGCCAGCACGGTTCGATTCCTGCAACAGCCTCCCCGAACAGGCGCCGGAATGTGGCGACTAGGGGCTTTTCACAGTAACTTCATTTGAAGCTTACTCGTGACAATAAGCAATTTTCATATCATTTCATATCAATCAGGTGACAAAGGCAGGGGCACTGTCAGGGTGCTAGGCTGGCAGTGGCAAAATTTAATCTGTAGAAATATGATTATGCCCAATTTTAAGCCACTTCTGGACTGATGAACCTAAAATGTTCAAAGGTGCCAGCAGAGTAAATTGTAAACCTAAATCAGTGGTAAATTATTTATTCTAAGAGTACAACAGGGGGATAATTGCAACATCTGTGGTGGAGCTTAAACAAATGATGACCTGGTGCTCAATATACCTTCACTTAAATGTGCTGGGAGCCAGGGTTGTGGGAGTTGTCTGCTGCAGTAAAGAACCCAAAATCAAGTGCAGTGTGTTTGTCAGTTAGTTTTTAACCCAGCCACTGCATTTGTATCTGGATTCTCGACCAATTAGCATAATGGATTTGATGATGCATGATTGATTTTACTGCACTATTAAAGATGACAGTTGATGGAATGTGGAGGTGGAAAAGCAAAAGAAGAAAGTGTCATAGTGGAATTTCAATGTGTCAGGTCTGCACTTCGCTTCACTGGTTTTAATGATGTAATGGACCACAAGCAGATACTCTTCCCTACAAGTGGAAGAAAGAAACTGAACACAAGAAGACATGGGCTGAAGGCTATTCAGGAGGTGAGCAGCAGGAATGCAGAGGCACACTCCTGAATTGACTGCTGAAAGTGGTTTAATCATGAAAATGGGATGGGAAAGAAATGGAGCTATGGCATATAAGGAGGCCATGTTGACTGCAAACACTACCCTGTCTAATCCCATATTTCAGCTCTTGATCTATACACTAGATTATGGCACCTCAAGTGCATATCTTAAGTGTTATTTAAATGCATTAAAAGCAATGGCTTCTCTCAACCCACACCATCCTCTGAGTGGAAAAAGTTAATGTGAAGCTCCCTCTATTCCTTCCACCAGTTGCTTTAAATATATGCTCCCCATTAGTGATCTCCCTGCTAATGGAAATAGGTTTTTCCTGTTCACACTGGATCCTCAATTGAATCTTCCCTCAGCCTCATTTGTTCTAAAGAATGCAAATCTATTAAATCTTTCTTCAGCTAAAATGTTCCATTCCTGCACCATCCTTGTACCCCCTCTAGCATGATCCCAAGTTCCTAGATAAGGGGGAAAGTTCAGAGAATTGTGGAGTGGCAAATGTCTTTTATCCTGTGTGAGGACATTCCTTGTAACTAAAGTCAGTCTGTTTAACATCAATGGCGGGTAAAATTTTAGAACCAATCAGGGAAAACAATTAAAGGCACTGTACTAGGGAGGTGGTGGTGTAGTGGTAATGTTGCCAGACAAGTAATCCTGAGGCCAAGGCTGAAGCTCATGGGTTTAAATCCCAACATGGTAGCTGGTGGAATTTAAATTTAAATGAATAAACCTGGAATTAAAAAGCTAGTCTCAGCAAAATTGATCATTATCGATTGCCATAAAAGCCTGGTTCACTAATGTCCTTGGGAGAAGGAAATCTTGTATCCTTACCTGGTCTGGCCTACATGTGACTTCAGAAACACAACATGGTGTGACCCTTAAATCCCTAATGAAATGGCTTAATGAGCCACTGGGTTTTTGTCAAACCACTACCAAGTTTACAAAAAATTATTAAATCAGACGTAAACACCAGCAATGACAGCAGCAGGCTTGGCCCTCTCACCCCTGCAAAGGCATAGAATCCCTGCAGTGTAGAAGGAGGCACCCTACTTAGGGCCCAACCCCCCAACCTATCCCCATAACCCAATAACCCCACCCAACCTTTTGGACTCTACAGGGGAATTTAGCATGGCCAATTCACTTAAACGGCACATCTTTGGACTGTGGGAGGAAGTGCAAACTCCACAGACAGTCACCCATGGCTGGAATTAAACCCTGGTCCCTGATGCTGCGAGACAGCAGTGATCACCACTATGCCACCGTGCTGCCCATAAAGCCCTCCTTGCTTGTGCCAAAATTGGGGGAGTTGTCCCACAGACTAATCAAGAAACAGTCTGATATAATCATACTCATGTATCCTGTCTTAACAGAGGTGGTGTCACAGTGACATACGTCGGGGGGGGAGCTGCCCTTGAAGTTCACAAGATCGGCTTGACCCCATGAATTCTAATGGCATCAGGTCAAACATGGGCAAGGAAACCTGCTTCCCCCCCCCTGACAAGTCAACACTTCTCCATGTTGAATATCATTTCGAGGAAGCACTGAGGATGGCAAGGCGACATTGATATCCAGTACTAAAAGTGACTTGGTAGCACCACCGCTGACTGAATGGACCAAGTCCTCGGGGACATAACTGCTAGATTGGCTCTGTGGCAGTTGGTGAGGGAACCAACAAGAGGGAAACACCTGTATGACCTCATCCTCACCAATCTAACTGTCACTGATGCATCATCCCATGACAGTATTGGTAGGAGTGACCACTGCCTAGTCCATTTGGAGACAAAGTTCATGAGGCACTGTGGGCCATCAGCAGCAGAACCACAAGCCGTAACCTCATGCTCAGCATTTCTCCTGCTCTGCCATTGCTATCAAGCCAAGGGACAACCCTGGCTCAATGAAGATTGCAAAAGGGCATGCCAGGAGCAGGACCAGGTATACCTAGAAATGAGGTGTCAACCTGGTGAAGCTGCAACTTGCATGCCAAATGGTGAAAGCAACATATGATGGAGTTAAGAGATCTGACACCAATGGAGCAGATGTAAGCTCTGCAGTCCTACTACATCATTAGTGAATGGTGGTGGACAGTTAAACAACTAATTCGAAGAGGAGCATCCACAAATATCCCCATCCTAGATAATGCGAGAGTCCAGCACATCAGTGCAAAAGGCAAGACTGAAGCATTCACAATAATCTTCAGTCAGAAGTGCCGAGCGAATGGCCCCCTGAGGATCCCAGCATCACAGATGCCAGCCTTCAGCCAATTTGAATCACTCCACGTGATATCAAAGAACACCCGATACGGCAAAGGTTCTGGGCCCTGAGAACATTGAGCACTTAAGACTTGTGCTTCCGAACTAGCTTCCTCCCCTTAGCCAAGCTGTTCAGTACAACTACAACATTTGGCATCTAACTGTCAATGTGGAAAATTGCCCAGGAATGTCCTGTCCACAAAAAGCAGGACACATCCAATTTTGCTAGTTACCACTCCATCGGTCTACTCTCAGTCATTAGTAGAGTGATGGAATGGGGCATCGACAGTGCTGTTAAGTGGCACTTAGTCAGAAATAACCTGCTCATTGATGCTCTTTTTTTTTTTTGAGGACCACTGAGCTCCTGACCTCTGCAGCCTTCGTCCAAACATGGACAAAAGAGCTGAACTCCAAAAGGGTGAGTGACTGCCCTTGACGGTGTGAACGAGTAGTTGGAATGGGGAGGGGGTGTGGTGGGTAAGAAGGAGGATGAGGAAACTCTACACTGATTGGAGTCATACCCAGCAGAAAGATAGATGGTTGTGTTTGTTGGAGGTCAATCAGTTCAGTCGCAGGGCATCACTGCATGAGTTTCTCAGGGTAGTATCCTAGGCACAACCATCTTCAATTGATTTATTCGTGGCTATCTCTCCATCATAAGGTCGGAAATGGGGATGTCTGCTAATGATTGTTCAATGTTCAGCACCAGTCGTGACTCTTCAGATACTGATGCAGTCCATATACATAGGCAGCAAGACCTGGACAACATTCAGGCTTAGGGTGATTCGCATCTCACAAGTGGCACAAGTTTCACATCATCTCCAATAAGAGTGAATCTCCCCGTGGCATTGTGGCAGTACAAGCACAGAATCCCCCACTATGAACATTCCGGGGTTGCCATTGACCAGAAATTGAACAGGATCAACCATATAAATGTAATGGCTATAAGGGCAGGTCGGAAGCTGGGAATTCTGTGGAGATTAACTCCCTCTCCAAAGCCTATCCACTAGCTACAAGGCACAAATCAGGAGTGGGATGGAATGCATTCCACTTGCCTGGATGAGTGCAGCTCCAACAACACAAGAAACCTGACACCGGGACAAAATAGCTCACTTGGTACGCATTCCATTTACCACCTTTAATAACCACTATAAGAAGGGAAGGAAAGAGAATCCAGGGAATTACAGACCTGTTGGCTATACATCTGTAATAGGGAAAATGCTAGAATGTATTATAAAGGATGTGATAAATGGACACCTGGCCAATCATGATCTGATTGGGCATAGTCAACATGGATTTACGAATGGGAAGTCATGTTTGATGAACATGTTGGAGTTTATGAGGATGTTACTAACAAAATTGACAAGGGTGAGTTGATGGATATTTGGATTTTCAGATGGCTTTTGATAAAATTCCCCACAGGAGGATGATTAGCAAAATAAAAGCACATGGGATAGGAGGCAGTATACTGGCATGGATTGGGATTAGCAAACAGGCAGAAAACAGTAGGAATAAATGGGTTATTTGAGTGTTGGCAGGCTGTGACTAATGGAGTACTGCAAGGATCTGTACTTGGGTCCCAGCTGTTTACAATATGTATGATTTGTATGTGGGGATCAAATGTAATATTTCCAAGAGCGCGGGCGATCAAAGCTAGCCCGGAATGTGTGTTGTGAGGAAGGTGTAAAGCAGCTACAGGAGAATTTGGACAGACTTAGTGAGTGGCCAAGAACCATCTGCGTGGAAATCTAATGTAGGAAAATGTGAGGTAGTCCACTTTGTTAGAAGGAACAGATGTGCTGAGTATTTCCTAAATAGTAAGAAATTAGGAAGTGTAGATGTACAAATGGACCTGGGTGTCCTTAAGTCACTGAAGGCTTACATGCAGGTGCAATGATTAGGAAGGCTAATGGAATTTTTGCCTTTATCGTAAGAGGATTTGAGTACAGGAGTGGTGAGGTTTTGCTCCAATTTTGCAGAAACTTGGTTATATTGCAGCTGGAGTACTCTGTGCAGTTTTGGTCCCCTTACCTCAGAAAGGATATTGTCATAGAGGGAGTGCAGCGAAGATTCACCAGACTTGTTCCTGGGATGAGGGACTGTTTTATGAGGAGCGATTGAGCTTCTATTCTCTCGGGTTTCATTGAAACCTAGAAAATTATAAAGGAATAGACAGCGCAGCTGCAGGTAAGATGTTTCCCTTTGGTTGGGAAGTCTGGAACCAGGGGGCACAATTTCAAAATAAGGGGGATGCCACGTAGGACTGAGATATAAAGAAATTTCTTTACGCAGAGGGTTCTGAATCTTTGAGATGATCTACCCAGTGGGCTTTGGAGGCCCAGTTATTGAGTATGTTTAAGATAGATTTCTGCTGAACAATAACTTAAAGGTTTATGGGTATAGTGTGAGTAAAAGGCATTGAAGTGTTTAGTCAGCCATGATTGTATTGGATGGTGGAGCAGGCTCGATGGGCTGAATGGTCTACTCCTGTTCTTATGTTCCCTTTGTTCTTCCATCACCGCCATACAGTGGCATCATTGTGCACCACCTAAAAGATGCTTTGCAGCAACTTGCCAAAGCTCCTTCAACAGCACCTTCTAAATCCACAACATCTACCACTAGAAGGCCAAGGGCAACAGATGCATGAGAACACCACCACCTGCATGTTTCCCTCCAAGTTACGTACCATCCTAATTTGGAATAATAACTGAATTCCTTAGCTGTTGCTGGATAGAAATAATGGAAGTCTCCCTAACAGTGCTGCGGTGTACCTAATGCCACATGGACTAAGTGGCTCAAGAAGGTGGCTCATCACTGTCTCAAGGTAATTGGGGATGGGCAATAAAAATGCCGGCCGAGCCAGCACTGTACATACCTTGTGAAAGAAATTTAAAAAAATACTCATGGCTTTGTGGTTCTGCTTTTTAAATTAGTGGCTAGCTGCCCAAACTCCCTCAACAAAAACGCTTATTCCTACCTATGTCATTGATACCCACAGATACCATGACAATTGGATCTTTCCCACTCCCGAAGTTGCTCTCCAGCCCTGAGGAGATGTCCTTAACTTGCCCTGTTCAAGAAACACAGCTTGAGGACTCATACTTGCAATTGCAGAGAACAGTATCCATACCCTACACTATGATAGCAAAACCTGTCTACTTTTGTAGAGAGCTGATGACTCTTGCCCAAGTTGCAACTACTAAGTTAGCTTCCTACTGCAGTGATTAACACCTCCTTTCAAAGCAGACTGGGTGACTGCTTTGTGATGCACCTTCGCTCAGTCCACAAGTATCACCAAACCTTCCTGCAGCACAGTTCTAAAGAGTGCAAGAACAGAGGGTTGTGTGGCAGCACGTACATAGAGGATTCGAGGTGGCAGAACATTGAATTGACAAAGCCTATGGGATCTATGCTTCTTAAATTGAGATGTTGAGTACATAAACAGGAAAGTTATGCTCAGCCTGAGACTAAGAATATGAGTCCAGGTCTGGTCACTACATTTGAATGTGAAGGGAAGATTTTCCAGAATGGTTCCAACGATGAGGAATTTTATCTATGAGATTGGCGAAGCTAGAGTTTTGTCCTTGAGCAAAGGAGATTGAAGTGAAATTTGATAGAGATATACAAAATAAGGTTTTGATAATAGTAGACAAAGAAAAATTGTTTGTAATATAATAATATTTTATTGTCGCAAGTATGCTTACATTAACACTGCAATGAAGTTACTGCGAAAAGCCCCTAGTCGCCACATTCTGGCGCCTGTTCGGGTACACACAGGGAGAATTCAGAATGTTCAGTTCACCTAACCAGCACGTCTTTCGGGACTTGTGGGGGGAAACTGGAGCACCGGGAGGAAACCCACGCAGACACAAGGAGAATGTGCAGACTCCGTACAGGCAGTGATCCAAGCCGGGAATTGAACCTGGCACCCTGGCGCAGTGAAGCAAAAATGCTAACCATTGTGCTACTGTGCTTTGTGCAAGGACTAGGGAACCAAGATTTAACGGGTCAGATCTTCCATTACTCACAATAGCGAATTTTGAGGCGTACACAACTGTTGCACTTTAGAATCCATTGGATTCCCTGACGTGCACAGATGAGGTAATTACTTAGAAGCTTAAGCTTCCGATTTGAACTACCAGAGACACTGAGCCCAAGGTTGGAAATGTGGGCTAGATATGTGATACGTAGCTGGATAATTGTCTCAAATTTCTAAACTGTAGTATAGTTAACTGCCCTCTCACCTGTCACATAGCCCCTCCCCTTGATCCGACTGACATTGCTCCCCTGGACTACCTGAATCATCTATCCACCCAAACTGATCTGGCTAACCGCCTCCGGCTGTTCTCCCTAGACTACCTTTGATCCAATGACCTGTAACTCCTCTCCCACTTGCTCACCCATTGTAAGCTTTTGAGAACTTTGAACAGTTATTTGAATATGGAAACTGATGCCATAAAGAGCGGGCATATCTCTGCACTGTTCTTCTTCCCAGTGTTCCCCCGCACATCACTGCTGCAGCCAGGACAGGAGGATCAGTGTGTCGGGACGCAACGATTTTCACAGTCCGTTGTGATCACCTCAACATAACCACTGACTGGAACACCTAGACCAGGGTGGATGAGAGAACAAACCCTTTTATCCAGTGGGTGTTGATGACCAGTAACTCGCTGTAAACAAGGTTGATGGGAGCAGTGATGATGATTGATTTCATAAGGAAATTGGGCACTTAAGGGAAATAAATTTGCAGAAAAATGGGGATAAACTAGGGGAATGGGACTGACAGGATTGCTCTACAGAGAGCCTATTTTGAGATGATGGGCCAAATGGCCTCTCTCTGGTCACAATGACCCTGATTCTATCTCTCTATATCCTTCTTGGAATGAGGTGACCAGAACTGTACCTGCTTTTCTACCTGCTGCCTAACTAATGTTTTATTTAGTCTACCATAACTTTCCTGCCCTTCACATGGCCTCAGCCAATAAAGCATGCTTGACCCACTGATCTACCTGTCCTGTAATCTTCAGGGATCTGTGCTCATACACTAAAGTCTCTGTTCCTGTTTTTCAGAATAATAATCTTTATTAGTGGCACAAGTAGGCTTATGTATTTTCACTGCAAAGAAGTTACTGTGAAAATCCCCTAGTTGCCACATTCCGGCACCTGTTCGGGTACGCTGAGGGAGAATTCAGAATGTCCATTTCACCGTGGGCTAATGCCCAGTCAATTCCAGCCCCACAGGCCCTTGAGCCCCAATTTAAGGGAATTAACCAATAATTTTTATGATATCCCTGATATCTTTTATTCTCAACTGCTCCAATGATTTACAGGCACCAGATTTGGAGGTAAAACATAAAAATACTTTATTTAAACAGGAGAAGAGATAAACATGTAATGGCAGCAAATAGAACAACAGTCTACTATAATGGCAGCAAATAGAACAACGGCCTACTGATCTAATTATTCGCCTAACCCCATCCTACCCTCCACCCAGACACACACACAAGACAGATTCACGGCGGGGGAGGCAGGAAAGGTTCAAAATAACCAGGATTAACTAGGGATGAGAGATGGATACCTTCGCTTTTGAAGTTGTGGTCTTTGTATGTGATCTTCTCCGAGCATGAGGTGTTGCAAACTATTGGTTGGTTTGGATTGTTTAGGATCCACCTTCAGTTATAACTCTCAGGCAGCAAGACTTCCTCTGGGAAGTTACTTCACTTCCACTGACTTCGGCTTTCAGAGAAGATTCCACTCAGGTCTGTGTAATTCGAGCTTGTGTAATTAGAAAAGAACCCTGGATCATACCAGGATTTAAAAGAGGTAAAATTGGCTTTTTCCCAATACTTTTATTCTTCATGTATTACGATCCCGGATCAGACCCCAACAGTGGCTAGGATACTAGACCAATATTTAATTTTAATTTTACAAGACTGAGTAAAGGATATCCCACTGTAGGAACGATCTCATGCAAAATAGGGATATGGTATATTAAACTAAACACTGCGGCACAGTGGTTAGCACTGCTGCCTCACAGCGCCAGGATCCAATTCCAGCCTCGGGTAACTGTCTGTGTGGAGTTTGCACTCTCCCCGTGTCTGCGTGGGTTTTTTCCAGGTGCTCGGGTTTCCTACCACAGTCCAATGATGTGCAGATTAGGAGGATTGGTCATGATCAATTGTCCCTTAGTGTCCAGGGATGTGTAGGTTAGGTGAAAGGGTTATAGGAATAGGGTGGGGAAGTGGGCTTGGGTGGAGTACAGGGTTGGCACAGACTCGATGGGCCAAATGGCCTCCTGCACTGTAGGAATTCTATAATTAACACTGTATTAAAATGTCTTTAACATCACACAAGAAAATATCTTGCAATTACCCCTTAAACGGTGCTAATTAATATAGTGACACAATAATCCTTAACTGCTATCCTTATTTCCACTCAAAGAACAAAATAATCTCTGGTCCCAATCCACTTTTAAGTACAGTTAGCACTCCGGAATACTTGCTGTACATAGATGTCTTGGAAACGCCACTTTGAGAAAGAGAGATCTTTTCAGAATGCTTGAAAAAAGTGATCTGACACTTTTGTCAGGATAATGCAGAATCTCTGGCTCTATTTCATCAGAAGCCTTCTCAGCTCACCTTCCAGCCGAAAACTAACCAGAAAAACCTCAACACCTGACTGCTTCGACCTTGGCTCCTCCCATTAATTACATCATCTCCTCAAGCTGAACAGTCATGTAAGTGTCCCTTTAAGAAAGGTTTTGTTTGACTATATGGCTTGTAGCAGGGCTTCAGTGATGTCATTTTGTGGGTGGAGTTGGACTGTGGTTGTCAGGTGAGAGGGGCTTTAGAGTTTTGGGTTTCAGTTTCGGTTTGTTGCTTTGGACTGCAGAAGAAAAAAGCAGTATTTCCCTGTTTCTCTGTTTTCATTTTAAAGCTATTCCAGTGAACTGAAAGCACATTGGGTTGGCAAACTGCCTTGGTAACTTTAAAGGTAGAGTTACTTTCCGGAAGAGTTGAATCTACTGGTTGGAGGCTGGACCAGAATCTCGGGGAAAGGACCAGTCCCATTCAAGTGAGCTTAGTGTGCTGGGCCGTGCCCTTGAAATGAGTTTTGTTTTACTGGATTTTGTATTGAATTGGAACAGCTACTAAGGGGGATTCATTTTTTTTAAAATTTAGAGTACTCTATTCATTTTTCTAATTAAGGGGCAATTTAGCGTAGCCAATCCACCTAGCCTGCACATCTTTGGGTTGTGGGACAAAACCCACACAAACATGCGGAGAATGTGCAAACTCCACACGGACAGTGACCCAGAGCCGGGATCGAACCTGGGACCTCGGCGCCGTGAGGCAGCAGGGCTAACCCACTGCGCTACCGTGCTGCCCTTAAGGGGGATTTATTAAGAGTTATATACATAGACTTCTGGTTGTGGCTGTGCCTAGTGTTGCTCGTTCTGGGTGAGTGTGCTTTGCACTCGATTGGCTCTATTTTATTCCTTAGCTCTAGAGTCGCCAGGTATCCTTATGATACCGCCAGAAGATTAAAGTTCAAGTTCAGATCAATGACTCAATACACCAGTTAGTAAGTTCAAACAAGAAACGTTTATTATTACACAGTTATTTGCTACTCATGCATATAAACCAAGACTAAACTGTTCCTACCACTACTTAGGCCAATACTTATCTGAAATAAGGGAACTGCCGGATCAGGGAACAATGGCCTCTTGCTTTGTCCTGGATCCGCAGGCTTCCAGTTGGTGTGGACTAAAAGGGTCAGGAGTGTCTACTCTCGTAGCATGCGTTGTATGACACTTATTTGTCGGTGTAGCAATTGGCCAGGCCTCTCCTCACGTTCACGGTCCTGGAGAGCTGCTGCAAAGGTGTTCTGCTGGGAGGGCCGGCTAAGAGAGAGAGCTGGGGTCGGGGTCTCTGTCTTATACTGTTGGGTTTCGCGCCCATCTGGGCGGACCCTCTATAAACTTGCAATCGATTGGGTCTCTTCCCAATCGATTGATTTGAATTTCCCAATAACGGGGCTGTTCCTCGATCACTGGGCGGTTCTTTCCACCTTATTTGTGTTCTTTTGTTTCAGACTCCACTGGCGCCGGGATGTCTGACCTGCTATAGAATGTTTCAATCTCTTCTAATTGTTGTGTCCATTGTGACTGGGAATCACCGGGAATCGCTCGATTAATATGCGCAGCTTGTTAGTTTCTGTGCTGTCTGGTTTCTTCACAGACAGAATCCACAGAGACGTTCTGCAACCTGCTTGCCTCTGTCATTGTCCAATTTTCCTTGCATTCAACTCAATGTTCCATTTTATGTCGGGAAGTGGCCAGCTTCGGTGGCTACACTAGGTAGGTCGCACGGTCGGCAGCCCCCCGCCGATAACGGACTTTTGGCCCTTTTAAGGAGCTCCAGCGGCACTTTGACGACAATTCCCGATGTGGGAAGGAAACAGTGAGGGTCCCCCAGCGCTGTGTGGAGTGGACCAGGAGTGGGGCGGTCAAAAAAGCGACTTTGGAGAAGAGAGGAGAACGGGCACGAAAAAGCAAGATGGCGGCTAGCGAGGACCAGGCAGCGTGGGCCCAGTGGTCACGGGAGCCCCAGGAGTTTTTAAGAAGCTGCTTTGCGGATTTAAAGGCTGAGATGTTGGCCCCTATGAAGGCGTCGATTGAAAGGTTGGTGGAGACCCAGAAGATGCAGGGGACGGTGATCAAAGAGGTGCAGCAGAAGGCCTCTGATAATGAGGACGAGATTCTGGGCCTGGCGGTTAGAGTGGAGGCTCACGGGGCGCAGCACAAGAAATGGCAGGTGAAGCTGGAGGACCTGGAGAATAGGTGAAGGAGGCAGAACCTGTGGATTCTGGGTCTCGCTGAAGGTGTGGAGGGATCGGATGCTGGGGGGGTATGTGACCACGGTGCTGGGTACACTGATGGGCGCGGGGCTTTCCCGCGGCCGCTGGAGCTGGATGGGGCGCACAGAGTCCTAGCAAGGAGGCCGAGGGCGAACGAGCAGCTGAGAGCTATGATGGTAAGGTTCCACCGTTTCACCGTCCCCCGACCAGGCTGATCACGTGGAATGTGAGAGGCCTGAATGGGCCGGTCAAGAGGGCCCGTGTGTTTTTGCACTTAAAGGGGCTAAAGGCAGACGTAGCCATGCTACAAGAAACGCACCTGAAGATCGCGGATGGGTGGGGCAGGTTTTCCACTCAGGGCTGGATTCGAAGAACAGGGGGTCGCAATTTTGGTGAGCAAGCGGGTGGCATTTGAGCGGCGGGTATTGTGGTGGATAAAGGGGGTCGATATGTTATGTTGAGTTGCAGGGGGCCCGGGTGGTGCTAGTGAATGTGTATGCTCCGAACTGGGACGATGCAGGGTTCATGAAGCGGATGTTGAATCGGATTCCGGATCTGGAGACATGCAGTTTGGTAATGGGGGTGAGGGGGGGGGGGGGGGGGGGGGGGGGACTTTAACACGGTCCTGGAACAGGCACTGGATCGGTCTAGGTCGAGATGGGGTAATTGTCCGGCAGCGGCCAAGGTCCTGATGGGGGAGGGGATCCATGGAGATTTGCCAGGCCAAGTGCGAAGGAGTTTTCCTTCTTCTCCCATGTGCACAAGGCGTACTCGCGGATTGATTTATTTTGTGGTAAGTAGGGTGCTAATCCCGAGAGCGGAGGGGGTGGAGTATTCGGACCATGCCCTGCACTGGGTGGAGTTGGGGCTGAGGGAGGAGAGAGGTCAACGCCCTCTGTGGAGAATGGACGTGGGACTACTGGCGGACGAGGGAGTCTGTGGGTAGGTTCGGAGGTGTATCCAAAGCTATGTGGAGACCAATGATAATGGGGAGGTTTCGGTGAGTGTGGTCTGGGAGGCGCTGAAGGCAGTTGTCAGAGGGGAGCTAATTTCAGTCAGAGTCCACAGAGAGAAGAGGGATAGGATGGAGAGGGAGAGATTGGTGGGGGCGATACTTAGGGTGGACAGGAGGTATGCGGAATCCCCCGAGGAGGGGTTGTTGAAGGAGTGCCGGAGCCTGGAGGTGGAGTTTGACTTGCTTACCATGGGGAAGGCTGAGGCTCAGTTGAGGAAGGTACAGGGAGCAGTGTACGAGTATGGGGAGAAGGCAAGTAGGATGCTGGCGCATCAGCTGCGGAAGAGAGAGGCGGCCAGGGATATTGGGGGAATTAGAGATGGGGAGGTAACACGGTGCTGAGCTCGGCAAGGATTAACGAGGTCTTCAAGGACTTTTATGGCAAATTGTACGAGTCAGAACCCCCGGGGGGGGGGGGGGGGGGGGGGATGAGGCAGTTCCTGGACCAACTGAGGTTTCCACAGGTGGAGGAGGGGCGAGTAGAGGGATTGGGGGCCCCGATTGAGATGGAGGAACTGGTTAAGGGGTTAGGGGGCATGCAGGCGGGCAAGGCCCCGGGACTAGATGGGTATCCCATAGAGTTTTATAGGAGATTCTCGGAACTGCTGGGTCCGCTGTTTTTGAGGACTTTCAATGAGGCTAAGGAAAGGGGAACCCTTCCCCTGACTATGTCGCAGGCTCTGATCTCGCTTATCCTCAAGCAAGATAAGGACCCGTTGCTATAGGGCGATTTCGCTCCTTAATGTGGATGCCAAGCTGTTGGCCAAGATTTTGGCCACTAGGATTGAGGACTGTGTCCCGGGAGTGATCAGAGGATCAGACGGGGTTTGTGAAGGGCAGGCAGTTGAATACGATTGTGCGGAGGCTCCTGAATGTGATCATGAATGTGCCCTTGGGAGGGGGGGGGGGGATTGTAGCTGCAGTGGATGCTGAGTAGGCCTTCCATCGGGTGGTGTGGGAGTACCTGTGGGAAGTGTTAGGCAGATTTGGGTTTGGAGAGGAATTTATAGGGTGGGTCAAGTTGTTGTATCAGGCCTCGGTAGCGAGTGTGTCGACGAACCGGCTGCGGTCGTGGTACTTTAGATTACATAGAGGGACGAGGCAGGGGTGCCCCCTGTCCCCCCTGCTGTTTGCCCTGGCGATCGAGCTGCTGGCCATGGCGTTGAGGGAGTCCAGAAACTGGAGGGGGTTGGTTCGGTGGGGGGGAGGAAGGAGCATCGTGTTTCACTGTATGCGGATGACCTGCTCCTGTACATTGCGGATCCGGTGGAGGGGATGGGGGAGGTCATGCAGATTCTTAGGGATTTTGGAGACTTTTCGGGGTATAAGCTGAATGTTAGAAAAAGCGAGCTTTTTGTGATACATGCGAGGGGCCAGGAAAAGTGTCTGGGAGAGCTACCGCTTAAGATGGTGGAGAGGAGCTTTCGCTTACTTGGGCATTCAGATGGCTAAGAGCTGGGGTGTCCTGCACAAGTTCAATTTAGCGCGGCTGGTGGATCAGATGGAGGAGGACTTTAAGAGGTGGGACATGCTGCCGCTTTCCCTGGCAGGTAGGGTGCAGTCCGTAAAGATGACGGTCCTCCCCAGGTTCTTGTTCGTCTTCCAGTGCCTTCCCATTCTCATCCCAAGTCCTTTGTCAAGCGGGTAAATCGGATTATTACGGGATTTGTGTGGGCAAACAGGACCCCGCGTGTTAAGAGACTGTTCTTGGAGCACAGTGGGTGGGGTGGGTGGGGGTTGGCACTGCCGAACCTTTGCAGCTATTACTGGGCAGCGAATATATCCATGATTCGGAAATGGGTAATGGAGGGAGAGGAGGTGGAGTGGAAACGGTTGGAAGCGGCGTCTTGTAAAGATACTAGCTTGGGGGCACTGATAACGGCACCGTTGCCGCTTCCGCCGACGCGGTATACCACGAGCCCGGTGGTGGCGGCGACATTGAGGATCTGGGGGCAGTGGAGACGGCACAGGGGGGAGGCAAGGGCTTCAGTCTGGGCCCCGATAGGGAACAATCACAGGTTTGTTCTGGGTAGAATAGACGGGGGGTTCCTAAGTTGGCACAGGGCGGGTATCAAAAGGATGGGGGACTTGTTCATTGATGGGACTTTTGCTAGTCCGAGGGCGTTGGAGGAGAAATTTGGGCTACTCCCAGGGAGTACCTTTAGGTACATGCAGGTTCGGGCGTTTGTGAAAAAGCAGGTGGGGGAATTCATGCTGCTGCTGCCCGGAGGATACAGGACGGCAAGATATCGGAAATATATCAGGAGCTGCAGGAGGCGGAGGAGGCCTCGGTGGAGGAGCTGAAGGGCAAGTGGGAGGAGGAGCTGGATGAGGGCCTGTGGACTGACGTCCTGGGCAGGGTCAATTCCTTAGCCTGATTCAGTTTAAGGTGGTGCATCGGGCGCACATGACAGTGGTGAGAATGAGTAAGTTCTTTGGGGTGGAGGACAGGTGTGTGAGGTGCTCAGGGAGCCCAGAAAATCATGTACATATGTTCTGGGCATGCCCGGCACTTACAGGATTTTGGAAAGGCTTCGCAAATGCTATATCCAAGGTCTTGGACATTCGGGTAAAACCGAGCTGGGGGATAGCGATATTTGGGGTATCAGACGATCCAGGAGTGCAGAGTCGAAAGAGGCCGGAGTTCCGGCCTTTGCCTCCTTGGTAGTCCAGAGAAGGCTCTTGTTAATGTGGAGGGACGCAAAACCCCCAAGCGTAGAGGCTTGGGTCAGTGACAAGGTGGGATTTCTCAGGTTGGAGAGGATAAAGTTTGCCTTGCGAGGGTCCTTGCAGGGGTTCTCCAGGCTGTGGCAACCGTTCCTTGACTTTCTCGCGGAACGTTAGGTGGAGGTCAGCAGCAGCAGCAAACCGGGGGGTGGGGGGTGGTTTGGGTGGTGGATGGATTTCATTTGTAAAGGGCAGCTACCCCACCTTGTTTTGTTAAATGGTTAAGTTGTTTTCTGTTTTATTGCTGTGTTTTCTTTTCGTTGTTTTTCTTTTCGTAGTGAAAAATTTTGAATAAGACAAATTTAAAAACATTTTTTAAAATAAGAGTTATATACATAGATTACTGTGTTTTTTCATGTTTATAATTGAGAACAAATTCTTGATAAACGTTTTATACTTTTTTTTTAGAAAATATTTTAATGAGGAATTTATAATTTCAACATTTTAAACAGAGATCCAATATACACACAAATCCCACAATCGCGTTTTATATATGTTAACTACATTCTTGTAATAAACTTCTGTTTTGATAAAAGCGCCTAGGAAGTCTAATAAATCACACTTGAAGTGAAGGCTCCTGTGCTCATCCTAGCCAAATTCAACATAAAAGTTATAGGTCAGGTGAGCTAAGTGGAGTCTCTAAGCTCTGGCCCATTACACAGACTGTCAATCATCATCACCCAGGGAATCCTCTTAATATGAAATTATTAGCCCAAGCTTTTACAATGATTCAATTACACCTCTGGCTTCAAAAAGCTTAGTTATCTTTCAAACCAGGATTTTTAAAAGCATGACCGCAGCAGACATCTACTAGCCCAAACTTTTAACCCCTACTCCACTAAATACATATAATACAATATATATCTGAAATTCCTACATTCATCACACTTGAGTTGATTAAATTTAACTGAATTTTGATCATTATCACTAAAATGCTCTTGCACTGATACATCTGCCAAGATTCATTTCCCATATCTAGCTGCCTCTTCAACAACTTCCTGTGGTAATGAATTCCACAGGCTCACCACTCTTTGGGTGAAGAAATGTCTCCTTATTTCTGTCTTAAATAGTCTACCCCGAATCCTCAGACTGTGACCCCTGGTTCTGGACACATCCACCATTGGGAAAACCCTCCCTGCACCCACCCTATCTAGTCCTGTTAGAATTTTCTAAGTTTCTATGAGATCCCCGCTCATTTGTTTGAACTCCAACGAAAACAATCCAAACCTAGTTAATCTTTCCTCCTAAATTGGTCCCACAATCCCTGGAATCAGCCTGGTAAACCTTCGCTGCGCACCCTCGAGAACAAGAACACCCTTCCTCAGAAAAGGAGACCAAAACTGCACCACTATTCTAGGTGTGGCCTCACCAAGGCCCTGTATAATTGCAACAACGCACCCCTGCTCCTGTACTCTAAACCTCTCGCAATGAACGCCAACATACCATTTGCCTTCTTTACCGCCTGCTGCACCTGCATGCTTACCTTCAACAGCTGGTGCACAAGGACAACCAGGTCGCGCTGCACACTCCGCTCTCCCAATCTGCAGCCATTCAGGTAGTAATCTGCCTTCTTGATTTTGCTTCTAAAATGAATAGCCTCACATTTATCCAAATTATACTGCAATTATTCATTGATTTTCCCGCTCACCCAAAAGGGCAAATGAAAGGGTTAGAAACATAGAAAATAGAAGCAGCTGGAGGCCATTAGGTTCTTCGAGCCTGCTCCGCCATTTATTATGATCATGGCTGATCATCAAGTTCAGTGCTCTGATCTTGCCTTCCCCTCCCATATCCCTCGATCCCTTTAGCCCCAAGAGCGTTATCTAATTCCTTCTTGAAATTACACAATGTTTTGGCCTCAACTACTTTGTGGTAGCGAATTCCACAGATTCACCACTCTGAAGAAATTTCTCCTCATCTCAGTCCTAAAAGATTTTCCTCTTATCCTCAAACTATGACACCTAGTTCTGGACTCCCCCATCATTTGGAACATTCTTTCTGAATGTACCCTCTCTAACCCTGTTAGAATTTTGTAAGTTTCTATGAGATCTGCTCTCACTCTTCTAAACTCTAATAATTATAATCCTAACCAATTTAATCTCCTCATATGACAGTCCCGTCATCCCAGGAATCAGGCTGGTAAATCTTCACTGCATTCCCTCATAGAACATCCTTCCTCAGATAAGGACACCAAAACTTTGCACACCACTCCAGATGTAGCCTCACCAATGCCCTATACAATTGCAGTAAAACATCTCCATTCTTATACTCTAATCCTGTCTCTATGAAGGCCATCATACCATTTGCCTTTACTGCCTGCTGTACCAGCACGTTTACTTTCAGCGACTGATGTACGAGAACACCAAGGTTCGCTGAGTATCCACCGTCTCAATTTACAGCCATTCAAATAATAATCTGCCTTCCTATTTTTGCTACTGAAGCAGATAAACTCATATTTATCCACATTATACTGAGTGTGCCCACAGCCTGTCCAAGTTCCACTGAAACATCTCTGCATCCTCCTCATGGCTCACCCTCCCACCCAATTTTGTTGACATATGAGGTGAGATTAAACAGTTTGGGTTTATACTCACTAGAGTGTAGAAGGATGATAGGGGATCTAACCAAAGTGTATAAAATGCTAAATGGGATTGATAAGGTGAACGTAGACCAAATGTTCCCCCTTGTGGGGAAATCTCTAAAGAGGTCATGGGTATAGGTTGAGAGGTGGTAGATTTAGAACTGAGATGAGGAAGAACTACTCGCAGCAGGTGGTGCATTTGTGGAACTCGCTGCCCCATAGTGCGGTTGAATCCGAGTCATTAAATGGTTTCAAGAAAGATAGATATATTTCTGATAAAAAAACGGGTTAAACAGATATGGGCAACAGATGGGGAGGTGGATTTGAGACCAGGAAGAGAGAGCAGCCATGATCTGACTGAATGGTGGAGCAGGCTCAAAGGGCTGAATTTCCTACTTCCAATTCCGATGATCCTGTGTCATACTCACTTGCTAATTTCCTGCCTTCTATTTTCAGCTTTGGTTTTCTTCCTTCTGAATCTACTCAGGTTCCCAACCCTCCTGCAAGCTAGCATAAATCCTCCCCATCAATAATAGTCTAGCAATCCATCTGGTTTGTACAAGGGCCCACCTCCCCAAATGTAGCCTCAGATATCTAAAGTTGTTCCTTCTGTACAATCTTTCCAGCCATGCTTTCAGCTACTCTATCTTCCTAAAAGTGAGTACAGTGGCACAGTCACCTACATGATGTGTATATCACCCCCAAATCCTTCAGTCTATTTTCTAAAGCCTATTCCAGCAGATCTCACATCAGCCTGCCTTATATTTCTGTCAGAGGCTTCACAGGATTCAAGTAAACCAAGCATCGGCCTCAGATATTTGCACTGAGAGGTTTGGCTGGAAAGTTGAAATAGTCTTGTGCTTCACAGACAGTCTTTTGCAGCATGCAGGCGGGAGAGGGGCAAGCTGTAAGGCCCCAGATACAGGAACTGATGACTTTTATCAAGGAGGAATTCCATAAACAGAGGAAAGAAATGCATGAGGATCATGTAAAGGCCATTACAGAAGCTGTAGCACCCCTGAAGAGTAATTTGGAGCGGATGAAGAGGTTTTTGGAGGTGCAGGAGTCACAGATTCGGGAGATTGAAGGAGTGATCTCGGACCACAGCGATTGTGTGATGGCTCTGGAGGCGGAGGTGGGGCTCCTAGGAGACCTTTGTAAAATGCTCAGGACAAAGGTTGAGGAGCAGGAGAATACCTCGAAGACAGAACCTGCGAGTAGTGGGCCTGTCTGAAGGAGTGGAGGATGTGAGTGCCACGAGGTACGTCTCGAGGATGCTGGCGGGACTGGTGGCAGTAGGGGTGCTGGATAAGGCAACCGAAGTGGACTGAGCGCATAAGTCTTTGAGGCAAAAGCCTAGAGCTGGGGAGCTGCCGCGGGCAGTGCTCGTGAGACTCCATAAATTTGTGGAGAAAGAGAAAATTCTACGGTGGGCCGGGAAGTGGGAGGGAAATAACGTCCAGATTTATCGGGACATCAGAGTCGAGTTGCTGAAACGGCAGGCAGGTTTCAACAAGGCCAAGGTGGTGCTGTACCGGCGGCAGATCAGGTTTGGGGTGCTGTACCCAGTGAAATTATGGGTGACATTTGGAGGCCAGGAGTATTATTTTGAGACCTCCTAAGCGGCCGAAGACTTCATTAAGGAACATTAAACTGGGGGAGAACTGAGTGGACAATGCTTGGGAACCGAGGTGCTGGCACTATGTAATGGTCAGGAGCATGTTTGAAGTGGATGCAGGGATTGGGGGATTTTTGCCTTTTTTTGTGCAGGGGGTGGTTTCTGTTCAATGTTGCGATTGTAAGGAGTTGTAGGGGTGAAAGGTTTATGTGGGGCTGGATGTTCCCGTCCCCCTCCTGTTTTATGGGACTGTTTGTGTTTAACATTTGTTTGCTTTTGGAGAAGGCTACCTGGAGTTCAGGAGAAGTCTTTGTTTGGGTGCGGGAGGGCAAGGCCAGCAGGAGGCCTTCTTCTTTGAACTGGGGGGGGGGGGGGGGGGGGGGAGAGAGGAGGGAGAGGAGGGGGGGGGGGGGAGAAGAGAGGGGGGGGGAGAAGAGAGGGGGGGGGGAGAAGAGAGGGGGGGAGTGGGAGGTCATTAGGATGTGCCTTTGGGCAGGGGCAGCCGCGCTAGCAGGTTATGCTGGTGAATGGAAGTGAGGTGGTGGGGGAGAAGGCCAAGAAGGGGGGCAGGGGGAAAGGGGAAGTGGGGGGGGGGGAAAAGCAGGGGGTGTTTCTGCGACATGGAAGGGGGTGAGAGATGACATGGTCAAGCGCAAAGAAAGGACCCATCTGGGATGGGCTCGGTACAGAGTGGAATTAAAGGCGCAGGAGTTAAGTGGGGAAGATGACGGATGGTAGAGGGGATTGGAGGCGCAAGCCTCCGGTAAGGTTGGTAATGTGGAACGTCCGGAGACCGAATGGGCCGGTTAAAAGGTCGCGGGTGTTCGTGCACCTCAGGTGCTTGAAAGCGGGGGTTGTCTTCTTACAGGAAACACACCTCCAAGGACCAGGTTAGGTTAAGGAAGGGGTGGGTCGGGCAGGTTTTTCACTCTGGGTTTGATTTGAAATCGAGGAGTGTGGCAATTTTAATGAGCAAAAAAAAGGGATTCGTGAGTGCGAAGGAGGTGAGGGATCCAGGTGGGAGATATGTGATTGTAGTGTTGGTAAATGTGTCTGCCCCAAATTGGGATAATGTGGGTTTTATGAGGGGGTTGCTGGCAGCAATCCCGGATTTGGCCACGTACCAGTTGATCATGGGAGGAGATTTTAACTGTGCTCTGGAACTGAGGGTGGATAGATCGAGGCCCGGGTGATAAATCGAGCCCCAAGTCGATGGGTAGAGTACGAATGTCAAGGGAGCTGGGGAGGATTATGGAGAGGATGGGTATGGTGGATCCATGGTGCTTTCAGAACCCAGGGGGAAGGGAGTATTCCTTCTTTTCAGACGTCTATAAGGTGTATTCGAGGATTGATTACTTTGTAGAGTGTCGGGAGATTTAGGTTGGGGTGGAGGGGGCAGAGTATGCGGGAATAGTTACCTCGGACCATGCACTCCACTGGCTGAATATTTGGTTCAGTACGGGACGAGAGCAGAGGCCAGGGTGGAGGTTTGACTCGGGGTTGTTGGCATTTTTGGGAAGCACTGAAGGCAGTGGTCCGGGGAGAAATTATCCTGTGATCTAATCCTATGATCATAGAAATGATCTAAATCCTGCTGTATCCTATGACAGTCCTCATCGCTATCCGCAATTCCACCAACCTTTGTGTCATCCGCAAACTTACTAATCAGACCAGTTACATTTTCCTCCAAATCATTTATATATACTACGAACAACAAAGGTCCCAGCACTGATCCTTGCAAGGTCTTTTGTTACTTGGAACTTTTCAGTGCCAGGCCATTCATTGAGCACTTACTTGTCACATTACTCCTTTGAAAATTTATCACCTCACACTTTTCAGGGTTAAATTCCATCTGCCACTTTTCTGTCCTTTTGACCATGCCGTCTGTATCTTCCTGTTAACCATCCGGCCAATTTTTGTGTCATCCGCAAACTTACTGATCCTACCCTCCACATAGTCATCTATGTTGTTTATATGAATGACAAACAATAGGGGACCCAGCACAGATCCCTGTGGTACGCCACTGGACACTGGCTTCCAGTCATAAAGCAGCTGCCTGTCTTCACCCTCTGTCTCCTACAAGCTAAGCCAATTTTGAATCCACTGTATCCAGTTAACCTGTATCCCATGTGTATTCGCCTTCTTGTAAACCTCCCATGTGGGACCTTGCCAAAGGCTTTGCTGAACTCCAAGTAAACTACATCAACTGCATGACCCACATCTACACACCTGATCTTATGCTCAAATAATTCAATCAAATATGTTCGGCATGGCCTCCCTCTGACTATAGCCATGCTGACTATTCCTGACCAAATCTTGCCTCTCCAAGTGAAGATAGATTCTCTCCTGCAGAGTTTTCCAACAGTTTACCTACCACTGACGTGAGACTCGCTGGTATGTAATTCCCTGGCTTATCTCTATAAGCTTTCTTAAATAGTGGGACCACATTAGCTGTTCTCCAGTCCTCTGGCACCTTCCCTGAGGCTAGTGAGGAATTAAAAATCTGGGTCAGAGCCTCTGCCATCTTCTCCCTCCCTTCTTACAGCAGCCTGGGACACAATTCATCCGGACCTGGAGATTTGTCCACTTTTAAACCTCTACTCTAGGAATTTAACATTTCCCCTATTATTTCCAATATCTGGGTGAACTCTGTCAACCTTTCGTTAGGCAGTCCATCGAAAACTGAGGTGATATGCTTGCCTTTGAAATAATTTAATTTTAAGTGCATTTTATATACATATAGTCAGGCAGAAGCAGTAATCAAATTAAACTGGTTGAATTAGATTAGTAAATTTAAAAAAAATGTAGGGATTCTTGATATTAAACAGGACAGACTTCCAATCTGTCGGAGTTTGTTTTGTGTAGAGCCCCTGTTAATGCTGGGGCACAATTTGAAGAACGGAATTATTTGCCAGTCATTACTGTTATGTCCTCCCTCGATCAGTACCAAAATAGAACTCATTCTTTAATTTCTGACAGTCGGACGTTGCTTCTGCAAAATGGCTACTGTGTTTCAATGCTAAATAAGAGTCCAACATAGTGGAGAGTATTTTATCACACCTTTGTACCTTGTGGCTGGCAGACAGGCTTTAGGATGGGATTGCTGGAGTAGAGTGGTCGGTGGTGTGTTATTTGCTACAAGGCTGGTTTAGCACAGTGGACTAAACAGCTGGCTTGTAATGCAGAACAAGGTCAGCAGCGCGGGTTCAATTCCCGTACCGGCCTTCCTGAATAGGCGCCGGAATGTGGAGTCTAGGGGCTTTGCACAGCAACTTCATTGAAGCCTACTTGTGACAATAGCTATTGTTGTTGTTGCTGTCGTCGTCATCGTGGAGTATGGATTTGAAAATTGATTGTGTTTACAATGCTGTTATTAGATCAAGTGCTTCTCATTATGCAAGCTCAATATGAGGAGCTGGCCCAATGTACTTGCATTTTTGTCCTATGAAGCAGCAGATGTGTTTACAGACACCTGCACTGCATGACTACTGTTAACTGGTGAGGTGAGTGCTTGGGGTTTGTTTCCCTTTCATTCCCTTTGCCAATGCTGATGTGGGCCAAACCCAAGCAACAAATTGTTATTTAGATTGTGACTATGATTCAATATCCCTCCTTCACTTCTTGGAACCTTTGAAACAGGTATCCATGCCATCCTCATTCAATGTCCTTCATTCATTTTTCAACTCTGGTATTGATTGCTCTTGCCTGGTTCCTACCCAATTGCAGTGAAAACATCTCCGGAATGAATTACCTTTCCACTCCTATTATCAGATCTGGAGTCTCCGAGGAACCAGCCCCTGAAGGGCCTCTCTTCTCAGCTATATTCTGCTTAGCAGCAATACCCAAAATTATGGGATAGGCTTCCACATGTATGCTTCTGATACTCATCTATAACTCTTTACGATTTTCTTCAATGATACCACTTGCTCTGCAAAACAGTTTGTCCAATATTCATTTTTGGATAAGCTACAGCTTCTTCAAGTTAAACTTTGGCAGTATTGAAGCTAATTTCGATTCCACCCAAAGTCCGCACCAATTTCATCCCTGACATCAGGCTGAACCAGTCTCTGTAATCTCAGCAATCTTTCAAATTTGCGCCATTATTCGCTTAGAGACCACTTATTACTTAAAATCAATGTTCCCATTTAAAAAGTAAGCATTTTGTATAAAATATGCAGAAATAGGACGAAGACTTGTGATGTAATTGTGAGGTCCTTATATGATCAATTGTAACTTTTATCAAGAATGGGCACAACTCGCAATATGAATGGCATATTAATTCAAAGGGATTAGTCAGCCAGAAAAAAGCAACGTACCTTCCCTGAAGAAACCTAAAAAAATTATCCTTGCACCTATTCACCACAAATATTGGTTTGTATTGTGAAGGATAAAGGACAGGTCTACAGCTATTGGCAGGGGAGGACACTTTAGAGTGTGAAAATGATATGCATATCTTTGAAGATGCAAGCAGCTTGGATAATGCCTCAGCAAGTTGCTAGACATAAAGAGTCATACGACCTTGAAACGTTAATGCTGTTTCTCTCCACAAACCTGAGTTTTTCAGGCACTATTGTTTTTTATTTTAGATTTCTAGCATCTGCAGTATTTTGCTTTTATTATATTTCCAGAAACTAATGATGTTTTGTCTAGATGGACTGGTTTCAATACCCTGCTTCGGAGACTTGCATCAGGAAAAGATTTGCAGATGTCGGTCTTCAGGACATCATCATTGAAACTAAACTGGTTGCAGCAGGTTCTATCAATGGTCATGTAAGCATCTTCTCATTACAACAGGAATGTTTGAACTCTCAAGATTGTGTATGAAGCTGTACAGAAATTAAGATGCCATGCTTACATCGACAGTACCGGATGATCATGAGCAAGACCTGAATTCAATCCAGCTGTTGAATTTCAAGCTGCCTTCCCCAATGATGATTTTAATGACATCCTCAAATCTGAGCGATTCCACATACCCTTTAATTGTGACAACAACTTCAAAAACAGCATTGCTTTTTAGTTCTTGAGCAGTTACATTAATATGGTAGATGAGTTGCTGCTGTTTATTGGAGGTAGCCAGCTTGAATCTGGATAATGGAAAACCTGCAAGAGTCATGGAAATTTCCAAAAAGGCCCAAAATCATTGAAAAGTCATGTAATTTTGTAAAGAGAGGGAAGAGGCCTTTCTGGCTTTGTGTGGAATTCCAACATTTTTCAGTGATTTTTCTAGTGCTTGCGCTATGCGGCCATGATTCTTTGCCTATGATAGTTTATTTGCCTATCTTGCAGCATACTGGCGTGATGTGGAGCTTGAAAGAAAGTTATCCTGATATTTATGCAGAGTTACAAGCAGGACAGTTTGTTGCCAGTGGCAACAGTGACATCTGACTGAATATGATAAAGTTACTGAACAGGCGGCCAACTGTGACTCCAAACCAAGGGAGATTTGACAGAATTTACTCTGAATAAAGGAGCCGTACATTGATGACCCTTGTCACCGCATGAGAGGGGCTGCTATAAGCAAAAAGGGGCCACCAGTCACAGAACATAAGTGAGATCTCACATTATCTTTGAAAAAATAAGAAAGGAACATGACGAAAAGGATGTGAGGAATGTCATGGATACCATTCAAAATATGGTTAATCTTTTGATCTTTCCTTGGATACAGATCAGATGTATTGAATCACATGAGGCTAAGTTACACCAGTATGTGTAGTCAAGGACCTTCGAGGTGAGGAAAATTCATGACTTTCTGTCGGTGGCGATTGCAGCACCCAAGATGTCAGCTTTCCTGATTCTGTCAAGAAGCAGAAACTGGAGACTTTTGAGGGTCCAGGAAAATGTATGGTAATCAAAGTAAACAATGGGGACAGTGCTCTGAAAGGGTATCAATTCTTATTTGCCAGCCTATTAGTTATTGAAGCAGTGAGAAAAGTGGACACCAATGAAATGCTAAGTCATACATTGGGAACCCTTGCTAGGTTGCCTTGGTAATGGAAAACCTGCAAGAGTCATGGAAATTTCCAAAAAGGCCCAAATTCATTGAAAAGTCATGTAATTTTGTAAAGAGAGGGAAGAGACCTTTCTGGCTTTGTGTGGAATTCCAACATTTTTCAGTGATTTTTTTTCCAATGTCCACTTTCCCTTCTCCATGATTGTTTATTTTGTTTTGCATGTTCAGAATCCATTGGCGATTTTGTTGTCATCCTGTTTGATCCTGCCCATTGCCACCATTGGCTGTTTTGAGACTACTAGAGCAGTCATTAGCTAAATAGCCTTCAATTGGTAAACACAGCAAAGCAGAGCATGGACTAAAATGACAGCCTATGCCTACAATCGAGACCGCTTTCTCTGATCTTTCACATGAGACCCACTGAAAACACTTCTTAAAGGTGCAAAAATCCTGCCCTTGCTTCGAGTTAATCGCGATGGATCCCTCATCAAGACTAACAAAGCAAAGTTCTTAAATTTTCTTGAGGGGTCAATTAACTCACCCCCTTGATGTGAT
Source organism: Scyliorhinus canicula (assembly GCF_902713615.1). Lineage (NCBI taxonomy): Eukaryota > Metazoa > Chordata > Chondrichthyes > Carcharhiniformes > Scyliorhinidae > Scyliorhinus > Scyliorhinus canicula. The sequence continues at coordinate 151,232,643 of NC_052155.1, forward strand.
CCCAAGTGGTGCAACGTGGGCATGGGATGTTATAGCATTGATTCAAGTCATGAAACCACAATCAACATTTGGACAGTTTGCAGATCACGTACTGGGAGTTCTTGTGAGACTAGTGAAGATGGATAGTTGAGAATGATCTACATTATTCCGTACAGATACACGAGCAACAGGAAGAAGAGTGGTGAAAGAGGACCGAGATTAATTGGAGGAATGCTGATCACCAAAATTTTCTCTCATGACCAGAAAATCCCAAAGCAGTGGACAAAAATTCTGTCTTGCAGTGCCAACAAGGAGAGTCAGCTCCAGTTCCTCTACGAAAGATGGTGCAAGTCTGAAAGAAAGACCATTAATGACATAACACTCTTTGCCGGACATGGAAATCAGTGCCATGCCCATCTTCAGAATGTCATCATCACAGATATGGAGGTGGTACCAAGCTCAGCAGTATTCTCTTCCAAGAAGTCGACACACGACTATTGCGTCATGATGCATATGCAGGCATTTCCAGTGAGCATATTGTCTTAAACAGTCCTGATATTGATGTCTTTGTACTGTTCTTGGCATTCTGCAAAGACATTGATGCTAAGCTCTACTTTTGCACAGAAAGAGGAAACAGCATGCTGACAATTGATAAAAGCAAATTACTGCGGATGCTGAAATCCGAAACCCAAACAGAAAATGCTGGATAATCTCAGCAGGTCTGACATCATCTGTGGAGAGGGAACGGAGCTAACGTTTCAAGCCTGGATGGCTCTTTGTTAGAGCTCAAACCTCTTTGACAAAGAGTCATCCAAACTTGAAACATAAGCTCCGTTCTCCACAGATGTTGTCAGACCTGCTAAGATTGTCCAGCATTTCTGTTTTGTTGACTATAATTGATGGTCATCTTATCTTTGATCACTTTGGTTGTTTTTCATGATGCAATTCAGTGAATGCTCTATATGGAATGGGGAAGGTGAAATCAGCGAAGTCCTGATTGTCAGTAAAGAGCACTATGCAGCATTTTGAGAAGTTGGGGACACCATTTGCTGTTTGCCAATCTCCATGAAGAACTAAAGGCATATGCGTGTGAACTCTGTGTGGAGGTTTGATGTAGACAGGTGAATAAGACCAGATAGAAAATCTTCAGGTTTTGCAGAGAAGTGCTTGCCTCCAAATAAAGATTCATTGTACAAGCATATACAGCATCCAAATCACATTTCTGCAATACACAAGTATGTCTTCAGAACATGCCAGAAATCCCATCTTGAAAGGATCATGGGTGGAAACTAAAAAATTATGTACTTTTCATCGCATGGATGACTCTTCCTCCAAGACAGGCAAATTTACTGGAGCTTGGGCAATGGTCAGGAAAAATACAGTGTGCACAAGGATGGTGTTCTTGTCTTCTCAGCAAATGACCTTGCACTGACATTTGCTCATGTGAGAATCTTTGAAACCCCTTGGGCGCAAAGTCGATGTCCTTGTTTTAGATGGTAATGTTTCACAGAGCTGCAAATGTAAGGCAAAATAAGTAAATAACTAATAATGAATAAGGAAAAGTGATTATAGGTGAAAACATGTCCCCACCTCCACATAGGCTACTAATCTCTACATCCCTCCCCTCTTATTACCTAAGGACCAATTACAGCTAAATGGGTGAATATGGGTATGTTGGATGTCAAATGAGTGCAGTTGTCTCTCTGAAGTTTAAATAATCTTGGATAGAATAAATGGTTGCTATAGTAGATATTTTTTCCTCAGCAGTTGACATGAAAATTAATTTTGATTTATGTATAAGTGCACCATAAGATTATTCCACATCTCAGATGCTCTCCATGATACTTTTTTTCACTATTGCTTACACTAGCCATGTTCATAATTTACCAGGAATGGTGGTATGTCACATTTGCTAGCAAAAAGTCTGTAGGATTATTATCTTTTTCACTGTTTGTTGCAATTTCCTATGGTAATATTCAATTTTCAGACTTGGGAACCTGCATTTTTTGCTTCAGATACATATTTCTCACATTTTTACCCTGTTTCTAGGTACTTTTAGTCTCGCTACCACTGATGCGCAGTGGCAGCAGTGTTTATCATCTACAAGATTTACTGCAGTGCCTTCCAAACCCACAACTACAATCTAGAAGGACAAGGAGTGCAGACACATGGGAACACCACTTGCAGGTTCCCCTCCAAGCCACACACCATCTTGATGTAGAACTATATTTCCGTTTCTTCACTGTCACTGGCTCAAAATCCTGGAACTGTCTTCCTAACAGCACGGTGGGTTTACCTATGCCACATGGACTGCTGTGGTGTATGAAGGTGGCTCACCACCACCTTCTCGTGGGCAATTAGGAATGGATAATAAATGCTGACCCAGTCAGTGACAACCCCACCCTGAAAAAGAATAGCAAGGATATTAGGTTTGATTTTCTTCAGGGCGCTGCTGATTAATTCCATTGAATCATCCAGCTCATTTTTAAACTCACAGTAAAATAGGTTCAATTTCTGATCTGTATCACAATTACAGGCGTCATTCAATAACATGAAGTAGATAGTTATTTTCAAGTATCTCTGTCTTCCAAAGAAAGTGCCAAAGGTTGAGTAAAAACTGATTGAGGTGTGAGGGAAGTTTACAGGCTACTGTTAGGAAGCGAGAAGGTCGCAAGAGGGGCTGTTGTAAAATTCTGAGCAGAAAGTTCTGATTGTATCAAAATGCGCAGGCCATTAGCATGGTGCTGGCTTTGAGAGCAAAGCATGAAATGGATTACCAGAGAGTCATGGCTTTGAATGACTCCCTTTCACAGCCTGCTACCCAAAGACACTTAGTAACAGCTGTGTTTCAGTACATTTTTCGCTTTGTGAAAGACATTACCGCACAAATTGTGGATTGCTCTGCAGCCATTGTTGCTATTTGGCAGTCTCAGAATCAAAAAGGAAAGATTAAAATATTTAATTTCAAAGAGACAAGTTGTAGATATAGTTCAGAGATGGAACCTTCTCAAAGTAACTGGATCCAATCATCTCCCAGGATCAAGTGTGCTCACTAAAAAAAGAGAAATCAAACGAAATAATTCAACAATAAATATAACGTGAGGGTCTAATACATGTAACTGATTTTATTTGAGTTCATGGGAAATAAACATCTTAATGAAGGGTTGCGGCCCCATTTTAGGGGATCTCCATAATGGTTAACCCAGGGTATCTAAAATGAAAGTGCTGGCCCGCAGCTACGTATGGTGGCCAGGCATCGACACCAAAATCTAGAAACTCGCCCAGCAGTGCGGCCTGTACCAGGAATACCAGAAGCTTCCTCCAGCAGCACCCCTCCACTCTTGGGAATGGCCAGGGTGACCTCGGGCTCAGTTTCACATCGATTTTGCCGGCCCTTTCCAGTGATCAATGTTTCTGATCTTGGTCGACACCCACTCAAAATGGATGGACGTTTACCAAATCTTTCGACAACCTCCAAGGCCACAATCGAAAAGCTCCGACAGAGATTTAGCATACACGGCATTCTGGAGATCCAAGTCTTGGATAATGGGATGGTGTTCACCAGCACAGAATTTGAGAACCGTTTACAGACAAACAGGATTTTCCACATCCGCACCGTACCACCCAGATCAAACGAGTAATCCGAGTGGGCGGTCCAGACATTTAAGTCGGGGATGCGAAAACAGACTAAGGGTTCCCTCGAGATGCGCTGGCCTGTTTCTTCTTCTGTTACAGCACCACGCCGCATGCCACCGAGGGTGGCACCATCAGAGCTGCTCATGGGGTGGCGCCTACATACACGCCTAGGCCTTGTGTTGCTGGACATTGGTGGGAAAGTCTGCAGCGTGCAGGAATGGCCAGAATTGGACTCCAGCAGGCATGAGCCCTTCAGCGTTTTTTGCCCAGTGAAGTGATGCATGTCCGAAATTTCGGAACGGAGTAATGTGGGTTCTGGGCATCGTAATTAAGCACACGGGGCCAGGGTCATATACGGTACGGGGGCAGGGTCGAGAATCGAATCGCACGTAGATCACCTCCGCAGCTGCGCTCCAGCATTGGTCGACCCTCATCGGATGAACCGGCACCATTGCTGTCATCACCACCATGTTGGCACCTGTACCGCCACTATGGGTTCAAGAACCCCAGAATGCTGAGATGTTGTATGCAGAGGACTCGGATTCCGATATGGAGACGCAACCATCTGCAAATCTAATTTTCAATTTGAATCCAATTTCCTTTGAAAGTTATTATTAAATCTGTCTGTCCCACACTTAGATCATCATAACTCGGTGTGTAAAATAAGCTCTTCTGAATGCAGGTTCTTTTTTTTTCAGAAAATATTTTATTGAAGCATTTGTAATTTTTACAGTTTAACACTTGAACATTCCTTAAACAACCCGCGGGCCGATGCACGCAAAAAGCCTGAAAACAACATCCCCTACTCAATGCAGATTCTTAATATTTGCAGTATTTTGTATTTTCTTTTCCTGATAATGGTCATTGCTTTTATGTATGAGAAGATGTTGCTACCAGTGGAAGTGAGAATAAGGAGCAAACTCAAGGTTGCGGACAGTTTTTTAAAAAAACAGCCTGAACTACAGCCACATTGGCCAAATCTGAGAGATTCTTGAACTGGTTTACAAATAAGTCAGATGTTTTGACAGAAATTGGTGTGGAATAGACTTAAAAACGTTATGAGGCTCTCTGTGCTGTTGGCAGGAAGTAAACAACAAACGTACAGATTTATTCAAATTTATAGGACCTTGCCGCACCTACAAGTTTTGATCATGTGTATTTCAATTTCACTTTTTGCTATCTTAACGTTCCTGTAGAATCTGCTGTACTGCTCCAAAAACGTTCCTTAATTTGCACTGGTAGATTATTTTCAACCAGTGAATGAATTTTAATAAAAGTACGACATGGTCATTACCTTGTAATTGCCTCACACTCAACCATCTTACTGGAATAGATCATTACCTCTAGTTGATTTGAACTGAGACTTAAACTAACCTCTGCACTTCAACAGGTCAATCTTATGAAGTTCGAATGCTAGATAACCGAAAAATAGGAGATTTACCAGAAATAAGTGGAAAAATGGTTAAGGTGGGTCACCTTTTCATCAAATGACATATTGTTTAGTAAATAACTATCAGTGTAAATCAAAGACTAAAGCACATTGACATATACTTAATTGTAATAATTTGAATGTGATTGCTTTCCTTGGCGTACAACTTTAATCTAGACAATCGGTAAGAAGCTTTTGGCTGGTTAGGTAATTCCCACTAAAGCAGCTGCAAGAAAGTTGGATCTGATATTGTGGCAAGTGTTCTGTTTGCCACAGTTGGTGTATATCAGAACTATTCATCCAGGTTGATCCAGTGGATTTTTCTTTCGTACAGACCTGTAGGGGATCACAATAAAGATTAGGAATTCCAATGTGCTGCTAATAATAATAATAATCTTTATTATTTTCACAAGTAGGCTTACATTAACACTGCAATGAAGTTACTGTGAAAATCCCCTAGTCGCCACACTCTGACGCCTGTTCGGGTACACAGAAGGAGAATTAAGAATGTCCAATTCACCCAACAGCGTGTCTTTCGGGACTTGTGGGAGGAAACCAGAACACCCACGCAGACACGGAGAATATCTCCCTCTGAATGTCCTCACCTCTCCCTATTGTCTCCATTAGCTCTGGGTATACCTCTTCCATGGGCTCAGCATCAGGCTGGGGCCCAGCTCTATCCTGGGATCCGGCAGACCTCCGACTACTGTCTCGCCTGAGGGTTCCTGCCTCCACCTGATAGACATCAGCAGCTGTGTGGTGCTTACCCCAGATTGTACCCCAGAAGCCTGACCACTAACATTTTCTACCGAGGTGTGTGTATCTGCACTGGTGGAGGGTGGGGATGACAGCTGTGATGCCTCAATCGTGTCTTCCTTGGAGCTCTCCTCCAAAGTAGTCTCCAGGGAGGCTGGAGAGGGGTCCACCCGGGATGGGCTGCGCCGTCGGCTGGAGGACCTGCGGGAGAATGGACATGTGGGGCAGGATTCTCCGACCCCTGCCGGGTCGGAGAATCGCCGGGGTCCAGCGTGAATCCCGTCCCCGCTGGCCGCCGAATTCCCCGGCACCGGCGATTCGGCAGGGGTGGGAATCACGCCGGTCGTAGCGGCCCCCCTGGCAATTCTCCAACCCGCGATGGGCCGAAATGCCGCCCGTTCTTTGCCAGTCCCGCCGGCGTAAATTAGACTAGGTCCCTTACCAGTGGGACCTGGCGACGCGGGCGGACTCCGGAGTCCTGTGGGGGGGGGGGGTCCGCGGGGCGATCTGGCCCCAGGGGGTGCCCCTACGGTGGCCTGGCCCGCGATCTGGGCCCACCGATCTGCAGGCGGGCCTGTGCCGTGGGGGCACTCTTTTCCTACGCGCCAGCTGTGTCAGCCTCCGTGATGGCTGATGCGTAGGTGAACCCCCCCCTGCGCATGCGTGGCGATGACGGACCCGCGCCGGCTGGCAGAGTCCCCAGCTGGCGCAGCGCCGAAGGCCTTCCACGGCAGCCAGCGGGGCGCAAACTACTCCGGCGCCAGCCTAGCCCCTGACGGTGCGGAGGATTCCGCACCTTTGGGGCGGGCCGACGCCGGAGTGGTTCCCGCCACCCCGTCCTGCCGGGACTCCCTGCCCCGCCGGGTATGGGAGAATCCCGCCCGTGGTCAGTGGGATGGATGGTTCAGTCAGCAAGGCAAGAACAACTTGCGTTTGACAGGTCCTCCGGGTGTAACTAGGTGGTTCTTCACCTCTGCGGCATCCACCAACCTCTGTGTGGGTGGCCGCGCTGTCCTCAACCACCCCAGTCACCTCCAAGGCCCGCTCCTCAAAGGAGGTGAGGATTCTAAAGTCTGGCACCCCGCCGCAAGCCTGGGCCCTCTCCCGGCGATTGTGGGAGAGCTTTTCTTGAGGAGACACAGAGAGGGCATTGTTAGCCACACGTGAAGGAAGAGGTGGGAGGGCTGAAGGGGGAGGGTTGGCGATCGCATGGAGATTTGGGGGGATGGGGGGGTGGATGCCCGAGGGGGGGGGGGCGAAAGGTCTCAGAAGGGGGGTGCTAGGGGGAGAGGCATTGGTGTCTACTCAGCATGTTGCCCAGTGTAGGCCGTTGACCTTTTTTCGGCACTGGAGGACGGTCCTGCTGGTCACACTCCCGTAGCTTACTGCTACCGCTACCTCAGCCCAGACAGCACCTGGCTGCCCTGTGGCTGACCCTCCGGGATCCTCGGAGGAAACAGGACCTTTCCTCTCCTCCACTGCTTCTCGGAGCCTCCCCAGATCTGCATCCCTGAATCTTGGGGCCGGTCTCCTGGGCACCATTGTTGCTAGCTGGCTGGCATTGGCTGAGCAAGCGCTGCTTACGTGCTGCTCGACCTTGTTAGGGGGCGTGGCTGGCGAGCCCGGTGCCGGCAAATTGGATGGCGAGCCTTCATTTGCGGTGAGAGGCCCATGGGGCCTCGTTAACTGGACCAATTACCATTGAATAGCATTGTCGACCTTGTTGGGCCGAGCGCCCTCGCGGCAGTTCCCGCTCGCTACCACACTTAGAAATCTTTCCGAAGAATCATGGCCACTATGTCTTAGCATTGGTATCCATGATGTGGAGATGCCGGCGTTGGACTGGGGTGAGCACAGTAAGAAATCTTACAACACTAGGTTAAAGTCCAACAGGTTTGTTTCAAATCACTAGCTTTCGGAGCACTGCTCCTTCCTCGGGTGAATAAAGAGGTGAAAATTACATTTAGAGTCACCAGAGTAGATTTAGATTTGGGTGCAGTTCCACTGCCTAACAATGTGGTCAAGTTTGGCAAAAGTTCCTTGATTCATTGCCTTTTTATGCAGAAAATAAGTACGATTGTACCTTTTCAATCCTAGAGTATTGTGCGAGTTGTATTTCATGACCGTAGACTCCAATACAGCGAGCATCAGCAACTGGAAGGTTGGAAATGGAACCGGCCAGGAGATAGACTCCTTGATTTAGGTATGTTTTTTTGCAATAGACTGGTTTGCTTTTGTCATGTTTCCACTTCTCAAAGACAGATAATGTCATATTTTTATGGTACAATAAATAAGGTTGATGAACTTCAGGCACAAGTTGACACATGAACTAAGCATTGTTGACAAAGAGAGAACTGCCTCAAAGAAGGGAAGAATTAGGAACTTGATATTCCGAGCTACAAGATAGTCTGGAAACATAGGGCACAAACAAAATTAGGTTCTGATGTCCGTATTGATCAAAAAAGCTATTACAACACTGCAAAGGGATGATGTCGTTGGTTAGAATTAAGGAACGCCAGAGGAGCTGTTAATCTACTGAGCACATGTAACCTACTGGTGTGTATTATGGGCCACCAAGTAGTGGAAAGGAGATAGGGGAGCATATTAGCAGGCTGGAAAGGTGCATGAATTGCAAAGTAGTGATACTTACGGATTTTAGTTATCCTAATGTAAACTGGGTTTGCAATAGTGTAAACAGCAAAGAGGGTGATGAATTTCTGAAATTTGCATGTGTTTCAAATGCGATCAGCCTGTTTCCAGACCAACAAGAAAGGAAGCTGTCCTGGATTTACTTCTCGGGAATTAGTGAGGCAAGTAGAGCATGACTCCGTGAGAAAGCATTTGGAAGCAGAAATCATATAATCAGATTTAGAATATTTATGGAAAAGGGCAAGGTACACTGGAAACTACTAGAGGAGGACTAATGTCAGTGAGTTGGAAAGGGTTCCGGCTTGTTTGGATTGGGAACAATGATTGAGCAATGGGAGGCCTTCAGATTGGAGATGATTTGGCTATAGAGTAGACACAGATCTATGATGAGGAAAGGAAATGTTTCCCTTGATGAATAAAGAGCTAGATGTTAAATTGAAGCAAGAAAGGACAATTGTAAGGTTTATTTTGGGGAAAACCAAGCTGAATATGGAAAGTACAGAGACGATCATACAATGCTGAAGGAGGCCATTCGGGCCATCGAGTCTGCACTGATCCTCCAAAAGAGCACCCTACCTCAGCTCAATCCCCGTGACCCCACCTAACGTGTTTAGACACTAAGGGGCAATTTAGCATGGCCAATCCACATAACCCGATCATCTTTGGACTGTGGGAGGAAATCAGACCACTGTGCCACCGTACCGCCCGATCTTAACAAAAGAGAGAACCAGAAGGACAAAGAATATGTACGAGTATAAATTAATGACCAATGTTGAAGGGACCACAAAAGTCTTCAGTAATTACACAAATAGTAAAAATATAGTCAGAGGGGAGGTGGGGCCAATTAGACATCAGACATCTCGTGGAGACAATGCATGACAAAGTTACCAAGTGGGTAATTAACATGTTTTCACGTGGGAAGAGGATTCTACCAATGTAACAGTAAAGGAGAAGGCAATAATAATGGTGGATAGGATAAAAATGGATAAGAGGGTGTACTTCAATGGTTAGCAATCCTCAAAAATCACCTGTATTGAAGGGATACATCCTAGGTTATCAGGGATATAAGGGTGAAAATAGTGGAACCTTTAGCCACAATCTTCCAATCCTTAGATGTAAGTCCCAGAGGATTGGATAATAATAATCTTTATTGTCACAAGTAGGTTTTACATTAACACTGCAATGAAGTTACTGTGAAAAGCCCCTAGTCGCCACATTCTGGTGCCTGTTCAGGTGCACAGGGAGAATTCAGAATGTCCAATCCATCTAACAGTACGTCTTTCGGGACTTGTGGGAGGAAACCAGAGCACCTGGAGGAAACCCACGCAGACACAGGGAGAACGTGCAGTCTCTGCACAGTGACCCAAGCCAGGAATCGGACCTGGGACCCTGGTGCTGTGAAGCAACAGTGCTAACCACTGTGCTACCATGCCGCCCATATAATTCTAATTGTTCTGCACTTGTTTTAAAGAAATGGATAAACCCAGCAATTACAGGTGAATCAGCGTCATGTCAGTGGTGGGGAAACTTTTGGTGGCAATAACCCAGGAGACATTTTATACTGACATTCAGAAAAGCATGAGCTCTCAAATAAAAGTCAACACAGATTTGTTAAAGGCAAATTGTGTTTGACTGACGATACAGTTATTTGAAGTAACGGAGGGAGTTGATGAGGGTAGTGCAGTTGGTGTCGAAGCTTTTTGAAGTCCAAAGACAAAACAAGATACCACGTGATACACTTGTGATACAAGGGACAACAGACTCAAAATTAGTTAATGGACAGAAGTCAGTAAGTGATAATAAACGAGTTGTTTTTCAGACTGAGGGGAAGTGCAATGGAGTTCCCTAAGGTTTAGCATTTGGACCACTGGTCCTTTTGATATACTGTATTAACGATAAGGATTTGTTGTGAATAATTTCTAAATTTGCAGTGATAAACTGGGAACCAATTAGGTGGGAAAATTATTCGCTATATTCTGCAGGTACAGGCATCGTTTCATTACATAATTTTAATATTATTGAACTTTAACTTTTATTGAATTCCGAAAATGATTAAAGCTCCAGGAGGGTTTGAGAAAATGGGCAGATACACAACATGAAATTTTATGCAGAGAACAACAGTGATACATTTTGGTAGAAGAAAGAGAAAGTGGAAAGTGAACTAAATAATATCATTTTAAATGGGGTGCTAGGAAGTTATACTAAATGTTTGTGAAATATTGGTTAGGCCTCAGTTGGAATATAGTGTTCGGTTCTGGCCTGAATTCAGGAAGGATGTCGAGATCTTGGCGAGAGTGTAGAAGCAATTTACTAAAAGGTACTAAGAATGAGTTGTTCCCCTTAGACAGCATAAGATGAGAGGAGATTTGGTAGAGAAGTTAAAATCATGACTGATTTTGATAGAGTAAATAAGGAAAACCTCTTTCCAGTGCAGAGGGTTGGTAACCAGTGCACACAAATGTAAGGCAATTGACAAAAAAAAACAGAGGGGACGAGATTTTTCTTTTTACATTATACATTAAAGTTGTGATCTGGGTGCTCTACCTGATGGGACAAACAGATGAAAGGAAAAAACAGTACAGGCTTTTAAGGAAAGAACGGAATGGTATTATTTGGAGAGCTCCATCAAACAGCCGGAAAGGGCACAATATGCCAGAAGTAACGGCATGTATCACAAGTGTATCACGTGGTACCTTGTTTTGTCTTTGGACTTCAAAAAGCTTCGACACCAACTGCACTACCCTCATCAACTCCCTCCGTTACTTCAAATAGCTGTATCGTCAGTCAAACAAAAACCCTTCTGTTTTGTATCATTCTGCAATTCTACGTTAATGCTGAAAGTGGAATCATTTTACTGCTCTTACCCTCAATCTTGAGATCAAGCAAGTTTCTGCCTCAGTGAAAAGCTGTTGCTCCAGAAGAACAGCCCCACTTTCATGGTAGTAGAATTTTCTAAAGCAGCCATACTGAACGTATGTCAATATTAAACCGTGGAGTTGTGCTTAGTTTGGGGAAAAAATTATAAACCAAACTAAAGCAAAATTAAACTGTGCTATGAAGAGCAAAATTAATCACCCTAATCACAAGACTTTCCCAACACCCAGAAGTTGGTCATTCTGAAATAATCTGCATGATCAGAATCATTCAGGTGAAATATTAGCCTGGATTTTGTGGTCCGTGGGGAATAAATTATGTCAGGTATTCATTCCATTTGTCCTCGCCCACATACTTTATGGGCTTATGCACTCGTATTACCTCGTACTTAATACCTCTTGTTAAGTTGATCTTTTCTCTACACCCTAGCTATGACTGTAACATATAATGCAGTCTCTCCTTCCTTCCCTAGGTACGGTATGTATTGTCTGTATAGCATGCAAGAAACAATACTTTTCACTGTATACTAATACATGTGACAATAATAAATCAAATCAAATACCTGCTCAACCAAAAATCTCCACTAAGGCGCAGGGCTAAATATTTGTTTGCCCCATTTTTGAGTTCAGGCAGCATAATTTGTGACTTGCCACGTGCTTGATCCTTTGGGAGTGAACAGCACTCAAACTTGGTGCTCCCATCTCATTTACCAATTTTAGCGCAGAGCAGAGCTGGCTGCTGGCATCCTCTTTGTGCTGCTGGCTGCCACTGCCTCTGGAAGATTAATGGTCAGGATGACAAATGAGAGAAAAGTCTCCCTCGTACATGGGAGAGACAGAATCTGTGAGGAGCTGCTCTGCTGATCTCAAAATATCTCTCTCTGTCCCACATTCGTTGCTCCTGCTCCTCCAATCACAGATTCCCTCTTTCCCCATCTTGATGCTCTTCAGGAGACAGTCTATGATTGAAGAAACATAGACAGGATAGAGGGGACATGTGTTTGGAGGAGCTGGCGCAGTTATTCTGACTGGTCTTGCTGTGACCATTACCTATCACTTTGACAGGGAGGGAGGCAAGACACGGCTCCTGCTGTGTTAGGCTTAGATAACCTAAACACATTAGGGTACGGTTTGTGGCACTGGGGGAAGTTGGAATGAATTTGCTCCCTGCGTACAGTGCAGGCAGACCATCCTAGATTGGAAGCTTTGGAGGTGGGGGGATTAATGGCCATGGGTGTTTTTTGCAGTTTTCACTTGCCCAGGGCTGCAAAGTGGCCTCTCCTCAACCAGTGCCTCAGAGATGTTCCAGACGTCTCTGTGGGTAAATATGCGCATAGCCAAAGATTCACATTTAACTCTGCCTTGGCCAGTGACTCCACCTTGCTGGAAGTCTCCATCAATGACCTGATGCTGAGTGTACTCCCTGATGAGGGAGAGCAGGATAGCAATCCACAGTGGGAGGCCTCACTAAGCAATGCTTGTCCAAGCTCAGCAGCTTTAGTGCTTGGGTTAGGGCCAGGGCCTGACTCCAGCCCAGGGGATTGGGGATGCAGGTGGGGGGGAAAAAGCAGCAGAGGGAAGAAGAGGCACAGGCCCATAAGTTGGAGAAATGTTGGGACATTCACCTGAATGAATTCCACTATTTGGCTCTCAGATTCTTGGTCTGCAGAGATACTCGAGAACTATTGATTTTAACCCCCTCTGCAGCGTGGAGCCGAGTACAGCCATATTCGGACATAGAGGTGTTTGGAAAATGTTCTGCCCCAGCAGAGGCTAGTGGTTCAAACAAGAGCCAATCTTAAGGGAGTTATGGCTGTCTGATGAATCTATGGTTGTGCTGTTAGCTGCACTGTTGCTGATGTAATTTTGCTTGATCTTTCTTTTTACTTCTTTGTATTTTACTTAAAATTATTATAAAACTTACCTTCATTCAGCCTGTGGCTGCGACGGGAGTTGGGCTTTAACAAATCGTTAATAATAAAGGTTTGGATGGGATCTGGAGGAGAGGGATTGGGAGGGAAGGGGTTGAGAGGAGGGGGTGGGGAATGGTTGGTGATGAGAGTATTTTTCTGGATAGGAGTAGGAGAGGATGGAGAGGGCGGACATCTTGTGTGGGACAGAACGAGTGAGTGAAATGTACTAAATAGTAATGGCAGTCTCTAGGGGAGGGGGAGAACAAATTCTCCCAGTGAGAATAGTAATGAGGAATGTGCATGGACTGAATGGTCCAGTTAAAAGATCACGAGTGTCAGCTCATCTAAGAAGTTTGAAGGCAGATATGGTCTTCCTGCAGGAACCCCATCTGCGAGTAAACGATCAGATGCAATTGAGTAAAGGATGGGTGGGACAATCGTTCCATTCGAGCTTTGATTCTAAGACAAGAGAAGTGGCAATCCTGCTTAGTAAAACAATAACATTTGCGATGAGCAGGAAGGTACGAGACCCTGGGGGGGGAGAGAAGGTTTATGATGATAAGCGGAGTGTTGGCATGAACACCGGTGGTTTTAGTTGACGTATAGGCACCCAGTTGGGACAATGCAGACTTGTAAAAATGATGCTGCTGTCCATTCCGATTTACACTCTCATCAATTAATAATGCGAGGAGATTTTAACTATGTATTGGATCCAAAGGTGGGTAGGTCTAATCCCAAATGAATGACTAAATCGGGGATGGCAAAAGAAATATTTATGGAACAGATGGGGAGACTGATCCGGGGAAGTTAAACACCCAAGAAAGAGGGGGTTTTCCTCCTCCCATATACATAAGGTATACTCCCACATTGATTTTTTTGTTGTGGGAAAGTCCATGTCCTCAGGATTAGTGGGACCAGAATATACAGGGATTGTAATCTTTGACCACGCACCACACTATTTAGATATAAAGTTTGACTTAAATTGAGCCCAAAGGCCAGTGTGGGGGTTAGACTCTGGCGTCCTGGCAGAGAAGGAGTTCTGTACAAAAATGCCCTGGGTGATTAAAGGCTATGTGAACCGTTAAAATTTTTTTTTTTTTAGAGTACCCAATTCATTTTTTCCAATTAAGGGCAATTTAGCGTGGCCAATCCACCTACCTTGCACATCTTTGGATTGTGGGGGCGAAACCCACGCAAACACAGGGAGAATGTGCAAACTCCACACGGACAGTGACCCAGAGCTGGGATCGAACCTGCAACCTCGGCGCCGTGAGGCAGCAACTGTGCCACCGTGCTGCCCAGGCTATGTGAACCTGAACCAAAATGGTTAACCAAAAATGCCTCAACTTTTTGGGAAGCTCGAAAAGTTCGGGGAGAAATTATCTCCTATAAGACCCATGGGGATAAACTAGAAAAAGTAAAAAGACAGGTTGGTGGATGCTATCATAGAAGTAGGTCAACGATATGTGGTTACCCCAACTAAGGGGTTATTGGCGGAGCAGAAGGAACTTCAGGGCAGTGTTTATCTTACGACTGGGAAGGCGGTGATGCAACTTCGCCATACAAGAGGGGTTCAGTATGGGAATATGGGAAAAGGCTAGTTGATTACTAGCCCAATAGTTGAGACAACATGCTGCCACATGGTAAATTGCACGAATAACAGAAACATTGGGAGGGTTGGTAATAACACCAGAAGAAATAAATAAAATATTTGAAGATTTCTACCGGGGATTTTACAGATCCGAGCCCATAGGCGAGGAAGAAGAGATGGGACGGTTCTTAGATGGGTTTATGTTTCCAGAGGTAGATGAGGGGAAGAAACCAGGATTTGAAGAGTCACTAGGGTACAAGAAATAATGGGGGTAAGGTTGATGCAATCCGGGAAAGCACCAAGGCTGGATGGATTCACGGATGAGTTTTTCTAACAGTTTTTGCCAGAACTAGCGCCCCATCTCCTGGTTATGTATGATGCATCAGTGGCGCAGGGTAAATTGCTGTCCACGCTTGTACAGGCCTCTATTTCGTTGATACCGAAAAAGAATAAAGAGCCGACAGAATGTGGATCTTATAGACCCATCTCCATGCCAAATACAGATGTTAAGATCTTGGTCACGGTACTAGCAAGACATTTAGAATGGTGTGTACCGGAGGTAGGCTCAGAGGACCAAACTGGGTTCATTAAGGGGTGGCAATGGGCCAATAATATTAGCCAAATATTGTAATGACTCTGTCAAGAGCGAAAGAACCAGAGGTTATAACAACAATGGATGCAGAAAAGACTGTTGACCAGATAGAATGGAGGTACCTATTTGAGATCCTAAACAGGTTTGGATTTCGATGATTATTTATACTATGGATACGGTTATTATGTACCACACCCACAGCAAGGGTGACGACAAATGGGATGGCTCAGGGTATTTTGGGTTACATAAGGGAATGTGCCAAGCATGCCCATTGTCACCATTGTTATTTGCACAAGCTATGAACCCCTTGCCATTGCATTGAAACAGTCTAGAGAGTGGAGGGGTATTGTTAGGGGAGACAGAGAGCATAAAATGTTGCTCTATACTGACGACCTACAGTTATGCATATCAAACCCGCTGGGGGCTACAGACAAAATAATGGATCTATTAGGAAAATTTGTGAAATTCTCCTGATATAAGCTAAATTTATCGATGAGCGAGTGAGGTATTTCCGGTTAATACCCAGGGAATGAGTACAAATCTGGAAGTTTTACCGTTCAAACTGGCCAAAACTGGCCAAACTGGGCAGCACGGTAGCATAGTGGTTAGCATAAATGCTTCACAGCTCCAGGGTCCCAGGTTCGATTCCCGGCTGGGTCACTGTCTGTGCGGAGTCTGCACGTCCTCCCCGTATGTGCGTGGGTTTTCTCCGGGTGCTCCGGTTTCCTCCCACAGTCCAAAGATGTGCGGGTTAGGTGGATTAACCCTAATTGCCCGTAGTGTCCTAAAAAGTAAGGTTAAGGGGGGGGTTGTTGGGTTACGGGTATAGGGTGGATACGTGGGCTTGAGTAGGGTGATCATTGCTCGGCACAACATTGAGGGCCGAAGGGCCTGTTCTGTGCTGTACTGTTTTATGTTCTATGTTCTAAAACAAAATTTAGATACTTGGGTATACAAATAACACATGACGATGCTGAAATGAAACTTGTCTAGTTTGGTTGAGGTTGTGAAAGGGGATCTGAAGAGGTGGAATTCCCTGCCATTGTCATTGGTGGGAAGAATACAAACAATTAAGATGAACATACTACCAAGATTCTTATTCGTCTTCCAAACCCTTCGAATATTCCTCTCAAAAGCATTCTTTCGTAGGCTGGACAGATTCATTTTGGAATTTGTATGGGCATGTAAAACTCACAGAATTCGGAAGATCTTTTTGCAAAGCGGGAGGAAGGTTGGCACTCGCAAACTTATTACACTACTGTTAGGCGACAAATATAGAGAAGATGGGTTGTTGGTGGGAAGAAGAGAAATCCGAATGGGTTCGGGTAGAGGAGGCTTCCTGTATGAGGTCAAGTTTGAAAGCCTTGACAATGGCCCCACTCCTGTTCTCTCTGGGCAGGTACACTAGGAATCAGTGATTGCAGCTTCACTCAAAATATGGAACCAATTGAGATGACACTTTTGGGCTAAGAGGCATGTCAACATTGGCCTCATTATGTAGGACTCATTGGTTTATGCTGGGAAAGTTGAATTCAATGTATGGTAGTTGGTACAGGGAAGGGGTAGAACGGGTGAGGGGGTCTATTTATTAAAGGAAAATTTGTAAAACTGGAAGAATTACATGGGAAATTTGAATTGCCTCTAGGGAGTGAATTTAGATACATTCAGGGCAAAAACTTTGCATGCAATGAACCACTCTCGTTTCCTCATCTGCCAGAAGTTACGCTACTGGAACAATTATTAACTCGGGACGACCTGGGAAAAGGGAAAACTGGAGACATTTATGAGTGGCTATTGGAAACGGATAAGGCGCCAATAAGAATAAATAAGGAAGAAGTGGCAGGAGGAGTTGGGAATTAAGCTTGGAGGGGGGATCTGTAGTGAGATCATGCACCAAATTATCTTTTGCTAGGATGAGCTTAATTCAGTTCAAGGGAGTGCACAGGACTCCTGACGAGGGTCTGGATGAGCAGGTTTTCCCCCAAAGAAGTGGGCAGCACTGTAGCATTGTGGGGTGGGCAGCACGGTAGCATTGTGGAGTGGGCAGCACGGTAGCATTGTGGATAGCACAATCGCTTCACAGCTCCAGTGTCCCTGGTTCGATTCTGGCTTGGGCCACTGTGTGTGGAGTCTGCACATCCTCCCTGTGTGTGCATGGGTTTCCTCCGGGTGCTCCGGTTTCCTCCCACAGTCCAAAGATGTGAAGGTTAGGTGGATTGGCCATGATAAATTGCCCTTAGTGTCCAAAATTGGCCTTAGTGTTGGCTGGAGTTACTGGGTTATGGGGATAGGGTGGAGGTGTTGACCTTGGGTAGGGTGCTCTTTCCAAGAACCGGTGCAGACTCGATGGGCTGAATGGCCTCCTTCTGCACGGTAAATTCTATGTAAGATGAATGTGAAAAGTGTGGGAGGGGATCGGCAAAACATTCATATCTGTTCTGGGAAGGGATTTCTGGACTGCAGTATTTTATACAACATCAAAGTGAGTGCGGGTCAAATTGGCACTGTGCCCTTTGGTGGGGGCTGACGTAGTCGCCTTTGCCCCACTAATTGCAAGACAACAAAATCCTATTAAGTTGGAGATCTGTGGTGCCAGCAGAGGTTTCGGCATGGCTGGGAGATCTGGTTGAAGTTTTGAAATTAGATAAAATTAAATTTGCACTCGGGATCAGAAGAAAAGTTCTTTGTGAAATGGAAGCTCTTTCTATCCTTGTTTCAAGAAACTTTTGTCACCAAAGGGTAAGGGGAGAGGGGAAGGTTTAGGAATAGGACAGGGAAATAAGGGACTATTTTGGGGAGGGGGAATAAAAGGGGAGAACAATGTGTTCAAACTGTTTGTAACCTGTTGCATGTTAGTTATTGTTTGTGAATTTAACTGTGTTTGGAATAAAATATATTTAAAAAATGAAGGTTAGCAGCAACGTGTGAAAATGTGGATAAATATTTGAAGGGACCATGGGGAGGAAGTAGACAGGAGTGGGGACTAATTTGATAGCTCTCTCTGAGTCAACACAGGCAGTGGGTAAACCACCTCTGTAAAGTGATGTGTGTTTTTAATATAGCTAGGGTGCATCTCTATCTAGGGTGTTCAATCAATGTCTCATTAAAGCATGAATGATCACACGAGGAGGTGCATTAGCTTGAGAGAAAAAAATAACTAAATATGAAGTCCATGTGAATTAAACCATTTGTTATCTGATGGTTAACTTGGTACTGGAGAATTCTTGAGGGCAATTGGGGATGGGCAATAAAAAAATGATGGCCTAGCTAGTAATGTCCACGCCTCGTGAAATAATTTTTTAAAAAGTGTGTTCATTCCCCTTACTGCGCAGTCAGTCGTACCTTTGAAAGTCTGTATCCTGATGTATTTGTCAGAACCCGCTTTACATAGAAGTATCGAGGGGAAAGAAACATGAAATTGGCAGAACAAAGCTGAAGAAGGCTGTGTTCATTGCTTGCAATTTATTTAAAAGGGGCTGCAGATGTGAGATTCATTCCCCAATAGGTTATCTTGTACCAAGTAGGTAGAATTTTCATTTTGAAAAGGGGATATGAGAGATTTATTTATAAGAAATTAACAAATCTAAGTTAAAAGATTTGGAAATCTCCTAAATACAATTAGCACAAATACAGAAGGTGATGTATATTTCTAAGTGCAAGAAAAAAATAGGAAGTTTCCAGAAAGCTGAGTGAGTTGATCAGCATACCACATGATACAATAGTGAGTTATATAAACCGGGAAGTTTCAGTCCTAAGGTTATTCTGTATCTCTTTTCACGTTATCAGCATTTACACATCATGGACTATTTCTCTCACATTAGCTCTGATCATTTGGAAGAAGAGTAGAGAGCTGGATGGTGTAGTTGGCATTAAAATAAATAATTAAATATTCACATTGGTTATTTTGACTTTGCTTTTATTAAGTTCCTGTACTGCAGATGTAACAGAGTTATATTTATATTTTTAAACTACAGATGTTCCAATGTCTGTTGGAATCATTGACCCCAGGACTAATCCAGCACAACTGAATACTATTGAATTTCTATGGGACCCAGCAAAACGCACTTCTGCTTTTATTCAGGTTGGTAGAGATGCTTGTTCTTTGTGAAACTAGAGGTGTTATGGTGTAAATAATGGCATAACCGCTAATCAGATAACAACCTACTAAATAGCTAACTGGGGTGCCACTGGGTATAATCAGAAATGGCCACCTGAAGTTAGAAGTGCAAGTTCTATATGTTTGGATGTGGGTTTATGTATACAGTGAACAAAATGCTTCTCTGCCTAGCTTTGAAAGCCTAGAGAATTGTTGATTTTTGAAATAATCATTGAGTTTGCATCACAGAATTAAAAGGCACAAGCCACAAAAATACACAAATTGACCACTGCTTAACTGTGTTAGTGCTTTTTAAACTTGTAAAAAAAAAAGCCTGTATAAATATTTGCTGAATTGAAATCCTCTTGTCAAAATGCCAGTAAAGATGGCCAACATTGTGACGTGTGTCTTGAGGCGAGCAAATGTGAAACTTGCTGATGAGCAATGAAATGAAAAAATCAGCCATTGACATCACTGCAGCACAGGCTACTGCAGCATAGAATGTGCCAGTCCAGTGCAGGAGAAAATACTCCAATCAACATGATGCATATGCTGTCATTCAGTATATTTCACAGAGTTTCATTCAGTTTCAGAAGTTAACTTTCTCTCTCAAAATCACAGAAGTTATTGCCATAAGCTCAGGTGAATGGAGTGTCCAGTAAGTCGACTTCCAATAACAGTGGCTTTGTCTGCAGAATTTTGTTCTTTGCCCTAAAAGAGACTTTCTGACGGCCAGTCTGGAGAGCAATGGTGGTTAGAACTATCAGCATGTGATCAGCTGCAACCATTGTATCAGACCAGCAATGGTTCATTTTGAAAAACAGCATTTAAGAATAAGGAAGACAGACACTTTACATGTTTGAGCTTCATCCCTGTTGGCGTGGCAGATTAGATGTCTTTTTTCCGTTGCATTTTCTTCACAAAATCATCAATAACAACAATATAGGTAAAATTTTGTAAAGACGCACTTTCAGTCGTCAATATTACTGAATTATCAAATGTTCCTGACTCATCCGTACTTAAATAATTCAACTCTTTGAAAAAGAACACCAGAAGCATTTGTGACACATAGTGTTAAAAATATTTTTGAAATGGTTTCCACATTTGAAAAGGTTGCCTGCAAACCATCACGTACAAGCCAGCTGGTCATCTTGAAGCACAGAGCTTATCATTATCGATGAAGTGCATGAATTGTTTCACTTCATCTTCAAAAAGATTTGTGTCTATGCCCTCCCAGTAGAATTCACTTAATTTCTTACTGCAGTGGCTTTTAGCATTCTCATCCAAACCTCTGTCGAGGCTAACTGAGGCTAACAATTGTGCAGCATTCAATAAAGTTGTATCAACATGTTGCAGGGATTTGCTGATAGTATTAATTCTGTCATGTGCGAGTACCTTTAAGAATTGGATGTTTAAGCAATGTACCTTTAAGAAATGGAGCAGCTCATATTACTGAAGTGATGTCAGAGGGTGGGGGTAGCTGAGTTGAGCTCACTTCTGCTTTTTGGGGAGTTTTTTTAGTTTCAGTTTGAGAGAGAGCAGCTGAAAAGTGCCTGGCTGGTTTGCTGTGAGCTGTTTGAAAGGAAAAGCCAGTTTTGAGGAAAAGTGCTTGGGTGTCTGTGTTTGCAGTGAGCTGGATCTGCCGTGAACTCTGCCGTGAAAGACTATCTCTGAATCATTTGGGTGATTTAAACTCATAATAGTAATGTCTTTAACCTGATGTGTTTCTGTTTAAAGGTGTTAAGTCTTTTGGAGGTTTGAAGGAACATTTTGAGGGATTATTTAGTGTTGTATTATTTTCAGGGTTATCTTTGAAGAAAGGGGTGTTAAGGGATCCAATGTTTATTTAAAAAGGTTACGTTGAATTCATGGAATAAACATTGTTTTGTGTTTAAAAACCCACGTGTCCATAATTGTAATACCACACCTGGAGACCAAGCCGTGTGCTTCAAAAGCAACAATACATTAAAGGGAGAGGTTGGTTGAACTCCATGATACATTTTGGGGTTCTGAAAACGCCTCTCCCATAACAATTCTTTGAAGTCAACATTTTCACACAACAGTAAAAATAGCAATCCTGTACTTTTCAAGCTTCTCTGCTAAGGATTTTGCTTCAGTTTTCACGTGGTTCTGAATTTGACGTGGCTATGTCTAATAAGGTTTCCTTTATCAGCAAAGTTCATTTTCAAAAACAAAACAGCATCTGCACGAGTGGACCACCTGGTGTCACAAATTCTTTTTACATTCAAATGTTTTCCATTTTCCTGCTCCAAGCATGATCACTACATATTCCACCGATGTGTCGAAAAAAGGTATACACGTCTTGAACAAAGTCAAAAAAATGTACAGTTTTCTCACAGGATTCAGCTGCAGCGTTGCATTTAATAATTCAAGGAGTGACTGGAACATGGCATGAATAATGCACAGGGGCTTGAATTGTTCAGTCTTGCTTGTACCATCAATCATAGAATCCGTACAAGGCAGTAGGAAGCCATTTGGCCCATCAAGTCTGTACCAACCCTCCGGAAGAGCACCTTATTTAGGCCCACTCTCCTGCCCTATCTCTGTTACCCCACCTAACATCTGCATCTTTGGACTATGGGAGGAAACCAGGGCACACAAAGGAAACCTGTGCATTGAACACAGGTCACTGGTGCTAACAAATGTGCCACCATGCTGTCCTTGTAGACCTGAATATTTTCCTGCCACATTTGCAGCATTATCGAAGCTCTGTCCACGATAATGTTTGATGTCAAAACCTAAATTTGTGCTCTACGAGGCCCCGATGGCAAGTGTAGCCACGAATAGGAGGAGGTCGGAGTACTTTCGGCTGCATCGGGGGACGAGCCAGGGGTGCCCCCTGTCCCCCTTGCTCTTCCAGTTGGCGATTGAGCCCCTGGCCATGGCACTGAGGGAGTCAGGGAACTGGAGAGGCCTGGTGCGGGGTGGGGAGGAGCATCAGGTGTCGCTGTACGCAGACGACTTGTTGCTGTATGTGGCGGACCCGGTGGGGGGGGATGCCGGAGGTGAATAGGATTCTTAGGGAATTCGGGGGTTTCTCGGGGTATAAGCTGAACCTGGGCAAAAGTGAGGTGTTTGTGGTGCATCCGGGGGAGCAAGAGGAGGGGATTGGCAGGCTCCCATTGAAGCAGGCAGGGAAGAGTTTCAGGTACCTAGGGGTCCAGGTGGCGGGGAGCTGGGGGGCCCTGCACAGGCTCAACCTCACAAGATTGGTGGAGCAGATGGAGGAGGAGTTTAAGAGATGGGATATGTTACCGCTGTCACTGGCGGGGAGGGTGCAATCCGTCAAGGTGACGGTGCTCCCGAGGTTTTTGTTCCTGAACCAGTGCCTCCCCATCCTTATCCCAAAGGCCTTCTTCAGGAGGGTCAACAGCAGTATCACGGGATTTGTGTGGGCGCATGGGACTCCGAGGGTTCCTGGAGCGAGGCAGGGATAGGGGGGGGCTGGCGTTGCCCAACCTCTGTGGGTACTACTGGGCGGCCAACGCAGCGATGGTGTGTAAGTGGGTAACGGACGAGGAGGGGGCAGCGTGGAGGAGGATGGAGGTGGCGTCTTGTGTGGCACGAGCCTGGAAGCGCTAGTAACGGCGCCGTTGCCGCTCCCTCCAACGAGGTATACCACGAGCCCGGTGGTGGCGGCTACCCTCAAAATTTGGGGGCAATGGAGTCGGCACAGGGGAGAAATGGGGGGCTCGATGGAGGCCCCGATACGGGGGAACCATCGGTTCGTCCCAGGGCGCATTGATGGTGGATTTCTGAGCTGGCACAGGGCAGGGGTTAGGAGGTTGAGGGACCTGTTTGTGGAGGGGAGGTTCGCGAGCTTGGGGGAGTTGGAGGGGAAGTTTGGGCTCCCCCGGGGAGCATGTTTAGGTACATCCAGGTGAGGGCGTTTGCCAGGCAGCAGGTGGAGGGATTCCCCTTGCTGCCCCCACGAAGGGTGCGGGATAGGGTGCTCTCGGGGGTGTGGGTCGGAGGAGGGAGGATCTCGGACATATACCGGTTAATGCAGGAGGTAGACGAGGCCTCGGTGGAGGAACTGAAGGGGAAGTGGGAAGAGGAGATTGAGGAGGGGACATGGGCGGATGCCCTGGAGAGAGTGAATTCCTCCTCTTCCTGTGCGAGGCTTAGCCTCATACAGTTCAAGGTGCTGCATAGGGCCCACATGACTGGGTCGAGGATGAGCAGGTTTTTCGGGGGAGAGGACAGGTGTGCTAGGTGCTTGGGGAGCCCAGCGAACCACGCCCATATGATTTGGGCGTGCCCAGCGTTGGGGGAGTTTTGGGAGGGGGTAGCAAAGACGGTGTCAAGGGTGGTGGGATCCAGGGTCGAGCCAGGCTGGGGACTCGCAATTTTTGGGGTTGCGGTGGAGCCGGGAGTGCAGGAGGCGATAGAGGCCGGGGTTCTGGCCTTTACGTCCCTAGTAGCCCAGCGGAGGATCTTGCTCCAATGGAAGGATGCGAGGCCCCCAAGTGTGGAGGCCTGGATCTCGGATATGGCGGGGTTCATTAAATTGGAGAGGGTGAAATTTGCCCTGAGGGGATCAGTACAAGGGTTTTTCAGGCGGTGGCAACCTTTTCTAGACTTCTTGGCGGAACGGTAGGGAAATAGGCCGCCAGCAGCAGCAACCCGGGGGGGGGGGGGGGGGGGGGGGGGGAAGGATTGGGGGGGGAGGATTGGGGGGGGGAAGGATTGGGGGGAGGGAGAACTGTGCACATGGGTTTGTGGAGGGTGCTATCTCTCTCTTTTTTTTCCTCTTTTGTTTTTCTCTTTTTTCCCCTTTGTTTTTGTTCTTTCCTTTTGTTTGAAGTTGCTCTTGAAGCTGGTGGGGGGTACTGTTCATGGGGGGTTACCGTGGTTGTATGTTAACAAAGTTAAGATGTTTATATTTTGTATTTTGTAAAAATTTCAATAAAAATTATTTATAAAAAAAAAAACAAAACCTAAATTTGAAATGATTTCCAAAGCAGTTGTTTCCAGACACAGATGAATGGGAATGTAGCTGGACAAAACAGAAATCGCTCTACAACTTCACCATCGCTGGTCACATATCTTAAAATTAATGTTAATTGGTCCACATGACTCACACCTGGTATTGAATCAACTATTATGGAATAGTATTTGACACACTTTACTTCATTGGTGAACTTATTTCTGAGCTGCAATGAGTGTTGAAATCATTCTAGATTATGTACGTTAAAAAGTTGGTCTTCCCTGAGCCACAATATTGATAACTTTTCAAATGCTCTTCGAGAATCTCATCAAATTCACTGAGATATTCAGGCAGGCTAAAAAATGACCTCTTCGATTTGACAGTGATTATTCAGGCGGCACGCTGGCACAGTGGTTAGCACTACTACCTCACAGCCCCAGGGATCCGAATTTAATTCTGACCTCTGGTGACTGTCTGTGGAGTTTGCATTTT
Organism: Scyliorhinus canicula; assembly: GCF_902713615.1. Lineage (NCBI taxonomy): Eukaryota > Metazoa > Chordata > Chondrichthyes > Carcharhiniformes > Scyliorhinidae > Scyliorhinus > Scyliorhinus canicula. The sequence goes on from NC_052155.1 coordinate 151,257,600, forward strand.
CTTCCCTATTCTGTGTGGGTTTCCTAAGGGTGATCTGGTTTCCTCCCACAGTCCAAAGATGTGCAGGTTAGGTGGATTGGATATGTGAAATTGACCCTCGGTGGAGTTACAGAGCTAGATGGGGGATTGGGCCTAGGTTGGGGTGCTCTTTCAGATGGTCGGTGCAGTCTCGTTGGGCTGAATGGCCTGCTTCTGCACTGTAGGGATTCTATGACTCATCGTGTCCTCTTAGAGGTAGTCCCAAAGAAGACAGCAGTTTGACTGTGACAACAACACATTTCTGCACTTTTCTCTAATAAAAACACTCCTTTTTTTAAAAATTTAGAGTACCCAATTCATTTTTTCCAATCAAGGTGCAATTTTGTGTGGCCAATCCACATACCCTGCACATCTTTGGGTTGTGGGGGTGAAACCCACGCAAACACGGGGAGAATGTGAAAACTCCACATAGACAGTGACCCAGGGCTGGGATTAAACCTGGGACCATGGCACTGTGAGGCAGCAGTGCTAACCACTAGGCCACCGTGCTGCCAGGTAAATGGCACTTATGAAGTCTTCTAACCTGCTTTCGGCCTCCAACCTTAAACTCTTTTCTCAAAATTTCCATATTACCTTTATTTCTGGTTTATTTAGTACAGAATATTCTATTATATCCAGTGGAATAGATTTTAGCTATCAGCCAATGTCTTCAGGGTTGGTTTCTTCCCTCCCTTCAAAAGAAGAAATATCTCGCAGTTCTATTGCCATTTCAGATTCCAATTTTTGTTCAACATTTTCAGGCGATGTGGATTCTCCGGAAATCAGCATGTCTGATTCGTTAGATAATTCACCCAACTTTTGGTGGATGAGGATTAATGTGCAGTTTGCGCACTGTTCAGATCTACAAACTTTTTAAAGTAAAATGACAAATTTGTCTTTTTGCCAAACTTTGTTCTCTTGCCTTGCCTTCAATTTTCTGTGTTTTTGACTGCCAGATTGACAGTGTCGCTTCATATTAACTGATCTTTCCTGGCTTTAATGAATATGAATTTTCTGAAAGAGCAGGCTTTTTTTGACCTCCTCAGCCCTGGGGGTCGAGTCGCCCCTTTCCCCTTGTCGACCTCGCCTTGTTGCTGGCTCAGGCTGCCAGGCTATGGCCTTGTCTGCCCAGCCCTCCTCAGCCCTAGCCTTGAGTCGAGTCGCCCCGCTGCTCCTCTCGACGACAGGCACCTCACCTCGTTCGACTAGCCCACCTCGGTCCCTGGCTATGGCCTGCCCTCCTCTGCTGTGGGTCGAAATTGAGAAACTTGTTGCTTTATTTTGCATCAGTGCAGGAAATCTTTGCCTAGATGGCTGCCTGTCCCTCCTAGTCACCTTGTCACCTGAAAGACTTTGGACCAGTGTTTTCCTGCTCAAAGGAAACTTCTAAGGAAGAAATTTGATGGCTCTCTGCATTGCCTGCTGATAGGCGAGTCTATGAGTAGGCTATGCAGAGCTATCGGACTTTGATGGGTGCCCAAGAAATACCCACAGACACCGGACACCTCTATCTACTGTAAAGTCCAGAAATGTTATTGTGCAGTTTGTTGCAGCTTAACTATTTTTAATGTATTACATTTTAATCCCAGGAACTTCACATTTTTCTTGCAGGTACATTGCATTAGCACAGAATTTACTCCCAGAAAACATGGGGGTGAGAAGGGGGTTCCATTCAGGATTCAGATAGATACGTTCAAGCAAAATGAAACCGGAGAGTATACAGACCATCTTCATTCAGCCAGCTGCCAAATTAAAGTTTTCAAGGTACTGTGTGACGCATTTTTGTTTAATGTGACACTACCGCACTGCATCTTGAAGATATTACAACTGGTGATTTAATATTCTGGCAAACCTCTATGGATAGTGAGTATATTTGTCAAATGGTGGTAGTTGCAAAAATAAATATTTGAAAATCTGGAGCACCCAGAATTGAGAAGCTATCCTACCATTACTTGAAACTTGCATCAAGAGAAAAACATTTAGATTTTTTATTTTTTGAATTCCTGATATGCCTCAGCATGTCTGCTATGGAAATATGTCTTCAAAGTTCCCACCGGCAGTGTTTCATGCATTTGCTTTGGTCAGATGGTGTTTCAAATCCTGATTTTGGGTCCTGACTATATATAATATATACATTTGAAATGGAAGCTTAATCAATTTGTAAATCTTTCAGTGCCCAAGACGTCATTTTTATTTTGTTTCCTTTCGTCTTCATGATGCTGACATTTGCACAGATAATCTTCTCCAAGATAGGAATCTGTCCCTAATGGCCTTCAGTTCTGTGGTAAAGGTTTCAGTAAATTGGAACCTTGTATATTGCTGTGTAGCTTTTTATATAGGACTGTCATTTTGTGGATCCTGTGATGTGAAACTTTTCAATAGTTTGGCAATTTTCCATTTTTTCCTGTCTGCCTAAAGTGTTGTGTGAGGTGATTTAATGGGAAATGGTACATTGGCACTCCTCTAAAATGCTGCTTTTGATGGGCGAGTCCAGAGTGAATTTTGGCAGACTGTTCAATTGTGGCGAGGGGTACATAAAGCTAAGAAAATATCTTTCAAAAGATGTGCTTTAAGGATCAGTGATTTTTTTAAAATTCAGGAGGCAAATCTTGGCTGCTTTATTTCCCTTCCTAGAACTTGGGTAAGTTATTGTGTCCCCGTCACCTCCACTGAGATCAGGTAATTCAACACAAACTAGTGTTTAAATTTGGCACCAACTTTGTACCACCATGTATGTCTTGCTGTATTTGCTCATTGAGTCAATCTTGAGTTTAAGCTTCGGTTTTAATGCATTCTATTTACACTAGCTCTCTACCATAATTTTGAGTTATAGGATTTCAGTATTCCTCTGTTTTTCTAGCCCAAAGGTGCAGACAGAAAACAGAAAACCGATAGAGAGAAAATGGAGAAGCGAACAGCTCAAGAAAAAGAAAAGTATCAACCGTCATATGAAACAACTATCTTAACAGAGGTAAAATACAGGTTAAGGGAAAAGAACAGTAAGAATGCAGGTAGCACAGCAGCAATTTTTCTCAAATCTCAAATGCACCGGAAAAATTAGTCTAAAATTGCACTGACAATCTGATTTATATTATATGTAGCCCACAATTATTGGGCGCAATCCACCGGCTGCGTTGCGCTCTTGCTCAAGCGCGGTACGGCCGATGAATGCTGGGAGAGGTTTCCTGGCAGATTTCACTCCTTGCAGGATCTACCCAAGTCCCACGAGGCATTGGAGTCAGAACCCCACCCAAAAGGGGTGGGACCCGCGCCAAAGTCAATTTTAAAACGAACTTCGGCGAACTTACCCGGGATCTACTGGCCTTCACCAAGGGGGGGCGTAACCGGGCCCCGTTCAGCATTGGTCCACACAAATGTGGAACAGGTAGAACGACGCACGGGGTGGGGTGGGGGGGGGGGGGGCCTCTCCTGGGCTATTGGAGACCCCTGGGTGGTTGGGGTCAGTGCAGGGTGGGGCCCTGGCCATCCCCCTGGAAAGCGAGCACCATGGCACTGCCCAGCTGGCACCTTGGCACTGCCATCCTGGCACCACCCGGGTGCCATTGCCAAGCTGGCAGGATCACTGCCAGGGTGGCATTGCCAAGACTAGGGGCTGAGGGGGCCCATGCCCATGAAAGGAGGGTGGGGGGGGGGGGGGGGGGGTTGAAGGGTGGGGTGTGCATGGCAGATAAGTAGGGGCCTCTGGGAAGTTGGGGTGTGGTAAGGGTGGGGGTCCTGGAAGGGGAGATCTTTCCGTTGAATCGTACCCATTGTCTTTCATGCAAGCTGACAAATTTTGAACAAAAAAAATGCAGTGGAGTTCCAATGTTGCTTTTTGTTTTACTCCACTTTTTTCATTTTCTATTTTTTTTTTCCAGTTCGGTAAATGTTCTTTTCTCCTTCCCATGCTCCACTGATTGCAACAAATCCTGTCCTGGAGTGAGAATGTAATTGATTAAAGTAGGGAGGACATAAAAGCTACAAAGCAATTCAGACCTGCATTTTTCATTGATCATATTCAGTTTACCCTTTAGTGAACTCTGTACTGGAGGATACGTTGGTCCAATTTCTTAAAATAATTATGCAAGGGCAGCACGGTTGCGCAGTGGGTTAGCCCTGCTGCCTCACGCCGCCGAGGTCCCAGGTTCGATCCCGGCTCTGGCTCACTGTCCGTGTGCCGTTTGCACATTCTCCCTGTGTTTGCGTGGGTTTCTCCCCCACAACCCAAAGATGTGCACGCTAGGTGGATTGGCCACGCTAAATTGCCCCTTAATTGGAAAAAATGAATTGGGTACTCTAAATTTCAATAAAATAAATAAATGTGCAAAATTGAATATATTTTAATCGCGCACACACACACACATTCTTCACAATATGGCCCATTAATCTTTTGTGTAGGATCATTGTGCTACATAGAAGCAGTTGATTATTTTTATCTGGCACTTAGATGTTTTTCCATCCAATTTCTAACATTTATCTGAATAATTGACTTTTAAGTTGTGTTGGAGATTTTTCTGGAACTCTGCACCACATTAACAATATTAGCAATATTCTCCTTTTTTAAAAAAAAAATCGCTTTTGAAGCTTTTAATCTTGTAATTATTTTCAGTCTTCAGTGCATGCCTTTGTTTTTAGTATTTTGTTTTAGCATTTTAAATATCTAAGTCACACCACTTATCGATTATTTTGTCTCATGAAAACAAGTTATTTTCTGAGAGCCGTTTTAAAGTCATTTTTCACCCTCTTCAGCAGGTGCGAATCAATAGCGAATAAATTCTTGGCTACTGGCAACCGGTTGTACCTTTCCCTACTGGCTGTTCTTCCGTGCCTCCGTCCATCATGGAGGCCATTGCTGCTGCATCTGATTCTGTACATATGCTTCCCAGCAGATATTCACAATACAATGGAATTCCCCCTTCCTGCCAGCCTATAAACACTGAGGCTTCAATTGTTACCCAGAACAGCTATTTTTAGCCCATTCAAAATCAAACAAGGCAGGAATCTTTTTTTAAAGTGCGTTGTGCATGAAGTGGGTCCATTCATATATTTGCAAATTTAAAAAAAAAAATTAACAACTAACATTCTGGGCCAGGCTATTTGATGCAATGCAGGCTCAATTTAACATTGGATTTTTATCAATATAGCATAGTACTGGGTGTAAGTCTTTTAATCCATATAATTGTCCTTGTTCTTATCTGAACTCTTTATCAGTACATCAGTTTTTTTTTTTTGCAAGATCAGGTTCCCACATCTGGGATGTACTATACTTGATATGTTACTGTTGAGTTGTACAGGATTAAAATAATTTGCTTTGACTCACAGATAAATGTCCAGAGCTGCAGCCTACTGCTTGGTTAACCAGGGTGATAACAGCTTCATGTTGACAGGATGCTTGAATGTTCAGTCAATAATGACACTCAAATCCCTCTCCTTTCCTACCTTGCTGAATGGACCTTCATTAATTGTGTACTTTTATTTCTTGTTCCAACATCTATTACTGTACATTTATATGGGCATTAAAAACCATTCACCATAGCTTTGCCACCTGCTGAATGCTGTTAATCTCCCCTATGGTCACATAACTTTGTGTCATTAGTGCATTTGTAATCGTACTAAATTATAGTGTACTGACTTGTTATATCTTTTGCCATTTTATTTTAGAGCCTGGTTTTGAAAAATACATACTTAAAACTCAATTGGCATCATGTTTTTGATTGAGTGAATATTTTAGACAAATTTCATCCGTTGATTTATCTTTCATTTGTACTCATTGACAATTATTATTTTGACCTGACCATTTGATTTAAGATATGTTCCATTTCCTATCTTTGTCATGTTCACTGTAATTATGCCATAATACTTTTTACTTTATTTTTCTTATTTTAAATCTATTAAAATCTCCTGCAGTGCAAAATAGTCTTGAAAATGCTTTGTTATAATAGGCAGTTTTGGAGTAGGAAAGTCAGACTTGTGACAATTGAAAATTATTTTGTGACAATTAATTGTACTAAAAGATGGCTGACCTGCATTGCTACAAATATGCATCAACTCCTCTGTGACTGCATCTAATATCCATCAGTTTTAACAGGGCGCACAACTCCTGCAGGGGTTTTGGAAGGAATTTTTACTGTAATGTTAATAACAGCGGCCAGGAAGAAGCAATATGTCTTTCCAGCATTGAACGAATCTTGGCTCATTTTTATATTTGTTTGTAAAGGAAGTTCCTGAAATACACTGAAGTTTACTTTCTTCATTTTATCAGTCATTGCCTTGGATTTGGAGGGATGGCTAGTTTGTCGAAGCTGCTGGAGAGGGAGAAGCTGTTGAAGTTTTTGAGCACAAGTTACTTGTGCGCACCCAGGTCATGTGAGTGACCTTACTGTGCATGCAATGTGACATACTGGAAATGGCTTAAAAAGGATGACACAACTTCCTAATCGATAATTTGGTTAAATGCTTGCACTTGGGTTGAGATGGCAGTTAATAAAGGAACCAGTAGGTGAAGAAAGGCACTCTAGTGGTTGTTGATATAATGTTAAGTATGAGAGAATTCTTATTGCTTTATCCTTGGGTTAGTTGAGAATTGGTTTATTGTTAGCATTGAATCTTCATGTTGAATTTGGAGATAAAAAAGCTGTGATTATTATGCTATAGTAATTGTTTCAAGATTACTCAAAATGAAGAGTCTTGTAAAGATGTGATTTTAAAACTAAAGATTCTGAAACTTTGAGAATATTCTAGCTACCATATCTAATTTGCAGGAGTTCACTATTGGTTTTAAGGTTCCAAAGTATTACTAATGCTCTATCTCCACTTGTGACTTCACCTACTTTGAAAAAGTATATTCCAGTATCTTATGGATGTTTATTTGAAATCATTGTTACTTTGAAGAAGCAAGTAAATGAGGACCAAATGATGGATACATAAAGAAATGCGCTACTAGACTGCTAATGTGTTAGAACAGGTTGAATAATTTGTAGGTTTGATATTCAGTACCTTTTATAATAGCCTTCCTAAGGCTTTGACATTTGGCTTCCACACTTCCACTTTACATTTTCAATACTAACTTGCAGTTATGTTAACTATTGTTTTCACTGTGTTCCACTACATATCTAGCCAAATTGAGAAAAGTACGTTTGCAGAAACAATACTGTCTAAAAGAAGTGGAAATTCTCATTGTCGAGTCACTGGGTAACTCGGGAGTCAACAAAACTTGGACTTTATCTTAGACAGATATGTATTTAAGCCTGAGAGCTCTGGCCTAGACCTCGATGCATCAAAACCTGTTGATTAGTTGGGCCTGAGATGGATTGAATGGAAGAGAAGTGCTTTTAGGAAAGAAAAATAACCTGATACTTCACTAATTGCTGTTTCAACTATGCCTGCTTGTGGGCTACACTTCAGGTATCAACAGCCATTTAAAACATTACAAGGCTTGGACTTTTCCCTACTTGGCCAGATGATGATTTGTAGTGGACAATGATCTGGAAGAGTTTACAACCAACTTAAACCCAAGAGTGGAGGCAATTCTAATTCAAATATAGAACAATCAAGAGTTTAATTATGGTGGTGTGTCAACGAAGATGGACTGAACTCCATCAGTGGAACATGGAGAAAATATGCTTTTCATCACTGATTTGTGAAGTTATTCTATTATCCTGGCAATTCAAAATATTCTTAATGCAGGCAAAAAAGATTTTGAACTCTAACTCAAAATGAACTCTGCTTTACCTAATTTCTTTCTAATGCTTTTAGAATCCAGACATCAAACATTTTAAATTAAAAATCTAAACTTAGACACGAATGCCGACATGCGCTGAAGTGAATGCTTGGGATGTTCTCATTTTTTTTTGACGTATTTTTATGTTGAACTATGCCAAAATCAAACCAGATGCAAAAAAGGCATATCTTTTGTCGATGCTAGACTTCTGAGTCAGTTATATCTCTGAGTTAAGGGAGGACGGCTAAATACTCATATGGGTGATGGCTTCTGAAGAGTAAATTGAAGGTCCTAATGGATTGTCTTTTCCACATTAAAGTTGAATTTCTAGAAAAATGGTTAATGTTAAAGAAATGCTTACACTGCTAGGTGTTGTGCTCATGATTTCATGATCTACTGTATAAATTGATCCTAGTCTTTGGTGTCTGTCCAGATGAGGCTTGAGCCTATTATTGAAGATGCACTTGAACATGAGCAGAAAAAGTCCACCAAGCGGACTTTGCCAGCAGACTGCGGTGATTCTCTGGCAAAGCGAGGCAGTGTAAGGACTTCTGCTTACCTTTTCGTTGTACAAGACCGCTTGTGCAAGAATAAAATCAAAGTGTTAGATATAGGATTAGCTTTTAAAACATGTAACACTATGAAAGGACTTGGTTTGGACTTTTTTGCAATACCTTCAACGCTTTCAGGCTTCAATCCTCCTAAATCTAACACTTGATACAGAAGCTCTTAATTCCTCAAAGGCCACAAAAATGTATCTGTCTAGTACATTGCTTTTTAATCCAAGTCATCTTAATTTTCATATTTTACATACTCTAATTGGCAGGCACAAAAGCAGTTTGAGATGGATTGTTCAAGGGAAAAGTACTGTTGTGAGGTCTCAAAGTTGTTCATGAATTGTTTAATATAGTACAAATGTTTTGCTGGAAAAATAACTAACACTATATCCCTGTGATTCATATATTTATATTATATATATTTGTATGTATGTGTATATATGATATATATATTATATACACATATATACATATAATATACACACATACATGGGTTTTTGTGGCCTAAAATAGTGAGACATTTTGCATAATATAATGAGTGGATAGTAGACTAATTCAAGTTTGTATTTCATTTTGAACACTGTGATCTACTTGGCCTATGCCTCTTCCTTTTGCTTTAGAATTTTGTTCTTTTGTCAACTTGCTTTTCTCCCCCCTCACCTTTCAAATGCTGTCAGCTGTTTGCACTGTTAATCCTTTTCTACCTCAGACTAGCTAAAATGTTCTTTGAGCAGGTTTTTAAAGTTTTTTTTTTGACGCATTTTTGAAAGGGTGCTCTTTAATTTATTATGTTTGTATGTAACTTGTTCAGTGCTGTCTTTTCATGGAGAATTCAGAGCTCACTGGAACACAAACTCCAGGTTTGAAACAGCTGTATTTAACACACAAAGCATTACTCTAATATCTTGTTTTGAGCAATAACTAACTTTTGTTCTGCCTTTGTTATTTCAAACAAAAAATAAATGAAGGTTCAGGGTGGTGGGAATGATAGCAGCTTGATGGTTTTGGTACTGGACTAGCGCCAGGTCATGAGTTAAGATTCCAACATAGAGAAACTGAGTTCAACTAAGCTGGCACCAAAAAATGACTGTGGAAACTGCTGGCTAACCATTAAATCCAGTTGGTTCACCAAAGTCCTTCAGGGAAGGAACCTTTCATGCATATGACGCCAGTCTCAAAACAATGTGGTCTAGCCTTAATGTTCTCCAGGTAACTAGGAATGGGTACCGTCCAGCTTTCAAGAACAAGTAATAATAAATACAAGTTTTCACTTAACCTCCAGTCGTTACTGAATTCGGAAGAGATAGCTTTTTAAAGCCTTGAACACACTGCTAGCTTATCCTGGCTAACATGCTTGGGAAACCAAACAATGTGTACTGAATTTGATTCAAATTCAGAGATTTAATTGGTGTGAGATCTTTATAGGATATTTTAATGGATTTTTCAAAACTTCAAATAGGACTTCAAGAATAGCTGCTTAAAGGGGAAAGTAGTTTGTACAGAATAAAATAATAACCTCTCCTTCAATGTATTTGCCTTTTTTCAGAACTCTGTTTACCTTTCAGCTTGCAGAACCTTGAAGTATCTGGTCTTGCAAGTTTGCTTCAGTAAAGTTGAGGGTTTGCTTCAGAGCTCCCCAAGTCCACAAAATGCTGGACCAGTGTTTGCTGATGCAAGGTGTCCCAATTATATGTGCTGTTAGTTAGACTTGACCTTTCACCCTTCAATGTTTTTGCCCACAAAGTTTCTCAAAGTGAAAGCTGATGATGGCACCATAAGGGAAAAGGTACATATGGGACATGTGCACAGGGCACATAACGGTATCTCCTTAACATTGAGATTTACGGATTTTGAAATAAACCAGGAAGAACTGAGAAGAAGGATGAATTAAAAGGGCTAAATTCAACGCCAAATCACATACAAAAAGGAAAAATAAAGCAAGAGAAAGAAAGCTTGGATTTAGGTTTGGGGGTGGGGGGTGGGGGGCATGCTGGAAGAGAGAGACAAGGGAAAACTATGAAAACAACATTTTTAAAATAGCTCTGAAAAATACAAAACCTGAAAGAATGAACTTACACACTTGTAATAATTTTTAGTGTCAGAGGGGTTGATTGGCAGTCATTTGAAAGGGTACAGTTTGCAATGACGAGATTCAACTTCTGTGGGTAGTTTTATTGGAAAATGCAGCATGCTCAATTTAAAATGAAATAGGTGAAGTCAAGGGCAGAGTGCCATTCTTACAGACAGCAGCAGAATGGTGCAATCTTTGGGGCATTTGTTACTCATCCAAAGTTGGATGTACCATTTGCCTATAAATACTGCCAAGCGCCATTAGCGAAGCTGTTTCTTTGCAAGTTTTGATTTGGTAGTCCAAATCATGCTGGAGCAGAGCATATCGTTCCCTTTTCGGGCTAGCATGGTTGATTGGCATTGCATTTACAGTGTCATGTTGCTAAAAGGGTACTTGCACAGTAAAGTATGTCCAGTAACACTTTGCAGCAGGTTAAATAGTTAATTCATGTGAAAATGCAGCAAGTTCATGATTGGGAGGACGAGGCCAATTGAGTGGTGTAAATTGGCAATTTACAGCTCATGGCATATCTCTTGGCTGAACTTGCTGGTGGACTTGTGCATTAATGATGGCGTGTTATACAAACTCACCATTGTTTTTATGGCAAGATTTGGGCCATTGTATTCGATGAGGAGCATGATTCTGTGTGACTCTTACAATCTTTCAGGCCAGCTTTAAGTGACTGTTTGAAATGGAATTGCTTTGGCATGCTTGATTTAATTGATGTCCTGAAGACACGTACATGAAGATCTTTATGTAGGAGGAACATTTCCATTTTGCTAAAATGTCAAATTTGGATGGGTTTAATAATTTTTCTTTATTTAAAATAAATTTCAAGTACTTTCATAGTCACCCTTCCTTTTACGCTGCATTATCTTACCTTTCAATTTTTAATTTAGAATGAAGATGCAATGAAAACCAATGAGAATCTGCACAGAATAGTTCATACCATAATTGAAGAAGCATTTCTCCAGATGTTTTTTGTGTGCCATTATTATAGTCTTGCAATAATTTTAATTGTAATTTATTTTGGAGCTGAAAATGAATGCAACATTTGGCTACCAATTACAAAGAGAATGATCTTTAGGGTTTCACAATCTAGGATTACATGCGTCTTTTGTTAGCTTAAAGCTGAAAAGAAAAAAATGTGGTAACATTAATTTTTCCATCATTGACAGATAATGGGAGATCTTTGTTACTCATGGATCCGATAGTGTATTGGGGAAAAATAGGAAGGCTCCGGAGCAAAGGAAAAACCAGAGAGAAACAATTAACTCTCTCACCATCCTCCTGTAGTTAATAACTTCTAAGAACAAATTGGAGCAGAGCTTATAATGGGGCGGCACGGTGGCACAGTGCTTAGCACTGCTGCCTCCGCTCCAGGGACCCGAGTCAATTCCGATCTCGGGTGATTGTGTGGAGTTTGCACATTCTCCCCGTGTCCGCATGGGTTTCCTCCGGTTTCCTCCCACAGTCCAAAGATGAGCAGGTTGGGTGGATTGGCTATGCTAAATTACCCATCGGGAAGGCAGTTATGGGCATAGGGTGGAGTTGGGCCTAGGTAGGGTGGTCTTTTTTGAAGAAGATCAGTGCACACTCCATGGGTCGAATGGCCTCCTGCATGGTAGGGATTCAATGATTCTATATTGCTTACCTTTTCTTGAAAAGTTGCTTTGTACAATGCTGCATAATGTTTTCTCTGGCTGAAGTGACTTGTGGAAGTATAGAGTCTTTTATGTTCACCTCGGCGGAGGAGGGGAGGGGTTGGCTTAGTGGGTGGGGGGCGGAAGAGAGGTAGGGGAGGTTCTCAGATTTTCCTGTTTTGTCTCCATTGGTAGCTATTTTCTCTTTGTCACATGGTTGAGAGTTCCACTCCCACTCCAGGACCCGTGCTCATTGCTAAAGTTTGACACAATAGTCCTACAAGAGGGAGTACTATATTTTCTGAGGCGCCACTTGTGCCAAACAGTCGACCTGTTCAGGCAGATCCTCAAGGAAGAGCAGGGAGTTCTCCCATCCTGGCCAATAGTCATCCTTCAATACTACAAAAATAAAACCGATTAATTGGCTGTTAAATATTTTTTGCCATCTGCAAATCTTGGTGCCATTTGTCCATACATGCCTGTGAGGTAATTGAAAAATAATTCTCTGGTTTTGAAGTGGTTTTGAGAGTGTGATTTGGTTTTATGTAAATACAATTTTTTTCTTTGTTTACACACCTAAACTTTCAGTGTAGTCCAAATCATTGATTTAGATTTGAAGTTTTGTACTCAAAGGAAGTGCTGCAGAGCTGATCATTTTTCTTTTTTGACTTCTAGGTTAGATCCAAAATATAGAGCCTATTCTGTGTTTGAATAATTTCCTTTAATTCCAATTTTAGAATGGTTGTTCTTGTAGTTTCTGATCAATATTACAATTTTGTGCTAAGTTATATGTAGTTTTGTGGAATTGGACGGATGGAATGTCTTTAAATTGGGCAAGTGGAACTAACTTCCAACTTGATTCCTGGTAGCGAAAGGTAACATGCCATTCCCAGAACAGTCTTGGTCATCTTTCTTTGTAAATTGAGACCTTAGTCTCAACTAATTTTCAATTTCTAAGTGATCATACTGCCTAGTTTGTTTTAATCATTAATTTAGTTGGATCTGTGGATCCATATCATTTCACTGCTGTTTGTTCTGCATTGAAGTCAAGATACATTTTTCCTTTCTAAACAAAAAGTCATATTTCTATTCAAGTTGAGTTTTGTGGATCTACTTCCTCTATTTTACACGAATATCAACATTATCTGTCTAATCCAAAATCTGTAGAAATTGAGGAAAATAAGTGTGATGAAAACAACTTATTACTTAACATGGCTTAACTAGGAGTTATATTTATAGTATTTACCCTGTGGCGTGCAAGAGAATTAATTAAAGTAATCGTTCTGTGTTAAATTATATTGAAATCATATCATCCGGAAACTAAACTACCAAATAGTGTTTTCATTACCTCTTGAGGTTTGTTTCTATGTTTCAACTAATATCCTCTGATTGAAATTAAGATAATGCAGCAAGACTATTGCGAGCATGTTACTAAATGTACAATATTCTTCACAGCACATTAGTTTTGTTAATACATGCTTCATTTAAAATTTTCTGATTTATGCAGCAAATCAGGCATTTTAATCTATTGATCTATTTATTTGGCTATCCGTGGCAATTTATCACTTGCAGATAGTAATATGTTCAATTCTCAGTTATGCTTTACACCCTCGTCTCGTGCATAAATCCACAAATCAATTTTATCTGGTAGGGATTGCTTTTCCCATGCTCTTATAAAGAACTTGAAACCCTAATCTTTTCTCTCTCTTAAATTACTACAGTGCTCTCCTTGGCCAGATAATGCATACGTAAACAGCAGTCCTTCTACCACTCCAACATTTACTTCTGGACAAGTCAGTACTTACAGTGTTCCTGACAGGTACAGTGATGTTGATGCAGTTTAATGTATTTGCATTAAAACTTGATTAATTTAAGCATTTGTCCTGATTGTTTAATGCTTAAGTCAAGAATCGTATTCAGGACTTAAGCAGTACAGATTTATATTAGTAAGATCTTTTTCCTTATTTAAAAATGCGTGAAGTTGGAACTGCACCTCATAAATGCTGTTGTTTTGCAGTAACTCTTCTTCACCAAATCATCAAGGAGAAGGGACAACACAGTTTGTAGTGGAGGTATGTGTCTCCCCACAGCAGTAAAGCTAGAGGATTACTTCTGGTGGGCAATGCACAGTTTACCTTTATCAAAAAGTAATATTATTGATTTTGGTTATGGGAACTATATCCAATCCTGTTTTGAGGCATTAAAAACTATTCAGCTCTGCATAGCATGAAATAGATGTCCTGCAAAATACTGTTGAACTGAATATAAGAATGTTGACATTTAGAATATTCAACTCGACACAAATGAAGTATCTTAAGAGTGGAACAGTATTAGATTTTTAAATGTTTATTCTGAGAATGTAGGAATTAGGAAAGTTCAATGTTCTCCAAATCAGCATTTCAGTTTTTCATTGTTTTCCCAGGAATTCTAAATACAATTAATGTTGGGTGCCTTATCACTGTTCCCCAGTTAGATATCATATTGGTTTAATTAACAGACCTACATTAATTAAATTGATTGGTAACTGTTTTACATAATATATATCTAATAGGCCCCAGGTTTGTGCTTTATTTAAAAGTGATTTGGTTGAAAGAGAACATAACATGCCTTTTTAAAACGTCTCAATTTCTGACTTCCCAACCCCATTCCTGTAGTTTCCAATTTTCAGGACTGCGGGCTAGTTTGGATCACGAGTACACACCCAGCACTCCATTTCTGGTTGGCTGAGTTCTGGGGATAGGCATGCCCTAGTACTCTGCAATTTTCATGGATTCAGCCAGCTTTTTAAAAACGTTGCGGTTCACTGCCCCTCAGACATGTCCTGAACCATAGTCTATATAAGAAAACCTTTTGAAAGGTTTTCCCGAGTGACTAGGTGTGCACCTGGCATCATTAAAGATGACCAAAATAAAATGAACTCTCTTGAGTGCAGTGGAAATAAGTTACAATCTTGCGTAGATCAATATAGAAAAGATACTGCACCAAAGGGGACCATTTGGCCCACCTTGTCCATGCCGACATAAAGGCACCCAGGTGCCCTCTTTAATCTCATCTTCCTGCACATGGCCCATAGCTCTGCAGCTTACAGCATTTACGGTGCAGATCCAGGTGCTTTTTAAAAGAGTTTAGGGTCTCTGCCTCCACCACCAACTCAGGCAGCAAATTCCAGACATGGACCACCCTCTGCGTAAAAACGTTTTCCCTCAAGTCTCCTCTAATCCTCCTGCCACTTAGCTTGAATCTATGACCGCTGGTTTTTGAACTCTGTGCCAAGGGAAACCGGTTCCTCCTGTCTACTCTATCTCTAACCCTCACAATTCTATATACCTTATTCATGTCACCCCTCAATCTACTCTGTGCAAGGAGAGCAACTCCAATCTCTCCTTGTAGCCACAATTCTCCAGGCCTGGCAACATTCTAGTCAATCCTCTCTACACTCTCTCCAGAGAAATTGTGACTTCCTGTATTGTGGTGACCAGAACTGTACACATGTGGGCGGCATGCGACGCAGTGGTTAACACTGGGACTGTGGCTTTGAGGACCCGGGTTTGAATCCCGGCCCTGGGTCACTGCCATGTGGAGTTTGCGTATTCTCCCTGTGACTGCGTGGTTTCACCCCCACAACCCAAAAATGTGCTGGTTAGGTGGATTGACCTCACTAAATTGCCCCTTAATTGGAAAAATAAATAATTGGCTACTTTAAAATTAAAACAAAACTGTACACATTACTCCAGTTGTAGCCTCACAGGTCTCCTATACAGTCCCATCATTGTAGCCCTACTTTTATATTCTACATATCTGCCAGTAAAGAAGAGAATTTCATATACTTCTTTACAACTTATCTACCTGAACTGCTAACTTTAAGGGACCTGTGCACTTGCACTCCAAGATCTCTGACTTCATTGACACCTTTCAGTATATTCTTGTTTATTGTGTATTCCCTTTTACTGTTTGGCCTCCCTAAATGCATTACCTCGCACTTATCTGAGTTGAACTCAATCTGCCACTTTACTGCCCACTCCACCAACCCATCTATATTATTTTGGAGCTTACAGCTATCCTCTCCACGGCCAATTTCGTGTTGTCTACTAATTTCCTAATCTTGCCCCCCACATTCAAATCTTAATGGTTAATATATAAAACAAACAGCAGGCTTCCCAACACCAAGCACTGTGGAACACCACTTGAAATAGCTTCCCATTCGCAAGGGCAACCATTGACCCGTTGTTTCCTGTTACTAAGCCGACTTTGGATCCCATCTGCCTCGGGGCAGCACGGTAGCATGGTGGTTAGCATAAATGCTTCACAGCTCCAGGGTACCAGGTTCAGTTCCCGGCTGGGTCGCTGTCTGCACGTCCTCCCCGTGTGTGCGTGGGTTTCCTCCGGGTGCTCCGGTTTCCTCCCACAGTCCAAAGATGTGCGGGTTAGGTAGATTGGCCATGCTAAATTGCCCGTAGTGTCCTAAAAAGTAAGGTTAAGGGGGGTTGGGTTACGGGTATAGGGTGGATACATGGGTTTGAGTAGGGTGATCATTGCTCGGCACAACATCGAGGGCCGAAGGGCCTGTTCTGTGCTGTATTGTTCTATGTTCTATGTTACCCTGTATCCTATGGGCGTTTACATTTTTGACCAGGCTGCCATCTGGGACCTTGTCAAATGCCTTAATAAAATCCATACAGACGACACCCATTGCACTACCCTCATTGATCCTGCTTGTCACTTCCTCAAAGAATTCAGTGAAATTTGTACAAAGCCATCCTGACTATCGCTGACTAGTCCATGTCTTTCTTAGTGAGTTCATCCGATCTCTCGGGATTGATTCTAACAATTTTCCCACCACCGATGTAAGACTAACTGGCCGTTAATTGACCTTTCCTTCCTGTACAATAAAACTTTAAACAACTGAACCACATTTACATTCCTCCTGTCCTCTGCCACCTCCCCTGTGTTGAATGAAGATTGGAAAATAAATCTCAGAGCATCTGCTATTTCCTCCCTGACCACCTTCAACATCCTAGGAAACAATCCATCCGACCCTGATGGCGTATCAACTTTCAAGGATTCCAACTCCTCAAACATTTCCTCTCTTCTTAGAATTATTTTATCCAATATTTCACACTGCTCCTCTTGGACTACTATATCCCCATCTCCCTTTCCTTTGTGAATATGAAGACAAAAAATTTGTTTAAAACTCCATATCCTCTGCATCTTCACACAAGTTTCTGCCTATCTACTCCATGCCCCTCATGATTTTGAATACCTCTATCCTCTCAACCGTCTCTTAAGAACAGCCCTAACTTCCCCAATTTGTCCATGTAACTGAAGTCTTTCATCCCCATAACTATTCTGGTGAATCTTTTTTTGCAGTCTCCAATGTCTTCAAGTCCTTTCTAAAGTGTTGTTACTGATGTGAAGGCGTTGTGGGATTGAGTTATTATTACTGTTCCCCACTTCTGCCAGTGACAGTGATAGTTTTAATTACTAATTTCATTTGTTTCCCTTGGTATCCTTACCCTTGTTGAAATGGGCCATGGTATGTTTCCAAAACCCCAGTTTGAGGTCCAATGTTAAAAATAACCCCACAGAAGCTTCTTTAAGGTGAAACAAAACTATAATTTATTAACACATTCGAACGAAAGGGCTGGATTGTGATACATTCACACTCGTGACCATACAAGGTAGAAAAAGTTACAAATTGTGAGTTTCTTTAAAAAAAAATCTCGGGTGTGTTGGCATTAATTCATGCAAGTCAAGTTTAGTAAGACAGCGTCCAATGAAGATTTTTTTCAGATTGTTTTGTCTGGCAGAATTCCTGATTTTTGTCCTAAGAGCTTGGTTGAGGCAGTTGAAGTTGCAGCAGAGAATTCTTGTATTCTGGGAATTAGTTCACACTGTTTGTGAAATCTAGGATTCTTTTTGGAGATCTGACTTTTGAGAAAAATAGTCAGAGTCAGGCTGCTAGCCTGGAGTCAGGTTTTCTCCTCTTGAGGTTAAACTGCGACTGAAGGCTGTCGAGGACCTGGGTTTGATCCTGACCCCTGGGTCACTGTCTGTGTGGAGTTTGCACATTCTTCCCGTGGGTCTCACCCCCCCCAACCTAGGTGGATTGGCCATGCTAAATGGTCCCATTAATTGGAATTTCTTTTTTAAACTGCAAACTGAGGCAGAATTCAAAAATTGTATAATTTAAAGCAATTCGGGCAACTCAAGTCTTGGTCATGTGACAGGGTAGTTTCGGGTTGAGCCCTTCAGTCCTTTCAGGACCTTCATTAAAACCTATTGTATTCTGAACAGATAACTGTGGAACCATTAGCACACCCTTGGAGGTGAGGAACTCTAGTAACTTTGCCTTTGTCCAGAGCTGCACGATGCCTTTTACTCCTTTGTGTTGGCTTGCTGGAATGTTCATACAATACAAGTCATGTTCCAGAAGGTTGATCGTTAGTCTTTTGCCAATGACATGGCGTAGAATCTTCCAGAACTACCAGCATGCGAGCAGCTGCAGCCATTTTATCAGCCCCAGCAATTATCCATTTCAAAAAAAAGTTACGCACAGAATATGAAAGAGAAACACATTTTTAAGATTGTTCTTCTTGCCTTTTAAGTATGGAGTGCAGAATGGGCCACAGTACCCCAGTAGAGGTCAAGCACTTTTTTTTTTGTGGGGTAACTTCCTAGGTCTATAATCAACCTTACTTCACCCATTATTTGTATCCCTTTTACAATTTACACAATTGAGGACTGGGTTCAAAATAGAAGGGGAAATTTTTTAAAAATTCTCTTTTATGTTAGCTACACACTCTTCTCTTCTCTTATCTTGATTCACCGGAGGAAGGAGCAGTGCTCTGAAAACTAGTGATTTGAAATAAACCTGTTAGACCTTAACCTGGTGTTGTAAGATTTCTTACTGTATCCCAATCTATATTAGGATAATTAAAGTCTCCGATTATAACTATTCTATTTGTTCTTGCACCTTTGTGTAACTTCCTTGCAAATTGGTTCCTCTATACGTTTCTCACTAGTTGGTGGCCCGTAGAATGCACCCAGCAATGTAATGGTATCTTTTTTGTTTCTTTGCTCTACCAAATAGAGGATCCCCAAATCCCTCTATGCTGCAGCTTTCTGAAGTCTTTCTCCATTTAAATAATGTTCAGCTGCTTTATTTTTCCTACCAGAGTGCATAAAGTCAAATTTTCCTACATTTATGTTCCATCTGCCAGATTTTTGCCCACTCACTTAACCTCTCCACATCCCTCTCTTGACTCATTGTGTCATCTTCACCTTCTCACCTATTTTTGTGTCATCCGCAAACTTGCCCATAGTACATTCACTTCCATCATCCAAGCCATTAATATTTATTGTGAATAATTGTGGCCCCAGCACTGATCACTGTGGCACTCCACTCCCTATTGCCATCCTGAAAATGCCCCTCTTATCCCAACTCGCTACTTCTATCAGTAAGCCAGTCCTCTATCCATCCCAATATACTATCCCCAACACCATGCCCTGCCGTGCCTCTGTTTATTGACTGTTAAACTTGCCCGTCAATTTTAAACCCTAGATTATAATCTGGAAAAAAAATGAAATTTCTTTAGTTTTACAATCTCCACCAATTTAATTTTAACTTTATCCCCATAATCTGATTGATTAATTGAGCACAGATTTTAATTATATGAAAAATGATTAAACCAGCTTTAGTTTTTATACTAATGAATTAATTCTGATTAATCTAAAACATTGCCCATTATATTCACTCTGGCTGCTTTTCTATTTCTGTATTCACTCTGTTGATTAGATTGGTATTTTAATGTCACTTGTTATTCGCTCTGTTGATTGGAGTGGCATTTTGATGTCACTTGTTATGTTTTCCCCCTGTGTTTGATTTGGCTCCTGGTGCAGAATCTCCACTCTGTTCCCGCTCCTTTAATCCGGCCTCTGATTTCTTGGTATATGTTTGGCACATCTGCAATGGTTCCTTTACAACTGGGAGGGGAGATGATTGTTATCTGATGCATAGCGGTTGGGATTAAATAATGTATGTGTGAAATCTTCAAATTAATTGGGACAATAGAGTTTTTGATGAGCTAGATTGGAGTGGATTTGAGGGGCTGAATAAGTGTGCTCTATACTTGCTTCCAAGTTTCCCATTCATTTTAAAAAGTCACTTGGCTGCATTTGTTCCTTAAATCGATAAAGTCACTTTAGTATATCAAGTTTAGCTATGTTATATAGAGAGTCTTCATCCACAGTTGTGGAATCAGCTTGATAAAATTTCTCACTGTTCCAAAATCATTTACTAGCCATTTCTTTACACCTAGGTGGGTACAGCAGTGTAGTACTTTTGTTACTAGATCAGTAATCCTGATGCCTACACGAATAATCTCTAGAACATGACTTCACACCTCATTGTGGCAGTTTGACAATTTGAATTCTATTTTACTAGAAAAGAAATTGAGAAACTAAAATGCTAACATAGGTTAAAGTGATCCAAAAGCTGTCTGATTGATATAAAAATCGGACAGGTTGACTGCATTTTGTCAGGGAAGGAAATCTGTTGTCCTGACCCAGTCTGGTCTGTATGTGGCTCCAGACACACAGGAATGTGGTTGATCCTGAACTACCCTCTGAAATGGCCTAGCAAACCATTCAGTTGTGTGAAACTACTAAGAAAAGTCAAATAAGAATAAAATTGGACAGACCATCCAGCATCATCCTAGGCATGGGAAAAGCAGCAAAGTCTTCCTCATTAACATCTGGGTGCGTACTAAAATTGGGAGAGCGGTCCTACAGACTAGTCAAGTAAAAGCCTGGCATGTTACACCCATCATACCTTACAGTTATTATAATCCCAAACTAGACCCCAACAGTGGCTAGGATGTTGGACAGAAACCCCAATATTTTATTTTAATTTTGTTAGACTGTGAGGAAAAGATACCTCGCTCAAGGAGTGATTTTATGTAAAATAGGGATATGGTATATTAAAACAAACTTTATTACTAACACAGTATTAAAATATCTTTAACATCACACAAGAGAAATAGCTTACAGTTACCCCTTAAACAATGCTAATCAATGCTATGACACAAAAACCCTTAATTGCTATCTTTATTCCCACTCAAGCATCAAAACCATCTTGGCTCTCAATCCACTTTTAAATACATGTAGCACTTGGGAATACCTGGGGCGGAATTCTCCGCTCCCGTGCGGCATCGGGAAGGCCGTCGTAAACTCGGCCGAGTTTCACAATGGCCTCGGAGGCCGCTCCTCGCACCCTATTCCCCCCCCCCCCCCCCCCCCCCCCTCAAAAGGGGGCTAGGAGCGGCGCTCTGTAAATCTCGGCCGCCGGGCCTTGACGCTTGCGTCAAGGCGGCGTGCCGAGAATGACGCGACGGCGGCGCCTAAGTGACGTCAGCCGCGCATGCGCAGGTTGGCCGGCTCCAACCCGCGCATGCGTGGCTGACATCACGACGGCTGTGGGCTCCAACCTGTGCATGCGCGGTTGCCGTCTTCCCCTCCGCTGCCCCGCAAGACGTGGCGGCTTGATCTTGCGGGGCGGCGGAGGGGAAAGAGTGCGTCGCTTGGAGACGCCAGCCCGACGATCGGTGGGCACCAATCGTGGGCCAGTCCCCTCCCGAGCACGGCCGTGGTGCTCACTGCCCTCTCCGCCCCCCACAGGCCACAAACGAAGATTTGGCACCATGTTCACGACGGCAGCGACCAGGTGTGGTTGCCGCCAGCGTGAACACGTCGGGAACGTCAGGCCGCTCGGCCCATCCGGGCCGGAGAATCGCCGGTCGCCGTGAAAAACGGCGAGCGGCTATTCTGCGAGCGGGGGAGGGGGGTGGGAGAATCGCGGGGGGTGCCAGGGCGGCGTGTCGTGAGTCGCCCGGTATGGGGAGCGGAGAATTCCTCCCTTGATGTACAGAGATGTCTGGATACTCTACTTTGAGAAAGAGAGATGTTTTGACTGTGCTTTAAAGAAAGAGACCTGACCCTATCAGAACAATCCATGATCTTTAGTTGAAATGTCAAAAACTGTCTTCACAGTTTGACTTCCAACTCTAGAATTAAAATTAAACTGTATCTCTGCAAAATGCCAGGTACCTTAGCTCCTCCAATTAGTGCAGCACGGTAGCACAGTGGTTAGCACTGTGGCTCCACGGCACCAGGGTTCCAGGTTCGATTCCTGGCTTGTGTCTCTGTGCGGATACTGCACATTCTTCCCATGTCTGCGTGAATTTCCTCTGGATGCTCCAGTTTGCTCCCACAAGTCCCAAAAGGCGTGCTGTTAGGTAATTTGGACATTCTGAATTCTCCCTCTGTGTACCCGAACAGGCGCCGCCGGATTGTGGCGACTCGGGGTTTATCACAGTAACTTCATTGCAGTGTTAATGTAAGCCTACTTGTGACAATAAAGATTATTATTATTAATTGCACTACCATATCAAGCTGAAGCACAAAGGGCGGAATTCTCCCACAACTGGCTGGTGACCTGACGCCAAGAGCGGCGCGAACCACTCCAGCGTCGGGCCGACCGGAAGGTGAGGTATCCTCCACACCTCCGGGGGCTAGGCCTGCGCCAGAGGGGTTGGCGCCGCTCTTGGCGCCGAAGGGCCGGCGCGAGTTGGCGCATGCGCAGGACCGCCAGCGTGGTTCCGTGCATGCGCAGACTGGCTGGAGTGTTTCCTGTACATGCGCAGGGGAGTTCTTCTCTGCATTGGCCTTGGCGGAGCCTTACAGAGGCTGGCACGGAGAGTGCACCCACGGCACAGGCCCACCTGCAGATCGATGGGCCCCGATCGCGAGCCACCGTGGGGTTCCCCCCCCCCAGGACCCTGCTAGACGGCCGACAAGCCAGGTCCCACCGTGATGGACCATGTCCATTGCATGCTAGCGGGACTGGCCAGCAAATGACGGCAGCTCAGCCCATCGGGGCTCGGAGAATTGCCGGGGAGGGAAGAGGAGGCGCTGCCAACGGCCCCCAACCGGCGCGGCGTGATCCTCGCCCCCGCCCGAAAACCGGTGCTGGAGAATTCGGCAGCTGGTGTCGGAGGGGCGGGGCGGGATCCATGCCCCCCCCCCCCCCCCCCCCCCCCCCCAAGCGATTGGCGGGGGACAGAGAATCCAGTCCAATGTATCTAATTATCCCACAGGGAACCCCCCTTAATCCAAACAAAACTCCATTAGTCCAAGCTTTTACAAAGCCGTACTTGTTCCTCTGGCTCCCAATGCCATTCAAAGCAGTGTTCTTTAAAAACACTGCTGCAGCAGCCATATACACACAAACCCAGGTTTTTAACCCTTACTGCACAAAATGCCCATAATGCAATATATCTGACATTCCTACATTCATCACACAACTGTTGATCTAGACTCAACAATGTCATTCCTCGAGATGTCCAACAGTGTCATTCCTCGAGATGTCCATGTCCATCTACAAAACCAGAGATGGCAGTCGGTACAGTAGTATACTGGGAGACCTCCAGCTTGATGCCAGGCCTTATTAAGTTTCATGGCATTAGGTCAAACGTGCGTTAGAAAACCTCCTGCTGTTTACCACCTACTGCCGTCCCTCATTTGATGAATCTGTGTTCCTCCATGTTGAACACCACTTGGAACAAGCACTGCGGGTAGCAAGGACACAAAATGTTCTCCAGCTAGCAACTTCAATGTTGATCACCTATTGTGCTTTAGTAGCACCACTACTGATCAAGCTGGCGGCATCCTGAAGGACATATCTGCCAGACAGGACTTGTGGCGGGTTGCAGAGCCATAAGAACAAAAAATCTACCTGATTTCATCCTCGCCAGTCTACCTGTTGTGGATGCATCTGTCTATAAAAGTATTGGCAGGAGTGAAAACACTACACAGTCCTTGGGGAGAGAAAGTCCCATCTTCACACTGGGGATGTCCTCCAATGTGCGTGGTGCTGTCATCGTACTAGATGATATAGACTCCGAACGTAACTAGCAGCTAACAGCTGAGCATCCATGAGATGCTGTGGGCCTTCAGCAGCTGAAAGGTATTCAAACACACTCTGTAAACTCATGGCCCAGCATATTTCTCACTCTGCCATTATCATCAAGGTAGGGAGGAACCCAACCCTATTTCAATAAGGAGCATGCAAAGAGCAGCGTCAGGCGTACCTTTGAAAAGAAAATGCTGACCTGGTGAAGCTACAATACAGGACTAAATGCATGCCCAACAGCAGAAGCAGCATGCTATAGACTAAACACTCCCACAGCCAACTGATCAGATCTAACTCTCTATTCTTGCGATATCCAGTTGTGAATGATGGTGAACGATTAATATGGGGAGGCAGCGGCAAAGAAAATCCCCATCCTCAATGGCAGCGGAGCCTAGAAAATCTGTGCAAATGCAAGGCCTATGATTCTTCAACCAGAAGTGCTGAGTGGATGATCTGTCTCTGCCTCCTCCTGAAGTCTCATCATCACAGGTGACAGTCTTCAGCCAATGTGATTCACTCCACATGTTATCAAGGCTAAACACCAAAGACTATGGTCCCTGACGACATCCTGATGGCAGCATTGAAGACTTGTGCTATAGAACTAGCAATGCCCTTAGCCAAGCTATTCCAGTATGGCTATATCACTGGCATCAAATCCAATCTGACCAGTTAACACCCCATTAGTCAGCTCTCAATCATCAGCAAAGTGATGGAAGGTATTGCCGAGTAATGCTATCAAGTGACACTTAATCAGTAACCATTTGGTCAATGATGCTGAGTTGAATTTTGCCAGAACCAACCGGCTCCAACCCTCATACATCTTGTTCCAAAAAGTGAACAACAAGATCTGTGTTCCAGAGGTGAGATGAGAGTGACATTGACCCAAGGCAGCATTTGACTGAGATTGGCATCAAGGTGCCCTGGCAAATTGAAGTCGGTTAAAATCAGAAAACATTCCACTGGCTTGAGTCACATCTGTCTTGGAGGCCAATCATCTCGGCCAAGGACAATACAATTCTTCTGGGCAGTGTCTTTAGCCAAACCATATTCCGCTGTATCATCAATAATCTTCCTAGCAATATATGGTCAGAAGTGGAGATATTTGCTAATGATTGCGTGGTCTTCAGTATAATTTGCAGCTCTTCAGGTACTGAATGTCCACATGTAGTAAGACTGGAACAATATTTGGACTTGGACTGATGCATAGCAAGTAACATTTGTGTCACACAAGTGTCAAACAGTGACTTATCTCCTGCAAGAGAGAAGGGAACCATTCCCCTTGATATTCAATGGCATTACAATTGCTGAATCCCCCATTGTGAAGATTCTGGGGGTTACCATAGACCCGAAACTTAACTGGCCCAGCCATATAAGGAGTGCGGCTATGACAATAGGTCAGAGGCTTGGAATTTTGAGAGAACTTGCCTGACTCCCAAAGCTGTCTACCATCTACAAGGCAAGAGATAGGTGCATGGTGAATTGAGTGCAACGATTCAAAGATAAAGCAGTATCCTTGATTGGCACCTCATCCACCACCCTAAATATTCACCCTGTCCACAGCCTGTGCGGCAATACGTACCATCTACAAGTTGCACTGCAGTATCTTGCCACGGTTCCTTTGACAGTAACTTCCAAACCCGTGACCTCTACCACTTAGAAGGACAAAGACCAGTAAATGGATTGGAACACCACCACCACCTGCAAGTTTCCCTCCAAGCCACACATCACACTTTTAACTTTCCAAATATTGACTGGAAACGCTATAGTTCGAGTACTTCAGATGGGTCAGTTTTTGTCCAATGTGTGCAGGAGGGTTTCCTGACATAGTATGTAGATAGGCCAACAAGAGGCGAGGCCACATTGGAATTGGTACTGGGTAATGAACCAGGCCAGGTTTTAGATTTGGAGGTCGGTGAGCACTTTGGTGATAGTGACCACAATTCTGTTGTGTTTACTTTAGCGATGGAAAGGGTTAAGTGTATGCCGCAAGGCAAAGGTTATAGCTGGGGGAAAGGCAACTATGATGCATTTGGCAAGACTTAGGATGCATAGGACAGGGAAGGAAATTGCAGGGGATGGGCACAATTGAAATGTGGAGCTTGTTCAAGGAACAGCTACTGCGTGTCCTTGATAAGTATGTACCTATCAGGTAGGGAGGAAGTGGTCGAGCGAGGGAACCGTGGTTTACTAAAGTAGTTGACTCACTTGTCAAGAGGAAGAAGGAGGCTTATGTAAAGATGAGACTTGAAGGTTCAGTTAGGCACCTGAGAGTTGCAAGTTAGCTAGGAAGGACCTAAAGAGAGAGCTAAGAAGAGCCAGGAGGGGACATGAGAAGTCTTTGGCAGGTAGGATCAAGGATAACCCTAAAGCTTTCTATAGGTCTGTCAGATATAAAAGAATGACTCGGGTAAGAGTAGGGCCAGTCAAGGACAGTAGTGGGAAGTTGTGCATGGAGTCCGAAGAGATAGGAGAGGCGCTAAATGAATACAGGAAAAAGACAGCATTGTCGAGGAGAATACTGAGATACAGGCTACTAGACTAGAAGGGCTTGAGGTTCATAAGGAGGAGGTATTAGCAATTATGGAAAGTGTGAAAATAGATAAGTCCCCTGGGCCGGATGGGATTTATCCTAGGATTCTCTGGGAAGCGAGAGAGGAGATTGCAGAGCCTTTGACTTAGATCTTTATGTCGCCATTGTCTACAGGAATAGTGCCAGAAGACTCCCCTTGTTCAAGAAGGGGAGTAGAGACAACCCTGGTAACTATAGACCAGTGAGCCTTACTTCTGTTGTGGGCAAAGCCTTGGAAAGGATTTATAATGATCTAGAAAGGAATAATTTGATTAGGGATAGTCAACACGGTTTTGTGAAGGGTAGGTCATGCCTCACAAATCCTATTGAGTCCTTTGAGAAGGTGACCAAACAGGTAGACGAGGGTAAAGTAGTTGATGTGGTGTATATGGATTTCAGTAAAGTGTTTGATAAGGTTCCCCATTGTAGGCTATTGCAGAAAATACGGAGGCATGGGATTGAGGGTGATTTAGCGGTTTGGATCAGAAATTGGCTAGCTGTAAGAAGACAGAGTGGTGGTTGATGGGAAATGTTCAGCCTGGAGTTCAGTTACTAGTGGTGTACCACTAGTAAGGATCTGGTTTGGGGCCACTGCTGTTTGTCATTTTTATAAATGACCTGGAGAAGGGCGTAGAAGGATGGGTGAGTAAATTTGCGGATGACACTAAAGTTGGTGGAGTTGTGGACAGTGCGGAAGGATATTACAGGTTACAGAGAGATATAGATAAGCTGCAGAGCTGGGCTGAGAGGTGGCAAATGGAGTTTAATGCAGAAAAGTATGAGGTGATTCATTTTGGAAGGAGTAACAGGAATACAGAGTACTGGGTTAATGGTAAGATTCTTGGTAGTGTGGATGAGCAGAGAGATCTCGGCGTCCATGTACTTTGATTCCCGAAAGTTGCCACCCAGGTTGATAGGGTTGTTAAGAAGGCATACGGTGTGTTAGCTTTTATTGGTAGAGGGATTGAGTTTCGGAGCCATCAGGTCATGTTGCAGCTGTACAAAACTCTGGTGCGGCTGCATTTGGAGTATTGCGTGCAGTTCTGGTCGCTGCATTATAGGAAGGATGTGGAAGCATTGGAAAGGGTGCAGAGGAGATTTACCAAGATGTCGCCTGGTATGGAGGGAAGATCATATGAGGAAAGGCTGAGGGACTTGAGGCTGTTTTCGTTAGAGCGAAGAAGGTTAAGAGGTGACTTAATAGAGGCATACAAATGATCAGAGGATTAGATAGGGTGGACAGTGAAAGCCTTTTTCCTCGGATGGTGATGGCTAGCACGAGGGGACATAGCTTTAAATTGAGGGGAGATAGATATAGGACAGATGTCAGAGGTAGGTTCTTTACTCAGAGAGTAGTAGGGGCGTGGAATTCCCTGCCTGCAACAGTACTGGACTCGCCAACACTAAGGGCATTTAAATGATCATTGGATAAACATATGGATGATAATGGAATAGTGTAGATGGGCTTTAGATTGGTTTCACAGGTCGGCGCAACATCGAGGGCCGAAGGGCCTGTACTGCGCAGTAATGTTCTATGATTCTAATCTAATCATAGAATTTACAGTGCAGAAGGAGGCCATTCGGCCCATCGAATCTGCGCCGGCTCTTGGAAAGAGCACCCTACCCAAGCCCACACCTCCACCCTATCCCCATAACCCAGTAACCCCACCCAACACTAAGGGCAATTTGGACACTAAGGGCAATTGATCATGGCCAATCCACCTAACCTGCACATCTTTGGACTGTGGGAGGAAGCCGGAGCACCCGGAGGAAACCCACGCACACACGGGGAGAACGTTCAGACTCCACACAGATAGTGACCCAAGCCGGGAATTGAACCTGGGACCCTGGAGCTGTGAAGCAATTGTGCTAACCACAATGCTACCATGCTGCCCATTCATCATGACTTGGAATTATATTGCTGTTCCTTTACTGTTGCTGGGTCAAAATTCTGAAACTGTCTCCTTAACAACACTGAGAGTGTACCTGTGCCACATGGACTACAGTAGTTCAAAAAGACGCCCCACCAGTTTTTAATGCTATTTGGTGATGAACAGTAAATGCTGGCCTTGCCCCACACACTTATTCCAAATAAAACACCTTTAAATATTGTATTGAAATGAATAACGCGTGTTCTAAATTTGAATTTTGCCAGCTAACACCAATTTTCTGACCCCTGTTGGTTTACAGATTGGTGACCTATATGCATATCATATCTTGAAATGAAATGAAATGAAAATCGCTTATTGTCACAAGTAGGCTTCAAATTAAGTTACTGTGAAAAGCCCCTAGTGGCCACATTCCGGTGCCTGTTTTGGGAAGGCTGATACGGGAATTGAACCCGCGCTGCTGGCCTGCCAGGGTCTGCTTTAAAAGCCAGCTATTTAGCCCTGTGCTAAACCTTGCATCACTTTGTCCCTTTCAGATTTCTAGCTCTGTTGTGATCTGCTCTTTAATCAGACACCGTTGTAAAACTATGAATCTGACCTCTTGTACTTTGCTCAGCTTGTACATTTCAAGTACTTAAAAATGCCAGAATTGCCAATCTCCTAATTTAGGGAACACCAAGTTATTGCTGTTTAGCATGACATATATGTAATTCTCCTGGTGTTTATATTATTCTGGTGTGTTTCAGTAACGCCGTCAGTTGGTTACATCATCAGATGTTCATAGCTCTATGAACAGACTCGATTATGCATTTTTGTACGGTTAAATTCCAATTTGAAATGGGGGAAATTAGGAATGCTTCTTAAATTTCGATCAGTAGGAGACAGTGTTGTACATGTTGGCCCTTCAAATGGGAATAGCCACCCATTTAGTTTGCTGTTGCTGGGCAAAAGCTGAGCTGAGACAGCCCTCAAGAGGTTACATCAGGTAACATTTTTTTTAAGTTTAAAAAATCAGAAAATTCTTAACAAATGGCACTCTCTATATATTTTTAAATATGGAAAGGATATTTTAAAAATATTAATATGTTCTCTAATGCAGGAGAAATTTGTTCCAGAAATTATCCTTGTGGTGCTGCAGAATTGTTGGAGCCTTGACTGTAAATTTTAATAAAATGCAACCCTTTATACATGTAAACTTTTCCCCCTTCTCCAGCAACTGTGTCCAACAGCTACAATACAGGAGGCCCAGCAATGGTTGCACAAGAATAGATTCTCGACCTATGCGAGATTATTTTCAAACTTCTCAGGTACTGATTGCTCTTCTTTTCCATTTCAATAAATGTAGTTTGCCAATATAAAATGATACTCCGTAGTGGAGCTAATCTGTTAAATAGGATTTTATGACAATTTTGGAATAATAGAAGGAATGCAAAATCAGTTTCCATTCCTAACAGTGATGCTTTCGAAATGCAGAATGGACATTCTTCCTCCCAGCAGGAGGGAGGGGGGCAGGGGGTTGTTGATCAAGAAAGCTGCTTGAATTCTGGCAGTTGGCTGTGTTGCGGAGAGCAGTTTGCCTGACTGTACCTACCACCCCGCCACCAAAATCAGTGAAAAACAGACAAAAAATATGTTTTTATTACTCGACACAGACACACTATACTGTGTGTGGCATTAAGGCATTAGATGAAAGGTTAAAGAAGAAAGTGGCAAGAACCAATTCTGTTATGACCAAAAAGTATAATATCCAGGAAGCTCCAAATAGATTATTCATGTACAAGCCAAATCATTGAAGTACATGCTGTGATTACTGTATGTATTCTGGTAATAATTGATCTTGTGTATAAGTCGACCCCCAACGTTTGGCTAAAAAATCCAAACTCCTAGATGCTCCCCGCTCACCACTGAAGTCAAATTTGTCCTGGTGCAAACCTAGAGATTTGAAGGCAGATGTTTAGCTCCTTGTGTCTGTGCAGACTAATGCAAATATACTTTGTGGCTGTTTTTGCTGGTTTTGGTGGTGTGGTTGATGGGAACAATCTCTGACGTGGCAACTCTGCAATCAGCTGATGTACCACCGTAAACAGTTAGGTGGTGAGATGATGGGTGAGGTGGATTTCATTCCTTTGAAAATATTGCCCATGTATAAATCGATTCGTTACCTTTTTGTTAAAAAATTGTTCTCAGAAACTCAACTTGTATATGAGTATGTATGGTCCCTTGGGTTGTGCTGGATTTCTTGGGTTAGAGTCATAGAGTTTTTACATCAAGGAAAGAGGCCCTTCGGTCCATCATGTCCACACCACCATCAAGCACATATTCCGTAAAAATAATTTTTTTAAAACTACTCCAGCTATAGCCTAACCAGCGTTTTATACAGCTCCATCATAACCTCTCTCTATTATACTCAGTGCCTCGGTTAATAAAGGCAAGTGTCCCATATGCCTTAACCAACTTATCTACCGCCCCTGCTGTCTTCAGGGATCTATGGATATTCACACCAAGTCCCTCTGATCCTCTGTATTTCCTTGGGTCCTACCATTCATTGTATATTCTCCTGCGTTGTTAGTCCTCCCAAAATGCATTACCTCACAATGCATTGTGGGCAGCTCAGTGGTTAGCACAATTGCTTTGCAGCTCCGGGATCCCAGGTTCAATTCCCACCTTGGCTAACTGTCTGTGCAGAGTCTGCACATTCTCCTGTGTTTGCGCGGTTTCCTTCGGATACTCCAGTTTCCTCCCACAGTCTAAAGATGTGCAGGTTAGGTGGATTGGCCATGCTAAATTGCCCTCCGTGTCCAAAAAATGTTGGTGGTTGTGGGTTACGGAGATAGAGTGGAGGCATGAGCTTAAGTATGGTGCTCTTTCTTAGGGCCGTTGCAGACTCGGTGGGCTGAATGGCCTCCTTCTGCACTGTGAATTCTATAATTCTCACACTTATCAGGGTTAGATTCTATTTGCTACTGTTCTGCCCATCGAACCAGCCTGTCTGTATCGTACTGTATCTTTCCTCCTCACTATTTACCACACTACCAGCTTTTGTGTCATCTGCAAACTTGCAGATCAAACCTCCTACATTCACTTCCAGTTTACTAATGTACACTACAAACAGCAAGCGAGTCAGCACTAATCCCTGTGGAACATCACTGGACACAAGGTTCCAGTCACAAAACCAACTTTCAACCATCACCCTCTGCCTCCTGCCACTAAGCCAACTTTTGATCCAGTTTGCCAAATTGTCCTCTACCCCAGGGGCTCTTTCCTTCTTGACCAGTCTCCCATGCAAGACCTAGTCAAAAGCCTTTCTGAGGTCCATGTAGACTACGTCAACTGCACTAGCCCAATCCACACACCTCGTTACCCCCTTAAAAAATTCAATCAAATTTGTAAGACACTATTTCCCTTGACAAAGCCATGCAGATTATCCAACACAACACTGCCTGATTCTTTTCTGACTGGTGGTCACCCTTTCACTCTCTGACTGCACTTCCTTAAATTGCGGGGTGACCACGTCTAAAAACCCGCTATCCATGTAACGTGCAGCTTCGCGGATGCACATTAGTGCCTCCATCCAACTCTCAAGCTCTGAAACCCGGAGCTCAAGTTGGTCAAACCGGTGGCACCTCCCGCACACATGTTATAGCATGATTCCGTTTCCTTCTGTCGGTTAAGAATAGCTCATTTGTTTGTCCCCAGTGAAGGCTTCATAATTATTTAGTATTTATGATTGATGCTTTCACAGGTTCTGATTTACTAAAGTTGACACGAGATGATCTTGTCCAGATCTGTGGCTCAGCTGATGGGATTAGATTGTTCAATGCACTTAAAGCAAGGTAACGTTTCAGAAGCCAAATAAAATGGCTCACTCATACTTTGTTTGCATCACAGGTATCAAACTCAATTTATATGGTGGACCTGACATCTTGATACTTGGAGAGAGTCACATTCAGCAACGGTTATTTGGGAACACGGGGGTAGAAATTGGGATGAATTTTGCCTGCTTTTTGGGCAGAAAACGTGCAATGATATAAACCTCTCGTAGTTTGGTCCCGTACCTGATATATACCTGTGCATGGCATGGCCACTACTATATTGGTCTTCACTGTTTTCAGGCATACCTGGCAGGCTGCCTGAAATGAGTGGTGGATTAATTTAAATCTAAAGAAGGATCCTGCACTTTTTTCAGGAGCCTTCTGCATCATGCTGAAAAATTAGATGGAATGTGCATCATACAAGCTGTGAGTAGACTCTCTGGTTGTGCAATGGTCATTAAAGGAATCACTGAAGAAATGCTATCACAAACATCTGTTGAACATAGAGAAGGAAGGATACTCTTTTCATTTCTGCTGTACCCGTATGGCCCCTGCCAACCTGTAACACCTGCCACTTTTTACTTCTGCCTTACTGGAGTTTTTGATTGGTCATATGGCTCCCCATGCAAAGTGAGAATTCTCAGTCTCTGTACCTTGTTGTTGACTTGCCCACCAGTAAAAACAGTCTTTCATTATTAAGCTACAGAAATGTCCTCCGGTTTCTCGCACCTCTTTACTGGCGACTCCCCTCTTGGCACCACTCTCATTAACCGTTTCTGATCTCTTCCCTCTGCGGAAAATGTCGAACCCCACACTCAGCACATTTCCGATTCCACACTCCTCCAGGCTCCGATGTCCCAACCTCCATTCCCTAGACTCCCAGCTCGCTCCCTCTTATTCAGCCTCCCCTTTCCATCTCCTGAGTTCTGAGCTCCCTTCTCTTTGCCCTGACCGGTTTCTCTCTTCCCTTCACTAGTTGGTTCTATTTCCAATCACCACTGACTGTTCACATTGTCGTTGAGTGGGAGGGACACTAATGTGACATGAATTTTAAACGGCACAATTTTTTTGGGCTGTTACATGTTCTGCCTGGGCAATTCAGAATCCCTAAGCCAGGCACACTGTCAGCTGGACGAAACCGTGCTGAGGGATATATATGCCTACTGATAGCTTAAATGACGCCCTTTTTAGCTTAGGAGGTGTCATAGGGCAGCACGGTAGCACAAGTGGATAGCACTGTGGCTTCACAACGCCAGGGTCCCAGGTTCCATTCCCCGCTGGGTCACTGTCTGTACAGAATCTGCACGTTCTCCCCGTGTCTGCGTGGGTTTCCTCCGGGTGCTCTGGTTTCCTCCCACAGTCCAAAGACGTGCAGGTTAGGTGGATTGGCCATGATAAATTGCACTTAGTGACCAAAAAGGTTAGGAGGGGTTATTGTGTTGCGGGTATAGGGTGGAGGTGAGGGCTTGGTTGGGTTAGTGCAGACTCAATGGGCTGAATGGTCTTCTTCTGTACTCTATGTTCCATAGCCTCTTACTCTATTCCAGTTGCTGAAGAAGCAGCTTGTGTGTTCACATTGAAAGAGCTGCTGATTCTAGTTAACTGTGTTCCAAGGTAAGCCTATTTAGTAGTAGCTGAAATTTACTGTTTTCTGGAGCATGTATGGGTGCTAATCTTTGTTCTAAGGATTGTTAAGTATATTTTGAAACAGTAAATTTTTAATTAGTTGCTGGGTAGTACAAAACTTGAGGTCTGCTGATAAAAAGGGACCTTCTGTCAAAACTTTTGCATTGCACTTGTTAGGCAGACTCACAAGGTAGCAAATATAAAAAGGAACAACAATTTACACTGCATGAGAAGAGGCTGCTGATTGTTTGGCAAGTGGACTCTGGAATTGTTAGTTCTGAGGGTATGCAGCACTGTTGGAGAATGCTGTCTTTCAGATGAGGTGAAACCAAGGCAACCTCTGCCTGCTTGGGTGGATGTAAAAGATCCTATGCCACTATTCTGAAGAGAAGGGAGTTATCACCTGTGTCCTAGACAATCTTTATCCCTCAATCAACAAAGCAGATTGTGACCTAGAATCTGTAGACCGATGCTGCCAGAGCAGCTGAGTATTTTAAGTAGTCTGTTTTTATAATCTGTGGGAGCTTGCGATACATTTCTTATGCTTTCTATATTACAACAGTGACTACACTTCAAAAAGCTTTTCATTACCTGTTTAGTACTTGGACGTCTGGTAGTCATGAAAACACTAAATTCATGGGCCTTTTTTCCACTTTTCTTCCAACTTTGATCGTGATCTGTAAATGCCCTTCGATTGTTAATTGACCAACAATATTGTCCCCATTGAGTTTTCCTGGTCCTGATATCCTGTCCATCCGCACAAGGCGTTTTGAGTTTACCTCACCATATAGCTTTGTATATATTTGGTCATGTCCACAATAAATACCTCTTTACTGGTTTCACATTTAGACCTTTACTTACATTATCATAATTCTAAATAGTTTTTGTACACCAGAAATGTTAAATTAAGTTTCTAGAATAAAAAGGCATCAGAAGTTTCTTTTAGTGAAATTCAGCTTTAAAAAACTTTGAATTATCAGGAGTAGACAGTATTGACATTCTTGGTCTCAGTCGCTCATCTGGAGCACCACAGTTGGTAAAACTGCTTCCAATTTGTGACTTAGGTGAATTGGATATTCTGAATTCTCTCAGTGTACTCGAATGAGCGGCAGAGTGTGGCAACTAGGGGATTTTCACAGTAACATCATTGCAGTGTTATTGTAAGCCTACTTGTGACAATAATAAAGATTATTATTAATTATTATTATTATTACAAGTGCTTTTCTGCTCAGCACTTGACTTTTAGAAAGGACACATTTGTCCCAACTGTGATCATCATTCCCATATTGCGATGGGTGAACACTTGCTCTGAGGCAATATACAAGAAAAAACTCATCACTTAATAGGCTGGAGGCTAGAGATGAGGGGCATCTATCCTTGTTTTATCAATACCGCAGTGTCAGTGCTCTTCTAAATTTCTCTGTTCAAAAATCATTGAACTGCTTCCTATTTCAACTTCCTTTTCCAGGATCTAAAAATTGAGTTCTTTTGAATAATTAAAAGAAAAAAAATTTAGAGTACCCAATTCTTTTTTCCATTTAAGGGGCGATTTAGCATGGCCAATCCACCGAGCCTGCAAATCTTTGGGTTGTGGGGGTGTGACCCACGCAAACACTGGGAGAATGTGCAAACTCCACACAGTGACTCGGGACTGGGTTCGAACCTGGGTCCTCAGCGATGCGAGGCAGCAGTGCTAACCACTGCACCACCGTGCCGCCACAAAAATGGAGTTCTTTAGCATCCTTGGTTTTTATATTCCTCTGCAATCCCTATGCTTTTAGAACTGTTTTTCTACCTCCTGGTTGCTGCTACTTTATCCACATATCTATACTTTCTTTATTTTTGATATCCCTTTCCCTAACTCTTTGAATCCAATCAAGTAGTTATGACTAAGCATTTGTAACATTGAACCTCTCCACACACATTGTAATAATGAGGGCAATGATTTGATTCCATCTTGAGGCTTAATTGCAGCAGTCACATTATGAACAGTGGATTCTATGCACCATCTCCATAGTTAAAAAAGTAAAAGGATAGTTATCTGGTTGCGTTTACATGTCTCTTAATATTTGTTGCACATTGAATAAAGGTGTTAGCTACAGAAATTGTATAACCTAATAAAAGTGAAATTAGCTTATTCCTTTTTTTAATATGATGTTCCTCAGACCAGTAATTGAAAATCACATATGAAGCCACACTCCATCAATTTTACAGAGGACTGATTTACCATGTCTTCACATAACATCCTGTCTGGTGACTTAAGGCTAATACCATCTTCTTACCGAATGCAGATCCGTTAGACCGAGGTTAACTATCTATGTTTGCCAAGAATCACAACATGCAAGAGGTATTCCACAGCTGGCTAGCTTGCAAGATAATGAAAATGGAGAGGGAGACAGTCGTGCAATATATGGTAAGTTTTTTTTGTTAAATTTTCTGCAAAAATAGATTACTTCGCTAAATTCCTTTTCCTTTACTGTAGATCTGTACATGTAGTGGACTTTGCCTACAGTGGACTTGACATTATTGATAGCAAACGGTAAACTAATTGTCACTTTAGGAGCCAGTTTCCATTTTCCAGGATTAAATCTGTTAGCTCTCAATAGAGTCACTTAACTCAGCGCTACAGTTGCTCTTGTATTTGCTCATTTTCAGGCAAGAGTGGAACAGGTTCAGTGAGCCTACTTATCCAACTTCTCACATTATCTTGATATATTTCAAAGGAGCCCGAATGTTCTTCACTTGCAGGAGCTGGTCCAGTCCTGTTTTGAACCCTGTTATTGTCTCGTGTTCCCAGAGTTTTCAACTAATATAGGGCGCGATCTACCGGCCGTGTCCTGTCGTAAGGAGAAGCCTCCCTAGGACTCCCAACGGTCATTAGGCCTGGATCTCGGGAGACGTGGGTGGGACCCATCTCGCATATCTAAGTGAGTTTAAGATCCCTTTTAACCACGCTCGCTCTGGATCTACCGGCCACCCGGCAGCTATTGGCCTCGCTGAGGAAACCCCAGCCAGGTCACGTTCAGTACTGGTCCCCATAAGCAGGGACCAGGCGGAATAATATATGGGGCAATCTCCCAGGTGATCGGAGGCCCCTGGGTGATTGGCCTCCAGGCAGGGTGGCATCCTGGTTCTGCTGGGGTCAACCAGGCACCTTGGCACTGCCAGCCCTGGTAATCCGACGCCCCCAGCATTTCAGCCTCTAGGCAGGGTAGCACTCTGACACTGCTGGTGCCACCGAGGCACCTTGGCACTGCCAGCCGTGGTGATCGGACGCACCTTGGCAGTGCCGGCCCTGGTGATCGGAGGCACCTGTGTGGTCGGCTTCTGGACAGAGTAGTACCCTGGCACAGCTGGTACCACCTGGGCACCTTGGCACTGCCAGCCTGGCAATCTGGCAGTG
This sequence comes from Scyliorhinus canicula, assembly GCF_902713615.1. Taxonomy (NCBI): domain Eukaryota; kingdom Metazoa; phylum Chordata; class Chondrichthyes; order Carcharhiniformes; family Scyliorhinidae; genus Scyliorhinus; species Scyliorhinus canicula. The sequence goes on from NC_052155.1 coordinate 151,294,876, forward strand.
TCACCTGGGCACTATGGCAGTGCCACCAGGGTGCCAGCCATGCATTTTTCCCGTGCCAGGATTTGGTCCGGGGTACTCTGGCCCATATGAGGTGGAGGAGGGGAAGGGGTGCTCGATAACTCCCTTATAAGTGAGTTGGGGCATTGAGGGACAGCACCAGGGACCTGGGTTCAATTCTGACCTTGAAGTTTGCACGTTCTCCCATGTCTTTGTGGGTTTCCTCCGGGTGCTCCAGTTTCCTCCCACACCTAAATTTCCTCTTTGTGCCAAAAGGTTAGTTGAGGTTACGGGGATGATGCGGGGGCTTGGGACTGGTAGGGTGCTCTTTCAGAGGGTCGGTGCAGATTCGATGGGCTGAATGGCCGCCTTCTGCACGGTAGGGATTCTATGAAATATCTCTTATAATTTTACATACCCCAATTAGATCTCCTTTCAGTCTTCTAAACTCGAGTGAGTATAGGCCTAAACTACTCAATCTCTCTTCATATGACAAACCCCTCATGGCTGGAATCAATCTAGTGAACCTCCTCTGAGCTGCCTTTAATGCAACTACATCCCTCCTCAAATAAGGGGACCAAAACTGTACACAGTACTCCAGGTGTACTCTTACCGATGCGTTGTACAGTTGCAGCTATAAAGGCCAAAATTCCATTTGCCTTCCTTATTACCTGCTGTACCTGCATACTTGTTTTCTGAGATTCGTGCACGAGAACCATCGGATCCTTCTGCACCAAAGCACTCTAACTTTTCTCTCCATTTAGATAATAAGTTGCCTTTCAATTTTTCCTACCTTGTGTACTCGGCTATTGTGCGGCACCTTAAATACCTTCTGGAAGTCCAGGTATACTACATCTACAGAATGTCCGTTATCCACTTGGCTTGTTACATCTGTGACTGTGACATCCTTCGGCTCTCAACTGCCTAAAAACAACTGCACTCAGGATCAAGAAAAAACTTGATTAATAAACTAGACGGTTCAACATGCCATGCTGCTACCACACCACCCTCTGAACCTCAGCACTCGTGCTCAGTAGCAGAATGCTGCACCTCCGTTTAGAGTTAACATCCAGCTGAATGCTACCATGCATAGCACCACTGGAACACTGCGCTCAACACCACTCCTTTGGTTCCCTGTCCTGTCAAGCATCTCTCCGCCAAATACCCGCTGACTTGCAGCAATCCACAAAATGACAGAAATAAGTTTGTAATGCCCCCCCTCATCTGCCACTTCTTGCATTCAGTTCACGCAGGGTACGACTCCCATCAAGAAGGCTAATCTTGAAAAACCCTCCCACACAAGACTTCAATGCAAATTCCGCCTGGGCAAATGAATGGGAATCATTGGACATGAAAGACAAGTACCTGGTCTCAAATCCAACCCAACAACTCTCAGCTTTTAACCCTGCAAGGAAAGAGTGGTCCAGCCTTAACTGTTTGAGGACCAGCCATGGTCAACCTCCACAGATGGGACATTAGTGTCAGCTCCCTGTGTGCCTGTGGGGGAAAGCAAACTATGCATCATACAACAAAAGAAAATCCAAACACAGACTGGGTGGAGGCCTATCTGCAGTCAACACAGCAGGACCGGAAGAAACTGCTTGGTTTAGGGACTTTGCATTCGAATAAAATAAATACAGATGTTTCGGTCCGCGGTCTTGATCATGATAGAACATAAATTGCCAATTAATGTTTCTCCCCACTTAAAGCCAAATAATTCCACCCATTCGAAATGACCTAGAACAGAGGCGTCCAACCTTTTGAGAATGAAAAATCGCTTATTGTCACAAGTAGGCTTCAAATGAAGTTACTGTGAAAAGCCTCTAGTCGTCACATTCCGGTGCCTGTTCGGGGAGGCTGGTACGGGAATTGAACCAGCGCTGCTGGCCTGCCTTGGTCTGCTTTACCAGCCAGCTATTTAGCCCATTGTGCTAAACCAGCCCCATTTCATGTGACGGGCCATGTTTCATATTTATTCTCTTACAGGGCTGGTGAACATATTTTGGACAGATAAGACATTGACCCTGGCCCACGGACTGTATGTTGGACAACCCCATTATAAACTATTTGCATTACCCTTCAGTTCTGATGAAGGGTGTCCGTGTAGAACATCAACATGACTTGTTGAGTGCAGTATTGTGCCTAGAACCCCTTGGGTTACTCGATACAGGAGTTTAATCAGTGAATGCACACTTGCTGACCATGAAAATCTTGGTATGATCCATCAGGGTTGCAGTTTGTTACAGAATTGTAAGGATACTCTGCAAGGCACTCACCCTGGCTTCTTTAAACAGCTGAAGGATGTCAGTCTGTGGAGGCAAATACAGTCATGGTCTCCAGAAACAGTTTTTAAAAAAATTTAAGAGTACCCAATTCTTTTTTTTCCAATTAAGGGGCAATTTAGCATGGCCAGTCCACCTACCCTGCACATCTTTTGGGGTTGTGGGGGTGAGATCCACGCAGACATGGGGAGAATGTGCAAGTCCACATGGATAGTGGGGATCGAACCTGGCACCACCATGCTGCCCCATCCGGAAACAGTTTAGTTGTTGCCAGCCAGTCCACGAGTTGGATAAAAACCTTCCACGGCCAAATATTGTAAAACCCTGATGTGGAAGTATTTGCATTTCACTACAGGGCATAAAAAGTGATATAATTGCTACTCATCCCTGATTTGTGGCTGCATGCAGATAATGCTATCCATTTGTGTACCAAGAGGGACACAGTTCTATGAATACATTACTAGTCTGCAGCCATAAGAACTGAAAAACAAGTTGAATACTCTTTACCTTGGATATATTTTGGTTTCTTCATTTGTCAGTAGTCCATGCTGAATCACTTATTTGAAGGTGCATGGAGGTTCGATTGAGGGTATGTGTTGAAACTGTGGCATGTGGAATCCACTGCAAAAACCCAAAGACAAGGGTCAAAGAGTTTGTATAGTGCACACTTCGACCAGGACCTTAGTGGGGGGGGGGGGGGGGGGGGGGGGGGGGGAACACATCATTAGTATCAAGCAGGCACAATTTGAGTACCTGGATACATTTTTAATTCTACACTGCATTCCATCCAAAGTTTTTACAGCTTATTATTTCTTGAATAATATTGCCTCACAGAGGCATAGCTTTGCAGCAAACAGAAGGCAAAATCCGGTAGCAACCAGGAGCAGATGACTTTCAAAGCTAAAAACCAACACTCAATGCCTGAAACATCAGTGCGCAAGTTACTTGAACTTAGACTCAATATCCTTGCCAAATAAAGCATTATCCCCACTAACTGTCCATCATGAACCCGACCGCATTCCTCCCCAAATATTTGAATCTAGCTCATAACAAAAGCATTCTCATAACTCCAGTATGTCATTCCATCTTAGCAACTCTTTGCCGGTGCAGTTGTGTTCAATGGGTTGCTCCAATGGGCTCAATGTTGCTCCAGTGATTCTATGTCTTAAAAATGTTTTCCAATTCCAGATACTCTTCTCAGGAGGAGGAAGTGAGATAGCTTGATGTCAGTGTCTGCCTTTGAAATGAAATGAAATGAAAATTGCTTATTGTCATGAGTAGGCTTCAATGAAGTTACTGTGAAAAGCCCCTAGTCGCCACATTCCGGCGCCTGTTCGGGGAGGCTGGTACGGGAAGGCTGGCCTGCCTTGGTCTGCTTTAAAAGCCAGTGATTTAGCCCAGTATGCTAAACCAGCCCCTAACCAGCCCCTTTGTTTTGGACTCTCACACCAGAGGAAATAATTTTGTTCAGTCCACCCTATCAAATACTTTTATCAGCTTAAGCAATTATATTTTCCATATTAGAGAGAATATGAGCTGCATCAATGTAACCTGTCCTCTCAACTCACAGAATCATAGCAACTTAGGCTCAATTGTCTCCATCTTTTCTATATAATATCTGTATCAGCTTTTGCAAAAACACCCGTACTTAGTCCCAAATCCCCATTTTTGTCCGTAAACCTGTTGTTCATCATCTTCAAGAAGCCGTCCAAAGGGCGGAACTGTGGTTAGCACTGCCGTCTCACGGCACTGAGGTCCCAGGTTCGATCCCACCTCTGGGTCACTGTCCGTGTGGAGTTTGCACATTCTCCCCGTGTTTACGTGGGTTTCGTCCCACAGCCCAAAGATGTGCAGGCTAGGTGGATTGGCCACACTAAATCGCCCCTTAATTGGAAAAAATGAATTGGGTACTCTAAATTTATTTTTTTTTAATTTTAAACGGAAGCTGTCCAACATCCTTTTTTAAGACTTATTTCTGGAATCACCTTGCGCTATCTGTGCGTTTGGACTACTTCATTCCAACTTGGACAAGGGAGATGGGGGGAGAAAGATCCTCTTCCTTGGTTTTCAATGTGTGACCTCCAATTGTTAACTCATTTCACAGAGGAAATAACTTTTCTCTTTCTATCAAAACCCCTCATCCTCCTGCAAACCGTTGTCATTTTCACCTCTTAACTTCCTCTGCTCCAAGATGAACATGCTAACTTTTCCAGCCTCTCCTGGTAAATTTCCGCTATCCTATGATCAGTGAGCAGATCTAAGAAATGTCTATTTGAAAGAGGATGCCATTAAGAATTTTAACATTGGGGACTTCTGGTTGCGGCCATGGTGGAGTAGGTCGCACATTTAATAGCTCCTGCCTGTGAAGGACTTTGGACCTTTCTCCCCGGTTTTTTCTGGATTTTATGGGATAAATCGGTGAAGAGTGAGACAGTGAGGAGAAATCCCCTCCAGTGTATGGAGAATTGGACCAGAAGTGGCTGTATGAGAAGACAAAGTCCTATAAGGAAGACGTGAGCAGAGCCGGCAATGTGGGAAAGCTTAGCGGAGAGCAAGGGCCGCGGGGAAACGACACAGTGGTCGACGGAACAGCTGGTGAAGTTTTTCGAAGATTGCTTCGCCAAGCTGAAGAAGGGCATGCTGGACTCGATTAAGGCTTCGATTGATCGAGTTGTGCAGAATCAAGAGACCCACAGAAGAGCGATCCAGGGGGAGGAGAAAAAGGTGACCGAGCACGAGTAATACATAACCGTGCTGGAGACCAAGGTGGAGATGATGAACGACCACCAGAAAAGAATGCAGGAGAAGCTGGAGGACCTGGAGAACAGGTCCAGGAGGCAGAATCTTAGAATTTTCGGCCTCCCTGGAGTCAGTGAGGGATTGGATGCGAGGGCCTATGTGACGAACATGCTGGAGAAGCTGATGGGGGCTGAGGCGTTTCCTCGACCCCTTGGAAGTGGATAGAGCGCACAGAGCCCTCGCGAAGAAGTCCCGAGCGAACGGGCTGCCGAGGGTGATGGTGGTACGTTTTCACCGATTTCTGGACAAAGAACACGTTCTGCGGTGGGCCAAGAAAGAACGGAGCAGCAAGTGGGAGAATTGTGAGCTGCGCATTTATCAGGACCTGGGCGCGGATTTGGCCAAGAGCTGAGCTGTGTTTAATCGGGCCAAAACGGCCCTCTTTAAGAAGGGGGTGAAGTTCAGGATGTTGTACCCAGCCCGTATGTGGGTCACATGAGAAACGGGACTTCTACTTCGAATCACCAGACGAAGTATGAACTTTTATTAAAGAAAAAAGGCTGGAGGCGAACTAAAAAACATTGAAGCCTTGGAGAGTACTGTGGTGGCGATTTGCTGTGCTGGGCTGTATAAGTAGCGTTATGTGAAATAATGGGCTGTTTTGATGGCTAAAAACTTTGTCTTGCAGGGAGCTGGTTAGGGACTCGTCCTGTTTTTGGGTGTTTTTTTCCGAAAGTGGCTGTTTCTTCACTGTTTTTTTCTGATGTTTGTTTACTGGGGAATGTGATGCTTTTAACATGTTTGTTCAAGTGGGGGGAGAAGGGAGAGAACAATGGGGAGACAGACTGCTTGGTGCCTGGGCGGGCGCCATCAAGTCAGCATGAGTCAGCTGACTCACGGAAGCACAGTGGGGGGGCGAGCAGGTGTTAAGCTGGAGCTTGACTTTGGGGGGTTGGGTTTCTAGTGCTGTTGCTAGGGGGGGGGGGGGGAGGGGGCTTTGCTGACAGGGAGGAACTGTTACCAGGGGACACATGGGAGGTCGGGAATGGCGAATGCCCGAGGGTGGGAGGGGTGCTCGGGGAGGCGCAAGGTAGAGGCTGGCCTAGAAAAGGGTAATGGCGTGGTGGTGGTGGTTTGGGGGGGGTGGGGGTGGAAGAGGAGAGGAGAAGCCCCTCCGACCAGGCTGATTACATGGAATGTCAGAGGGTTGAATGGGCCGGTCAAGAGGGCTTGCGTGTTTGCGCATTAGAGGGTAGGTACATGATGGTGAGTGGGAAGCTGGAGGGGGTGGGGGTGGGGGTGGTACTCGTGAACATGTATGCTCCGAATTGGAACGATGTGGAATTTGAGGTGGGTGTTGGGTAAGATCCCAGACTTAGAGGCACATAACCTGATTATGGGAGGAGATTTTAACACAGTCTGTCCAGGACAGGGAGGAGGTCGGCCACGGCAAAGCAACTGAAGGGGTTGGTGGAACAGATGGGGGGGGGGGGGGGGGGGTGGAGTAGACCCATGGAGGTTTGCACGGCCAAGGGGTAAGGAGTTTTCTTTCTTCTCGCATGTCCACAAGGTAGAATCTCGCATCGAAGTTTTTTGTTCTGAGCAGGGCGCTAATACCGGGGGTGGTGGATACTGAGTACTCGGCAATCGCAGTGTCAGTTCATGCCCCACATTGGGTGGATCTACGGGTTAGTGTGGAGAGAGTGCAACACCTGTTGTGGAGATTGGATATGAGGTTGCTCGTGGACGAAGCAACCTGTGGGCGGGTTAACAAGTCCATCCAGAACTACGTGGAAACAAATGATACAGGGGTGGTACTCGTGTTCACGAGGAGCACGGGTCTCTCTTTACGCCGATGACCTGCTCTTGTATATTTCAGACCCGTTAGAGGGGCTGGGGGAAGTCATGCGAATCCTGGAGGAATTTGGCAGTTTTCCGGGGTATAAATTGAACATGGGGGAAAAGCGAGATGTTCGCGATCAAGCCAAGAGGACAGGAGAAGAGACTGGGAGAGCTGCCGCTTAGAATGGTAGGAAAGATCTTTCGGTGTCTGGGAATCTAGGTGGCCCGGGAATGAGAAGCACTGCACAAGTTAAACCTAGAACAAATGATAGGGGACTTTAAGAGATGGGACATGCTCCTGCTATAACTGGCGGAGAGGGTAAAGACCGTGAAAATGACAGTCCTCCCCAGATTTCAGTTTGTCTTTCAGTGCCTCCCCATCTTCATCCCAAAAGATGACCTTTTTCAAGCGGAAAATGTTATTTTGGGCTTTGTGTGGGCGGGTAAAACCCCACGAGTGAAAAGTGTTGTTGGAGCGTAGTCGGAGGGAGGGTGGGTTGGCGTTGCCGAACGTCTGCACTTACTAATATAGCCATGATTAGGAAGTGGGGTGGGGGATTGGTGTGGGAGCGGATGGCGGCGGCGTCATGCGAAGACACAAGTTTGGGAGCACTGATAATGGCACCTCTTCCATTCTCGCCGGCCCGATACTCCACAAGTCCGGTGGTGGTGGCGGCTCTGAGAATCTGGGGGCAATGGAGGAGATATAAGAGAGTGGAGGGAGCATCGGTTTGGACCCTGATTTATTATAATCATTTTGTACCGGGTAGGTTAGATGGTGGGTTCCGGCCCTGAGTCCCAGCCAAGCTCATATCAAAGCTCCAAAACCTAGGACTTGGCTCCTCACTCTGCAACAGGATCCTAGACTTTCTGACCCATTGACCACAATCAGTAAGGATAAACAACACCTCCTCCACAATAGTCCTCAATACCGGGACCCCGCAAGGCTGCGTACTTAGCCCCCTACTATATTCCCTATACACACGACTGCGTGGCAAAATTTGGCTCCAACTCCATCTGCAAGTTTGCTGACAAACATGTCAGAATACAGGAGGGAGATAGAGAAGCTAGTGGAGTGGTGTAACAACTGCATCAACGGGGCTGAGGTGGAAATGGTTGACAGCTTCAAATTCCTATGTGTGCACATCACCAAAAATCTGCCCTGGTCCACCCACGTCGACACTACGGCCAAGAAAGCACAACAGCGCCTATGTATCGTTGAGAAACAAAGGAAATTCAGCATGTCCACATTGACTCTTGTCAACCTTTACAGGTTCATCATCAAAAGCATCCTATCTGGCAAGAATAACACACTGGTATGGCAACTGCTCGGCCCTTAACCGTAAGAAACTACAGAGAGTCGTGAACACCGCCCAGTCCATCTCACACACGCGTCTCCCATCCATTGACTTTGTCTACACCTCCCGCTGCCTTGGGGAAAGTAGGCAGCATTATCAAAGACCCCTTCCCGGTTTACTCACTTTTACAACTTCTTCCATTGGACAGGAGATACAGAAGTCTGAGAACACGCACTTAGCAGATTCAAAACCACTTCTTCCCCACTGTTACCAGACTCTTAAATGACCCTCTTATGGACTGACCTGATCTCTTCACAAATCTTCTCCACTGAGTAGTACAACACTCCTGTATGCTTCACCCGATGCCTGTGTCTATGTATTTACATTGTGCTTTTTATGTTTGCCCTATTATGTATTTTCTTATCCTGTACAGAATGATCTGTCTGAGCTGCACGCAGAACAATACTTTTCACTGTACCTCTGTACATGTGACCATAAACAAATGCAATCCAATCCAATCTAGCTCATGACAAGAGGAGGATTCCTTTTCTAATGGATCATTTGAGATTTTGGATCAATAGATGGCTTTACTGGTACTAACTTTTTGTTCTTAATTTATTTAATTAACTGAATTCACATTTACACGACCACAGCAGGATTTGAACTCCAGACCCCTGAATTACTGGGGCAGTAATGTAACCATTGTACTCCCTACTGTTAAATATTAGCATTTATGTTATAACAAAATGTATTTGGTATTGAAATTCATTAGAAGGAATTAGTAGACTGCACATATGTTTTGGATCATTTTATAATCATTCTTTTCTTTCCTAGTGTACCATGCTATCTATCTGGAAGAACTGACAACAGCAGAACTTGCCAAAAAGATCGCTACTATCTTTAATATATCCCACAATCAAATAAACCAGGTGTACAGACAGGGTCCTACAGGTATTCATGTTCTCGTCAGTGATCAGGTAAGTAGGAATTTTGGTGCCGAGATGTTTGAGAACCATCTGCGCTGACTTCAGCAACTGCTGCCATGGTCATGCCTCCAAAAGAGCTGGACTGGGACTTTTCTGAACTCTGAGCATTAGTTACATTCCTTCACCCCGTGAGAATGTGGGTGTCAGCATTGGTTCAGTAGCAGCACTTTCAACCCTGAGTCAAAAGGTCTCGAGTGTCACTGTCTGTGTGGAGTCTGCACGTTCTCCACGTGTCTGCATGGGTTTCCTCCCACAGTCCAAAGACGAGCAGGTTAGGTGGATTGGCCATGCTAAATTTCCCTTGGTGTCCAAAATGGTTAGGAGGGGTTATTGGGTTACGGGGATAGGGTGGAAGTGAGGGCTTGGGTAGGTCGGTGTAGAATCGAAGGCCGAATGGCCTCCGTCTGCACTGTATGTTCTATGTTCAAACTCCACCAAAGAGACAAGAGTGTATATTCCAGGGTGTCACTTTTCAGTGCCATATAGAGGGAATGCTGTAGTGTCAGAGGTGCCATCTTTCAGACAATGCATTAAACAGAGTCATCCTTTATCCTCTGGTGGATATAAGCAGGGATGAAAAATTTCTGACTTTTGGCAGAATTCTGACTTTTTAATTCTGAAATTTTGCCCGTTGAAATTTTTTTCCAACCTCTGCCTCTGCAGAGCTGCATTTGAAATGTATTCTGCTTTAAACATTTAAAAAAGAATACAGTGTGACTCTGAGCTTCCTCTCACAACAAAAGAAGGGGAACAAATTTTTAATTGATTCTGGCTTTTATTTGCCATTCCCCCAGCCAATGGCACCTGCTTTCCTGGTCAAGCCTGCGCTAGACAAACTTATTTTGCTCCCTTTCCAATAACCCCAGACTCCCAGTAGACAATAACTGTTCATCTTTTCACACTGTTGTACGCCCTCTGCCTAAAGGCCACTCTCTCTCTCACAGACAAGTATGTGTGAGTTTCGGAGTGAGGGACAGTTTTGGTGAACTAGTGTGTACCAAACTTGTTTTCTTGATTATAAAGCACATTTTCTTCACTACTGTCCAATTTCTCTATTCTCTAAAGCTGCTTAACTTAGCTCACCAGCACTGAATGTTGAAAATGGCTGCATTAGCATGAACAATTGCGTTGATAGGAGGTGCAGCATGTTCAATTTGTAATTTTGTTTCGCAAACCCAGCAAAACGAAGCAAAAATATGAATTTTAGGGGTAGTGCAGTGGTTAGCACTTCTGTCTCTTGGCGCCGAGGACCCAGGTTTGATCCCGGCCCTGGGTCACTGTCCATGTGGAGTTTGCACATTCTCCCCGTGTTTGTGTGGGTTTCACCCCCTCAACCCAAAGATGTGTAGGGTAGGTGAATTGGCCACACTAAATTATCCCTTAATTGGAAAAAAAGAACTGGGTACTCTAAATTTATAAGAGAAAAAAAATGAATTTTCGAAACGTAGCTTAAATTAGTTTAGAGATTGTGGCTGCCACTTAGCGGAAATTAGTTAGTGGTTCAAAGTTCTTGTGTACAGAACAGCCATTTGTATTTATAAAGGGGCTTTAATGTAATGACTCTAGGTGCTTCACACACGACCATTATAAAACGAGTATGACACTAAGCCACAGGAAGAAACTTGCGGTCCCGTGATCACAAACTTGTCAAAGAGGTAGGTTTTAAGCATCACTTAAAAGAGAATGGAGGTAGAGAAGCAGAGACGTTTAGGGAGGGAATTACAGAGATTGGAGCCTTGGCAGCTGACGGCTCCAATAGTGAAGCGATTAAGATCAGGATTGCTAAGGTACTGGAATTTAAGTTCAGATAACTTGAAGGGTTGGTGATCTGGCGAAGATTATGGAGATGGGGAGAAGTGAGACCATGGATGTATTTGAAAACCAGTTTGAGAATTTTAAGCATTGCTTAACCAGGAGCCAATATAGGTCAGCAAGCATGGGGTGATAGTTGAACAGGATATGGTATGAGTATGGATGTGAGTAGCAGGTTTTTGGATGACCTCCAGTTTACAGAGACTAAGATATGGGAAGCCAGTTAGGTGTGCATTAGAACTGTCAAATCTAGAGGTAACAAAGAAGTGGATGAGATTTCAGCAGCAGATGAACAATGTTGTAGAAATAGATGGGGCGAGATTCTCCGCAAATGCGGAGAATCGTAAAGGCTGCCGTGGGACAGGCCGTGACCCACGGCAGCCTTCATGCCCACTTCCGGGGCCGATTCTCCCCCCCCCCCCCCCCCCCCGGGGCTGGGCTAGGAGCGCGGCCCCGCGCGTCACAGCCTTTACGACCATCGTCAAGGCCGCACGTCAGGCGTCACGCCGGCTGACGTGGACAATGACGTCAGCCGTGCATGCGCATGTTGGACAACGCCAACCCGCGCATGCGCAGCTGGCGACTTTTCCCTCAGCCGCCCCACAAGACGTGGCGGCTTGATCTTGCCGGGTGGCGGAGGGAAAAGAGTGCGTCCGTTATGGACGCACGGCCCGCGATCGGTGGGCACCGATCGCGGGACAATGCTCCCCTTGGCACAGCCGTGATACTGCCGTGCCAATTGGGCCCCCAGATGCCCCAAACGGGCACCTGGCGCCCGTTTCACGACGGCAGCGAGCAGGTGTGTTTGCTGCCGTGTTGAAACGGGCGTGAAGGCCCGGCCGCTCGGGCCCATCGGCCTCGGAGAATTGCAACTCGCCGCAAAAAACGCCGAGCGGCGATTCGTGGCGTGGGTCGGGCGTGGGGGGTGGAGGGGAGAATAGCGGGAGGGCGTGAAAAATGTCGGGAGGCCCTCCCGCTATTCTCCCACCCAGCGTGGGGGGGCGGAGAATCGCGTCCATGGTCTTTGTTCTAACCACGAGGTGAGCTTCAAAACACATATCTGTGTCATCATTGTCTAGTTCAGGCTGTCGAAAACTTCGACCTCCAAGTAAGATTTTAGACTGAATATGTAACAGGTACCAACACAGTTAAGTTTATTAAGTTTTACTTGCGCAAGGAGAGTGACCACTACAATTAAAGGTCATAGCCAAGCACACTCTGACACACAAAAGGGAAGTAAAGATCTTTATACAGTAAACAAAGCATCCCCCCCCACCCCCCCACAAACAGGTATAGACATCACTAATTTATCAGCCTTTCTGTTGGCTTAGACAAAGTCAAAGGTATAATTTTGATACAAAGGAGAGGTGGTCAGATAACGTCAATGCATTCTGCAGTAATTCTACAGAGATAGGTATATTAGCAATACAAAAGTCGAGGTGATCAATTGATGTCATTGCCCTCCGTGGTACTGCTATAGACCAAGTGTGTGTGTCACAATACAAAGAGGAAAATGATCTCCTCAGGAAACTGATCAGTTTCCAGACAGTGTAATCAACTTACAAGGAGCCACTTGCCTGCTGACTGAGGTAGCTGCAGCAATTTCTTTGGGACACTTTAAATCTTTATGTCAGGTGTCCCACCATGCCCAGTTGGTCATTTTAGGTTTCCACAAACCTCAGAAAGGGATAAAATCGGTGTCTAGGGAACGGAGTATATCACGGGGATCGAAGACAATGGCTTTGGTCTTCCAAGTATTTAATTAGAGGACATTTCTGTTCATCCAGGACCGGATATCGAACAAGCAGTCTGTGAATTTAGAGACTTGAAGGGTTGAGAGAGATATTGATGAGATACAGTTGGGTATTGTCGATGTACATGTGGAAACTGACATGTTTATAATACATTAGAATTGATATAAAGCCTCATTTAAACAAACAATTTACAACATCTACCTTTGGAACTGCAGTATGTTCAGCTGTCTAACTTGAGCACAAAGTAGATCAAATTCAGTATGTTAGATCTTGGTGTGGAGTTGTCTTCATGGACACAATTGGGAAGTTAGAATCAAAAATGCCTCGAATATTGGCACCCATTTTACCGAAAGCAAGTTATTCCCAAGTATCTTACCAACCTTATTAGACTACACCAAATTTAAAATAAAGATAAGTCGGGTTAAACAATTGGAATGCAAGAAAAGCACCAAACCCACACCATTTATTTCTGTTTTAATTGTAAACATTTAAATTTCAAGTTCTTTAACCGTTATGCATGCAATAGATGAACAGATAGAAATAGGTCATGTTCTTGTTTTAATAACGTAGGTTGTGCTGTATAAGTTGATCTAGTATTTAAGATGACCCTATTTTTTGACCCCAAAAAGTGGTCAGCCTCAATTTTTCACCTCATTAATGGATGTTTAAAAATCATTTCAAGGGATGGGAACATTGCTGGCAAGGCCAGCATTTGTTGCCCATCCTAATTGCTCTTGAACTGAGGGCTTGTTCGGCCATTCCAGAGGGCATTTAAGAGTCAACCACATTGCTGTGGGTCTGGAGTCACATGCAGGCCAGGCCAGTAAGGACAGTAGATTTCCTTCCCTAAAGGACATAAGTGAACCAGATGGGTTTTTGCAACAATCAACAATGGTTTCATGGTCACTATTAGACTTTTAATTCCAGATTTTTATTAAATTCAATTTGAACCCGGATTCCCAAAACATTACACTGGGCCAAAACACTACACTGGGCCTTTGGATTACTTGTCCAGTGATAATACCATCATCTTCCTTTACAACGGGGTGCAAGATGGTACGGGTTGTGTTATGAAGATGAGCAGGAGTTAGCGGCATGTCCTGCTACAATTATAAAGTTCATACGGTTAATATGTTTCTTACACATCACAAACAGAAATTAGGTAAATAATCTTTGTTTGGTGTTGGGGTTGATGTTCACTGCGACCTTGGGAGAAATACAAAATTCACATCACAGAAACAGGCCATTTGAGCCACCCTGTCTGTGTTAATGTTTGCCCTCGACATGAGCAAATAGTGCTAATCATGTATAGCCATTCTGTTCCTTAAATCTCTTAATCCTTTTCACTCTTCTATAGTGCCAAATGACCTTCACTATCCACCTGAATAGGCAGAGCAGACATTAATCACATCCAATTTACCATCTTTCTAATTGCAGTGTGGTGTCAATTTTTATGCTCAAAAGTGCTGGAGTGGACTGTGACTGAGTGGATTGAAATGAGCATTCTACCTTCTAAGCCAAAAGTATTTGGTAAAAAACCATCTTGACCCCCCGCCCCCCAGAAAGGATTATAATTGAGGAAACCTGTGTTGAATTTGAAAGAGAAAGCCTCCAGTGCTTCTTGGGAGCTGGATTTATTTTAAGCCTGTAGGTGCTAGTCTCTGGAACAAATTTGGCATCTCAATTAATTTGTTGAAACTTGTAAATGTAAATGAATTGAAACACCTGGGTCGTTGGGGTACTCTTAGATTAGCAGAAAGAATAGATAATTTTTGTTCTTCACATAGTCCTAAAATAGCTGTTCACTTTCTGAAAATGTATTTTGCAGATGGTTCACAACTTCCAAGATGAAAGTTGCTTTGTCATCAGCACAGTGAAAGGTATGTATTTTTCTTTATAAGCAATTTGTACAAGCCAACCCAATGTTAAGCAGATCTGTCACAAGTATTTTTTTTTATTTTACAGCGGAAAATACTGAAGGCTACCATGTCATTTTGAAGTAACCTGCCCCATTTAGCAGTTAAGCTGGACTACATATTTGCGTATAGAAGATATCTTTATTATGACAAAGGACATTGAGCAAATGTAAATGTTAGAATCTGACTTCACTGTACAAATGTTTCATATTGAAAACACAGCTTGACTGTTCAGTTACCTTACTGTGAGTTTGAAACTTCTGGAAATATCACTGCCATCAATCAGCACCTTCTCTGCACCTGTAGGATGCAGCAAGCTTGAGGGTAGGCCTGAAAGTCCAGAAATTATGGTTCAAAGTGGTCTTCGTAAATATGACAAGAGGAGGAAAATGGCCAGTATATCCAGAGTTGCACAATAATCGTCTCATTTAGAAGCATTTATGCTTCAACTTACCTGTCTAGTTTCTTGATTATTGGTTTTGAGATTGATGTTTGAGATATGCCATGTTATTTTAAAAATGTTTGCCTTTTACTTTGTGCCGTAATACATTTGACTGCCTTGACAAGATACCAGTTTCCCTTGATCGAACTGTATCTGTAAGATCATAGAGTACAGTTGCTAATCTACATTCTAAGGAGAAAAAGAAAGACAATATAAAAATATTGTGATTTCAATTCCTGTCTCACATCAGGATATTTGTTTAATTTAAAGTTGCAGCTTGCACATTCTTAAGCTATATTTTCCCTGCTTCTTTTAAGGTCACATGGCTTTTTACATAAAACTAACAGCTTCATTGTGGAGGCTGATCTTATTTCTGTTTTTGAACATTTAGTGCATTTTATTGTTTTGAGTTCGATGTCAAACCTTTTACCCGTGGATAAACAGCAGTTGTGAATAAAGCAAGGAGCTTCTCAGTTTTGTTTGTAGCCCACAATTGCTGTCAGATCAAAGAGGAAAGGTGTTATGTACTTAAAAAAAAATACAATAAATTTGTAAATGTCCATTAATCAAATCCTATGCTTTTGAAACCTGTATTTAAAAAATGTAGTTGTGTCCTATAATTCTCCAAGTCATAATTGTGCCTCTGTGACCAAATCTCACTGCACTGATATGTTAATAAAATGAAGATTTTTTGCTTACTTTTCAAACGTTTTCATGGGATTATAATTATAGAGATGTTTTAGGTCAAGCACTATGTATACGTTCCCCACCAAAGGAGAAAACAAAGTTGTTGCCATAGCTGTCCGCTTCAGCTTGTCCGCTGTCACAATAGCTTTAATATATGCTGGAACAAAATAGCTGATTTTGACACGGAATTTCGGATTGCATTCCATAATAAATATGCTGGTGAGAGCCATAGGAATACGTCCCCTTTGTTAAGTTTCACAATTTCCCATTAGAATAAGCACCAGCAACTTTATTACTCTTGGTTTAGAGATCTTAATTATGAGATGTGCATTTATTTATATATTCACATTGCCTCCGGAATAAAGTTTTCAAATCATTTTTGCAAATGCCTCCTTAAGCTGTGTGTGAATGCAAAAATTAATGTAATATAATCAATGGTATTTGCTGACCACTATTATATACCAGTGTGAAATATTGGAATTTAATGTACACGGGTCTTCTTTTGTTTCTACAATTACTGGGCTGTAACTACCTGTGATTTCAGTTCGCGCTGAGGATAAAGGTTAACAGAATATTTCTTGCTAAATCACTGCTAAAACTGAAAGATGTGGATATCTGTGCACAGAAAACGCTTCAAAGTAGACCCCTACACAAGCACAAGTTGGTTGCATTGTTTCCAGATGCTTGCCGATGTGTTTCTCGTCTCCAGTTTTTTGAGATTTTCAGTTTTCTAATTTACATTATTCCTAAAGCTTCAGTCTTTAAACTGTGACAGATGTTTTGTATAGGAAACCGAATGGTATTTTGTGGTCCACCCAAATGTATTAAGTCTGTAAGTAGTGTGTGAAGAGGACCCAGACCTTCACAAGCACTCGCCAGCATAAATCATAAGATGTTTTGATATTGCACGCGTGTAGCTGGGCTCCCAAGCATAAACAAAGCAGTTGGCTGCAGGCCAAATGTAAAGCAACGGGTATTGTGAAAGCCAGTAACCTAGAAGCGTTTTTAAAAACTGGATTTCCCAGCAACTGGTATTACTGAATCTTGGCAATTTTATGCTGCACAGCACCCACACTTAAGGTACCTGGAGACAGAAATGGAGTTTGTAACAAAATAAAAGCTTTCCCGGAAGGAGGCTAGGTAGCCTATTGTGTTTGTGTTGTTGCTTCAATTGGAGCTATCTACAATAACCCACTTTCCCCATTTCATTTATTATTCTTCCTTATCTAAATGTTACAACCACTGTTTCAATAGTTGCTTATGGTAAAGCACTCCCATGTTTTAGTAAGTATGTGCGTGCACACTTCTAAATTCCCCCTTCATTGTTTTTGAGTTTAAGCCTCTTGTATCTTTGAGGAGTAGCTTCAGAGATGATCACAGAAAATACCGTACAGAAGAGGCCCATCAAGTCTGCACTGATACGGTCTTGCGGTGGCGGCCATGGTGTGAGTGGTCGCACATTTGGTGGCTCCTGCTCGTGGTGGACTTTTTGGAACTCATTCCCAGCTAACGGCAGAACAGGTGCGGGAGGGGTGGAAGAAGAGTATCCCACTGGTGTAAAGATTTGTGGACCGGAAATGGTCAAAAAAGTAGGGAACAATTGCTGAAAGCTGGTGTAGAGCTTGTGACACAGGTGAAGATGGGGGAGGGTCAGGATCCGAGCTTGCCGGTCCAGTGGGCAATGGATCAGCTAGTGAGCTTCCTCCACGAGAAGTTGCCCAGCAGAGGAGGGAGAACTTGAGGACCTGGCCAGGGTGGTGGATCCGATAAAGGTGGGGATCAACCACATGGAGATGAGGTTAGAGACCTAGGGCCAAGTGATTCAGAAGTTGGAGGAAGCAGTGAGGGAGCACAAGGAGTTGCTTGCCTCGGTGGGGTTGATGAGAGATCAACAGAGGAGGCTGCAGGAGAAGGTGGAGGACCTGGAAAACAGATCGCGCAGGCAGAACTTGGAGGATCGTGGGCCTGCCGGAGGGCAGTGAGGGAGCAGATGCCGGTTCACATGTGGTGCGGATGTTTGAGAAGCTGCTGGGTGAAGGAACGTTTGCTCGGCATTTGGAGGTGGACAGGGCACTTATGAGGAAGCCGCAAGGGAACAGGCCACGAGGGCGATGGTGGTGCGACTGCACGGTTCCTGGATAAGGAACGGATTTTGAGGTGGGCCAGGCAGACGAAGCCCTGTACTTGGGAAGGCAGTGGTCTGCGTGTCTATCAGGACCTGAGTCTAGAGCAGGCCAAAAGGAGGCGAAGCTTCAATAAGGTGAAGTCGGCCCTCTTCAAGAAGGGGGTGAAGTTCGGCATGTTATACCCAGCGTGTTTGTGGGTAACATATGAAGGCATAGAACTCTACTTTGGGTCAACGGAGGAGGCGATGCTTCAATAAGGTGAAGTCGGCCCTCTTCAAGAAGGGGGTGAAGTTCGGCATGTTATACCCAGCGTGTTTGTGGGTAACATATGAAGGCCTGGAACTCTACTTTGTGTCAACGGAAGAGGCGATGGAGTTTATTAGAGACAATGGCCTGGCAGGAAAAGGGGGACATAGAACTCTGGAGGAGATGTTCCTATTTTGGGTTTCTTCTGGCTTGTATGAACTACACTTGCACTGTATTTGGGGCTGTTGCTTTGTTTTTGTTTGTTTTGTTCTTGATGGAGGACGGTGGGTACCCGAGGGCAGGCCTCAGGAGGTGCGGTACGTGGGCTGGAGGCTGGCCCAGGAAGGGCTATGATTGATCGGTTTGGGGGGGGGACTGCCCTGGCCTGGCTGATCACATGGAAAGGTGAGCAGGTTCTTTGAAGGGGTGGAGGATAGGTGTGGGCGATGTGCAGCAGGAGGGCCTGCAAATCATGTCCACATGTTTTGGGCACGTCCGAGGCTTTAGGGGGTTTTGGCAGGGATTTGCCGATGTCATGTCAACAGTATGGAAAGCACGGGTGGTTCCGGGTCCAGTGGCGATTTTTGATGTGTCAGATAACCTGAGAGTCAATGGAGCGAGAGAGGCTGCTGTTTTGGACTTTGCCTCCCTGGTAGCCCAGAGACCGATCTTATTGGCATGGAGGGACTCGGAACCCCCGAAATTGGGAGTATGGGTCAGTGACATGACTGGGTTTCTCGAGCTTGAGAAGATCAAGTTCGCCCTGAGATGATCGAAGCTAAGGTTTGCGCAGAGGTGACAGCCGTTTATTGACTTCGTTGGGGAAAATTAAGCTGTCAGCAGATATAAGGGATGGGGCGGGGGGGTGGGTAATAAAAGGAAAGTGGGAGTGGTGGGAAAAAGGGGGACTGGGGAACTGTGGGCGGGATTCTCCGGTCTCCAACACCAAAATGGTGATCGGCAGGAGAATCCACATTGGCGCCGGAATCGGGGGCAAAGCGCCACCCCCTCCAAAACGGGGGGGGGGGGGGGGGGGGGGGGATTTTGTTTGAGGTCGGGTCCGTGTGCGGCCAATGCCATGTTGCACAGCGCCGTGTGCATGCATGGACCCGGTAATTCTCCGGTCATATCGGCAGCTAGAGCCGAGTGCTCTGTGCTACATGCCTTCTAGCCCCCCCCCCCCCCCCCCCCTCCAACAAACTGGGGACCGGTGGCTGTTTTGCGCTGTTTTTTCAGTTGTAAAAGGCCACCGTTCCTACGCCGGCGTCGGCACTTAGTCTCAGAATCGGAGAATCCAGTCCTGTGTGTGTAAGCCACGTTGGCTGGGGGTGGTTGTTGGGTGGGTGGGTGTTACATATTCTGTTGTTTTTTCCTCTTAAAGTGATAAAATTATATCTGCCTTAATCAAAGTATTTATAAAACACCGACACGTGCCTATCTAATCCCATTTGCCAGCACTTGGCCCCTAACCTTGAATGTTATGACATGTCAAATGCTTATCTAGGTACTTTTTAAAGGATGTGAGGCAACCCACCTCTACCACCCTCCCAGGCAATGTATCCCAGACCGTCTCCACGCTCTGGGTAAATAGGTTTTTCCTCAAATACCCACTAAACCCCTTTGAACTTGTGTCCCCTTGTAACTAATCTTTCAACTAAGGGGAGCAACTGCTTCCTATCCACCCTGTCCATGCCACTCATAATCTTGTACGCCTTGATCAGGTCACCCCTTAGTCTTCTCTGCTCCAGCAAAAACAACCCAAGCCTTTGCAACCTCTCTTCAGAACTTAAATGTTCCATCCCAGGCAACATCCTCATGCAATCATATCCTTCCTATAATGTGGCGACCAGAATTGCACACTCGATTCCAGCTGTGGCCTCACCACAAGTTCTATACGACTCCAGTATAATCTCTCTGCTTTTGTAATCTATGCCTCAATTAATAAAGGCAAGTGGCCCAAATGCCTTTTTCACCAGCCCATTAACCTGCCCTTCTGCCTTCAGAGATCGATGGACAAGCTCGCCACGGTTCCTTTATTCCACAGAACTTCCCAGTGTCAGGGTATTCATTGAATACTTCTTTGTCAAATTATCCCCTTCGAAAGTAATTCCACCTCACACTTTCCAGGGTTAAATTTCACCTGTGCATTTGACCATGCCGTCTACATTTTCCTGTAACAACACCTTACTGTTTTTTTTTTAAAAATAAAATTTTTATTAAGATTTTCACAAAATATAAACAAAACAATATTAACAGAATAACCATTGTAACAACCCAAGACCAACACCCACCCCCCCTACAAAAACAACTACTAACTCGAAATTAAAAAAAGCAAACAACAGAAAGGAAAGAGATAACACCCGCCACATCCCACAAACCCAGGTACACACTTCTCTTTCCCCCCCCCCCCCCCCCCAAAACCCAATCCCCCCAACAAACCCACTCCCGGCTTATTTCCCTACCGTTCCGCTAGGAAGTCCAGGAAAGGCTGCCACTGCCTAATGAACCCCTGTACTGACCCCCTTAGGGCAAATTTCATCATCTCCACTTTGATAAACCCCACCATATCATTGATCCAGGCCTCCACGCTTGGGGGCCTCGCATCCTTCCACTGAAGAAGAATCCTCCGCCGGGCTACTAGGGATGCAAAGGCCAGGACACCGGCCTCTTTCGCCTCCTGCACTCCCTGCTCCACTGCAACCCCAAAAATTGCGAGTCCCCAGCCTGGCTTGACCCTGGATCGCACCGCCCTTCCAAAACTCCCCCAGTGCTGGGAAACGCCCAAAACATATGGCCGTGGTTCGCTGGGCTCCCCGAGCACCTAGCACACCTGTCTTCGCCGCCGAAAAACCTACTTATCCTCGTCCCAGTCAAGTGGGCCCTATGCAGCATCTTGAACTGTCTGAGGCTAAGCCTCGCACAGGAAGAGGAGGAATTCACTCTCTCCAGGGCATCCGCCCACGTCCCCTCTTCAATCTCCTCACCCAGCTCCTCTTCCCATTTACCCTTCGAGATGATCCACCGAGGCCTCGTCTACCTTCTGCATCACCCGGTATATGTCCGAAATCCTCCCTCTTCCAACCCACACCCCTGAGAGCACCCTGTCCTGTACCCCACGTGGGGGCAACAAGGGGAACCCCTCCACCTGCCGCCTGGCAAACGCCCTAACCTGCATGTACCTAAACATGTTCCCCGGGGGGAGCCCAAACCTCCCCTCTAACTCCCCCAAGCTCGCGAACCTCCCTTCCACAAACAGGTCCCTCAATCTCCTAACCCCTACCCTGTGCCAGCCCAGAAATCCTCCATCAATGTTCCCTGGGACAAACCGATGGTTCCCCCGTATCGGGGCCTCCATCGAGCCCCCCACCTCTCCCCTATGCCGTCTCCATTGCCCCCAAATTTTGAGGGTAGCCGCCACCACCGGGCTCGTGGTATACCTCGTTGGAGGGAGCGGCAACGGCACCGTTACCAGCGCCTCCAGGCTCGTGCCCACACAGGACGCCATCTCCATCCTCTTCCATGCTGCCCCTTCCCCGTCCATTACCCACTTACGCATCATCGCTGCGTTGGAAGCCCAATAGTACCCGCAGAGGTTGGGCAGCGCCAGCCCCCCCCCCTATCCCTGCCCCGTTCCAAGAACACCCTTCGAGTCCCATGCGCCCACACAATTCCCATAATACTCCTGTTGATCCTCCTAAATAAGGACTTTGGGATAAGGATGGGGAGGCACTGGAACAGGAACAAAAACCTCGGGAGCACCGTCATCTTAACGGACTGCACCCTCCCCGCCAGTGACAGCGGTAACATATTCCACCTTTTGAACTCCTCCTCCATCTGCTCCACCAACCTTGTGAGGTTGAGCTTGTGCAGGCCCCCCAACGCCCAGCCACCTGGACACCTAGGTACCTGAAGCTCTACCAATCCCCTCCTCCTAATCCCCCGGATGCACCACAAACAACTCACTCTTGCCCAGGTTCAACATATACCCAGAGAAACCCCCGAATTCACTAAGAATCCTCATCACCTCCGGCATCCCCCCCACCGGGCCCGACACATACAGCAACAGGTCGTCCGCATAAAGCGACACTCGATGCTCCTCCCCACCCCGCACCAGGCCCCTCCAGTTCCCTGACTCCCTCAACACCATGGCCAGGGGCTCAATTGCCAACGTAAAGAGCAAGGGGGACAGGGGACATCCCTGTCTCGTCCCCCGGTACAGCCGGAAGTACTCCGACCTCCTCCTATTCGTGGCTACACTCGCCATCGGGGCCTCATAAAGCAACCTCACCCAACGGACAAACCCCTCCCCAAACCCAAACCTTTCCAACACCTCCCACAGATACCCCATTCAACCCTATCAAAGGCCTTCTCCGCATCTGATGCCACCACTATCTCCGCCTCCCCTTCCACAGCCGGCATCATAATAACATTGCGGAGCCTTCGTATGTTGGTATTCAACTACCTTCCCTTCACAAACCCCGTCTGGTCCTCGTGAATGACCCCTGGCACACAATCCTCTTCTTGTGGCTAAGGTCTTTGCCAGCAGCTTGGTGTCTACATTTAGCAGCGAGATCGGCCTATATGACCCACACTGCAGAGGGTCCATGTCCCGCTTAAGGATCAAGGAAATCAGCGCCCGTGACATAGTTGGGGGCAAAGCCCCCCCCCCCCCTTGCCTCGTTAAAGGTCCGGATCAACAGGGGGCCCAACAGGTCCGCATACATTTTATAAAATTCGGCCGGAAACCCATCTGGCCCCGGCGCCTTCCCCGACTGCATGCTCCCTAGCCCTTTAACCAGCTCCTCCAGCTCAATCGGCACCCCCAGTCCCTTCACCTGCCCCTCCTCCACCCTCGGAAATTGCAGCTTGTCCAAGAAGCGCCCCATTCCCCCCCCCCCCCCCCCCCCCCCCCCCCCCCCCCCCCCCTCCACCGGGGGTTCAGACCGGTACATCAGTTCTCCATAAAAGTCCCTAAAGACCCCATTAACATCTACCCCCCTCCGCACCACCTTCCCAACTCTATCCATCACTCCCCCAATCTCCCTGGCCGCGTCTCGCTTTCGGACCTGGTGTGCCAGCATCCTGCTCACCTTCTCCCCATATTCATACACCGCCCCCTGTGCTTTCCTCCACTGAGCTTCCGCCTTTCTGATCTAGAACCTGGCCTGAAGGCTACGCCGCTCCCCCAGCAATCCCTCCTCCGGAGCCTCCGCATATATCCTATCCACCCTCACCATCTCCCCTATCAATCTCTCCCTCTGCTCCCCCCTCTCCCTATGGGTTCGGATGGAAATCAACTCCCCTCTAATCACCACCTTCAATGCCTCCCAGACCGTCCCCACTCGGACCTCCCCGTTGTCGTTGGGCTCAAGGTACCTCTCGATACACCCCCGAACCCTCTTGGCCACCTCCTCATCTGCCAGTAGCCCCACCTCCAAGCGCCAGAGCGGACGCTGGTCCCTCTCCTCCCCCAGCCCGAGGTCCACCCAGTGCGGGGCATGATCTGAAATGGCTATGGCAGAGATTCAACATCCTCCACCCTCGAAACCAGCCCCCTGCTCAGGACAAAAAAAATCAATCCTCGAATAGGCCTTATGCAATTGGGAGAAAAACGAGTACTCCCTGGCCCTTGTCCTCGCAAACCTCCAGGGATCCACCCCTCCCATCTGATCCATAAACCCCCTCAACACCTTAGCCACCGCTGGCCTCCTACCCGTCCAGGACTTGGATCGATCCAATGGGGGATCCAGCACCGTGTTGAAGTCCCCCCCCCCCCATGATCAGGCCCCCCACCTCCAGGTCCGGAATGCAGCCCAACATGCGCTGCATAAACCCCGCATCGTCCCAATTTGGGGCGTACACATTCACCAACACCACCCTCTCCCCCTGCAGCTTACCGCTCGCCATCACATACCTCCCGCCACTGTCAGCCACCACATTTAACGCCTCAAACGTCACCCTCTTTCCCACCAGGATCGCCACCCCCCGATTCTTCTCATCCAGCCCTGAATGAAATACTTGGCCCAGCCATCCCTTCCTCAGTTGAACCTGGTCCGCCACCTTCAGGTGCGTCTCTTGGAGCATAGCCACATCCGCCTTCAGCCCCTTCAAGTGTGCAAACACCCGGGCCCGTTTGACCGGTCCATTGAGCCCCCTCACATTCCAGGTTATCTGCCGGATCAGAGGGCTCCCTGCCCCCTTCCTCTGCCGATTAGCCATAACCCATCCCCTGCCCGCCACTGGCCAGCGTCCCCCGCTCGGCCTGTTCCCCATGGCGGCAACCCCCCCCCCCCCCCCCCCCAATACTCCAGCTCCTTCCTGGCCATTTCAGCAGCAACCCGGTACCCCCCCCCCCCCCCACCCCCAGGCTAGGACCCCTCCTAGCCACGCCCTCCCCTCTGCAGCACTCCCGTGAGCCAGCTAACTTCTGCTGACCCCGGCGACTCCTGCCACACCTCTGACCCCTCCCCACGTGGGACTACTCCTCCTCCTTCGTGCCCATCAGCAGGCCCTCCTCTCCCCCCGCTCTTGCGTGGGAAAGGCCAGCAAAGGCCCGCGCTTCTCAGCCCCGACCCCGCCCCCCATCATCCCACAGCGAGGGAAACCAGTGAAAAGCATGGGCTTTCACCCTGCCCAACCCCGCCTCCTCTAGGGCAACTCCCATTGCCAGTCCCCACCACCAGCTCCCCGCACTCCCAGTTTACCTCCCTGCCCGAACCCATCCACCAGACCCATACAAAGAGACCTAACAACATTGCCCCACCCACCCTAAAGCCAACACACATCTTGCATTAAACAGAGAACCCCCCTCCAGAGCAAAAATTAAACACAGTTACATTTTCATACATACAAAAATCCCCATCTTTGACCCTCAGTTTGAGTCTAGTTTCTCGGCCCGCACAAAGGCCCACGCCTCCTCCGGGGACTCAAAATAATGGTGCCGGTCCTTGTAGGTGACCCACAGACGCGCCGGCTGCAACATGCCAAACTTCACACTCCGTCTGTGGAGCACCGCCTTCGTCCGGTTGAACCCGGCCCTCCGCTTAGCCACCTCCGCACTCCAGTCCTGGAAGATCCGCACCTCCGTGTTCTCCCACTTGCTGCTCCGCTCCTTCTTGGCCCACCGGAGCACGCACTCTCGATCAACGAATCGGTGAAACCACACCAACACCGCCCGCGGCGTCTCATTCGGCTTGGGTCTCCTAGCCAGAATTCTGTGGGCCCCCTCCAACTCCAGGGGACCCTGGAAGGACCCAGCTCCCATCAACGAGTTCAGCATAACGACCACATATGCCGCCAGGTCCGACCCCTCCAGCCCCTCCGTGAGGCCCAGGATCCGTAAGTTCTTCCACTTCGACCGGTTGTCCAGCTCCTCGTTCCGCTCCTGCCACCTTTTATGGAGCGCCTCGTGCATCTCCACCTTCCCCGCGAGGGCCACGGCCTCATCCTCCCTTTCGGAGGCCTGCTGCTGCAGCTCCTGGATCGCAGCCCCCTGGGCTGTCTGAGTCTCCATCAGCTCTCTGGTGGGAGCCTTCAGCGACTCCAGCAGCTCCACCTTAAGCTCCTGGAAGCAGCGCAGAAGAGTCTCCTGCTGCTCCTGCGCCCGCTGCCTCAGCTCCTCGAGGGCTCCGCCGGCTGCCATTTTGTTTCCCTTCCCCCGCTTTTCCAGGGGCGCTTCCACTGCTTTACTGCTCACCCCACTCCTGGTCCGGACCATAGGACCCTGGGGATCTTAACCTCACTCTTAACCATCTGGCCACTCTGTCACCCACAAACTTACTGATCCTGCCCCTCACATAGTTATCTATGTCATTTATATAAATGACAAATAGAGCCCAGTACACATCCCTGTGGTAAGCCACTGGACACTGGCTTCCAGTCACTAAAACAGCCAAATGTCACCACCCTCTGTCTCCCACAACTAAGCCAATATTGAATCCACCTTCAAAGTTACCCTATATCCCATGAACATTTGCCTTTTTTATAAGTCTCTCCGTGGGAACTAACCACGTGACCCGATCCAATCTTATCAAGACAACCCTGCCAGCGACCCAAACCTGGTCTAAACACCAGCGAACACCCGAACACGCCAAATGTAGACCCGTCCTTACAGAACCCCGGGGCCTGACTGGATTGCGAGCATGTGTTCACCACCCCCCCCCCCCCCCCCCAACCACCCATCTGGTGACCCCCAAAACCGTGACCAGGACCCCTCCAGACACAGCCACTTACCTTCCACAAGATCAGACATCTCTCGTCGGATCCTGGGACCAGTTTGCCTCTTCATTAAACTACTCCTGGTGCACCCTGGCGAACTACTGCTCCCCGGACCTGGAATACCGACTGTGAAGTGCCGCCCATACTACTTTCCACAGGAGTTCACTTCTGCCATCATCACGGCGGACTTCATTTCCCCTTAGACGGAGGTGAAGTAGGCGCTTGATGAATTGTACACTTATAAATAGTAGTGAAACAGATTACCCGGAAGCCTTCTTCATCAATGCCGGAGACATCAACCAGGCCAAACGCCAAGAGTGTTTTGCCAAAATTCCACCAACACATCTGCCCCACCAGCCGCCCCAACATCCTTGACCACTGCTACACAAACATTAAAGGTGCCTACCGATCCGCTGCCTTGGAAAAGCGGGCAGCATAATCAAAGACACCCTCCATTCCGGGTTATTCTCTCTTCCAACCACTTCTATTAGGCAGAAGAATCAGAAGTCTGAGAACACACACCAACATTCAAAAACAGCTTCCTCCCCATGGTTATCAGACTCCTGAATGGACCTCTTATGGGCTGAACTGATCTCTCCACGCACCTCTCTACTGTTGTAGCATTATACTCCGTGTGCTTTACCTGATGTCTACTCATTTACATTGTGTATTTATCATATATCCTGGATGGGATGCTCATTGGCCGATGCCAAAATCGGGAATGACGATTGGGCGGGTAATAGCGTCCGATGCCAAAATCAAGGCAGGCACAGATTTGCCGTGTGTAGTTTAAACACCATTTGCATTGCCCACCTACGATTCTCCGCCTCCGATGTGCCGAGTTCCCAACGGCGCAGTCCATGTGTGCTTATAAATATCGTGAACCTGGCATGGTGGCTGCTGAGAGAGGAGTTAGCATAGAATGCCCCAGGCCTTGGACACGCTGATCCATGGCCCCCGTCACCCCCAAGGCCTCCACCGCGGACACCACCATGTTGGCCTGGGTGGCATGCATGGTCGGCACCACCTCCTGCATGTGGTTAGACTCCTCCACCTGCAGGTGCAGGATGCTCGCTGACATCCCCTCATGTAGTCCCTGGCTCTGTGACTGCATCTCTAATATAGTTGGGACTGTATGTTCTGGAAGTCTAAAACGCGTCACGACGACAGCTATTTCCTGTGGTTGACCTGCCCCCGACCGTCCACCCCCTCGGTGTTCCTTTTTAAAAAAAAATAATTTTTATTCAAATTTTCACATTTTCACAAAAGAAAACAGCAACAGAAAATTCTAAGCACAAAAAGACAACCCCCCCCCCCCCCCCCCCGGGTTGCTGCTGCTGCTGACCTTTTGTTTTTACCGTTCTGCCAGCAGATCTAGGAATGGTTGCCATCTCCTGAAAAACCCCTGCACTGACCCCCTTAGGGCAAATTTCACCCTCTCCAATTTAATAAACCCTGTCATATCGTTGATCCAGGCCTCCATGCTTGGGGGCCTCGCATCCTTCCACTGAAGAAGAATCCTCCGCCAGGCTACTAGGGACGCAAAGGCCAGAACACCGGCCTCTTTCGCCTCCTGCACTCCCGGCTCCACTGCAACCCCAAATATTGCGAGTCCCCAGCCTGGATTGACCCTGGATCCTACCACCCTCAACACTGTCCTTGCTACACCCTTCCAAAACTCCCCCAGCGCTGGGCATGCCCAGAACATGTGGACATGGTTTGCTGGGCCCCCAGAGCACCTAATACACCTGTCCTCGGTCCCAAAAAACCGGCTCATCCTTGTCCCGGTCATATGAGCCCTGTGCAGTACCTTAAACTGTATGAGGCTAAGTCTCGCACAAGAAGAGGAGTTCACCCTTTCCAGGGCATCCGCCCACGTCCCCTCCTCAATCTCCTCACCCAGCTCCTCCTCCCATTTACCTTTCAGCTCCTCCACCGAGGCCTCGACGACCTCCTGCATCACCTGGTACGCTTCCGAGATCCTCCCCTCTTCAACCCACACCCCCGAGAGCATCCTGTCCTGAACCCCACGCGGCAGCAGCAGAGGGAACCCCGCCACCTGCCGCCTGACAAATGCCCTTACTTGCATGTACCTAAAGGTGTTCCCCGGGGGGAGCCTGAACTTCCCTTCCAGCTCACCCAGGCTCGCGAACTTCCCGTCTATGAACAGGTCCCCCAGCCTCCTGACACCTGCCCTGTGCCAACTCAGGAACCCGCCATCAATTCTCCCCTGGAACAAACCGGTGGTTCCCCCGTATCGGGGACCCCATCGAGGCCCCCACCTCTCCCCTGTGCGGTCTCCATTGCCCCCAAATCTTGAGGGTAGCTGCCACCACCGGGCTCGTGGTATACCTCATTGGAGGGAGCGGCAGCTGCATCGTTACCAGCGCTTCCAGGCTCGTGTCCACACAGGATGCCATCTCCATCCTCTTCCATGCTGCCCCCTCCCCGTCCATTACCCACTTACGCATCATCACTACGTTGGCAGCCCAATAATACCCACAGAGGTTGGGCAATGCCAGACCCCCCCCATCCCTGCCCCGCTCCAAGAACACCCGTCTCACCCTTGGAGTCCCGTGTGCCCACACAAACCCCGTAATTCTCCTGTTAACCCGCCTAAAAAAGGCCTTCGGGATAAGGATGGGGAGGCACTGGAACAGGAACAGAAACCTCGGGAGCACCGTCATCTTGACTGCACCCTACCCGCCAGAGACAGCGCCAGCATGTCCCACCTCTTATTTGCTCCACCAGCCTTGTGAGGTTAAGCTTATGCAAGGCCCCCCGCTCCTGGCCACCTGAACCCCCAAGTACCTGAAGCTCCTCTCCGCCCTTTTCAGTGGGAGCCTCCCAATCCCCCCCTTCTTGTCCCCCGGGTGTACCACAAACAGCTCGCTTTTCCCAAAGTTAAGCTTATACGCTGAGAAATCCCCAAATTCCCGGAGAATCCCCATCACTACCGGCATTCCCTGCATCGGGTCCGCCACATACAACAATAGGTCATCCGCGTAGAGCGACACTCCGTGCTCCTCCCCACCCCGGACCAGCCCCTCCAATCCCCCGATTCCCTCAGCGCCATAGCCAGGGGTTCAATTGCCAGCGCAAAAAAGTAGGGGGGACAGGGGACACCCCTGCCTCGTCCCTCGATATAATCGAAAATACTCCGACCTCCTCTTATTTGGGGCAGCACGGTAGCATTGTGGATAGCACAATCGTTTCACAGCTCCAGGGTCCCAGGTTCGATTCCAGCTTGGGTCACTGTCTGTGCGGAGTCTGCACATCCTCCCCATGTGTGCGTGGGTTTCCTCCGGGTGCTCCGGTTTCCTCCCACAGTCCAAAGATGTGCAGGTTAGGTCGATTGGCCATGATAAATTGCCCTTGGTGTCCAAAATTGCTCTTAGTGTCCAAAATTGCCCTTAGTGTTGGGTGGGGTTACTGGGTTATGGGGATAGGGTGGAGGTGTTGACCTTGGGTAGGGTGCTCTTTCCAAGAGCCGGTGCAGACTCGATGGGCCGAATGTCCTCCTTCTGCACTGTAAATTCTATGATAATTATTCGTGGCCACACTCGCCATCGGGGCCTCATACAACAGCCTCACCCAACTGACAAACCCCTCCCCAAACCCGAACCTTTCCAGCACCTCCCACAAATACCCCCACTCGACCCTATCAAAGGCCTTCTCCGCATCTAGCGCCACCACTATCTCCGCCTCCCCTTCCACCGCCGGCATCATTATAACGTTCAAGAGCCTCCGTATATTAGTGTTCAGCTGCCTCCCCTTCACAAACCTCGTTTGATCCTCGTGGATAACCTGCGGCACACAGTCCTCTATCCTCGTGGCTAAGATCTTTGCCAACAACTTGGTGTCCACATTCAGGAGTGAGATCGGCCTGTATGACCCACACTGCAGGGGATCCTTGTCTCGCTTAAGAATCAAGGAGATCAGCGCCCGAGACATCGTCGGGGGCAAAGCCCCCCCCTCCCTTGCCTCGTTGAAGGTCCTAACCAACAGGGGGCCCAGCAGGTCTGCATACGTCTTGTAAAATTCAACCGGGAACCCATCAGGCCCCGGCACCTTCCCCGACTGCATGTTCCCTATCCCTTTAACCAGCTCCTCAAGCTCAACTGGCGCCCCCAGACCCTCCACCCACCCCTCCTCACCCTCGGAAATCTCAGCCGGTCCAAAAAGCGCCCCATCCCGCCCTCCTCCGCCGGAGGTTCGGACCGATATAATCCCTCATAAAAGTCCCTGAATACCCCATTAATGTCTACCCCCCTCCGCACCACATTTCCTCCCTGATCCTTAACACCACCAATCTCCCTAGCCGCATCCCGCTTACGGAGCTGGTGTGCCAGCATCCTGCTCGCCTTCTCCCCATAATCGTACACTGCACCCTGAGCCTTTCTCATTGAGCCTCCACCTTCCTGGTGGTCAACAAGTCGAACTCAGCCCGAAGGCTACGCCGCTCCCTCAGCAATCCCTCCTCCGGGGCCTCCGCGTACCTCCTGTCCACCCTCACCATCTCCCCCACCAATCTCTCCCTTTCTCTCTGCTCCCTTCTCTCCATGTGGGCCCGATTGGAGATCAAATCCCCCCAAACCACCGCCTTCAGCACCTCCCATACTGTCCCCACTCGGACCTCCCCATTATCGTTGGCCTCTAGATAACTCTCGATACATCCTCTAACCCGCCCCCTCACCACCTCGTCGGCCAGCAGCCCCCCCCCTCCAAGCGCCACAACGGGCGTTGTGACCTCTCCTCCCCCAGCTCGAGGTCCACCCAATGTGGAGCACGGTTCGAAATGGCTATCTCTGAGTACTCAGCGTCTACTACCCTCGCAATCAGCGCCCTACTCAAAATGAAAAAATCTATCCGGGAGTAGGCCTTATGCACATGGGAGAAGTATGAAAATTCCCTGGCCCTCGGCCTCGCGAACCTCCATGGATCCACCCCTCCCATCTGGACCATAAACCCCCTCAGCACCTTAGTAGGGGCAGGCCTCTTACTCGTCCTGGAACTGGATCGATCCAGTGGCGGATCCAGCACCGTGATGAAACTCCCCCCCCCATTATCAGGCCACCCCCCGCCTCCAAATCTGGAATCCGGCCCAACATGCACCGCATGAAACCCGCATCATCCCAATTGACCATTGACCAGCACCACCCGCTCCCCTTGTAGCTTGCCGCTCACCATCACGTACCTCCCGCCGTTGTCTGCCACCACACTCGACGCCTCAAACGACGCCCTCTTCCCCACCAGGATTGCCACCCCCCGGTTTTTTGCATCCAGCCCCGAATGAAACACTTGGCCCACCCACCCTTTCCTCAACCTGACCTGATCCGCCACCTTCATGTGCGTCTCCTGAAGCATAGCCACATCCGCCTTCAGCCCCCTCAGGTGCGCGAACACGCGGGACCGTTTGTCCGGCCCATTCAGTCCCCTCACATTCCAGGTGATCAGCCGGATCGGAGGGCCACCTGCCCCCCTCCCCCGTCGACTAGCCATCACCCTTCCGTAATCCGCCACGTGCACGCACCCCCCGCTCAGCCCGTCCCACACAGCGACAGACCCCCATCCCAACCCCCTCTGCACGCTCCAGCTCCTTCTTGGCCATTCCAGCAGCAACCCGGTATCCCCCCCCTCCTAACCTCCCTACCCCCCCTCCTAACCTCCCCACCCCCCCTCCTAACCTCCCCATCCCAAGCTACGGCCCCCCTAGCTGCGTAACTCCAGTCATTGTACTTCTGTAAGTCAGCCAACTCCTGCTGACCCCGGCTGCTCCCGCCACCCCAATTACCCTCCCCAGCAGCGCCGGCCCTAGGGTTGCTGGCGCCCCGGGCAAGCTGAACTTCGGCGCCCTTGGGGGGCCGGGGGGCGGGGCCGGGGCCGGTGGGGGACGGGGCCGGGGGGGGGCGGGGCCGGGGGGGGGGCGGGGCCGGGGGGGGCCGGGGGCCGGGGGGGGCCGGGGGCCGGGGGGGGGGGGGCCGGGGCCGAGAGGGGGCGGACCCGGAGGGGGCGGACCCGAGGGGGGGGGGCGGGGGGGCGGACCCGAGGGGGGAAGCGGGGGGGCGGACCCGAGGGGGGGGGCGGGGCGGGGCGGGCGGACCCGAGGGGGGGGGCGGGGGGACGGACCCGAGGCGGGGGGGGGGGGGGGGAGCGGACCGAGCGGGCGAGCGGACCGAGCGGGGGGGCGGACCGAGGGGACGGACCGGGGGGGGGGGGGCGGCCACCCTGGGGGAGTGCGGCCACCCTGGGGGAGTGCGGCCACCGCGCATGCGCTGGTTGGCGCCGGCCCAACTGCGCATGCGCGGGACCCGAGTCTGGCGCCCCCTAGCACATGGCGCCCCGGGCAACAGCCCGAGTTGCCGGTGCCTTGAGCCGGCCCTGCTCCCCATTGTCACACACCCATTCCCCCCATTCCAAGCCCCACCCTCCCCGACCCAAAACGCGGGAAGACAGGCACATGACCCAACAGGGCCGCAAACTCCACCCAAACCCGCAGCCAGTGAAATAATAAAAATCCCAACATGATATGATAAAACACCCAAGTAAACAGATAACAGTCCCGGAAAGCAGAAAAGAAAAAAACAGAACAGCAAAAAAAATCGTCCAATAGAACCAAAAAACGCGAAAGGATATCAAGGAGGACAAAGCCTCCGGGCTGCAAACAACGTTCCCCAGC
Organism: Scyliorhinus canicula; assembly: GCF_902713615.1. Taxonomy (NCBI): domain Eukaryota; kingdom Metazoa; phylum Chordata; class Chondrichthyes; order Carcharhiniformes; family Scyliorhinidae; genus Scyliorhinus; species Scyliorhinus canicula. The sequence continues at coordinate 151,327,899 of NC_052155.1, forward strand.
CCCCAGTTCAAGTCCAGCTTCTCTGCCTGGACAAAAGTCCAGGCCTCCTCCGGGGAGTCAAAATAAAGTTGGTGGTCTTTATAAGTGACCCACAGGCGTGCCGGCTGCAACAGGCCAAACTTGACCCCCCTCTTGTGGAGCACTGCCTTCGCCCTGGTTAAACCCAGCCCTTCTCTTCGCCACCTCCGCACTCCAGTCCTGGTAGATCCTGATCTCCGTATTCTCCCACTTGCTACTCCTCTCCCTCCTCGCCCAGCGAAGCACACACTCACGGTCGACCAAGCGTTGAAAGTGGACCAGCACCGCCCTGGGTGGCTCGTTCGGCCTAGGCTTCCGCAGCAGCACCTGATGGGCACCCTCCAGCTCCAGGGATCCCCGGAACAACCCCGCACCCATCTGCGAGTTCAGCATCAGGACCACGTAGGCCCCCAAATCCGAACCTTCCAGCCCCTCCGGGAGGCCCAAAATCCGCAGATTCTTCCGGCGGGAGCGATTCTCCATCTCCTCCATCCTTGCCAACCATTTCTTGTGAATCGCCTCGTGTGACTCCACCTTCACCGCCAGGCCCAGGAGTTCGTCCTCGTTCTCAGAAGCCTTCTGCTGCAGCTCCCGAATCTCCGCAGCCTGAGCCGTCTGAGTCGCCCCGAGCCTGTCCAGCGATGCCCTCAACGGCTCCAGGATCTCAGCCTTTAGTTCCTGGAAGGAGTGCAGCAGCAGCTCCTGCTGCTCCCTCGCCCACTGCTGCCACGCTGCTGGTTCCCAGTCCGCCGCCATCTTGTCCTTACTGCCTCGCACCTTCTTCTGCTGCAAAGTTGATTTTCTGGTCGCTCCACTTCAAGTCCAGCCCACCCACCGGCTGCCAAGCATAGAGGCTGCATTCCCACCCGGGGAAAAGTCAAAACAGCGCCATTGCGGGCCCTTAAAAGAGCCCGAAAGTCCAAAAATAGCGGGAGCCACCGAACGTGCGGCTTAGCACTGCATCGCCGCAACCGGAATTCCCCCTCGGGTGTTCCTACCTCCACCTGCCGTACCGGATCAGCTGTGTGGTGCTCAGCAGATAGTGTCCCAGGAGCCTCTTCACTAAAGTGCCCAATCGAGGCGAGTGTCTCTGGGATGGTGGAGGGCGTTGGAGATAGCTGTGATGGAAATTCACTGTCAACCTCTGACCCGAGCTCCGGGGTGTCCTGAGTCTCGGGCGGAGGGCTGGTATCTGATCTGCTCTCCTCAAGGGGCTGATTTAGCAGACGGCTAAATGATGGCTTTTAAAGCAGACCAAGGCAGGCCAGCAGCGCGGGTTCAATTCCCGTACCAGCCTCCCCAAACCGGCGCTGGAATGTGGCGACGAGAGGCTTTTCACAGTAACTTCATGTGAAGCCTACTTGTGACAATCAGCGATTTTCATTTCATTTTTCATTTTGTCGCTGCTCGGCTCGCTGGGAGCGGGGCTCCGGCTATCCCACTGACTGTGGGCGCTGGGCGCCAAATGGAGCTGCCCCCATCTCTGGCAGGTCCTGCAAGACACAAGACAAAATGTATTATTAGCCCACAGGCCGCCGGGGGGGGGGGGGGGGGGGAGGTGGTGTCGGGTGAGGGTGGTGTGGGGTGAACGTGAGTTATCGACACATGTGTCGAGGGGAACCGGAATTCAGCGGGGTCTCACTGACTCGTTCATGGCTGTATTCCACCTCTGCGACCTCCCGTTCCTCTGGGTCGCTGGCCACGTCCAGAGACCTTTGGTCTGCCATGGTGAGGGGTCGCAAGTCTGGTGGTCCCCCGCCGGTCTTCTCCTGCTCCCAGAGGTTATGTGCTGCCTTCTCCTGGCGGAGTTAGTGCCAATGGTACACTGCTGCCTACTCAACCTGGCCGCCCTGAGGTAGTGGCACCGCATGCCAGTCCAGATGATCTTGCCCATGGCGCTCACCAACTTTGCCACCTGCATCCAGGCACGACGAATAGCAGCGGCTAGCAGCCTCCTTCCTGGCCGAGGTACAAGGTCATCTGCCGCTCCTCCACCGCGTCCAGGAGGGTCTTCAGTTCCGCGTGTGAATCGTGGAGCTGCTCTCCATACAGTTATCTTGTTGGCTGGGATGGTGTGCGTGGGTGGACAAGTTTATGTGCGGCTGCAGCTTGTCAGCCTCCGGAGTTCAACCATGGACCCGGCAAATCCCACACCGTTTTTCATTAGAATGAATTGTGTTCCGCGTGGCATCGGTACTAACCCATTAATAGTAACGGAATCAGTGCAGGTGTGGCGCCGATTTCTCTGTTGTGGAAGTCCACGGATTCTCCTTTGGTGTCAACATCTCAGAAACAGAGAATCCAGCCCCCTATGTTTTTCATGTATGGAATAATCTGCCTGGACTGCATGCAGAATACTTTTCACTGTACCTCGGTACACATGACAATAAATCGAAATATAAATTACATCAACTGCACTACCCTCATTTACACACCTGGTCACATGCTCAAAAAATTCAATCAAATTTGTCAGGCATCACCTCCCTCTGACCAAACCATGCTGACTGTTCTTGATGAGCTCTTTTGCAGGTACATATCTATTGTTAATGTCCTGACAAATAACTAGGTAGGTTCTTTCTTTCTACACCCCATGACCGGGATTCTCTGAGCCTCTGCACCGCAATTGCGACCGACTGGAGAATCTCCGCCAGTCGCGCGGTCGGCGCAGCGCTGGTCGCTAGGCATTGAAAGAGGCCCCCGCGGCGATTCTCCGCGGACGACCGGTCGAGTTCCCGCCGGCGGGAGCACGGAGTCGTGGCTGCGGTGGTCGTCCTGGTGGGGGAGGCAGGGGGGGATCAGTCAGCGGGAAAGGGGCCTCCACGATGGCCAGGCCCGCGATTGGAGGCCACCAATCGGCGGGCGCGCGCGATCCTGGGGGGGGGCTACTTCTTCGGCGCCGGCCGGCTGTGTGGGTCCGCAAAACATAATACTCTAAATTCATAAATAGAAACTCCAGAAATTATCTAGTGATACTGGTGAACCAACGATGAGCTGCATGATTGAATTGTTGCACAAGAATATTTGCATAAGGACTGCTACTTTCCTGGTAGGTTACTTGGCACATGCTTTGCATCTTGACATTGTTGGATGAAAGGAAGCACTGCTTTCAGGGCACAAGCTTGGTAAGTGACAATACCTTGCTGGAAACATTCTGGAACAGCAGAATGCTAACCAGGTCTTTACGAGTGATAATTTTGTCCACTTCAGTAGAATAGTTCTTTACCCTGCATGCATAGCACACAACTCACTATCCCTGGGATACCATGCAATAATTCAGTTCCTAAGATTGACTGTGCATGCTGGAATTATGAACTCTCCATGTCTACTCTTAACAGAAGCTTTCATACTTTTAAAGATCTCTATTAGGTACCCCTCAACTTCCTGTTTTCTAGGAAAATGAAGCCCAGCCTCTTCATCCTCTCCTGATTGATCTCATCCTTGTAAATCTTTTATGTATGCTCTCCATTGCCTCTATATATTTAATTATATAGTACACCAGATATTTTCTAATTAAGGTTCAATTCTATTGTCAATTCTGTTCCACTAGAAATAAATACCAGTGCTTGTTTTTTTTAATAATGGAATAATTCCAGATTCCAAATAAGGGGTCACCCACTTAAGACAGAGATGAGATTTGTTATTCTCAAATGTTGAGACTGTGGAGTTCCCTGCCAATGACAGGGTCTTCTGTGCGAATATATGTAGTTTTTAGCATGCACACGTGAGCCACAGGGATGAGCCCCTTTGATAATCTCAGTAAAACCAGGATTGTTTAACAAGTGTGTCCAATTGTAGTGTCCAACCTTCATTGTGATTCCACGTTGTGAGTTTTGCAAGCATAGGCTGGTTGGATAGTTGGTACATAGCAGTCCCTCATCTGTTCGAACCAGGCAATGCTATATGATCCGTTAGTTGATGGGATGGAAGGCCTACACACCTGGCATCACACCAGCACTGAAATTAATATACCACTTTACTCAATACCACTTGCGTTGCTATTGCATAGTAGCAGCGCCAAACAGCTAGCTTCGCCTGTTTTGAGACACCTTCCCTTTCGAGAGTAACTGGAGGTAGATGGCACTTTTCAGGGCCAAAAGTGGCAGTATCATGCACGTGAGTTTGCACACTATGCAGCAAGCAAATGGCATGGGCCCTATTTACAAGGATGCTGATAAAGCCAGTGGTGGTGTTGTACCTCTTAGGTCCAGCTCCTGCAAACATCTTTTGTCAATTTCCATGAGAAATTATGAGGAATGCATGTTTGGTGGAACGACACCCTTGCATAATTCAGATACGTTTGCTACATTTGAATCTGCAGCTGCATGTGAGAATATCCTTTTTTACCTTAATGGGCTCCATTTTGTGCTCAAATTCACCTTTGAAATGGAAATCCCTGATGTGCTGGTTGAAAAATCTGCCAGTGAGTTCTCTGCTACTGTCTATTGCAAACCCACTTTCACTGGTCATTATACACATTGGGATACCTGCAGTTCCACACACATATGCTTGGCTTTATCAGCAACTTTGTCAATAGGACAGGAGCCATTTACTCACTGTCAACTTGCTGAAATAGGACACATCAATGTCTCCTACAGGATAATGGCTACTCTAATCAGATCATTGTTTGCTGCATATTACACAAACTCATGAATGGGCCGAACCACCATTTTCAGCCCTGAAAAATATCCAGTTTACCTCAGACTACCCTGGAAGGATACGATGTCTTAAAAATTTGGGCAACAGGTGAAGGCAGCCATTTCACACTGCTACTATGCAGGAGCACAAGTAGTGTTCTCCATTAACAGGATTCTGCTCTCAAGTCAAGAAGACTTTATGCCTATCTCACAAATGAGGAATGTTTTATATGAATTTCAGTGTTGATTTCAATTTCAATTTCAAGGCCAGTTATGCCTTGAATCCCAACCACTCGTGGATCATACCAAATAGCTTGTCCCTTCGATTGTTTGCAACAGCCAAAATACTGACCAGATCCAACCAGCCCGAAACATAGTGTCCACAGATTCCATGATTGGGCAGCACTTGCTAAACAATCGTGACTGTGCTAAGAATTACACTGCTAACTGATTTAAATTCACCGTTGAAATGGAAATCGGCTGGTTGGGTTCTCTGCTATTGCAAACCTACCTTCACTGGTCAATATACACATCGTCAAGCTCACAGTGTGCGTCATTTGTGTGCTAGAAGCCAAATACATTAATACACAATGCCCTGTCCTTTGCAGACTGAAGGAGCATGTCAATGTATTGTGACTTTTTCAACTAAACAAAAGTTTGGGGGACAGCCATTACCTGTTTCATTCCTAATGCAATGTCTTGACCAGAGTTGACCTGCCTGATTTGAACTTAGACAAAAACTTAGCAGTTAACTGTTCCCTGGTGCACTCTCCATGGCAACGACTCTACCAGAGTCCATTTGCCAATCAATCAGCACTCTCTTCTCATGCATTATAAATTGTTGTTACCTTTACTATTGGTATGCTTGCAAACCTGTCTTGTGGAGATGAAAAGCTTTGACAGTATGTTTCTTTTTTCAGCAATAAATTAAGTAGTGGGTTCAAGGTAGGTTTTCAAGGCTTCCAAAATTTCCCCAAGACTGGCTCTTCTTTTTGTCAGTGAGGTCTAGGTTGCAATACAACTTGTAGCACTTCTTCCCCAGCAATGATAATCAGCAATGTTTGTTCAGGTTTCTTGTTGAACTCAGGCAATTTCATTACATTGCCATTGAGACTGGAAGAATTTCCAATTTATTTCCAAATCTGCTCTCATCTCCATAGGAGACGATACTGGGATATTCAAAGCCATATTTACTCAGTGAAAAATGTCCTGTAAAAAGTTGCAATTTAGTTTTAATTATTCTCTGCTGTTTTTTTTTTTTACAAATACCGGCCCTCTTACAGCTATCAAAATCCACCCAGGTTCAGCTATTACTCCTGACACCATATTCCCATTGATGGATGAAATGGTTTCTGCTCTCAAGCCTTCAGGTATCAAGGATGACATCAGAGATTAATGACTAATGCCAGCCTATGGCAAGCCACATTGTACAAACACAGGTTCCACTGTTCTTTGATGCTGCTGCTTTCAACAGGATTCTAAAGATATCTTACTCTTTTCTGTACCTTTTGGCAGGCCATTTTGTTTTTGTAAAATATGTAGGAGCCATAGTTTATTTCATTTAGAGTTGTGTTTCTAATGTCGTAAGAGGGTAAAGGAATTTCTCACATTACAATTAACAGGCAGAAAAGCTCCAGAAGTGGAAAAATTAGTCTCTATGTCCATCTGGAAGTCCAAATTATCTTCAGCAAAGGGCAGAGACCACGACACCACACAATCCTGCCATGGCAATCTCTGCAAGACGTGCCAGATCATTGACATGGGTACCACCATTACATGTGAGAACACCACCCACCAGGTACACGGTACATACTTGTGCGACTCGGCCAATGTTGTCTACCTCATACGCTGCAGGAAAGGATGTCCCGAAGCGTGATACATTGGAGAGACCATGCAGCCGCTTCGACAACGAATGAACGGACATCGCGCGACAATCACCAGGCAGGAATGTTCCCTTCCAGTCGGGGAACACTTCAGCAGTCAAGGGCATTCGGCCTCTGATCTCCGGGTAAGTGTTCTCCAAGGCGGCCTTCAGGACGTGCGACAACACAGAATGGCTGAGCAGAAACGTATAGCCAAGTTCCGCACACGAGTGCAGCCTCAACTGGGACCTGGGATTCATGTTGCATTGCATTCATCCCCCACCATCTGGCCTGGACTTGCGAAGTCCTACCAACTGTTCTGGCTTGTGACAATTCACACCTCTTTAACCTGGGATTACCCCTCTCTCTGCATCTGCAAAGATTTAATTACTTGCAAATGCTCGCATTCTAAGCATTGTCTGGCATCTTTGACTTTGTCTATATATATATGTTTCTGGGACATACCTCTCCATTGACCTGAGGAAGGAGCAGTGCTCCAAAAGCTGGTGTTTGAAACAAACCTGTTGGACTTTAACCTGGTGTTGTAAGACTTCTTATTGTACCATTCTCAAGGCATAGATAAACTGATGCAGGCATTTGCCACAATAACCTTTAACCTGCACAGTGGTTAACACTGCTGCCTTATAGCACCTGGAACCTGGGTTCAATTCCGACCTCGGGTGACTGTCTGTAAGAATGTCAAAATATCACAGAAAACAAAGGTAATTTATGGTTTACATTGAGAAGACATGCACTAATATGGTTAGGAAGAGAGGATGTGTTGTATTGACTTGCAGGCTGACCAAGTGTTCTGCTTCAGGTGTCAAAATTAAATGCGAACAATGCTGAATATTCTGAGAGTTTGGATTGGTCAGATCATGTGTTCCACTATAATAATACAATAATCTTTATTATCACAAGTAGGCTTACATTAACACTGTCATGAAGTTACTGTGAAAAGCCCCTAGTCGCCACATTCCGTTGCCTGTTCGGGTACACGGAGGGAGAATTCAGAATGTCCAAATTACCTAACAGCATGTCTTTCGGGACTTGTGGAAGGAAACCGGAGCATCCGGAGGAAACCCACGCAGACATGGGGAGACCGTGCAGACTCCACAGAGTGACCCAGTCGTGAGTCGAACCTGGGACCCTGGCGCTGTGAAGCCACACTGCTAACCACTGTGCTACCGTGCTGCCGACCATTACTAATAGGACTGAGAAACATTTTATACGCTTACCATATATATTGGTCAGAGTACTCACGTTTTCAGATCTTAAAATGTTAGGATGATTTCAACTATGAAATGGAAGTCCAGTTGCCAGCGATGGAGAATACAACTTCTTTTAATGTAGCAAAAAATCCAAAGGTGCTTCACAGAGCTATGAAGGAAATGGGGATTTTACCAATGGAGGAGATTCGGAGGAGTGACCAGAACTGAGTCTTCCCTGACCTTAAAGGTGAAAGTAGAGGAAGGGCAACGTGAAAATCAATTGCACAAATTTAAGGTCTATCCCACTGAGTTTGTCAAGAGCAAAGGCTCTCAGCAGTGAGCGATAGGAGGAAAAGGATAATGGACAATATATCCATTATTGAATCGTTAACATGAGGTTGCTACATTTTAAATTTGGTTTTGTAGCTTCCATTGAAAAAACATTACAAGGCTATTTGGACATTACAATTTGATTTCACTTAGAAACAAATCCACACAGAAAGGAACCCAGCTCAATTGTGATAATTTACATAAATTTACCATGGGCTGCACGTTGGCACAGTGGTTAGCACTGCTGCCTCCCAGCACCTGGGACCTGGATTCAATTCCGACCTTGGATGACTATCTGTGTGGAGTTTGCACATTCTCCCGTGTCTGTTGGGTTTTCTCCGGTTGCTCTGGTTTCCTCCCACAGTCCAAAGATGTGCAAGTTAGGTGGATTGGCCATGTTAAAACTGACCCATAGGTTAGGTGGGGCTACGGAGACAGGGCAGGGGTGCATGCCTAGGTAGGGTACTCTTTCAGAGGATTGGTGCAGATTTGATTAGTCGAATGGCCTCCTCCTGCGTTGTAGAGATTCTATAAAATTGTGCAGCACGGTAGCATTGTGGTTAGCATAAATGCTTCACAGCTCCAGGGCCCCAGGTTCGATTCCCGGCTGGGTCACTGTCTGTGCGGAGTCTGCACGTCCTCCCCGTATGTGCGTGGGTTTCCTCCGGGTGCTCCGGTTTCCTCCCACTGTCCAAAGATGTGCGGGTTAGGTGGATTGGCCATGCTAAATTGCCCGTAGTGTTCTAAAAAGTAAGGTTGGGGGGGGGGGGGGGGGGGGGGGTTGTTGGGTTACGGGTATAGGGTGGATACGTGGGTTTGAGTAGGGTGATAATGGCTCGGCACAACATCGAGGGCCGAAGGGCCTGTTCTGAGCTGTACTGTTCTATGTTACATTAATTATTTAAATATGATTATTTCGGCCCATGATATTACTTCTTCTAAAGACAAACGATATACAACAGTTTGCCCAAGAAAAAAAAATCACAGAAAACGCTGAAGCTACAACAGAAGAAAAAATAAATCAGGTAATGCTTTGGACAGAAGACCTTTTATCAGGAGTTAGTCAGCCTGCAATATTTAGCTATTTCTAACATTTGCTCTTATTTCAGTTTTACATTACTTTTATCTTTATCCTAGGTTTTTAAAGCTAAGACTGATTTGCGTTGCTTTTTAGAGCAATGACTTAGAAATGTATAATTTCAAAAGAGGATCAATATTCAAAACATCCTCTATTCTCAATTAAACGTAATGTTTAATAATTGAAAATAATAATCTCACACTAAAAAATGGTGCAGAAACCATGAAACCATGAACATTAAAAAAAAACCTCATTACTTGAATCATAAATTGCAGTGTTGTATTTATTTATAGACTGAATAAAATTATGAAGCTGTCAGTTAAGAGGTAGATTATCTAAATTTTACTTCAAACATTTACTAATGTGTAGTAACCAAGGAAGTAAAGTACTCAACGATCAAAAAACACACACACTCTGCTTTTCATCTTACCATTTTACCAACAAACCCACAAAAAGATTAAAGTTCGTAGGCATCTGCCATGCAAGTTGAGTATTGAGAACACATGCTTAACAGTGGCTCCTTTTCTCCATTTACCAATCGGAAATGCAACTGGATTCCCAGTTAACCATGTGGTTAGTGGTTAACTTATTGAACACTATTAATTTACCAAATTACCAAAAATAAATCCTGTAAATCTAAGTGCACAAAACATTTGATTGAACAATTTTGGTGTAGTTAGCGAAATGAATGAAAACAGCAATCTAAAATGCATGGTAGTTAACGATACAGTAGAAGAAAGTTAAATTTATAGTTTTACATTATTACAGCTGGAATGTCATTTATACTGAATGTACACTTAGATTCAATAACCATATCAAACCTGTTTTTATCATGATGTGATTGTCCATGTGGCAGTCACATCCATAATCTTTTTTTATAGAAAAGCTATAATTTAACTGCATTCTCAGATTAAACTATTGGCCCCCCAAGGTTACAGTAAATTTAAATTTTGGATTCCATCAGGTTTGACAACTTGCTGAATTTCATTGCGGAGAAATGCTAGACAAAGAAACTGTAATTATTACTTTATTTCATTTTTAAAAATTACATTATAGTAATATGATTGTAAGATTTACAGTAAAGTTATAAACACATTTCATGAGAATCCAGTTGTGTGTCAATTTCTAATGTTTACATTATTGATATTTTGGATAAAAACTTTGTCTTTTCGCCACAAGAATGTCTTTTAGGTAAATTTAGACTAAATAAATTCTAATCTGATTCTGTCAGGTCTTAATATGAATTTACTATTCCTGCTGTAGAAAGACTTGTAAAGTGCTGCTCTGCAAAAATGGACAGAAAACAGAAACATTCACTAACCACTGTGTATATACAGTCTTTTATTCGGAATCCCCAAATTACACTTTTACTGGGATATGCAGAGGAAGTTTTAAAATTGGCTTTAATCCTAGAAACAATCATGCCTTATTCATATTCAGATCCAGTTAAATATTGCAAGCCACTTTAGATAAACAGATTACGTTTTCACAGAAAAGTACTACTGATTTGTATTCCGCTCAAATAAGATGTTCAACACATGTAGTTATCAAATCAGTTAACATGTACTGAAAATGTCTGCCCTATAGGAAAAAGTGCTGTCTCATTATTTTATGAACCTAACTGCTGCCAAACAAAGATCTTTCCTTTAATGTCACAGCTACATGTATAGAAATAAAAGAATGATCCCAAACTTTATATCTTTCAATATTCTGATGCCTGGGGCCCGTTAACATTTGGCTGCATCAGCTACATGCCTGACATATTACAATGCAATTGGTTAGTGAAGCAGTCTGCACCATTACTGAACAGTGAATTCATCTCAGTAAGGTCATCACTTTGAAGGTAATGGTGAGGAGGGCAGGGAGAATATAGGATTTGTATTGGACTTTAAATGGAAGCATTACCAATATGGGTGGGGCTTTATTCTATATCACAGACTCCAAACCTTCCCTTTAACTCTTGGTCCAAATTTAGACCTTTTTCCTTTAACCTTGCTATTTTCAGTAAGATTGATGTGGAGTTGAATCAGGTTGCGTCGTGATTTCTTCCAAGAGCTTTTTCCCAATTAGGAGCCTCAAGTTCACCAGTGTAAGAACAACTCACTTTCATAGTATTTCTTGAACTCAAAGCCTCATGTCAAAGGATAATGCAGCATCTGCATAGCCGCTGTCCACTGCCGCCCACTGAAGGTGGAGGGGTAACTGGGGCGAAGTAAGCATGAACTTTAATGTCTGGTAGATGGGCCTAGAAAGAGTGAAGAGAGCACAAAAGACATTTTCACGTTTCTATGAATAATACAAAAGCATAATACTGTAGATGCTGGACAGCAAAGGTCAAAACAGAAAATGCTACAAATACTTAACAGGTCTGGTAGCACCCGTGAAGAGAGAAACTGAGTTAATGTTTCAGGCTGATGATTTTCCATATGAAAAATCATGAACCAAATCAGGAACGTGAAAAATTAATTTTTCTCTCCACGAGTGCACATCAGATCTGCTGAGTATTTCCAACATTTTCTGTTTCGATTCTGTATTTCCATCAGTTTGTTCCTCCATTATTAAAATATAATTTTACAAGGCACCACCAGAAATTCCAACCTTTGATTCACCTTTGCAATGTTAATCATAAAGAGAAGTAAGCCATATGGCCCATTGGGCCTGCTCAGCTAATCGGTAAGATCATGGATGAACCTATACATAATTTTCTGATTTTCACAGTAACTTCATCGCAGTGTTAATGTAAGCCTACTTATGACAATCATAAAGATTATTATATCAACTCCACTTACCAGCCCTATCCCCATAATGCTCATTTTCCTTGGTGCTCAAGAATCTATAAATCTCTGTCTTGAATGTACTCAATGACTGAACATGCAGAGAAAGAATTATAGAGACTCACAAGTGAAGACATTTTTTATCTTGGTTTGAAGTAGATGATATCTTATCTTGAGTTAGTGATCCCTAATTCTAGGCTCTTTAACTAGGGGAGCCGTCAGATGTGACTCAATTGGTAGCACTCTCACCATTGAGTCATACATACATAAATTAGGGGTTCAACTCCCACTTCAGCACAAAAGCTAAGCTGACACCCCAGTGAGAAATTTTGCACTGTTGAAGATGCCATTTTGCGAATGAGACATTAAACCAACATTTCAAGCTGGATGTAAAAGATTGATGACATTACTTCACATTGTTGAGTGTGGAAGTTTGCTCTGTGCAAGTGAACTGTTCTATTTCCGACATTTTAACAGTGACTATACTTCTAAAAGTACTGAATTGGCTGTTGGCAAGTGTTTCTGGAAATTTGGCGGACGTGAAAGGCAAGGGCAATTAGAGATGCGCAATGAATGCCCTTGCCAGAAATACTATGACCCAAGAGCGACTAAAAGATTTTTTAAAAATGGGAACAGCCTCATTCCCTGTTAGAATTAAAAGCATTTGACCATAAATTTACAGCGCAGAAGGAGGCCATTCGGCCCATCGAGTCTGCACCGGCTTTTGGAAAGAGCACCATACCCAAGGTCCACACCTCCACCCTATCCCCATAACCCAGTAACCCCACCCAACACTAAGGGCAATTTTGGACACTAAGGGCAATTGATCATGGCCAATCCACCAAATCTTTGGACTGATTTGAGATCACCTATCATTCTTCTAAACTCAGGAGAACATTAGACTATTCTACTCAACTTCTCTGTTTTGGACAACCCTTTCAACCCAAAAAACAAATTAGAGAACTTTCATTTCCTTAGGCCAGTACATCCTTCCTCAGATAAACAGACAAAAACTCATTCAGTGCTGCAGGTGTGATCTCATCAAAGCCCTTATGAATTGCAATAAGTCCACCCTCCTCTACCCCGTCTCCCTTAAAGCCTTGCATTACAGGCTAACATACCACTGGCCCTCCTAATAGTTGGTTGCAACTGCATATTAGCTTTGTGACTTTTACATAAAGACTCCCAAATCCCTCTGAATGCCTCTCATCTTTAAAGCAAACTGATTTTCCCATTCTTTCTTCCAAAGTCGACAATTTCACATTTACTCATGTTATATCCTATCTGCTACCTACGTGCTCAATTACTTAACCATTCTATACACCATAGCAGCTTATTTTCCAACCTAGCCTTTAATTGTCAGCAAACATTGATACATTGATACATCACACTCATGCCCCTCATCTACGTTATTGATAAAGATTGTCAATAGCGGAAGCTAATGCACTGATCCAGATGGCATTCTACTAGTTATGCCCTTTAATCCTGAAAATAACCTATAGATTCCTATTCTATTTTATGTAGGTTAATCAGTCCTCAATCCGTGCTAATGTATTACTCCTAATCCCATGAGTCCTCATTTTGTGTAGCAACCTCCGTGGCACCTTCTGAAAATCAAAATATATATTCACCGGCTCCCCTTATCTACTCTGCTCGTCCCACTTTAATGACTTTCTTTACCATTATGCCAATAAACACTGCAGGAATTGAAAGCATCAGTCTTCAGATGCCCTTGCCCAAATTGAGGCAATTTCCCACCTTACCTCAACTTCTCAGCTGGCAGAAGCACTAAACCTCCGTGGGGGCAAACCACCAGCTTCTTCCCAATACCCTCTAGACCTTCCCTACCATTCCCTCCCTGGGACCTCTTTCCTTGTCATTCGGTTCTGGCACTTGAGCTCTGGTAATTTGGTGAAATTCATCTCAGGCAGGTTGGTGTAATTCCTTTCGGGCAGGTTGGTGTAATTCTTCTCGGGCAGGTTGGTGTAATTCTCTTGGGCAGGTTGGTGTAATTCCTCTCGGGCAGGTTGGTGTAATTCCTCTCAGGCAGGTTGGCGTATTTCCTCTCGGGCAGGTTGGTGTAATTCTCTTGGGCAGGTTGGTGTAATTACTCTCAGGCAGATTGGTGTAATTCCTCTCAGGCAGATTGGTGTAATTCCTCTCGGGCAGATTAGTGTAATTCCTCTCGGGCAGGTTGCTGTAATTCCTCTCGGGCAGGTTGGTGTAATTCTCTCAGGCAGGTTGGTGTAATTACTCTCAGGCAGATTGGTGTAATTCCTCTCAGGCAGATTGGTGTAATTTCTCTCGGGCAGATTAGTGTAATTCCTCTCGGGCAGGTTGCTGTAATTCCTCTCGGGCAGGTTGCTGTAATTCCTCTCGGGCAGGTTGCTGTAATTCCTCTCGGGCAGGTTGGTGTAATTCTCTCAGCAGGTTGGTGTAATTCCTCTCGGGCAGGTTGGTGTAATTCCTCTCGGGCAGGTTGGTGTAATTCCTCTCCGGCAGGTGGGTGTAATTCCTCTCGGGCAGGTGGGTGTAATTCCACTCAGACAGGTTGGTGTAATTCCTCTCAGACAGGTTGGTGTAATTCCACTCGGGCAGATTGGTGTAATTCTCTCAGACAGGTTGGTGTAATTCCACTCGGACAGATTGGTGTAATTCTCTCAGGCAGGTTGATGTAATTCCTCTCAGGCAGGTTGGTGTAATTCCTCTCGGGCAGGTTGGTGTAATTCCTCTCAGGCAGGTTGGTGTAATTCCTCTCGGGCAGGTGGGTGTAATTCCACTCAGACAGGTTGGTGTAATTCCTCTCAGACAGGTTGGTGTAATTCCACTCGGGCAGATTGGTGTAATTCTCTCAGACAGGTTGGTGTAATTCCACTCGGACAGATTGGTGTAATTCTCTCAGGCAGGTTGATGTAATTCCTCTCAGGCAGGTTGGTGTAATTCCTCTCGGGCAGGTTGGTGTAATTCCTCTCAGGCAGGTTGGTGTAATTCCTCTCGGGCAGGTTGGTGCAATTCCTCTCGGGCAGGTTGGTGTAATTCCTCTCAGGCAGGTTTATGTAATTCCTCTCAGGCAGGTTGCTGTAATTCCTCTCGGGCAGGTTGGTGTAATTCTCTCAGGCAGGTTGGTGTAATTACTCTCAGGCAGATTGGTGTAATTCCTCTCAGGCAGATTGGTGTAATTCCTCTCGGGCAGATTAGTGTAATTCCTCTCGGGCAGGTTGCTGTAATTCCTCTCGGGCAGGTTGCTGTAATTCCTCTCGGGCAGGTTGCTGTAATTCCTCTCGGGCAGGTTGGTGTAATTCCTCTCAGGCAGGTTGGTGTAATTCCTCTCGGGCAGGTTGGTGTAATTCCTCTCGGGCAGGTTGGTGTAATTCCTCTCCGGCAGGTGGGTGTAATTCCTCTCGGGCAGGTGGGTGTAATTCCACTCAGACAGGTTGGTGTAATTCCTCTCAGACAGGTTGGTGTAATTCCACTCGGGCAGATTGGTGTAATTCTCTCAGGCAGGTTGATGTAATTCCACTCGGACAGATTGGTGTAATTCTCTCAGGCAGGTTGATGTAATTCCTCTCAGGCAGGTTGGTGTAATTCCTCTCGGGCAGGTTGGTGTAATTCCTCTCAGGCAGGTTGGTGTAATTCCTCTCGGGCAGGTTGGTGCAATTCCTCTCGGGCAGGTTGGTGTAATTCCTCTCAGGCAGGTTTGTGTAATTCCTCTCAGGCAGGTTGGTGTAATTCCTCTCAGGCAGGTTGGTGTAATTCCTCTCGGGCAGGTTGGTGTAATTCCTCTCGGGCAGGTTGGTGTAATTCCTCTCGGGCAGGTTGGTGTAATTCCTCTCAGGCAGGTTGGTGTAATTCCTCTCGGGCAGGTTGGTGTAATTCCTCTCGGGCAGGTTGGTGTAATTCCTCTCAGGCAGGTTGGTGTAATTCTCTGGGGCAGGTTGGTGTAATTCCTCTCAGACAGGTTGGTGTAATTCCTCTCAGACAGGTTGGTGTAATTCCACTCAGGTAGGTCGGTGTAATTCCTCTCGGGCAGGTGGGTGTAATTCTCTCAGGCAGGTTGGTGTAATTCCTCTCAGGCAGGTTGGTGTAATTCCTCTCAGGCAGGTTGGTGTAATTCCACTCCGGCAGGTTGGTGTAATTCCTCTTGGGCAGGTTGGTGTAATTCCTCTTGGGCAGGTTGGTGTAATTCTCTCAGGCAGGTTGGTGTAATTCCTCTCGGGCAGGTTGGTGTAATTCCTCACGGGCAGGTTGGTGTAATTCTCTCAGGCAGGTTGGTGTAATTCCTCTCGGGCAGGTTGGTGTAATTCCTCTCGGGCAGGTGGGTGTAATTCCTCTCAGGCAGGTTGGTGTAATTCTCTGGGGCAGGTTGGTGTAATTCCTCTCAGACAGGTTGGTGTAATTCCTCTCAGACAGGTTGGTGTAATTCCACTCAGGCAGGTCGGTGTAATTCCTCTCGGGCAGGTTGGTGTAATTCCTCTCGGGCAGGTTGGTGTAATTCCTCTCGGGCAGGTTGGTGTAATTCCTCTCGGGCAGGTGGGTGTAATTCTCTCAGGCAGGTTGGTGTAATTCCTCTCGGGCAGGTTGGTGTAATTCCTCTCGGGCAGGTCGGTGTAATTCCTCTCGGGCAGGTGGGTGTAATTCTCTCAGGCAGGTTGATGTAATTCCTCTCAGGCAGGTTGGTGTAATTCTCTGGGGCAGGTTGGTGTAATTCCTCTCGGGCAGGTTGGTGTAATTCCTCTCGGGCAGGTTGGTGTAATTCCTCTCGGGCAGGTTGGTGTAATTCCTCTCGGGCAGGTTGGTGTAATTCCTCTCGGGCAGGTTGGTGTAATTCCACTCAGGCAGGTTGGTGTAATTCCTCTCGGGCAGGTTGGTGTAATTCCTCTCAGGCAGGTTGGTGTAATTCCACTCAGGCAGGTTGGTGTAATTCCACTCAGGCAGGTGGGTTTAATTCCTCTCAGGCAGGTCGGTGTAATTCCTCTCGGGCAGGTTGGTGTAATTCTCTCAGGCAGGTTGGTGTAATTCCTCTCAGGCAGGTTGGTGTAATTCCTCTTCTGTCCATTGCGAATAGCTCCCTCTTTCCCCAACGCTGTTGCTGCAGCGACTGGCAATCTGCTAGATAATCAGATTGATCGGCATCTCTCTAAGGCCGAACATCTTACCTTGTGAGGGTCGCAGGTCCCACCTGCAGCCGATCAAACACTCATTGGAATGTAAATTGACTGCGGGGCAGTTGGATTCTGTGATCATGTGTTCCCAACGACTCTTCAGATGGCGGGAGGCGAACTCCCACCATCTGAAAAATTCAGGCCATTGTTAGATGGCAGAATGAATAAACTATGATTGTGCACCCTGTCATGATATGCAGACATGCAGATAATGATATACAGACAGGCACAGACAGGCAGCTAATAAACTCAGAGAACAGGACATGACCAATGAGTAGGCAGGACACTCAGGGGTGGCATCTCACTATAAAATGCACGAGGCACTCACACTCCACCTCTTTCCACTGATGAACATCTACAGAGTGAGTCAGGGTGTATTTACAGTATCACACCTCCAGCACGTGGCTGAGAGCTAGTCTGGTTCAGTCAGACAGAGTAACCACACTGAGGTTAACAGAGAGTCAAACTCATAGAGAACTGTGCTAACTGTGCTACTGGTTCAATAAATCAGATTGAACTAACTTCAAGTATCTTTTAGTTAAAGCTGCATCCAGTTGCAGCCTGTGTTATCCCAGAGCACATCATAGATCATAAAATTTACAGTACAGGAGGCCATTCGGCCCATCGAGTCTGCACCGGCTCTTTGAAAGAGCACCCTACCCAAAGACCACACCTCCACCCTATCCCCACAACCCAGTAACCCCACCCAACACTAAGGGCAATTTTGGACACTAAGGGCAATTTAGCATGGCCAATACACCTAACCCGCACATCTTTGGACTGTGGGAGGAAACCGCAGCACCCGGAGGAAACCCACGCACACACGGGGAGAACGTGCAGACTCCGCACAGACAGTGACCCACGCTGAGAATCGAACCTGGGACCCTGGAGCTGTGAAGAAATTTTGCTAGCCACTATGCTACCGTGCTGCCTAAAGGATCTGGAGCTTCTGTGCTTCTGGAATTGTGCCTGACACAGACCCAATGTACACTTCAAAACAGGCTAGCCAATGTTCAAAGTCCTTTTTGACGTTGTCTGCTTGAGGATGCAGCTGCAGGCGATCCGGCATAACACGACACGCCCAATGTTTTTAAATTACACAGTTAGCAATGTATTGTAACCTGTCAATTTAAGGAAAAACAGAACATTTTTTGCAGCACAAGGAGAGATTTGGAATCAGTTGTCTTTGTTGAATCTTTTAACCCATATTTTACACTGGAATAAAATTTTACACTGAAGTCTGCATTAAAAATGAAACTGAACTTGTATGAGATGTATAAGGATTTATGAAGCAATTACAAATGGATGAGAAAAAGATTATCACCTATGTGGGAAAAATTACAAAAGTAAATGGCATTGATGGACAATGTAAAAGTGAAATTGATGACTAAAATGAAAGAGCAAGCTGGGAATCACACCAGTCATCTTTTCTTCTGCAGTTCCCTGAATTCATATCCTTTTCTCAATTATCACATTCATATTTTCTTTTCTTTCCATCTCAGGTTCCTTTTGTACATGCAATTTTTCTGCATTCTCTCAATATCCTGTGGTTTTTAGAAGGCTTCTTTCATTCCAACAAGATCTAACCTAGCAGATTACTATGTATAGTTAAAGCGGATTACCGGTTACATCCGGAGATGGATAGAAAGCTGGTTAGCAGACAGGAAGCAAAAGGTTGTAATAAATGGGTATTTTTCTGTTTGGCAGGCAGTGACTAGTGAGGTACCTCAAGGATCTGTGCCCGGACCTCAACTGTTCACATTATATACTAATGATTTGGACGAGGGAACAAAATGTATTATCTACAAATTTGCAGATGATACAAAGTTGGGTGGGAGGGTGAGCTGTGAGGAGGATGCAGAGATGCTTCAGCAGGATTTGGACAGGCTGAGTGAGTGGCCACATGCATGACAGATACAGCATAATGTGGATAAATGTGAGGTTATCCACTTCAGTAGCAAAAATAGGAAAGCAAATTATTAATTGAATGAGTGTAAATTGAGAGAGGTGGATACTGAGTGAGACTGAGGTGCCCTCATGCATCAGTCGCTGAAAATAAATGCACAAGTACAGCAGGCAGTAAAGAAGGCAAATGGTATGTTGGCCTTCATAGCAAGAGGATTTGAGTTTAGGAATAGAGATGATTTACTGCAAATGTATAGGGCATTGGTGAGGAAACATCTGAAATATTGTGTGCAGATTTGGCATCTTTATCTGAGGATGTTCTTGCTATGGAGGGAGTGCAGGGAAGATTTACCAGACTGATTCCTGGGATGGCAGGGCTGTCGTACGAGGAGAGACTAAGTCAGTTAAGGATTATATTCATTGGAGTTTAGAAGAGTGAGAGGGGATCTCATAGAAACTTGCTAAATTCTAACAGGATTAGACAGGGTAGATTCATGTTCCCGATGGTGGGGGAGTCCAGAACTAGGGGTCATGGTTTGAGGATAAGGGGCAAACCTTTTAGGACTGCGGTGAGGAGAACTTTCTTCACCCAGAGAATGGTGAATTCACTACCACAGAATGTAGTTGAGGCCAAAACATTGTATAATTTTAAGAAGGAATTAGATATAGCTCTTGGGTCTAAAGGAATCAAGGGATAAGGGGGGAGGCGGAATCAGGGTATTGAACTTGATGATCAACCATTTTTTTCATAAATTTAAGAGTACCCAATTATTTTTTTCCCCCCAATTAAGGGGCAATTTAGAGTGGTCAATCCACCTAACCTACACATCTTTGGGTTGTGGGGGTGAAACCCACGCAGACATGGGGTGAATGTGGAAACCCCACACGGACAGTGACCCAGGGCCAGGATTCAAACATGGGTCCTCAGCGCCATAGTTGATGGTCAGCCATAACCATAATGAATGGCGAAGCAGGCGTGAAGGACTGAATGGCCTCCTCCTGCTTTTATTCTCTATGTGTGTCTCTATGTATTTCTCAGGTTTGTTTGTGTACCTTAACCTGAAGATACTTTTTCAGTTGCATTTGTTTACTATTCTGAACGCTCCCTCACCACTCACCCCAGTCAACACACAAGCATGGCAATGCGCAGACCTGCTCCTTTTGGGATACCGACCTCGCAAGGCTTCTCAATGCTGTAGATGCGAGGCGGGACACCCTGTTCCCCCAGGGGGCCAGAAGACCAGCAACAAGGTCACCAATACTGCCTGCGAGGCAGTGACCATCAGTGCGAGCAGCACCACCAGGAGGACAAGTGTCTAATGTCCGAAGACCAACGACCTCCACCAAGCTGCAAGGGTAAGTTATCACCTCTCTCCTAGCATCAATTCCGCCTGCCACCCCTGATTCCCAACCCCCACCGCCCTGACAATTCACTGGTTGACACCTCGCATCTTCCCCACATCTGATCTTTGTGCTTGTTCCTCAGCAACCCCTGGCATCCGTGAGCATAACCCCATCATGTCCAGGTGTGGTGACCACATATGCCACCTGTTATTGACCACCCTGATCCATCAAGCGCGAGGCTCACAAAGCCCTCTCTTTGTCCCCGCAGAGAAGATAGCCCATAAAAAGCAGGAAAGGGCCCTGGAGATCACGGGGTTGACCGAGGAGAGAGAGCAATCACCGACAGACACCGACAGCGAGGTTGGCCTGCACCGCAGAGGTGAGAATCTATTGCCCCTTCACCTGGATGACCTGCCTCAAGGGAGTTGTCCATGTCAGATTAAATGATGCCCCCCCGACCGCACCATCCAAGAGACCACTTTGGAGGAGAGCTCTGAGGAAACCACCATCTAGGCGTCACAGCTATCACCCCAATTTCCACCGGCCCTTGCCGTCGCCTGATTCCATCCTTCGGCTTCTCCCTGGGCTCGGACGCTTAACCCCTCCTAGTCCGGCTCCTTCTCCTCTTCTTCAGACGAGGTTGCATGTCCCTCCTCCTCCAGCGTGCTGCCCTGCTGCTGTGCCAGGTTGTGGAGGGCACAGCAGACCACCACAAAGTGGGAGTCCCTCTCGTGGGTGTACTGCAGTGCACCACCAGGCATTGGAACAACATTTTGAACAGTCCGATGCACCACTCAATGACAGCATGGGTGGCAACATGGGCCTCGTTATATCGGGCCTCTGCCTCGGTCTCCAGCCTCCGTACTGGCATCATCAGCCTGGGCCCCATCGTCTACCCTTTATCCCCCAAGAGCCAACCCATCATCCTGGGGTGGCCCTCGTAGACGCTGAGAATCTCCGAGTGTCCCAGGATGTATCTGTCATTCATGCTCCGTAGGAAGCATGCACACGCGTGCATGATCCGGAGGAGGTGGTTGCACAAGAGTTGAACATTCAGGGACTGAAACCCCTTCCTGTTAATGAAGGTCACACCCTGATCCTCTGGTGCGCGCAAAACGACATGCGTGCCATCAATTACCATCTCAACTTCGGGCATTCCGGTGATGGTGGAGAATCCTGCACCCGGACATCTTGGTGGGATTGGTCCAGCTCAAAGTTAATATCATCTGCTGCCTGGGCTTACAGGTCATCCGTGACCTCAAGGATGCACTTGAGAGCTGTAGCTTGTGATATGCCGCACAAGTCCCCACAAGTCCCTGCTTGAGCCCTGGAATGAAGCAGATGCATAAATGTTCAGGCTGCAGTGACCTTCACGGGAGAGTGTCCTCATTCTCCTCAGGGTGCCAGGTCTGCAAGTACGTGGTACAGGTGCCACACTGTCTCTCTCTATTGAGACGGAGTCTCCTGTGGCACATGCTTCCGTCATCTTCTCGAAAGACCATCGACGCATATACACCATGGGCTGTCGCTGGCGTCCCTCCCTGGGTTCCTCCTTGGTCTCATGGGCAGCCGTGTCTTCAGGGTATGCGGCGGCCCCCTGCACATGGAGTGCCACCTCCAGTCTGCGCCGCTGCTACTGCCTCCTTCTCCGGTGTCTGGCCGCCTGGGCTTCCACCAGCACCGTGAGGGCAGTCTTTGCAGGATCGACATAATAAGCCATGTTGTTATATATGTAAGGAATTGGAGAAGGAGACCGACCGACAATAGTTAGGGCCTCTATCCCAGGACCCGCAAATCCCCCACCCTTACGTGTCCCGCCTTCTCTCAAAATGCCATCTATCGAGCCAGTTGCGCTGGAGAACCTTGCTCTGCACACTCGCCCCGGCCCCAGCAGGAGCCCCTAGACCCCGGACCCCTGTTGGGAACATTAGGGAGACTGTGCTCAGGTGCCCTCCCCTGATCCACACACTCACCCTTAGATTGGCTTATGAGGAGATACTGAGTAGACTGGGATTATACTCATTGGAATTTAGAAAAATGAGGGGGGTCTGATAGAACCATACACAATTATGAAGGAAATAGTTAAGATAGAAGCAGAAAGTTGTTTCCACAGGTGGGTGAAACTAGAACTAGAGGCATAGCCTCAAAATAAGGAGCAGATTTATGACGGAGTTGAGGAGGAACCTCTTCACCCAAAGGGTTGTGAATCTGTGAAATGTCTGCCCAGTGAAGCAGTTGAGGCTACCTCGCTGAATGTTTTTAAGGCAAAGATAGATAGATTTTTGAACAGAAAAGGTATTAAGAGTTATGGTGAGTCCACAAAAAATACATGATCTTATTGAATGGTGGAGTAGGTTCGAGGAGCCACATGGCCGACTCCTTATGATCTTATGAAACATAAACTCAAACCAAAATGTGATCAAAAGGGTCTATAAAGCACCCCAACCCCTGCAGTACCCACCAGGCATGGGAGGCTGTAATGGTGCAAGTGGACACCGCATGTCATCATTCCAAGCCGCAGAAGAGCAGGCAGTTGGGCTGGATAATCCCGATTGCCCACTGCCTGATCCTGTTAATGACAGGTTTCGCTAGGCTCAGGGGCAGGTTCATGAGGACGTCCTCCTCTTTCCCTGCCCCTCTCCCCACCGGGTGCCTGTAGATTAGGGACGTGGGACTGAAGTCCAATAAAAAGCTTTAATAAAAGGTTTGATAAGAAACTAAAAAGGGGATGCAGCCTAAAACGTTTAATGTAGACACGACCAAGGATTCCATGAGGAAGCAAAAACGCAGGCATCTGGGGGATGCGTGAACCAGGGCCAATGAACATCATCCACCCTAGGTCGTCAAGGTTGAAAGGGAGGACTCCTCTGTCGAGGGACCTCCAGTGCCGACCTCTGCCGTCAGATGGCAACAAGGCACACCAAAGCATGTCCAGCCAACAGGTGAGGGTAAGGAGGTGAAATATGTGCAGCAGCAGCCCATACAGGAAACCCCTCTGTGCAGTGCGGATTGGCACGGAGAGCATTTCCACGAGGTGGCTAGGGTTGAGAGGTTCCGATTCTCGAGGGAAGGTTTGGGGCTTGGGATCAAAGTGGAATTCGATTCGAGCAGGGGCCCCCTTAGGAGTCCACCGCACATCTGTGCGTCCTCGAGACTGCGAGTGCCGTTGGGTCAGAGTACAGCTGTTTTGAGGTCACAGATGGCACTGGCTGCGAGCTGGATATCCACCGGTGTTTGATGTGCCAATTCGCGGGGTGTCATCCAGCCCACTCCTCCGCTACCCAGAATGTCCCCGGTCCTTGATCTGCGACCTCACGCATGCACCACGGAATCTGATGAGTTGCAGGTCCCGCAGTGCGCCCCTCTTCTCTCTGTACACCAGGCGCAGGGCCACGTCCTCACCGGTCTGACCAAGACGACTCCAGGTTGAATACCTCCTTCTTCAACTAGTCGACCCTGGATCTCCGCGTCTTTATCGACCCCCTCTGACATCTGACAGAAGGCACGCACATGAGTATTGCCCATGTCCTATTATACCCTCAAGGAGGGGAAGCCTTCCAGCAAGCCCAGAAGGAACAAAACAAGCCCAGGAACCGTTTGTTTTCCAGCTGCAGGTTGTTAAAATACCAGTATGCAAACCATGTCTGAGAACGAGACGGGCTGAGCCCTGCCCACACCAGTCGGTGGTCCGAGCAAGGAACCTGTTGCACAGAAGCCATTGGAATGTGGGGCAGGTACACCCTTGAAATGTAAAGATGGTTGATTCTGGATGCTCCAACTCCAGGTCTCACAAAGGTGAACACGGTGGAGTCAGGTCGGAGAGTCCACCAGACGTCCACCAACTCGAGGAACCCGACCAGGTTCCTCAATTTCACCATCGCCGGGGTGCAGCGCTGGGCACCATTGATGCACTCACCCGCGGCAATGCTGCCAAGAAGAGTGGACAGCTGCTCAAAGAAAGTCGTTTGTAATGGGCCCGGAAGGGAAGTATAAACATTCACAAAGTGAAGCACCGCTGCCCCACTGCGGACCTTCAGCTGCGGGAATTGGCCTGGCACGGGCTGAAAATGTGGGGCCAATAAAATAGCCAGCCTGCCTAAACACGAGGCCAGGTGATTCATGTAGACCCCCACTCGCTACTTCATCATCTACATGGCTTCCTTCCCCGGGAGTGATGTGGCTTTCTTTCACAAAGCACCCCGCACACTTCCCATCCTGGACAACCGAGAAGCTCCCGAACCTGAGGAGTGCATCTCTGCTGTTGTTGATGTTAAGGCTGGCTAGAAATGGTCAGAAATATAGTGCTACCTTTCACCCTTAGTGCTCCGAAGGAGCATGTCCCCATCACTCCTTCAGGATCCCGGCAAGGGAACCATTAAGGCAGCGGCATTCGTTACGGTTTATTTTTAGTGGCCTTTGGCATAATAGGCACGTAGAGAAGAATGGCAGCACAGAGTACGACTAGCGGTCGAGGACCAGTTTGCCTTTGGTTTGGACGACCACAGATGGTCTGCAGATAGACTCCTACTCGTTCCCTATACCCACCACCGAGCAACTGTTCTCCTATGGGCAATTGCCGTTAAGGTCCATGTCCTCCACCACATTAAGTGTGGCAGGTGACAAGGACCCACCGATTAGCTCAGACCCCCACTCTGCGCCAGACACCAGGTCACTGAAAATCTCCGGAACAGGAAAAGGGAGGTGCTCAGCGCCAAAGGTTGGGACGGTGAGAGGGGCCAATGGCTCAATCACCAGGGCAAAGAGCAACGGGGACAGCGGGTACCACCACCACCGGCCAGTGACCCAGGGCGCTACCGCAGCCCTCCGGCGTTCCAAAAACAAATGCCTCCAAGATGCAAAATTGCCCAGGGTGGAACGAGACCTCAGGGTCCCTTCCATACCCGGCTCCAATACGTCCTGCTCAGTGTCTACGACAGCTCGGGGGTCTTTTCGACATGTTTCAGTTTGGTTGTTTACTTCCAGGGGCAGGGCGTAATGTCAAGGGGTATGAGCAGGGGTTCCACTCTCCCTCCAAGGGGGTGGTGGTGGTGTTTTTCTCCACCACCCCCTCCCAGTCCAAAGAGTGGGAGGGGGAGTGGATCATGTTCAGGCCTAACCCCTGGAACCCGGGGGGGGGGGGGGGGGGGGCGTCGTCCATGTCCATGGGGTCATGTCCGTGCAATGGGGCGAAATCCCAGTGGGAGAGGGTGGATCCTTTTAAAGATTTTTCAGAGCGTGGTGCCCTTGCTCTCAGCCAGTTTAGCATCACCCGCCTCCTGGATATTTTTTGACTATTTGTAAAAGTATGGCAGGAAAAGTCAGAAGTGCAGTTGATAGGCTACACGCCGCTTTGCCCGCCTGAGTTGACGTTGACACATTCAAAAAAGGAAAAAATTCCACCTATTTGTTTAATAGGATACGGCCTATGTAAATTGTAAAATGTCACCACAGTTGCAGAGGACCACAGGCTGCTCTCCCGTTTGAGAGCTGGCGGGTGGTGATTAACCTGAGGGTCACCACATTTCAGGTGAGGGGCAAAGTTGAAAAGGCGGGACCTTCAGCAGTACGGGAATTGAACCCGCACTATTGGTGTTGCTCTACATCACGATCCATCCGCCCAGCTGACCAGCCAATGTTCCCTGATGAAATTGTGATTCAGTATAGTGTTTTTGTTTAAAGTCATTTTCAACGCTTTTAAAGCTGGCTTATTCCTGGACAACCTTATTAAAATGCTTATTCTTGATAATTATTCCATTTTCAACTGGAATAACAAAACTGCAGCAGGTTATACTCATACGTATATTCTATTATGCTGCACAACTGCACTGGTTCATGGAAGATATTAGATTTGTGATCATTCAAATAAATTTTAGTGGAAAAACCAGTGAAATTTCAAGTTCATTTTCGGTGATATTTCCCCATACTTTGTCTTTATCCTCTCAAAGAGCTCCACTGTCAAGCAAGGTAGCACAGTGGTTAGCACAGCTGCTTCACAGCTCCAGGGTCCCAGGTTCAATTCCTGGCTCGGGTCACTGTCTGTGGTCGTTCTCCTCTTGTGTGCGTGGGTTTCCTCCTGGTGCTCCAGTTTCCTCCCACAGTCCAAAGATGTGCAGGTTAGGTCGATTGGCCATGATACATTGCCCTTAGTGTCCAAAAAGGTGATGTGAAGTTACTGGGTTACGGGGATAGGGTGGAGGTGTAGGCTTAAGTAGGGTGCTCTTTCCAATGGCCGGCTCAATGGACCAAACGGCCTCCTTCTGCACTGTAAACTGTCTGAAGATCTATGTTCGTTATTCCCAAAATCTGTAGAGGCTGCCTGACTGGGTTGCAGGTTCATGTCTGGGTTCACCACCTGCTATCAGGCTCACACAGATCTTTCCCATCCACTTACAAAAGATTAAGGCTAACGGATCATGTAAATATATCTTCCTATTTAGGTCTACACTTTCCAGGCCTGTAAAAGTAAATGACGCAGAAATATATATTGTGCATTCTTTTAGTAACAATCAATAAGAGCCACACTACACTTGATAAAATATCTAAACCTGAGGAACTAAAAATTTATAGCAAGTGGTATTGGATTGGCCATGTGTTATACACAACATTCGGCATTCAGTTCCACTGTCGGCAATGGAATTAAATATCAGGCATTGTATATGATGTCCAGCTGATGTGCTACTGCTTATTTTGCATAACCCTAATTTCCAGCTGAAAGAATTCAACAGTTACAAGAATACATAGTCGGGTATCCTTTATCTGAAATGCTTGGGGCCGATTGCATTTCGGATTTCAGGTCATTTTGGTTTTCGGGTACTGCATATAAATTTACATTACAATAGCCTAAGCTGGCTATAGTGCAAAGTAAATTAAATGGCTAGAAAAGTAAGGCGCATCACTGAATAATAAATACAGGGTGTCTGTAATAAGTTTCTTTTTGACATGCTCACTACAAAAATTGCAAGGTAAACAGTGCGGATTAAATGCCAGACTTCCCACATTAAAGGTTCTTGAGGTTGAAAAAAAGTGTGGTTTTAGGATGTGTTTGGTTTTCAGATTTATAGATAAAGGGTACTCGACCTGTATAGGCAAGTTTCCTTTTTCTTACTTTGATGTAACTCCTAACCAGAATTTCCGTTCGCTTTCTCCCCTTTTTTAGCAATGACCATCCTGTC
Organism: Scyliorhinus canicula; assembly: GCF_902713615.1. Classification (NCBI taxonomy): domain Eukaryota; kingdom Metazoa; phylum Chordata; class Chondrichthyes; order Carcharhiniformes; family Scyliorhinidae; genus Scyliorhinus; species Scyliorhinus canicula. Next base: position 151,355,389 of record NC_052155.1, read on the forward strand.
TCTTGCCCACGGGTTACTTTAGAGAAGTACCATCATAAAATTTACAGTGCAGAAGGAGGCCATTCAGCCCATCGAGTGTGCACCTGCCCTTGGAAACAGCACCCCACCCAAGCCCACACCTCCACCCTATCCAGCAACCCCACCTAACCCTTTTGGACATTAACAATTTAGTATGGCCAATCCACCTAACCTGCACATCTTTGGACTGTGGGAGGAAACCGGAACACCCGGAGGAAACATATGTAGACACTGGGAGAACGTGCAGATTACGCACAGACAGTGACCCAAGACAGGAATTGAACCTGGGACCCTGGAGATGTGAAGCAATACTGTACTGCTAACCACTGTCCTACCATGTGTCTATTACTCATACTTCTGACAAGGGTCGTTGGAAGGTAAATACAAAGTTCATTTGTTTTCACCATTCGGGTTCGGTTAATACAGAAGCACACTTTCTGTTAAGTTAGACCAGGTAGATATCAAACACAGGACTTGCCAGGTCTATGTGTCTCAGTACAATACCGTTTGTTGCATTTACCACTCATTCCAAGCAGTAAGGTTCAATTTGTTGGCTTCTTAGTGTCTTACACTTCCTTTAGTTAAAAATAAAGTTAGCCAAAGTTGTTCTTTACCCTTATTCTTTTGATTCCTGCCCGAGTGACTTGCTGACAATCATACAATTCTATTCTCTCCAGGTTGTGACACATCTTCAGATGTTCAAGCGTCACATCAGTGATGAGGGGACAGTTGTCTAGTTCTACAACCTGAAGTCTTTCATGGCCACATGGACTGTTGCTTAGATGACGGATACCATCGTCTGTGATCAGTTCACAGTGTGATAAACTCTGCAAGACAAAAGAAAGAACTAAAATTATGTTTCATGCTACAAAAACTGAATCAATGGAACATCAGTTGCCTTTATTTTGGTTTGCATGTTTTAAACTGGAAAAGAATATTATTGCTAAAGCTCTTACTCCACAGACTAAAATCCTTACCATTAGGAATCATTGAGTAATTGTAGTTTGGTTACAGCATAACAGGAGGCTATTTGGTCTGTTGTGTCAATGCTGGCTCTCCTGCAAGAGCCATTCAACTAGTCCCACTTCCCTGCTTTTTCCTATAGCGTTGCAAATACTCTCGTTAGATAATTATCCAATTCTCTTTGAAGGCCACAACTGAATCAGTCTCCACCATACTCTCAGGCACTGCAATCCAGACCCTAACCACTTGTTGCATAAAAATTATTTTCCTCAAGTCACGATTGCTTCCTTTGCCAATCACCTGGTAATATTATCTCTGGGTTCTCAGATTTTGAACACCTCTATTAAATCTCCCCACCTTGTCTTTTCCCAATCCTTTTTTGAGCTAGAGTAATCATCTGTAATTCTCCAGTCCTCTGACACCAACCCTGTTTCACTGGTATATTACTGCCAGTGCTTCCACAATTTCCTCCTTACTTCCCTCAGTACCTTGGTGAATTTAAGCACAGCCAGTGGTGGGTCAATTGCATAGAACCAGAGATGCAATATACGAGTCCGGGGAGAAAGCCAGCAGGATGCTGGCATACCAGCTGAGGAAACAGGTGGCGGTGAGGGAGATTGGGAGGATGAGAGATGATAGGGGTATGGTGGTATCGGAGGCAGAGGGAGTGAACAAGGTTTTGAGTCTTTTTACTGGAAATTGCATAATTTGGAGCCTCCGGTGGGGGGGGTGAAGGGACGAGGCAGTTTTTTGGTGAGCTGGAGTTCCTGAGGGCGGAAGAGACAAAGACTGGGGACCCGATCAGATTGAGGGTGATAGACTGCGTGGGGTCGATGCAGGCGGGGAAGGCCCTGGGTCTGGATGGGTTACCAGTCGTGTTCTATAAGAAGTTTGGGTCGGAGCTGGGGCCTGCTAGTTGAGATGTAAAATGAGTCGATGGAGAGGGGAGGGCTTTTCCCAACGATGCCTCAGGCTTCGATATCGCTTATTTTAAACAAAGACAAAGACATGGAGCAGTGTGGATCATACTGCCCGATCTCGCTGTTGAATGTTGATGCAAAGATGTTGGCGAAGGTGCGGTGACATGGATAGAGAATTGTGTGTTGGGGTGATAGGTGAGGAATGGACGGAATTTGTGAAGGGGCACCAGCTGTCGGCGAATGCACGGATGTAACTTAATGTAATTATGATGCCATTGGAGGATAGAGAAGCTTAAGTGGTTGTGGTGATGGATGCAGAGAAAGCTTTCGATCCAGTGGAGTGGGCGTACTTATTCGAGGTGCTGGGGCGGTTCGGGTTTGGGACTGGGTTGGTGAGTGTTTGGACCAGCAAGGTCAGCTCGGAGTACTTTGGGTTGCACCGGGGGACAAGGCAGGGGTGCCCGCTCACACTATTGCTCTTTGCCCTGGCGATTGATGCACTGGCAATGGCGCTTCGGGACTCGAGCAGGTGGAGGGGTATTGAACGGGGAGAGGTCGCACCGAGTTTCTTTGTATGCGGATCTCCTGCTGTACATTTCGGACCTGGCTGGGAGCTTTGATGGGATTATGGGTATTTTGGGGGAGTTTAGCTGCTTTTCCGGGTACAAGCTTAACGTGGGGAAAAATGAGATACTTCCAATTTAGAGGCGGTTGGGGATCTGCTGCTCTGGTTGGTAGGGGTGAGTTTTCGTTACCTTGATATAAAGATGGTGCAGAGTTGGGCACAGCTGCACAAGTTTAACTTGGCATGGTTGGTGGCGGGAATGAAGGCAGACTTTAAGAGGTGGGACGTGCTGGCATTGGTGTGGCTGGTTGGGTCCAGATGGTTAAGATGGCGGCATTGAGGGCAGCCTGCGGCGATGAGGACCCTGGTTCGAATCCCGGCCCTGGGTCACTGTCCGTGTGGAGTTTGCACATTCTCCCCAGTTTGCGTGGGTTTCGCCCCCACAACCCAAAAGATGTGCAGGATAGGTGGATTGGCCACCCTAAATTGCCCCTTAATTAGAAAAAAAATAATTGGGTACTCTAAAATTAACATTTTTTTTATTTAAAAAAAAAAGATGGCGGCATTGCAGAGGTTTTTGTTTGTGTTCCAGAACCTCCTGATTTTTGTGCCCAAGTCCTTTTTAGGAAGGTTAATGGGATGATTTTAAGGTTTGTATGGGTGGGGAAGGCTCTGCGGGTCCGGATGGCGTTCTTGGAGAGGGATCAACAAGGTGGGGGGTTTTAAATTGTGCTGAGCCTGTTAAACTACTATTGGAAAGCAAACATTGCAATGGCTAGGAAATGGCCGGTGGAGGAGCAGTTGGTTTGCAGGCCGATGGAGGCGGCCGTGACAGTTTGAGGGCACTGTTGTTGCCGTCTCTTCTGTTCCCGCCGGTCAGGTACTCCATGAGCCAGGTGATGGTATCAGCACTGAGGGTGTGGAACCAGTGTCGGTAGCACTTTGGAATGGAAGGCATGTCCCTGTGGTCACCGACTTGCAATAATAGGCTTGCAGTGGTACGGTTGGATGCGAGGTTCCAGTGGTGGCGGCAGGTGGGGATCGAATATTTTAAGGATTTGTTTGTTGGAGAGAAGTTTGTCGACCTGGAGAGGATGTATTAGTTGTCAAAGGTGAATGGGTTCAGGTATCTGCAGGTTAGGGACATCACGAAGAAGGAGGTGCCACTGTTTCCGATACTGCAGGATAAATTCCTGTCCGATGAAATAAGGGAAGGCAAGGTTGCGGATATATATGGGGGGGCTGTTGAAGAGAGAGAGTGCTACTGTGGAAGAGGTGAGGCGTAAGTGGGAGGACCTAGGTGGGGCAGTGGGGGCTGGAGTATGGGGTGAAGCTTTGTGGAGGTCCTCGTCATGTGCAAGTCTAAAGGTCATCAATTTAAAGTAATGCACAGGGCCCACAGGACGGTGTGAGATAACCCCAAGCCCGGAGGTGATGTTTGGATCCACGAGAACAGGTGGGGAGAGAGGCCAAGTGTTGTCCTTTACCTCCCAGATAGCCTGGAGACAGATTCTGTTGTGCTGGCAGGACACGGAACTGCGAAGGGCAGGGGTATGGTTGAGCAGTTTGGCAGAGTTTATGCATCTGGAGAAGATCAAGTTCGCCGTACGAGGTGCGAAGGAGGGGTTCACCTCGAGGTGGAATCTGTTCATTGACTACTTTAAGGAGTATGGAGTCATCAGCAGAGGGGGGGGGGGTTGATTTTTTGTGTTTGGGGTGTGGGAGGTTTTGGTGAAAAACTAGAAATGGGGGGCAGGTGTCGAGCTGGCAGTGAGGAGAGTGGGGGTGGGGGGGGGGGGTGATTTATTGGGGGTTGCGGTTGTTTCCTGTTACTGCGGTTGGCTTGTGTGTTTCTTTGTTATGTACATATTTGAAATAGCCTTCAATAAAATGTTTTAAAATAAATAACTGGGAATTTCAATTTGTCTTTAAAGTTACTGGTCTCCTTCAATTAGATCTCCTTTCAGTCTTCTAAACTCGAGAGAGTATAGGCCTAAACTACTCAATCTCTTTTCATATGACAAACCCCTCATGGCTGGAATCTAGAGGGAGGAGCACAGCCTCAGGATAAGGGGTGAAGTATTTAGGACTGAAGTGAGAAGTTTCTTCATTCACAGGATTGTGAATCTTTAAAATTCTCTACCATAGAAGTTTGTGAACACATCATTCCGAATATACAAGGCCAGCATAGACAGAGTTTTGATCTTTCAGGGAATCAAGGTAATTAGGGAACGGGCAGCAAAGTGAAGTTGAGACAGATCAGCCATGTTTGTACGGAGTGGCAAAGATGGCCGAAGGGGCCATATGGTTTATTGCTGCTCCTATTTCTTATGTTCTATGTTAAGATATTAGAATCCTCCTGTAACAATGGGGGCAGCAGCAGTATGCAGTCAGAAGGTTTGGGATTTAACCACACGATGAGACCATCAATTCACGCGACACGTGGTTAGAAGTGAACAGTGGTTTTAATCGTCTTACAACAGAGCCTGCCTGTGACAAGATGAACTCCAGATGAACTGGCAGGCAGGCTCTCAGCATCAACCTTTATACTTCCGGTTAGGGGGAGGAACCATGGGTGGAGCCAAGGGTGGAGCCCAGTACAAACTCCCGTACACTCCCAGTGCATCTCCCCCTAGTGGCAGAGCAGCGCAACTGCACGTGTGCCGAGCTTACAGAGACATAGTACAACATGTGTAATACAGTGTGAATTACACTACTGTGATTCACCACACCACATTACAGGATTAAACCCATAATCTCAGCTAACACTTCAGTGCAATCCTGAGAGAATGCTGCATGGTTAGAGATACTGATGAAATAATAAACTAACTCCACCTGCTTGTTTGGATGGGCATACATGTTACTATTAAGAGAACAAAGTGCTTCCCCAGTATCCTGGGCAACAGGTTTGTCTCAATTACAACCACCAAAATTAAACGACCTCATTCGTCAGTCATTTGGAATTGGTGGGATATTGATGTGCTACAATTGGTTGGCAAGTTGGCCTATGTAACACTTCCAAAGGGAATTTGTTGATTGCAAAACATTTCATATGTTCTAATGCTATATAAAAGAAACATTAGGAATGTATAGTATTTATTTCTGTAGTAAATATCTGCACCTTTTGATAATACACGAATACAGGGCTGGAAGACTTCATTCTGTTCAAATTCAGTGAGACATGAATGAATATCAACAATAGTGCTAATAAGATTCGTCTTATCACTTGCTCATAGATAAGTCAGTCCGGTTGAATGAATGGAAGCAAAGTTTTTATTTCTTAAAAACACATTTTGGTACATTCACACAAAATTAACTGGAAAATGCTTTCTCCGTGTGTCTCCTGATTTCTGTGCCACGTTCAAACTCTCTATGTCACGTCTGGTCTAAGCTAGGATATTGTTTCAATCTTGTTGAATGTACCTTCATATCAGATAATGTCAGATAACGTCAGAACTTGGAGTTCATTACTTGTAACACTTGATACAGTCATGGACAGTGTTTATAATTATAATCATAATTATAACTTACTCATCAGTAATTTTCAGCAATCTTTTTTAGGTAATATTTTAAAGGACCCCCCTCTATAACTGCTGAATCCAACAGTGCTAATGTGAATAAAAGGCTGCAGAGTACCTAATATTCGCCATATCATCATTCATGGCAGTACGAGGCTTAAAGTGGATAGTTCAACCAATATTCTCAGAAAGTAAGCGAAAAAAATCTCAATCTAAATGAAACCAATGGTTGTTAACAACTAAACATAATTGCAAAGGGACAACACGCAGACTAAAAATGTTAATTGATTCGTAGACTTTCCAATGAAAGGAAAATCAGGATAATAATTGTGATCGAGGTGTAAATAGTTTAGCAGGCCAGCCAACAGTTTGGTCTAACATAACATATTAGATGCAATAAATAGTGGGATAAAAGCAAAATATTGGAATGTGAAACAAAAACAGAATATGCTGGAAATTTTTTAGCAGGTCTGACAGCATCTGGGGAGAGCAGAGCTAATGTTTCGAGTCTGGATAACTCTTCATCAGAGCTGAAATGCAATGTTAGCTTTCCACTAGTGTGAATGAAACCTGGATCCTTCAAACAGTGCCATGTTGAAGGCTGGATGAATTTGAAATGAGGATACTTGGATGGTTTGGTACTTAATGTGGTTGGAAAAGGAAGATATCTGTTTAAATTATTAGCTCAAGTGAGGATTTGATAGTGTGGACATGTCATTGAGAATTGTCAATGTGAATAATAGAAAGAAAGGCAGCAACCCAAATGGTTCAGGCATCAAGGAATAATGCAGAGTTATGGAGGATCACCTCACAAATAAACTGGCTTGGGATGAAGATAATATTTAGTATCAAACTGGCTAGCTTGAGATTGAAGATGACAATGGAAGACGACCCACAGGGAACAAAAAATGTACATCCGAGGTTTCCATTCTGCAAACACCATCCTATTAAAACACCTCCAGCATAGTAAAACATTCCAAAGAGCTTCAAAAAAGCATTGAGACACAAAATTTGAATCAAGCCCTATAAGGTGATGATAGGTCATATGACGAAAAGCTTGGTCACAGATAAGTTGCAAGAAAAATCATAAAGGAAGAAGTGAGGTAGAGAGGAGAGAGACCTAGGGAGGGAATTCCAGGGCAGCTGAAGATACGGCCACCATGGTGAAGTGATTTAAATTGGGGATGCTCAAGAGGTCAGATATCTCAGGGGCTTGTAGGGCTGGAGAAGAGACAGTTAGGGAGGTGTGAGGCCACAAAGGAATTTGGAAACAAGGATGAGAATTTTGAAATTGAGGTAAGTCAATGAGCACAGGGCTGTTGGGTGAAAGAGACATGGTGTGAGTTTCGATATGCACAGCAGAGCTTCGGATGAGCTTCTATTTATGGCAGGTGGTAGACGGGATGCCACAGGGAGTGAATTGCAATCACCAAATCTAGAGGTAATAAAGGTATGGATGAAGGTTCATATTCCCAGAATGCCTTGATCCACTGCAATTCGCATACCGCTGCAACCGGTCCACAGCAGATGCCATTTCCCTGGCCCTACACTGATCCCTAGAGCATCTGAACAACAAGGACTCCTACATCAGATTCCTATTTATTGACTACAGCTCCGCCTTCAATACCATAGTCCCAGCCATGCTCATATCAAAGCTCCAAAACGTAGGATGGCTCCTCACTCTGCAACTGGATCCTCGACTTTCTGACCCACAGACCACAATCAGTAAGTATAAACAACAACACCTCTTCCACAATAGTCCTCAATACCAGGGCCCCATGAGGCTGCGTTCTTAGCCCCCTACTCTACTCCCTATACACACATGACTGTGTGGCAAAATTTGGTTCCAACTCCATCTACAAGTTTGCTGATGATACGACCATAGTGGGCCGGGTCTTGAATAACGACAAGTCAGAATACAGGAGGGAGATAGAGGAGGGACCTAGTGGACTGGTGCAGCGACAACAATCTCTCCCTCAATGCCAGCAAAACTAAAGAGCTGGTCATTGACTTCAGGAAGCAAAGTACTGTACACACCCCTGTCAGCATCATGCTGAGGTGGAGATGGTTAGCAGTTTCAAATTCCTAGGGGTGCACATCACCAAAAATCTGCCCTGGTCCACCCACGTCGACGCTACCACCAAGAAAGCACAACAGCGCCTATACTTCCTCAGGAAACTAAGGAAATTCTGCATGTCCACATTATGTCTTACCAACTCTTACAGATGCACCACAGAAAGCATCTTATCTGGCTGCATCACAGCCTGGTTTGGCAATTGCTCGGCCCAGGACCGCAAGAAACTTCAGAGAGTCGTGAACACAGCACTGTCCATCACACAAACCTGCCTCCCATACATTGACTCCATCTACACCTCCCGCTGCCTGGGGACAGCGGGCAGAATAATCAAAGAGCCCTCCCACCCGGCTTACTCACGCTTCCAACTTCTTCCATTAGGCAGGAGATACAGAAGTCTGAGCACACGCACAAACAGACTCAAAAACAGCTTCATCCCCGCTGTTACCAGACTCCTAAACGAGCCTCTTATGGACTGACCTCATTAACACTACACCCCGTATGCTTCACCCGATGCCAATGTAGTTACATTGTGTACTTCTGTTGCCCTATTATTTATTTTATTTTATTTCCTTTTCATTTCGTGTACTTAATGATCTGTTGAGCTGCTTGCAGAAAAATCCTTTTCACTGTACCTCGGTACACGTGACAATAAACAAATCCAATCCAATTAGCTGAGTTGAGGCAGGGATGGAGTCGCACGATGTTATGGAGGTGGAGATAGGTGGTCTCAGTGATGGTGCAGATAAGCAGTCAGGCATTCATTCCTGGGTCAGGAATGACACCAAGGTACCGAATGGTCTGGTGCAGCCTCAGACAGTTGTCAGGGAGAGGGATGGAAAAGGTAGTTAGGGAAGGAATTTGTGGCAGGAACTGATGACAATTGGTCTTCACAATGTTTAGTGGGAGTTCTGCTCACCCAGTAGTCTGACAATTTGGAAACAGTGGAGAGGTAGAGAGGTGGAGCTGGGTGTCATCTTCAGATGATGCCATTGATGGGGAGCATATAAATGAGAAACAAGAAGAGACGAGGGATAGATTCTTAGGGGGCTCCAGAGTGGACAGTGCGGCAGAGGTAAAATAGACCATCGCAGGTCATTCTCTGGTTAAGATTGGATAGGGAAGAAAAGAAAGAAGTGAGTGCAAGCCTCGTTCAGCTGGATGACTGAGGAGATGCTCTGGAAGGGGAGAGTGTAATCAACGGCATGAAAAGCCGCAGAAAACAGGTCAAGAGGATGAAAGATAGTTTACCCTGGTCCCGGTCATGAAGGATATCATTTTTGACTTTGTTAAGGGCTGTTTTCGGACAGTGCTAGGATTCAAACATGGGAGTTCCAGGAAAGGTGAACATGGACTTTGGAAGCAGCAGCAGATTTATGAACTTTGAAAAAAAAAATAGAGGTTAGTTAAAAGCAAAATATTCTGGTTGCTGGAAACCTGAAATAAAAACAGAAAATGCTGGATAAACTAAGAAGGTCTGACAGCATCTGTGGAGAGAGAATCGAGCCAATGTTTTGAGTCTGGATCACCCTTCATCATTGTGTCTAATATATATGCAGCATGGGTCATTAATATTAATAGCAGAGATATAATGCAGTGCTAGTTGTGTGCACCCTATATATAATTACATCACGACTATTAAACAAACCAGATAGTACAAATTTCACTTTAACATCATTGTCCAACATTGTTAATGTGACAGAAAAATATCCCATTAGTTATTTATAGCACTGCTTCAATGATGACACCAATTTCAGGGACAGTCTCATTAACATCTTCTGCACATTGCTCCATATAAACACGGTGACGGTAAATCCATATTTGGGGGAAAGATTCAATACCTGCAAACCAGATAAACGCACAATGGGCACGATTCTCCGAGCCGCTGTGCCAAAATTGCAATCGGTTCGGGGGCTTTGACACCAAAATTGGGTGCGACGCTGCTCCCGCAATTCTCCGGTCGCTGTGAATCGCGCGCGTGGTCTACACAGCGCATTGACAGAGGGCCCCGCGGCGATTCTCCGAGGACAACTGGCGTGGTCATAACTACGTTTTGCCTGTCGGGAATTGCTGGGGGGGGGGGGGGGGGGGGGGGGGGGGGGGGGATCCTTCACGGGGAGCCTCACAGACGGCCAGGCAAGCGATTGGGTGGCACCGATCCACTGCTGGGCGCGATCTGCATGGGTCCGACATTCCTGGTGCCGCTCTGCGCGCTGAGTCCGCCATGTCGCATGGGGCGGGCACCGCAGGCTGCCCCGTGTGCTTGCGCGGACTCACAACCTGAAGTGCAGGGCCCCGCATCCGCAGCCAGAGCTGCGTGAAGCACTCCGGGATCCTGCTAGCCCCCTGCAAATTGGAGAATCACGTTGGACTTTCTTAAGGAAAGTCCGGAGTGAAACGCCCGCGTTTTGACGCTAATGTGGGGACATAGCCCCATTGTTGGAGAATCCTGCCCAAGATCTTTTCAATCTGTAGAAATATCAGAAGGCTTTCTCCTTCCTGGGAGCATGATATTGAATATAATTATTTCATACAAGGGGTGTAACTGGATTGTATTTTATCAGTAATCTCATAAGGTTAAAATGATAAAATGAATCCTGAGCAACAAAGTGGAATGATTGAACAATGTAGGCCTTCATCAGTGAGAAGCTTTAGAGTCCTGATTGATTCACAATTGCATCTATGTTTACTTGATCAGCAAGTCTGAAGACACTGCTGCTTGCTGATTCACAGAACAATATCAAAATCATCATACAATCACAGAATACCTACAGTGCAGAAGGAGGCCATTCGGCCCAACTGCACTGACAGTCCAAAAGAGCACCGCACACAGGCCCACTCCCCTACCCAGGTCCAAACCCCCACTCCCCCAATATATTTTTATTATCTACTATTCAACACTTTATCACTACATTCCGTTCCTCAAAAAACTTATAAGAGCTCCAAGAAAGAGTGGGATAATAGGCTAAGTGTACAAAAGGATAAGATTGTCAATGGAAAAGACTTGAAAATCATGCGCAGTGTAAAACAGATTATTGATTTACTGGGCTCATTATGCTCCCCTGTCCTGATTTCCCCCCACAAAACCTGCTCATAGTAAACTTCCATAAAGAAATAAACAGAACTCCAGCCATGATTCCACCCTTTGTTCAAAAGATAATTATGAATGACAAAGGCCATTCACAGCTCAGCCCTGCCGAGAATGGCAGCACGGTAGCATTGTGGATAGCACAATCGCTTCACAGCTCCAGGTTCCCAGGTTCGATTCCGGCTTGGGTCACTGTCTGTGCGGAGTCTGCACATCCTCCCCGTGTGTGCGTGGGTTTCCTCCGGGTGCTCCGGTTTCCTCCCACAGTCCAAAGATGTGCAGGTTAGGTGGATTGGCCATGATAAATTGCCCTTAGTGTCCAAAATTGCCCTTAGTGTTGGGTGGGGTTACTGAGTTATGGGGGTAGGGTGGTGGTGTTGACCTTGGGTAGGGGGTAGGGTGCTCTTTCCAAGAGCCAGTGCAGACTCGATGGGCCGAATGGCCTCCTTCTGCACTGTAAATCCTATGTAATTCTATGTAATAATTGGAGGAGTAAACCATTCAGTCCATGGAGTGTGATCTGTCCTTTGATAACATTATACCAGGGACTACAGCTCAAAAGTACTTAATTGGCTGTAAAGTTCTCTGGGACATTATGAAAGGCGATGTAAAATGTTGGTTCGCTCATTACACCTGCATTTATTTATTTATTTTTTATAAATTTAGAGTACCCAATACATTTTTCTAATTAAGGGGCAATTTAGCGTGGCCAATGCACCTACCTTGCACATTCTTGGGCGGCGGGGGCAAAACCCACGCAAACTCGGAGAGAATGTGTGAACTCCACACGGACAGTGACCCAGAGCCGGGATAGAACCAGGGACCTCGGTGCCGTGAGGCAGCAGTGCTAACCTCTGCCCCAGTGCCGACCCATTACTCCTGCCTTCAGTAGTAGTCAGAGCGATTGCCGAAATCTCCCATTGCAGATCTTCTGAGGATAATTAATCACAGCAATCAACTGACCTTAGGAAAGTGGTTATGAAGAAGTCACCACATTTACAAAACAGTTCAACTTTGTAGCTAGCAAACCTTACCATTGACATCTCTGGCGCCAACACAACATTATGCCATATCTGCCCCTTCTACGCTATTGACACTATTCCCAGCACTTGCCAATCAGACATCTAATAAGTCAGGAAAAATGTAGATTGAATTGTTGATCTGAGTTTTTCAGAGACGAACGATACGTGGTACAACAATTCAGTACAGCCTTAACTCATCTGGACCGTTTCCCCTTCCCCAGAAAGCTGTCATATAAATGGGTGTTTTAGACTGTCATACAAATGGTGCTGTAGACTGTATATTTTCAGCCTACCACAGTTCCATTTGATTTTACATTACATTTGTACTAAATAAATGGGCAAAATAGTATTTTTTAAAAATTAAAATTGTTGTTTTAGGTGAGAGAGAAGCAGGCTAATTAAGTAATTAATAAATAAGAAACTCCAACAGTAAAAAAGAATATGGCAGCAATACCCTGAGAAAAATTATTTCTAGAAGCACTTACGTCATCTAATTGAGTTTCTATAAAGGCCCTTTGTAGTAAAAATTCCAAATGCTGTTTCTCTGAGATTTTGATAGATTTTCTTTAACCAGTTACAATGGATGATCAGGAATCCCCCCCCTCCCCCCCAAGCCTCTGGTACATCAACACAATGGGCAGCCACTTCCAGAGGCTCTTCGTCTGAATGAGACGGAGCAGGTGGGTGGTCTCCAGAGCTGTTCTGGGTACTGGGATATCCCTGCCTCTAACAGCTGCAGGGACAGGTTTGTGACATGTTCCCCAGAAAATGACTCCAAGTTTAATCTCGAGCTACGACCAACCGAGGTGTGTGTCTCTGCACTGAGGGAGGGTGTGTATGAGCACTGTTGGTTCTTTGTGAGCCAACTTCATCTTCAGGCATGCTCTGAGCTTTTCTCCACTGCGTGGATGGCCTCAGTCTGCTGGTGCCTGCACTAAATAAATTACAGTTTTATTGGATGAGTTGAAACTATTTCAGAGTACATATGATTCCCTGTGATTGTCAGGATTTGATGAAGCGATGTGTTATATTACTTGGGAGTAATATTTGTTACTCATTTGTTTCTGCCGAGTTGAACTTAACTTAACTGATGAATATTCGAAGTCGTCCAGTGATAACAAATAATATTGAGTAACTAATCAATTTATTTGTGAGTTCTTTTCTTCAATACTTTTACGAGTGGTCGAGTTAAACAAGATAGATTTAGATTAACAATGAACAATATATTTTACACTCTGAGCTTGCTGTACTTCTGCCCTCTAGCTACAACACATCCAAAGAAAGTGGGAAAACAGATCGTAGTTGTTTATATACCCCCTGTTAGTGTTGCCCTCTAGTGATCATCTGACAGTACTGACTACACATTAACCCGTCACATATTTACATATACAGAGATCACTACAATGGAGCTGAGATCTGTATAAGGTTGTTGGGAGAGGCCATTCTCTGTCGCTACAGGAACAATCCCTGACCTCCCCAGAAAGATCGGTTACAGCATCCTTGAATTCTCTGCTGCTCCTCCCCCTGGTCTAGGCTTGCTCACATTTGATGTATGCCACCTTGCCCTGTATCAAGATGTACGAAAGGCATGTTATCAGAGAAATGGGGCAGAGATTGGGTGAAATGTAAGTCCCATATGCATAGTGCACCCTCCCCAGAAGAGCCAGGGATGGAGTATGAACAATATGACAGATGAAAAGTTGGTGATGTGAAATTGTCAATGAGAGTATGAATGCTGATATATGTCCCACGCGAGTGAATGTGTGAGATCCATAAAGAGAGTAGCTGTTTCAGTCCATGATGTCATGCTGAGAGTTGGTACTGGAGGGAGTTGAGAGGGGTCTTACCCTGGTGGAGCAGATGAGATCATTCACCTGTTTCCTGCACTGTGTGGCAATTCTGGCTTGGTTGCCAACCGTGGCAATTTTGGCGTGGTTGCCAGCCGTATTGACCTCCTGGGCAACAGCCTCCCATGGTGGAGAGGTGAGATTGCGGTGCTGCGTCGAGGCCTCCCTGGGGTAGAGGACATGCCTCTGTGCCCGGACTCCTTGAATTAAGGCCTGGAGGGCATTGTGGTTGAAACGGGGTGCAGACTTTTCCTGTGGCTGCTAGCCCACTGCCGCTGGTTGTCAGCCCTTTGCCTCTGGCTGCCAGACATCCTGTATAATCGCATGAGGACAAATGGGCTGGTAAGAGTGATGAGTGTCTTGCACTGGTGTTTAAATAGGACGCCCAGACCTTCACACCCGCTAGCTGATGACGGTGGACGAATGAGCTTCCGACCTGCCAGATTATTTGGAAAGATGCTCTCTCGTACATTATTAATGAGACTCCAAGTGTGGAATCGGGCGTAGGTTCATGTCATCCCGAGCAGGAACGGTGTTGTCGGAACCGCCCACCACTGCACTTAAAAAGAAAAGTGAGAATTCCGCCCAACTCATCAAAAATGTGTCTACTTTAGGACATAATGAAAATGAAGACTGATATTTAATTCAAGTGAATTTCTATAGCATTTAATTTTGTGATACTAAATTTTAAAGTGACACGCCACACTCCTGCCATATCACCCACACCCCACCTCACACAGCATCCAATTGGCTTTAAAATATTTAGAGATTCACTTACCATTTTTCAACCAACAAACTCAGTTGCTGCTCTGCTGGCCTTTGGTGGACTTTTCAAAAAGAAAATTGGAACAGCAAAGCTGCTTAAAGGTCAGAAGCTGCAACTCAATGAAAACAACCTAAAATGTGGGCTTTAAAAAAAATCAGAACTGTCAAGCTAACAGTTCATTATTTTTAAACTTGTCTTTCAGGTCTGAAGCTCATCTGAAGAACAATAAAAGCTCTACTTAAAACACTGAGGTCCCCCTCATCAAGCTTGGGCACCCACACTACCCTGGGCCTGAGTGTTGACACCATCTGCAACTCCCTCTTCTGGAACCATAGTTTGGTGGGAATAGGGTTGGGGGGAGCAACAGATGTGTTTCATGGGTTTTGTGAGGGCCACGAAGAATCCAGCACAAGTTGAAGGATAGAAAGAAATAACATTTATTTACAATAACATATATATACACAACAGCAGCAGCTACTCCCTTGCTGCTCACTCCTCTCTAGCTGGTTCCAAACTGCCAGCTTTATTTATGCAGGGAATCTGCTAATGATTTCTCCGACCCCCCCCCCCCCCCCCCCCCCCCCTCATTGGGGAAGCTCATACTCCCTAAAGATTGTGGGATTGCCATTAGGCCCCATCCAGTGGTAAGCAGGCAGGTTATAACATCCCTCCCCCCAAAGCCCAAGGAATCCTTGGAGATCCTGGCGAAGGAGGGCGTCGGACTCGTTTTGCCGCAGGCCGGACACCATTTGCATGAGGCGCTGGATCGGGCGGCATGTAACGAGAAGGAGAACGGCGCTTCCATGATGAGCGGCGTAACAGTTGTAAATCCACGGCCCGTGGGCCTGAGGACTCCCTCTCTGAGGCGTCCTGTGTCTCCATCTTGGAGTCAGAGTCCACTGGGTCCGTCATCTCGGCATCTCTGTCTCCACATGGTTCAGCAACGCCCTGCGCAGGCTTTGAGTGAGGCACCAGAGGAAGATTGTGAGGAATACTTTCCACTGTGTCTGGTCTCTGTGGCTATAGAAATGAGCTCCGGGTGCGGGGAATCTTTGGAAGAGATGGTCTTCTGGAACGAACATGGTCTACATGCTTGCGCTGAAGACAACCCTGGGCTTGCACCTGGTAAGAGATAGGGTCTGTTCAGCGAAAGGTAACGCCAGAACTGGGCACCACCATCAAAATTTCGAACGAACACTGGGTCACCGGGCGCAAATTGCCGAATCAGCCGATGCCGAGAAAAACCATGCCCCTGCCGTTCTTGGGTGCGGCATTTTGCACCAATGTCCGGGAAAACCATGCTAAGGCGGGTGCGATGTCTCCAGCCCATTAGAGTTCCGCAGGAGCTACCCCAGTCATCGCATGTGGAGTGGTCCTATATGAAAGCAAAAATCGAGCCAATCTCGTGTCCATAGACCCGGAAGACTGCTTCTTCAGGCCTCGTTTGAATGTCTGCACTGCGCGCTCCGCCAACCCATTGGAAGCCGGGTGGTATGGAGCACTGCGGATAGGGCGTATGCCGTTCGTCTTCATGAACCTCGCAAACTCCTCACTTGTGAACGGAGGTGCTGTTGTCCGTGACCAGCACCTCAGGGAGGCCATGCGTACTGAAAGACAAACGCATCTTTTTGATTGTTGCGCAGGCCGTTGTGCCTACCATCTTATGCACCTCTAACCATTTAAACTGGGCATCGATTAATAGAAGGAACATGGATCCTTGAAAAGGGCCGGCGAAATCTGCATTTAAGCGCGCCCAAGGCTGCCCTGGCCATTCCCAGTGATTTAGGGGCGTGGCTGGCGGAAGCTTCTGATGCTCCTAGCAAATGCAGCAGTTTTGGGCCACCTTCTCAATGTCGGTTTTGAGGCCTGGCCACCGGACATAACTCCGGGCCAACATTTTCATTTTGGTCACACCCACATTTTCATTTTGGTCACACCTGGATGCCCATTGTGCAAGTCCCTTTGTACCAGCTCCTGTCCTTTTTCCGGGACAATCACACGGATCCCCCACAAGAGGATACTGTCTTCCATGCTAAATTCTGATAGCTTGGAGGAAAATGCCCGCAACTCGCCTGGGAGCTGTCTATGCTGTCCACCCTACAGGACTATGTGCCGAACCTTTGACAGGACTGGCTCCATCTGGGTCCACTCTGTGATGCCATGACAGGCAAGGAGTCCATAAAATTTAGGGTTGCAACCACCTCACCGGTCGTGGGGGTCAACATGGGGACGATCGGTAAAGGCAATCGGCTCAGTGCGTCGGCATTCGCTATCCGGGTTCCTGGTTTTGTGCTCCAGAGGATACTCGTAGGCAGCTAGCAACAAATACCCAGTGTTGGATCCGTGCGGAAGCAATGGGCGGTATTGGCTTATCCTCTCGGAAAAGTCCCAGCAGAGGCTTATGATTAGTCACGATAGTGAAGTGGAGGCCATACACATACTGGTGGAAGCGTTTCACCGCAAAGACCACCGCCAGGCCCTCCTTCTCGACCTGCGTGTACTTCTTTTCCGCTGCAGTCAATGTGCGGGAGACGAAAACTATCAGCCGCTCGGCCCTGTTCTCCATCTTGTGGGACTGGACGGCCCCAATACCACACACGTGATGAGCGAAGGCTTTCCAGGATCATAGTGGGTTAGTAACCCAGATGACGTCAATTGTTGTTTTACCCGCCGAAAAGCGGTTTCTTGCGGCTGACCCCAAACCCAGGTGTGATTCTTCTTTAGCGGAAGGTACAACAGGGCCAGCGTAGTTGCCAGATTAGGGAGGAACTTTCCGTAATAGTTTACGAGGCCGAGAAACGAACGAAGATGCAAAGTGTCTGTCGGGGCGGGGGCCTGTTGAATTGCGCACACCTTCTCTACGACAGGGTGCAAACCTTTGCAGTCCACCTGATAACCCAGGTAGACTACTTCCTTCGCCTGATAGGTGAACTTTGTGCGACGTAAACGGATTTCAGCCTCTGAAAAGCATCTAAGGATAGCCTCCAAATTTTCCAAATGTTCCTGCTCCGACGTCCCTGTAATCAAAATGTCGTCCAAGTAGACAGCGACATGCGGTAAACCTCTCAAGATGCCCTCCATGACGCGTTGAAAAATAGCGCAGGCAGAGGATACCCCAAAGGGCAACCGCGTATATTCATGGGAATTCAACCATTACAAGCTGGCCCCAGGAAACCATGCTTTAGTTAGAGGTGCAATTTCCTAAGCATCCTCGAAGTAGCTTTCAAACCAATCCAAAGGTCGAACCTCTATTTGCAATGCAACTGCTCAAGATTTCTTGGGGATGAGATTTGTCTTATTGAAATAAATTTGTAGTCGGATCAAGATCTACAAATACTCCTCCAAATACTTTAGAAAGGCCAGAATTACTGAGCAATTTAAAGTGGGCTATGCTGACTGAGGTCAAGGACACAGCATATCACAAAGGAGAGAAACAATTGAAAAGATGCCAGATGTCTTATTTGGATGTGGAGGACTATGAGGTTGGAGGATTCTGGCTCTGGTGGTTTTACTGTAAAGAAGTTACTGACAATTTTAGAGCTCTATACGAGGCTAAATTAAAATTTCCCAACAGAATTTCTTCTGGGAATGCAGCAAGTCTTCTGAGATGGGTGGATATGTGAAAAAGCCTGCAAATTTGGGGCTAAAATCAACTACCCTTTAAAATTTTCTTTCTTTCTGTTTATAGGCTTGAGCGCACCATTAATCTGGAATAAAGAACTGATTAATGAAGAGGAAGTATGGAAGCCATTGTCAGAAAAAATGTCAAAAACTGGAAAGACTGGAGTCAATAGCTGTACTGTTGAAATCCAAAATGATTGCCTTTGAATTACAAGAGGCTGGATTCTCTGCTGTTGGGATGCTCCATTTTGCCGGCAGCCCGGCGGTTTCTCGACGGCATGGGGCTGCCCCACAATGTGAAACCCCATTGACCGCCGGCGGGGTGAAATAGAAATGTGGCACGGTGGGAATCCAGCCCAAGCTCTAACAATGAAACTGAAAACAGGTACATTGTGTTGTTTTTAAAAAAATAATGAGGTAGTTTACATACTGTCAAAAAGGTATGGACACAGATGAATTAATTGTGAAAAAGCAAAATGATTTGTTTCATGATTTTACATGTTTTACCTTAAGACTGTAGATCGAACACATGCAGTCAATCAAACTGGAGTAAAAAATTGTTGAAACCAGGGAGTGGTAATCCAAAAATGGCAGGAAGAAAAGACGCCATGGATGCGTTTGATGATGAGGAGCCATGGCAATCTCATGAGGAATGGCATCCAGCTGTTCTTTAAAGCCAATCAGACACCAGCAGGTCTGAATACTGCGACCTCTCTCAGCTCAGTTGGGAGGAAAACATTAATTTTGCTGCAGAATTTAGTACACCCAGCTAAACCTAGAGACAAGTCATAAGATGAGTTAATGGCTGTCTTGAAATAACATTTCACTCCCCCGTCCTTTATTAATAGCTGAAAGAGGAGTTGCCTCTTCACATTGTTTAAGTAAACATTCCAAAATCGTTTGGGAGATCTTGGTTAAGGAAGATTAAGCTAAACACGGCCATCGTGAATCAACTTGTTGATTCTACGAATGATCTTCAACCACTTCTGAGAAAGTATGTAAAGGTATTCGAGGAATCACTTGGATCCATGACTGGGGGCACGTGAGGAAGGGGACAATATTACACAATTTGTCGCATCACTGTGAAAACTAACCAAGTACTGCAAATTTGGTCAGACTTTGGATGATACATTTCGCAGCTGATTAGTTTGTGGCCTCAGGAATGAAGCCATCCAAAGGAAATTGTTGACTGAAGGTGCATTAACCCTAAAATCTGCGATAGAAATCGCAAAGTCTATGGAACATGCTGCGAGAGAAGCTCCGCTGATTGGAGTTTGAGCTAAGCCCATAAAGATGGAATCTATGAGAAGCACATCCACCAAGAACCTACCATGTCATCACTGAAACCAAGTAGGATATATGGAGATTGTTGGAGCAAGTAGAACAAATGCAAAAATTGTGGTAATGTTGGTCACATTGCCATGGCATGTTGGTCACGCCAACCATCATAGCACAAAAGAAGTGTACCAAGAAAACTACAACAAAGTCTACAGGGTGAGTTTACCAGTTATGTGATCCGACTGAAGACTCACCGAGTACCAAAGTGTCAAGTAAGTTCAAGGAATGTAAGCTCCACTAGCAGTACAAAGAGTCCAGCGATTATTGTGGGACTAGCCAAAATTAAATGTGAACACTGTTAAAATGGAAGTGGATATGGGCACTGCAGTATCACTTATACATGAATCAATATACCATCAGAAGTGACAGCCATTGCAACCATCTGATGTGATCTTAAGGTTGTGCCATTGAAGGGCTTCATGAAGGTGACTGTGGAGGTTAATGAGCAGCAAGTGGAGTTGCCTCTTCACATTGTTTAAGTAAACATTCCAAAATCGTTTGGGAGATCTTGGTTAAGGAAGATTAAGCTAAACACGGCCGTCGTGAATCGACTTGTTGATTCTACAAATGATCTTCAACCACTTCTGAGAAAGTATAGAACATAGAACAGTACAGCACAGAACAGGCCCTTCGGCCCTCGATGTTGTGCCGAGCAATGATCACCCTACTTAAACCCACGTAACCCGTATACCCGTAACCCAACAATCCCCCCATTAACCTTACACTACGGGCAATTTAGCATGGCCAATCCACCTAACCCGCACATCTTTGGACTGTGGGAGGAAACCGGAGCACCCGGAGGAAACCCACGCACACACAGGGAGGACGTGCAGACTCCACACAGACAGTGACCCAGCCGGGAATCGAACCTGGGACCCTGGAGCTGTGAAGCATTGATGCTAACCACCATGCTACCGTGAGGCCCCAAATGTAAAGGTATTCGAGGAATCACTTGGATCCATGACTGGGGTCAAAGTGAAATTCAAGATAAAGGCAGACAGCGTGCGCCAGACCACCATACCATGCTATTAGACCTAAAGGGGAAGAAGACCTTGAGGTTACTGGAGACAGGCGTCATTGAGCCTGTTACCACCAGCAATTGGGCAATCCAAACGTCCCAGTCTTAAAGAACGAATATGTGGGGGATTTCAAAATGACTATTAACCTTGTGTTACGTGCTGATCAGTCTCCTCGACGACTTATCGAAGATCATTTTGCAGGCCTCAGACGGCCAAATATTTAGCAAAATTGATCACTCCCAAACCTCTCTGCAAATTAACGTAGCTAGTAAGTCTCAATTTTTACTGACCATAGTAATACACAAGGATCTATTTCGGTATCAGAGTCCCCTTTCGGGATTACATCAGCACCGGCTCTCTTCCAATAATCTATGGATCAAATCATGAGTGGGATATTGAGTGTGCAATGCTACGTGATACAGGGTTGAATGATGCAAAGCATGTAATGAACCCAAAAGCTAATCTTGTAAGGCTGCAAACTACATAATCTCAGGGTCAAAAGAGAGAAGTGTGAATTTTTAAAATCTTCAATTCATTATCTTGGACACGTCATCAACCAAGATGGTCTTCACAAAGATGCTCCACGGCCGCAGAACGTGACTCAGTTAAGGCCGTTTCTAGCATTATTAAAGTACTACTGAAAGTTCGTACCGCACTTAGCAACAAGGTTGAAGCCTTTGCACACATTTCTCTGTAACAAACAAGCTTGGCTCTGGGTAAAAGGTTGTGAGGATGCTTACCAAAATGTCAAAAAAATAACAGGAATCAGATTTAGTGGCCCACTATAATCCAAAACTGAAGCTGCAGCTTGCTTACGATGCATCACCCTATGCGGTTGGAGCAGTTATCTTGCATCTAATGCCTTCAGGCAAAGTGCGACCAATAGCATTTACTTCCAGGATGTTGACTAGTGCAGAGTTCAACTGTGCTCAACTTGAGAAAGACACTGTCAGCATTATTTTTGGTATTGAAAGATTCCACTATTATTAACTCTATTGGCCGACCATCGTCCCTTAACAACAATCTTTCAGCCGCATAAGGGGATCCCTTCGCTTGCTGCTAGTCGATTACAACGTTGGGTGTTGATCTTGTCGGCACAAGATGATGTCATGAAATATCGTAGGTCTGATAAGCACACAAATGTGGACACTTTGTTGAGACTGTCGCTGCAAGATCAACAAGACCAAAAAGATAAGCACAAATCTGATCAACACTTCACCAAAATATTCTGTCACATGTGGAAAATGTTTTGGTAATGTCTTCTCAGGTGCGGAAAATTGCCCGAACAGATCCGGTAATGGGGAAGGTGTTGGGACATGACTCAAAAAAGCACTCAGACAAGAGCACAGAAAGAATCCAGACTTTAAACCTCACCTTTCCAGGCATTTTGAATTGACAACATAAAATAGAGTATTATTTTGGTATGTTAAGAGTAATTAGTTCACCTTGCCTACCAAGTAGAATCCTGGAACAGCTGCATGAGGGCCATTCCGGTGTAGTTAGAATGAAGGAGTTCATGAGAAGCTACTTCTGGTGGCCAGCTTTCTAATGACATACAGAAACGCTGTGCATTCAACAACACACAGCTCACTGGCAATACTGATGCCCAAATAGTGGAGAAAGTTGGGTTATGCCAATCCTGTGCTGCATTGAGAAATGTACCTTCAATACAACCTTTGCATCCACGGGAATGGCCTACCAGGCCATGGCAAAGAAGCCATGTCGATTATGCGGGATCAGTCGAAGGACACATGTTTTTGGTCATGGTTGCTGCACATTCGAAGTGACTGAAGGTTGTCATCATGAAATTGACAACTATGGAACAGACCATAGAATGGCTTGACGAGGCATTTGCAAGATTCAGGCCACCTGAACAACTATTGAGTGATAATGGTACACAGCTCACATCAGCCAAATTTGAGCATTACCTGAAGAGGAGTGGAACCCGCCATATCAAATTTACCATCCAGCTACCAACGGCTTAGCTGAGTGTTTCGTACAATCGCTCCAGCATGCAGTGAAGGTTTCAAGGGATAACGGGTCAACAGCTTTCTAATAACATACAGAAACGCTGTGCACTCAACAACACAAAGCTCACTGGCTATACTGATGTTTAAAAGGAAGCTACGCACACAGTTCGACCTTTTGACTCCTTCAATTTCAGAGAATATCAGACACAAGTGGCTAGAAGGGAACAACATTTCAAAAGCAGTCTTTGACCGTGGAGAATGTGTTCTTGCAAATAATTACACTTCAGGTGCAAAATGGAGTCCAGCGGATCTGATTTCATACACTGTAGTCTGACTATGAATGAATTTGACACGGCATGTTGACCAATTATTGTCTGCACGTGGTGAGAGCACAGAATCTGTACCAGATGCTTTCGCCACAGAGAGAATGGACAGTCACATGCCCGACTTGAGGCCTACAACTGCCAAAGTTATAGAACCTGTTATGACTAAATCATCCACACAGCCAGAGACAGTTCCTGAGTTGGTGTCACCAGATGTAACACAGGCCAGTGTACAGGAAGACACTCTTAGTACTCCTAAGAGCCAAGTTCCTGAATGTCGTGTTCTGCCAAAACAAGACTGTCCACCCAAGAAGTCTAACTAATATACATATTTATCCATAACACGACAATGTTAGTTATGACATGTGTTGGATATGTGTTAAAGTGTCTGATTGAGTAAAACATGCCTGCCACACAAAAAGAGTAAAGAGGGAGGGATGTTGTGTATCAGAGCAACGTTGGCTCATGTAATGTCACATGTTATGCTTTTATGTCATCGGAGCATTTTGCAGGCTTTTGTGGCGTTTCACATAGCACACCGTTTGAGGAGCATCTTGTAAATAAACCTCTTGCACTTTGTGATACGAACTCAATGAGTGCCACTTCTGATTCTTTCCCTTTGTATCTACAACAAAGAGGAGAACATTTATGGTCACACCTATTCTACCTTTTTCCTCAGTGCTTTATTAATAATAATCATAATCTTTATTAGTGTCACAAGTACATTAACACTGCAATGAAGTTACTGTGAAAAGCCCCTACTCGCTACACCCCGGCACCTGTTCCGGTACACAGAGGGAGAATCTACAACGTCCAATTCACCAAACAGCATGGGCGGTATTCTCCCCCCCCACCCCCGCCAGGTAGGAGAATCGCCGGGGCGCCATGCGAATCGTGCCACGCCGCCTCGACACCCGCACGAGATTCTGTGAGGTAACCGTGCATGCGCTAGTTGGCGTCGACCCAACTGTGCATGCGCAGGACCCAAGGCGCCACGTCTTTTAAGCGGCGCCGGGTCTCTGACGCCACGCTGAGGCACCGCCCGCATAAACCGTGCAACGCCCCTACTAGCCCCATGGAGGGCGTAGAATAGGGGTCTGGGAATGGGCGCCGACGCCGGAGTAAAACACTCCGGTGTTTACTCCGGCGTCGGCACTTAAGACTCCCGTTGGGAGAATCCCGCCCCATGTCTTTGGACTATGGGAAGAAACCGGAGCACCCAGAGGAAATCCACGCAGACATTGGGAGAACGTGCAGACTCCGCATAGACAGTGACTCGAGCCGGGAATCGAACCTGGGGTCTTGGAGCTATGAAGCAACAGTGCTAACCACTGTGCTACCGTGCCGCCCTTTACACACAGTTCAATCACAATTGTCAACTTAAGAGTTGCACAATAGATTCACTTTTCATTTTTATTTGTTTCTTTCATATTTACTGTGTTTTTGACGCAACTCCTTCACTGAAACCAAAAGTGATTAATTTATATTCCCAATCATATATTATTTGAAAAGCTGTTATTTAGTAATTCAGGTTGCCATCTAGTGGAAAGTCCTGTCATTACCTAATGTACCAACAGCCTTGATTGCCTTTCCAGCAACAATAACAGGCAGGAATCACCGTTGAAAAACCAAGCATTACTACTTGGACTAAACATTAATTATTTCATTTGGTAAAATGTTTACCGAAAAGAAAAATAAATATTACTTCAACTAAACTCAGCAATTGGCTTTAGAAGGGATAGATTGTGTCTGAACACCCTCAAACTATTTTAAAGAGACAAGGACGAATTTGACAAGGGAACACCATGTGACACCAGGATTTCTAAAATTCCTTTGATAAAGTACTGAACAAGAGAGTGCTGTCCCAGGTAAGGTGAGGTTTGTCTCGAGTAATGTGGATGTGATTAGGAACTGTTTAAAGGGCAGGGAAGGTAGCGGCTTGGTTGGGTGACCTGTACAACTTCCTGCGGTGAGAGAAGATAAAGTATGAGTTAAGGGGCTCAGCAGCGGAGTTTGAGAAAAGGTGGGGGATGTTTGTGACTGTGTTTGAGGAGCTGTTCGTCGCAGGGGTTGGGGGAAGGCTGCAAAAAGGGAAAGATTTGTACAGACTGTATAGTTGATTGTTGGGAAGTATGGGCGGAATTCTCCGCTCCCGTGGAAAATCGAGAAGGCCGCCGTGAACTCGGCCGAGTTTCACGACGGCCTCGGAGGCCTCTCCTTGCCCCCTATTCTCCCCCGGGGGGAGGGGGGGGGGCTAGGAGGGCCGTGCCGTAAATCTTGGCCGCGGGGCCTTGTCGCTGGCGTCAATGCCCGGCGCGCCGAAAACGACGTGGCCGGCGCGCCTAATGGCGTCAGCTGCGCATGCGCAGGTTGGCCGGCTCCAACCTGCGCATGCGCGGTTGCTGTCTTCCCCTCCGCTGCCCCGCAAGACGTGGCGGCTTGATCTTGCGGGGCGGCGGAGGGGAAAGAGTGCGTCGCTTGGAGACGCCAGCCCGACGATCGGTGGGCACCGATCGCGGGCCAGTCCCCTCCCGAGCACGGCCGTGGTGCTCACTCCCCTCTCCGCTCCCCACAAGCGTCAAACCAGCGGTTGGCGCCATGTTCACGACGGCAGCGACCAGGTGTGGTTGCCGCCGTCGTGAACCGGTTGCAAACGGCAGGCCGCTCGGCCCATCCGGGTCGGAGAATAGCGGGGGCACTGGAGAGTCGCCATTTTGCCTCCGTCGGGCGACTCTCCGTGGTTTTCCGCGAGTATCCCGACCACGGACATTTGGCCGGTGGGGAGAATAGCGGGAGCACATCGACCGGCGTCGCGGGCAAAAACGGCATGGCCCGCTATT
Source organism: Scyliorhinus canicula (assembly GCF_902713615.1). NCBI lineage: Eukaryota > Metazoa > Chordata > Chondrichthyes > Carcharhiniformes > Scyliorhinidae > Scyliorhinus > Scyliorhinus canicula. The sequence continues at coordinate 151,381,281 of NC_052155.1, forward strand.
CTCCGAACCGGCGTGGGAGCGGAGAATGTCGCATTATGTTTCCTGGGGTGTTTATTTGTTGTAACCTGTTTTAATGCATGTTGTAATAAAATACATCTTTTGAAAAAGAGCAGGGAAGAGAGTTTGAAGCTCTTTTTTTTTATTTTTTAAAAAGATTTTTATTCACCTTCTTTTTCACATTGTCTCCCGAACTTACACCCATCAACAATAAACAATAATCAATAACAAATGCAATGTCAATCCCCCATATCAATAACAACAATCCGAAGCAGCACGGTGGCGCAGTGGTTAGCATTGGGACTGCGGCGCTGAGGACGTGGGTTCGAATCCCAGACCTGGGTCACTGTCTGTGTGGAACTTGCACATTCTGCCCGTGTCTGCGTGGGTTTCACCCCCACAACCCAAAGATGTGCGTGCTAGGTGGATTGGCCACACTAAATTGCCCCTTAATTGGAAAAAGAAATAATTAAGTACTCTAAACTTAAAACAAAATAACAACAATCCCATCCTCCCACCAAACCCCCAACCAGCAACCCACAACCAGCAACCCACATGTTAACATAAACAAATAACAAAAAGGAATCAGGAATCACCCATAGCCACCATTAACACATACAATCCCCCTTTCCCCAACCCTCCCAACCACCCCCCACCTTTAAGTTCCATTCAATCCAATTCTCGATAGTGCATAATGAATAACGCCCATGAATTGTAGAACCTCTCCATCCTTCCCCTCAGTTCAAATTTGACCTTCTCAAGAGTCAAGAATTCCAGCAGGTCCCCCCGCCACGCCAGGCCACAGGGTGGAGAGGTTGATCTCCATCCCAACAGATCCGCTTCTGGGCGATCAACACACACCTGCCTCCGCACCCGTTTCCAATCCCGACTGGTCCGACACCCCGAATATGGCCTCCCAAGGACCTGTGTCGAGTTCTGGGCAACGTTCACACACATCTTCTACCCCCTTAAAGAGCCGGCTCATCCTCGCTCTTGTGGTGTGCTCTATATGCCACCTTCAGCTGTATCAGCCCCAACCTCGTGCACGAGGTGGAGGCATTCATCCTCCGGAGCACCTCACACCAGAACCCATACTTCATTTCCAGCTCCTTCAATCCTGCAAACCGACCCCCAAGAAACAAATCTTTTAGTGTCCTAATTTATTTCTCCTCCCATCTCTGAAAATTTCCATCCCACTTCCCCGATTCAAATCTATGGTTCCCCCCGAATTGGCATTACCCTTGACCCTGTCCCAAACCGAAGTGCTGGTGAAATTCTCAATGAAGCTATTACTACCGGACTCCCCGAGTATTTCTCCGGAGCCGTCGGGAGCGGCGCCGACACAAACTCTCCTCCATTCTGACCCAGTTCCGTACCTTCTCCACATTCGCCGTCCAGTAATAATACATTGGGTTCGGAAGACCCAAACCCCCTGCCTGCCTTCCTCTCTGTAGAAGCAACTTTCTAATTCTGGTCATCTTCCCTCCCCATATGAACACGGTAATTATCCCTTCAATCTTTCTAAAAAATGCCGCTGGCAGGAATATCCGCAGGCATTGTAAAATAAACAGAAATCGTGGCAACACGTTCATTTTAACCACCTGTACCCGACCCGCCAGTGACAAGAGGGAAACTATCCCACCTTGCCAGATCAACTTTCACCCTCCCCCCAAACTAGAAATGTTGGACCTACGGAGACCCCCCAATCCCAAGCAACCTGCACCCCCAGGTATCTAAAGTGATTCCCTGCCCTACGGAATGGCAGTGCCCCCCCCCCCCCACCCCAGCCGAGACACCACAAAATATTCACTCTTGTCGAGATTTAATTTGTACCCCGAGAAAGACCCAAACAGACAAAAGCAGCTCCAGGATTCTCCCTATTGACACACTCGGTTCTGACACATTTAATAACAAGCCATTAGCATGTAAAGATACCCTATGCTCTATCTCCCCACCCCCCGCACTATCCCTTTCCATACCCCCAAACTTCTTAACGCGATGGCCGGTGGCTCAAATGCGATGCAAACAGCAGGGGGGAGAGAAAAGTATTCAGAGATGATATTTGTGTGGCTCCTTATACAGTAGCTTTACCCAGTCCACACATCTTGGTCCAATCCCAAACCGCTCCAGAACTGCCATCAACTACCCCCATTCTACCCAGTCACTTTCTCGGTGTCCAATGCCACAACCGCCTTTGTTTCCTTCCCCTTCGCCGATGCCAAAACCATGTTCAATACCCTCTTAACTTTCGAAAAGAGCTGCCTCCCTCTCACAAACCCTATCTGATCTTCACCTATCACCTTCGGGAGGCACTCCTCCAGCCTACCTGCCAGCAGTACCTTTGCCAATATCTTTGCATCCACATTTAGAAGTGATAGTGGCCTATACGACCCACACTCCGTCAGATCTTTATCTCATTTAAGCAACAGGGAAATCGATGCCTGCCCCAAAGTTTGTGGTAACAGCCCCTTCCCTATCGCCTCCTGAAACATCCCTACCATCAGCGGTGTCAGCTTATCCTTCAATTTTTTATAATATTCCACCGGAAACCCATCTGGCACTGCTACATTCTCAGACTGCATCTTCCCAATCACATCTTTTATCTTCTGCTCCACTATCGCCCCTTCTAATGTAGCCCTGTCCTCCTCCCCTAACCTCGGGTACTCCAGCCCATCTAGAAATTCCTGCATCTCCCGGCCTCTCCCAGGTGGCTCTGACCTGTACAATCTCTCATAAAGGTCTTGTTGATCTGATCTGGAGCTACCACCAACTTCCCTGCCCTGCATCTGGACATTTTCCCTTGCCGCAGCCTTCCTCCGGAGCTGACCCGCCAACATCCGACCCGCCTTCTCTCCATGCTCGTAAATTACACCCCTTGCTCGCCTCAATTGGCGTACCGCCTTCCTGGTAGATAGTTGGTCAAAGCTCGCCTGTCGTTCCTTCCTCTTTTCCAACTTCGCTGGGTCCCCATCTTCCAGCATCTCATCTATTACACTCTGACACTCCAACCTCTCCTCTTTGTCTAGCCTAGCCTTGATCGAGATCCCCTCACTCCTCACCACCACCTTTAGAGCCTCCCAGACAACTGCCTTCGACACCTCATCCGAGCGGTTGAAACCTATATATTCCTCGATTACTTTTTCAAGTAATCGGTACCCCAATAGTCCCACATCTAATTTCTACCCTAGTCTCTTCTCCACCCAATGCGGAGCATAATCTGATATTGCAAGTGGCGAGTACTCCGACCCCTTAACCCTAGCCAGCAGCGCTTTCCCCACCATGAAAACATTGATCCGCAAGTATACCTTATGGACTGCTGAGAAAAACGAGTACTCCTGCTCCCTCGGGTGCAGAAACCTCCAAGGGTCCACCCCTTCCACCGTTAGTCCAGCCAACGCCTTCGCCACCCTCCCCGACGGGTCTAGTGAGCACGGCCGTGACCTGTCCAACCTTGGCTCCTGCACCAAGTTCCAGTCCCCCCCAACAGGAGTCCAAGTCCGGGATGGATCCATACACCTACTTCGCGAATTCCCCCACACACCTTCTTTGCAAATCCGCGTTTGACACTCTTGATGCAAATTTTCAAATCTGCTCTGGCCACAGGAGAGGTGTCAGCGGACTGGAGAACAGCTAATGTGTTAGCATTATTGAAGAAGGGAAGTAGGAAAAAAAACAGGTAATTACAGGTCAGTGAATCTAACTTTAGTGTTAGGGAAATTGCTGGAAAAGATTCTGAGGGATGGAATTAACCCTTATTTGGAGAGGCAAGAATTAATCAAGGATAGTGAGCATGGCCAGAGGGAGTTTATGTCTCACAAATGTGAGTCAATGTATCATGGCGGTGACTAGGTATGTAGCTGAGGGCAGTGCAGTTGATGTAGTGTACAAGGTCACGATGGAAGACTGATCAAGAAAGTAGGAACCCATGGAATCTAGGGCAATCTAAGTCATTTGGCAAATTGGATCCAAAATTAGTTTAGTGGCAGGAGGTAGAGGTTGGTGTTTGCAGTGTACATTAATGATCTAGACATGGAAGTAGGAGGTATGATCAGCAAATTCACAGATGACCTGAAAATTGGTGTGTGGTAAAGAGTGAGGAGGAAAGTCTTAGGATTAGGGCTGGTCAGATGGGCAGAACAGTAGCAAATGGAATTTATCCCTGAAAAGTGTGAGGTGATGCATTTTGGGAGGACTAACAAGGGAAGGAATACACAATGAACAGTAGGACACTGGGAAGTACAAAGGACCAGAGGAACCTTGGGGTGCATGTCTAAAGATCCCTGAAGGCAGCGGGACAAGTAGAAAAGGTGGTTAAGAAGGCATATGGGATACTTGCCTTTATTAGCCATGGCATACACTATAAGAGCAGAGAGGTTACGAAAATCAGTTTATAATGCTTGTTAGGACACAGCTAGAGTACTGTGTGCAGGCCTGGTCAGCACACTACAAGGACAAAATTGCACTAGAAAGGATGCAGAGAGGATTCAGCAGGATATTGCATGGGCTGGAGCATTTCAGCTATGGTCAGAGGCTGGTTAGGCTGGGGTTGTTTTCCTTAGAGCAGAGCAGGCTGAGGGAGAACCTGACTGAGATATGCAAAACTATATAGAATAGTCAGTAGAGGGGTCAATAACCAGGGTTATAGATTTAAAGGTAAGGGGCAGGAGATTTAGAGGGCATTTGAGGAAAAATATTTTCACCCACCGGATGGTGGGAATCTGGAACTCACTACCTGAAAAAACTCTATGACACTTTTAGAGGTAGTGTGCCTCAGAGGTCTGTGTTGGATTTGAAAGGGTCTTTGTTCCGTCTATTTTTTTAAAACTTTCAATGTGCAATACCTTGCATTTGTCCACACAGAACTGCATTTACTTTTTTTTGTTATAAATGTATTTTATTACAAACATGCATCAAGGCAGGTTACAGCCAATAAACATCCCAGGAAACATGCTGCCCAACAATCAACTATACAGTCTGTACAGATTTTTCCCCTTTTTCACCCCCCCCCCCCCCAACCCACTCCTCTGCGATGAACAGCTCCTCAAATACAGTCACAAACATCCCCCATCTTTTCTCAAACTCCCCTGCTAAGCCCCTTAACACATACTTTATCTCCTCCAACCGCAGGAAGTCGTACAGGTCACCCAAAGAAGCCGTAACCCCCGTGGCAATGCCGACCTCCACTCCAAAAACATTTGCCACCATACGATCAGAGAGGCGAAAGCCACGACATCGACCTTCCTCCTTTCCATGGGCTCCGGCTTTTCTGAGACCCCAAATATCGCCACCAAAGGGTCCTGGTCCACCTCCTCCTCCACTATCCTGGCTAAGACCGCAAACACTCCCGCCCAGAATCTTCCCAATTTTTCACAACATGTGCACGTGATTCGCTGGCCCCCGCCCACACCTCTCACACTCATCTGCTACCCTCTGAAAGAACCCACTCATTCAATCCCGAGTCATATGCACTCTGTGCACCACCTTAAAATGAATCAGGCTCATCCTTGCACACGAGGAGGTCCCATTTATCCTTCGCAGTCCCTCACTCCATACTCCCCAATTGATCTCCCCTCCCAACTCCGCTCCCCATTTCTCCTTGATCTCCACCACCCATTCACCTCCCTGCTCCTCCAGCAATCCCCAATCCCCAATTCTTCCTTCTCCTTCGACATCCGGAAGCAGCAGTCACTCCAGCAGGGTGTATACCGACAACCTGGAGAACCCCCTCCAGGCCTTTCGCGCAAAGTCCCTAACCTGCAGATACCTGAACTCACTACCCCTCATCAGCTCTACCCTCTTCTTTAGCTCCTCCAGACTGGTAAACCGTTCCTCCAAATACAAATCCCTCACTTTGACCAGCCCCACTTCCCTCCCCCTCCTCTATACTATCCAGCCCCCCCCCCCCCCCCCAGTTCAAACCCATTATTCTCGCACAGCGGCATTAGCACCGACATCCTTTCCATCCTAAAATGCCTCCTCAGCTGATTCCATATCTTCACTGGGAACTACACCAAAGCTGCCGTCACCATAGCCCTCAAACTAGACCCCTTCAAGATTCCTCCTCCATCCTAACCCACTCTACCTCTTCGCCTTCCCACTACCGCCGCACCTTGTCTACATTGGAACTGCATGTACAACTGATCACACCATGCTCAAATCCTATGTGTAAGGGCCCTCCTTTTAATCCCCGTCTGTCCCTTGTTTTTCCTTTTAACTTCTGTTATTCTGATATTTTCAATTTCTGTACTTGGACAGTTAATGGCACCTATACCTTTAAGATGGACTTCTCCTTTAATTTAAAATAAAGGAATCTCCAGCAGGATGATCTGACATCAGTGACTACTCATCTTGATGGATTTGGCTGGGCCAATGAGCTGTTTCAGAAATTCCAGGGTTTAATTGATAATCTATGCTGAATGGTGTTGACTGTTCTGGAATATTCCTTCCTCTGTGAGACTATTTCCAGTTTTAGTTTCGTTTTGAACTCAAGAGTTTTTGAACTTTGGGATTCTCCCTCCCTAAAAGAGATTCTCATTCACTCGATTGGAGACTCTGTTTTCTCCTCAATAAAGATGGAGGATATTCTAGTGAGTCTGGAAACTAATTATAATCTTATAATCTTCATTACTGTCACAAGTAGGCTTACATTAACACTGCAATGAAGTTACTGTGAAAATACCCTAGTCGCCATACTCCGGTGCCTGTCAGTAATTAAAAAACCCTTTTAGAAATCTTGTGTGACCTCAGAAAGGCTGTAGGTAATTCTGGTGCAGTTGGAAACAAATAAGAATTGCACAGGTCTGAGGCTGTTCTTTTGGAGTGAAGGCCCAGATTAGTAAAAGTTAGACTTCCCCATAGGGACTCCAACAGCTGGGAGCTCTAACTGAATGCTACTGCCAGAAAGCCCTCGATAGCAATCACTTTGTGTCCTGGGATAATAACCTGCTGCAACAACTTTAACATCCGATGCAAGGTCACTCATCTTCCATTTCATATTTATCCTCTTATTATTTTTACCCCTTCCCGCCCTCTGCATGTGTCTGTCTTGTGTGTGTTTGAGTAGAGGGGCGGAATAGTAGGTTCTGGCTGTTATTCTTTTGTTTACATAATCGTTATTATAGTCACAAGTCTGCTTACTTTAACACTGCAATGAAGTTATTGTGAAAATCCCCTAGTCACCATCCTCGGCACCTGAGGGAGAATTCAGAATGTCCAAGTCACCTAACAGCACGTCTTTCGGGACTCGTGGGAGGAAATTGGAACACCCGGAGGAAACCTCCACAGACACAGGGAGAACGTGCAGACTCCACACAGACAGAGACCCAAGCCAGGAATCGAATCTGGGATCATGGCGCTGTGAAGCAATGGTGCTAACCATTGTGCTACCATGCTGCTATTATCACTTATCACTATTTTTGTAACAAATAAAGTTATTGCGTGTTTCACTTACAAATCTGGTGCCTGTAAGTCATTGGAGCAGTCAAGGGTCAAAGATCTCAGAAACATTATACAAATTATTGGTAATTCACTTGTGTTGGACTCCGGGCTTTGTGGGGTTGGAATCGACCACACACTAGCTCAGTGGTCGTAACATATGAAACTGTAGGACATTTGCTGCAAACTGAAAGCATTGCCTTTCCCATCTCCTTTCTCTGCAGGGTGACAGTAACATATCAACAAGAATAGGCTATTAGACCTTTGAGCCTCGTCCACCATTCAATGAGATCTGTGACCCAATTCCATATACCTGGTTTTGTCCCATAATCTTCAAAACTTTCAAACAACAAAAATCTATCAAATTCAGGTTTAAAATTAACAATTGATCTACCAACGATTGGAAGAAACACTTGCATTTATATAGTCTATCAGTGGACATTCAAAGTGCTTTACAATGTTTATGGAAATTTCAAATATCTGCCATCGTTAGCGTAGACGTGTTTCCTAACTTCACTGTTAAAAGTCTGGCCATAATTCTTTTCCGGCTCTATTCTGGACTCCCAATCAGCAGAAATAATTCTACCTACCCTTTCTGTTCCCCTTAAATCTTGATTAAATCACCTCTTAATCTTCTAAATTCCAGGGAAAACAACCCTAATGTGTGCAATCTCTCCTTATGGTTTAACCCTTTGGGGTCCAGGCATAATTCTGGTAAACTATGCTGCATTCCCTCCCAAGGCCAATATATCCTCCTCACGTGTGGTGTCAAGTATTGCTCAGAAAACTCTAGATATGATTTAGAGGGCTTTGTATAACTAAAGCATGACTTTTACGCATTTGCATCCTAGTCCATTAAATAATCTGTTAGCATGTTTGATTATTTTCTATACCTGATTGTGACATTTTAATGATTTATGAATACTGATCACCTGTTTCCGAATTGAAATCCACTTGCCACAGTTTTTTCCATTCACTTTGTAGCATTATGCGCTTCTATCTATATCCCTAACTTTGTGTCAAGTGTAAATCTGGACATATGGCTTTTTATCCCTTGATCTATGGTGTTAATACAATGAATAACTGAGGTCCCCGAGATCCTTGTGGAACACTACTAGTCACATCCTGCAGTTAGAATACCTGCACATTACCTCTACTGTCTGCCTCCAATCATCCAATTGATTTCCTAACCAGGTAAATAATTTGTCTTCGATGTTATGGATTTCAACTTTAGTTGGTTTTCTATAAAGGACTTGATGAAATGCCTTCTGGGTATCCATGTAAATAACATGCATAGACATCCTCCTGTTAACTACTTTAGCAACCACTTCAAAAATTCCAATCAACTATGTTTATAAATGCCCTCTCTCATCATCTGAAAAATCTCAAGCTGTTTAGTCAAGCTGTTTGGATCAGAAATTGGCTAGCTGATAGAAGACAAAGGGTGGTGGTTGATGGGAAATTTTCTGACTGGTGTCCAGTTACTAGTGGTGTACCACAAGGATCTGTTTTGGGGCCGCTGCTGTTTGTCATTTTTATAAATGACCTGGAGGAGGGTGTAGAAGGATGGGTGAGTAAATTTGCAGATGACACTAAAGTCGGTGGAGTTGTGGACAGTGCAGAAGGATGTTACAAATTACAGAGGAACATAGATAAGCTGCAGAGCTGGGCTGACAGGTGGCAAATGGAGTTTAATGCAGAAAAGTGTGAGGTGATTCATTTTGGAAGGAATAACAGGAAGACAGAGTACTGGGCTAATGGTAAGATTCTTGGTAGTGTGGACGAGCAGAGAGATCTCGGTGTCCATGTCCATAGATCCCTGAAAGTTGCCACCCAGGTTGAGAGGGTTGTTAAGAAGGCGTACGGTGTGTTAGCTTTTATTGGTAGAGGAATTGAGTTTCGGAGCCATGAGGTCATGTTGCAGTTGTACAAAACTCTGGTGCGGCCGCATTTGGAGTATTGCGTGCAGTTCTGGTCGCCACATTATAGGAAGGATGTGGAAGCATTGGAAAGGGTACAGAGGAGATTTACAAGGATGTTGCCTGGTATGGAGGGAAGACCATATGAGGAAAGGCTGAAAGACTTGAGGCTGTTTTCATTGGAGAGAAGAAGGTTAAGAGGTGACTTAATTGAGGCATACAAGATGATCAGAGGATTAGATAGGGTGGACATTGAGAGCCTTTTTCCTTGGATGGTGATGTCCAGCACGAGGGGACATAGCTTTAAACTGAGGGGAGATAGATATAGGACAGATGTCAGAGGTAGGTTCTTTACTCAGAGAGTAGCAAGGGCATGGAATGCCCTGCCTGCAACAGTAGTGGACTCGCCAACACTAAACGCATTAAAATGGTCATTGGATAGGCATATGGACGATAAGGGAATAGTGTAGAGGGACTTTAGAGGGGTTTCACAGGACGGCGCAACATCGAGGGCCGAAGGGCCTGTACTGCGCTGTAATGTTCTATGTCACGGTAGCCTCACGGTAGCATGGTGGTTAGCATCAATGCTTCACAGCTCCAGGGTCCCAGGTTCGATTCCCGGCTGGGTCACTGTCTGTGCGGAGTCTGCACGTCCTCCCCGTGTGCGCGTGGGTTTCCTCCGGGTGCTCCGGTTTCCTCCCACAGTCCAAAGATGTGCGGGTTAGGTGGATTGGCCATGCTAAATTGCCCGTAGTGTAAGGTTAATGGGGGGATTGTTGGGTTACGGGTATACCGGTTACGTGGGTTAAGTAGGGTGATCATGGGCAGCACGGTGGCGCAGTGGGTTAGCCCTGCTGCCTCACGGCGCCGAGGTCCCAGGTTCGATCCCAGCTCTGGGTCACTGTCCGTGTGGAGTTTGCACATTCTCCCCGTGTTTGCGTGGGTTTCACCCCCCACAACCCAAAGATGTGCAGGGTAGGTGGATTGGTCACACTAAATTGCCCCTTAATTGGAAAAAATGAATTGGGTACTCTAAATTTATAAAAAAAAAAAAAAAGTAGGGTGATCATTGATCGGCACAACATCGAGGGCCGAAGGGCCTGTTCTGTGCTGTACTGTTCTAGGTTCTATGTTATCCCTAAACATAGACTCTAGCAATCTCCGGACAAAAGATGTTAGGTGAACTGGTCTAAAATTCCTTGGTTTTCTTCTCTTATCTTTTTTAAATAGTGGAGTGATATGCATGATTTTTAATCTAAAGAAATGGTACCTTAATCAAGAGAACTTTTGACTATTATATTTGGGCCACCTGCAATATTCTCACCTGCTTATTTTAAAATCCTAGGATGGAAACCATCTGGTCTTGGGGGATCGGTCACTCTTTAGTGCCATTATGTTTTTCATCATTGCTATTTTGCTTACATTAATTTTCATGAAACACGGTCCTTGATTCAATATTAATTCCCTTGGGATTTCTAGCATGCTGTTCTCGTCCTCTACTCTAAGTACTAATGGAAATTAATCATTCAACATGCCTATTTCTTTAGTTTCATTAACAATATCAGCACCAGTTTTCAAGAGGCCCACATTGCTCTTGACCACTGTTTTCCTAACATAATTACAAAAACACTGATTTTGATATCCTTGCAGATTTATTTTCATGGTTCCTTTTTGTAGCTCTTACTATCTTTTTTGTCACCCATTGCTGCTCCATGTATCTTTGTCAATTGACAAGATCTGTGCTTTCCTTTCAGTTTTGAGTGACTTTTCTAGTTTTATGTTGTCTCTTGCCTCTTTAGTTTTCTATGGGTCTTTTGTAATTAGAGCCCTTTGTCCAAGTGGTATAACTGGTTCTGTATATAAAATTATTTGTTTTGAACACCTTCCCTTATTAACACCACACCGTCTTTGCTCCATGCTTGTCCAATATGGTTGACTCTTAAATGCCCTCAGGGATGGGCAACAAATGTTGGACCAGCCAGCAAAGCCCACATCCCATGAACAAATAAAAAAGGAATCTACATTTATACAATCTACCATGCATTGGCCCAGGGAGCCTATACACAATTCCCAATACAGTCTTATATCTTTTTCTAATACTATAATTCTATCTATAAAATCACCATTACCTGCTTATTTGGTGTTATATCTTCCCTTACCAGTGAAGTACTTCCATGCTTAATTACCAAGACTACTCTGCCTCCTCTATCATTTTCCAATGGTTCCTGCAGAATTTATAACCCAGTATATTTTGTTCCCAGTCCTGATCATCTTCAGCCAAGTCGCAGCAATGGCTCCCATGCCATGAATTTGTGCTCCTTATTCTCAGTTCATCTCTCAGAATTTACAGTGCCGAAGGAGGCCATTCGAGTCTGCACCGGCCCTTGGAAATAGCACCCTACATAAGCCCACAGCCATAACCCAGTAACCCCACCTAACCTTTTTGGACACTAAGGGCAATTTAGCATGGCCAATCCACCTAACCTGCACATCTTTGGACTGTGGGAGGAAACCAAAGCACCTGGAGGAAACCCACGCAGACACTGGGAGAACGTGCAGACGCCGCACTGACAGTGACCCAACGGGGAAACGAACCTGGGACCCTGGAGCTGTGAAGCAACTGTGCTAACCACTGTGCTACCGTGCTGCCCCTGTATGAAGAATGCTGGTAGAATCAGGTTATAGTTACAGTGCAGAAGGTAATCAGTCAACCTGTCATGTCTGTACCAGTTCTCTGCACCCTTAGCCATGCATATGAAAACTTAATTATATTGTACTCTGACTGATGAAAAATCAACTTCCCGAAACCTCAATTATGTTTCTTTTTCCACAGAAGCTGCTTGACCATTTCCAGAATTTTCATTTTTTTTTCTACTTTAACTGTTTGCAATAAAATACCTGAAATGCCTTGATGGCCTAATTTGGTTCATCAGCAGCCTCAGTGACAGGATGCTTTAAGAGTATTACCCATCACTCAAAATCTTTTTCTTTTCTGTTGTGCACAGTTAACTACCCAATATGCACGGATTGTTGTTTTCTATACTAGTATAAACTATCTTATATTTTTCTACAATTAATTTGTGTCAGTCCTGAACCAATTTAGTTGATCTGAATAGATAAATTCTGCTTTCAGTAAGACATACACAAAAAAAATTCTGATGATAGGAAATCAAAAGCCTAGCCAACGTTTTAAATATATTTGGTTCTATGACTAATACTTTCTTATATAAAAGTTTATTATAATATATGGGCCATGCACAAATGTTTAGATAACTATTGAACAAAAGGCCAATTTCCCAACTTATCCATTCTTGAAAGCAACCAAGTGAGATAAAGCAGTTTCACATGCAACATGAAATTTGATATACCCAGGTTAAATAGGAAAAAAATTGGAGATTACGACGGAGTAGAATATAAAACATTTTATTACTTGTAGAACACAGGAATAAACATATTTCAAAATTTATCCAATACAGGATAAATGATTCAACTGCAATAGTTAACCACTCACCAATGCCTCTATCCTCGGACAGTGAATGGATAACTGAATCAATGTGTTGTCTGTAATCTGTGGAAGGAGAGAGATATTAGTTATTAAAACTACCAAAAGGAGGGACAAATGACCAGTCTCCTACCAACTCATTTACGAATAAATTAATTACTCCTTTGTACAATATGAAATAATGGAACAATATTGAATAGATTGATATTTTGGGCATGTAAACACATCATGGCAGTATCAATTATCTCTTTAATAATCACAAGTGAAATATTTAGAGATAAAACTTAGGATGATGCATCTTCTTTCAAGCTGCAATCTCAAATATTTTGTAAACGAATTCTGAGCCTAATTTCAACAATATCTGTGTTCTAAAGTTGGACAATCTCTGGTGCATGCATTGTAAAGATAAAACTTAAACAAAATCACTTAAAGTTACCATAAAGTGCAAACAGGTACCACGCAAAACACGATTTTGAGCTGTGAAATGGCAAGACTTCGGAAAAGCCCAGTTGCTCCTGAAACTGAAAGTTACATGCAGTAGATCAATTCAGCCCCTCAAGCCTGTTCAGCCAATCATCTGTATTTCAACTCCATTCACTTAATAACCTTAACAAAAAATCTATTAAATCAGTGTTTTAACACTTTCAATTTGGCCTAGCATGCACAACTTCCTCGTAGATAGTTCCAGATTTCTACGACTTTGTGTGAAGAACGGTTTCCTGATTTCTTTCCTGAATGGTCTACATTTTCCCCATCATTTCAAACACTTTAGTTCAGTCACACCTCTTCTATAGTCAAGGGAATAGAAGCCAGGTGTATGCAACATTTCCTCATAATTTAACCCTTTAAGCCCTGTGTCATTATAATGAACCTGCACTGTACCCACTTGGGCTCAGTATATTCTTATTCGGGCATGATTCACAGAACTGAATACAATTCTCTAGGTGGATCTTTCTAAGTCTCCAGGCAGCTGAAGGATAACATTCTCCAATTTGTATTCCACCCCCCTCAAGATAAAGGCAAATATTCTGAGCCTTTTTGATTACTCTTTGCATTTGTCCATTAGTTTTTCGTAATTTGTGAACATGGCCATCCAAATCTCATTGCTCCTCCAGTTCCTAGTTTCTCACCATTCAGAAAGTACAGCAATTTGTCTCTGATCAAGTGGATGACCCCTCATTTCCCTAGGTTGGCTTCTATTGGCTGCATTTTTGCCCACTCACTTAATTTATACATGTCCCTTTCTAACTTTCCATTTCAAAGTGTACTAATTACTATATATCTCCCAGCTTTGTGTCATCTGTAAACTTGGATAAATATGGTCAAAAGTAAGAGTAGGGCCAGTCAAGGACAGTGGTGGGAAGTTGTGTGTGGAGGCTGAGGAGATAAGCGAGATACTAAATGAATACTTTTCGTCAGTATTCACTCAGGAAAAAGATAATATTGTGGAGGAGAATGCTGAGACCCAGGCTATTAGAATAGATGGCATTGAGGTGCGTAGGGAAGAAGTGTTGGCAATTCTGGACAAGGTGAAAATAGATAAGTCCCCGGGGCCTGATGGGATTTATCCTAGGATTCTCTGGGAAGCCAGGGAAGAGATTGCTGAGCCTTTGGCTTTGATTTTTAGGTCATCATTGGCTACAGGAATAGTGCCAGAGGACTGGAGGATAGCAAATGTGGTCCCTTTGTTCAAGAAGGGGAGTAGAGATAACCCCAGTAACTATAGGCCGGTGAGCCTAACGTCTGTGGTGGGTAAAGTCTTGGAGAGGATTATAAAAGATACGATTTATAATCATCTAGATAGGAATAATATGATTTGGGATAGTCAGCATGGTTTTGTGAAGGGTAGGTCATGCCTCACAAACCTTATCGAGTTCTTTGAGAAGGTGACTGAATAGGTAGATGAGGGTCGAGCAGTTGATGTGGTGTATATGGATTTCAGTAAAGCGTTTGATAAGGTTTCCCACGGTCGGCTATTGCAGAAAATACGAAGGCTGGGGATTGAGGGTGATTTAGAGATGTGGATCAGAAATTGGCTAGTTGAAAGAAGACAGAGGGTGGTGGTTGATGGCAAATGTTCAGAATGGAGTTCAGTTACAAGTGGCGTACCACAAGGATCTGTTCTGGGGCCGTTGCTGTTTGTCATTTTTATAAATGACCTAGAGGAGGGCGCAGAAGGATGGGTGAGTAAATTTGCAGACGACACTAAAGTCGGTGGAGTTGTAGACAGTGCGGAAGGATGTTGCAGGTTACAGAGGGACCTTACAGATAAGCTGCAGAGCTGGGCTGAGAGGTGGCAAATGGAGTTTAATGTGGAGAAGTGTGAGGTGATTCACTTTGGAAAGAATAACAGGAATGAGGAATATTTGGCTAATGGTAAAATTCTTGGTAGTGTGGATGAGCAGAGGGATCTCGGTGTCCATGTACATAGATCCCTGAAAGTTGCCACCCAGGTTGATAGGGTTGTGAAGAAGGCCTATGGTGTTATGGCCTTTATTGGTAGAGGGATTGAGTTCCGGAGCCATGAGGTCATGTTGCAGTTGTACAAAACTCTAGTACGGCCGCATTTGGAGTATTGCGTACAGTTCTGGTCGCCTCATTATAGGAAGGACGTGGAAGCTTTGGAACGGTGCAGAGGAGATTTACCAGGATGTTGCCTGGTATGGAGGGAAAATCTTATGAGGAAAGGCTGATGGACTTGAGGTTGTTTTCGTTAGAGAGAAGAAGGTTAAAAGGTGACCTAATAGAGGCATACAAAATGATCAGAGGGTTAGATAGGGTGGACAGCGAGAGCCTTCTCCCGTGGATGGAGGTGGCTAGCATGAGGGGACATAGCCTTAAATTGAGGGGTAATAGATATAGGACAGAGGTCAGAGGTGGGTTTTTTACGCAGAGTGGTGAGGCCGTGGAATGCCCTACCTGCAACAGTAGTGAACTCGCCAACATTGAGGGCATTTAAAAGTTTATTGGATAAGCATATGGATGATAAGGGCATAGTGTAGGTTAGATGGCCTTTAGATTTTTCCATGTCAGTGCAACATCGAGGGCCGAAGGGCCTGTACTGCGCTGTATCATTCTATGTTCTATGTTCTAAGTACCCATTTATGCCAATTTCGTATCTCCAGCCTCCAAACCAACTTCCAGTCCATGTTGCAATTCCAAAGTTTTGCCAATTATCTGTTATGCAAAACTTATGAAATGCCTCTTGGGAAGTCCTCCTGGGATAACATCGATGAACACTCCCTTATCCACTATGCTGGTGAAATACGCAAAAAATTCAATCTGGTTAGTTGGATATGATTTATCCTCCACAAATCTGTGCTGATTTTCTATGATTAGCTCACATTTCCTCAAGTCACTCCGTCCCGAATGACAGATTGTAGTAACCTCCTTAAAATTGGTTTTATTTTGGCAGGTTTATAGTCAACAGTGCTAACTATTGTGCCACCCTGCCACATCACCTTTTTAAGAAAACCAATGTGTGGCAACTGCATACTTTTTGCGGTGATTTGAAAATGTAATACTGTTGAAACCTGAATTCATCATCATGGCATGGATGCACCCTCTGGGAACAAATACAATGAGGGAACACCTCAGACGGTAGTTACGCTACTTTTTTTCTGGTGGCTATCGGAATCAGAGTATATAAATCAATTACAAAACAAGACCACTGAAGAAAAGAAATCTCCACAGCCAACTCTCAAAAGATGCAGTAGGAGCATCCGATATAGAAAAGACCTACCACAACAAAGTTGGAGATGAGGAGCATACCAAGGCTGCAACATACTAATCGTGATACATTTGCTTTGCAGATTACATTATGCAGCTTCATATCAACACTATTGGGTTGCAGCACATCGTTTAAAATCATAAGTTACATTGGTGTACATCTGAGCATCCTTCTCTAATAGCGGTGTTGATGCCCCTCACAGCCTCAGAGACAGCTGGTGGTACTGATAACACAACCTCGAGTCCACTGTGGCAGTTTGTAACTTCTAAGTGTTGACATTTTAAATGTTGCTTCCAGACAGTTATGTTTAATGCATAATTCTTGCATCACTTTCTACAATGTTCTTTAATAATTACTGAGTAAGTTTAACTTTACAACAGCACAAGATATTTCCTTTTTCTTATAGAAGACTTGGAAAATACAATATTGATTCTCATAGTTGTTTCCTCTGCACATTTTGCAGGTAGTCAAATACCTTTCCATGTCATTAAACTAAGTTGATAGATATCTTGCATTGGCCACGTTCTCATCATACTTGCTCTAATGTGCCCCAGAATACTGGAAGCAGTGGGAAATTTCTGAACCTCTGGGTCTTATGTTCTTTAATTTCTGATATTTTAAAACAATAATTATACTGCATAAAACTCTGTTGTGAACATGGCTGAAGAATCCAGCCCGAAGTCTTTTACTTGTCTCAAACCCTCTTTTAAAAAAAATTTAAAGTACCCAATTCATTTTTTTCCCAATTAAGGGGCAATTTAGTGTGAAATGAATTATCACGAGTAGGCTTCAATTAAGTTACTGTGAAAAGCCCCTAGTTGCCACATTCCGGCGCCTGTTCGGGGAGGCTGGTACGGGAATTGAACCGTGCTGCTGGCCTGCTTGGTCTGCTTTAAAAGCCAGCGATTTAGCCTAGTGTGCTAAACCAGCCCCAATCCACCTACCCTGCACATCTTGGGTTGTGGGGGCGAAACCCATGCAAACACGGGGAGAATGTGCAAACCCCACATGTGACCCAGAGCCAGATCAAACCTGGGACCTTGGCGCCGTTAGGCACCAATGCTAACCACTACGCCATTGTGCTGCCCTTGTCTCAATCCCTCTTTATGTCACTGTTTAAATGTTATATCCAATCTTGTCATGGTGAATTAATGGTTTCGATAAAGAGGGGCTCGCACTGAAATGTTTCCCAAACCAAAATTTCATCTCAATTGGCTCCAGACTTTTAAGGACGATGCCCCCATCTGACTTTCTGTAAACCTCCCTGGGCTAAATGGGAGTGGGGCAGCAGCCAAAGCCTTCGAACTGGCCACCTTACACAATGCTTCCTCTACCTGTACCCATTCCGCATCTTCCTCTTTCCACCATTGCCAAATCTTTTCTATATTAGCTGCCCAATAATACTACAAAAGATTGGGCAGCTGCAACCCTCTCACCTGCCGACTAGATTACATAGAATTTACAGTGCAGAAGGAGGCCATTCGGCCCATCGAGTCTGCACCGGCTCCTGGAAAGAGCACCCCACCCAAGGTTAACACGTCCACCCTATCCCCATAACCCAGTAACCCCACCCAACACTAAGGGCAATTTTGGACACTAAGGGCAATTTATCATGGCCAATCCACCTAACCTGCACATCTTTGGACTGTGGGAGGAAACCGGAGCACCCGGAGGAAACCCACGCACACACGGGGAGGATGTGCAGACTCCGCACAGACAGTGACCCAAGCCGGAATCGAACCTGGGACCCTGGAGCTGTGAAGCGATTGTGCTATCCACAATGCTACCGTGCTGCCCCTTTGTAAAAATAGCCATTGAGTTCATGGAATTTTATTAGCCCATATATAATCCAAAATTATTTTATCCATTTTATAGAAAAATGTCTTGGTAGAAATATTGGAAGGGATTGAAACACAAATAAAAAATTTTAGAAGGATGTTAATTTTTATCGAATGTACCTGCCCAGCTAATGAAGGTGGAAGAATATTCCACCTTTTAAAATCTTCTTTTACCCCCTCCGCCAGGACTGTCAAATTACATTCATACATTTGTGACACAGTCATGAGCCACCTGAATACCTCAGTGCCTTTGGTTAGTTTGAATGGAAGGGTACTTGGCTTGTAGATTTAGAACAGTACAGCACAGAACAGGCCCTTCGGCCCTCGATGTTG
Organism: Scyliorhinus canicula; assembly: GCF_902713615.1. Taxonomy (NCBI): domain Eukaryota; kingdom Metazoa; phylum Chordata; class Chondrichthyes; order Carcharhiniformes; family Scyliorhinidae; genus Scyliorhinus; species Scyliorhinus canicula. The sequence continues at coordinate 151,400,034 of NC_052155.1, forward strand.
TGCCGAGCAATGATCACCCTACTCAAACTCACATATCCACCCTATACCCGTAACCCAACAACTCCCCCTTAACCTTACTTTTTAGGACACTACGGGCAATTTAGCATGGCCAATCCACCTAACCCGCACATCTTTGGTCTGTGGGAGGAAACCGGAGCACCCGGAGGAAACCCACGCACACACGGGGAGGTCGTGCAGACTCCGCACAGACAGTGACCCAGCCGGGAACCGATCCTGGGACCCTGGAGCTGTGAAGCATTGATGCTAACCACTATGCTACCGTGCTGCCCCAATCTCCCCATGTCTCCCCAAGGTATTTATTCAAAATATTTCACTTTTTGTTATATTCAATTTATAGCCCGAGAAGGTTCCAAATTTTTACCCTCCTTGATAAAATGTTGTTACCAGACGATTTGGGAGATGAGAAAATTACTAACTTTTATAGATGGCTGATGGACACAAAGAAGTAAAACAAAAATGGGATAAAGAGTTGGATACGGAATTGGAATGAGGGCTATGGAGTGAAATTATGCACAGGGTCAATACTTCATCTTCCTGTGCTAGAATAAGCTTAATACAATTCAAGATAGTACAAAGGACCTATATGACACAAGAAGTAGAAGATAAATGTGAGAGGTGTAAAGGAGGACCATCTAACCACGCCCACATGTTCTGGTTATGTCCACAATTAGTGGGGTTTAGGACCTTGGCGTTTAAAATATTATCAAAAATTGTGGAGGTGGAAATATTATCTGGACTTCTTGAGTACTGATAGAAGGGAAAGAGCTGATGTGGTGGACTTTGCCACATTGATCGCCCGAAGGTGAATTTTATTAGAATGGAAACCTGAAGATCTGCCAAAAATATCGACATGGTAGGGGGATCTTGTGGAATTTCTTAAACTTGAAAATATTAAGTTTGCCCTTTGTTACTCAGATGGAGAATCCTGGACGACATGGAAGCTGTTCTTGCCTCTATTTACAGACCCATTTAATAATAATAATCACTATTGTCACAAGCAGGCTTACATTAACACTGTAATGAAGTTACTGTGAAAAGCCCCCAGCCGCCACATTCCAGCGTCTGTTCGGGTACGCTGAGGGAGAATTCAGGATGTCCAAATCGCCTAACAGCACGTCTTTCAGAACTTGTGGGAGGAAACCGGAGCACCCACTGGAAACGCACGCAGACACAGGGAGAACCTGCAGACTCCGCACAGACAGTGACCCAAGCCGGGACTCGAATCTGGGACCCGGAAGCTGTGAAGCAACAATGCTAACCACTGTGCTACCATGCGCCCAATTCCCTCTGCAAAATAGACTTCATTAAACCTAATTTGGGGATAAGAATACTTTGTGTGCATCAAGAGGTGAAAGGGAGGGGAACCTAAAACAAATACAATCACCAGGGAAAGAGTAGTGAGACAATTATTACAATAGCTGACAAGTCGCTACACCTGATGGACTTCAAGTAGCTGTTAAGCTAGTAGATGTATGGGTTTCAACTTTCCAAAATTCCTGTAATTCTGGGAAGGTCCCACCATATTGGAAAATAGGGAATGTGCCTCCTCTATTCAAGACTGGAGAGGGACAGAAAACAGGAAACTACAGGCCAGTTATCTTAACATCAGTCATAGGGAAAATGCTAGAATTTATGATTAAAGAGATTATCGCAGGGCATTTAGAAAATCCCAATACAATCAGGCAGAGTGAACATAGTTTTGTGAAGGGGAAATCATGTTTGAGTAATTTATTGAAGTTCTTTGAAGAAGTAACGAGCAGCATGAATGAAAAGGAACCTGTGAATGTGGTGTACATAGATTTCCATGAAGGCACTTCATAAGGTGCTACATGTTACCACACAACGTAAGAGCTCATGGTTTAGGGGTAACATATTAGCATGATTAGTTAGCTAACAGAAAACAGGGAATCAATGTAAATGGGTCATTTTCGGATTGGCAAGATTTAATGAATGGAATGCCACAGTGGTAGGGTCTGAACTAGTTACAATCCATATTAATGGTTGAATGTTTGGTGGTTAAAGTTGCTGAAGACACAAAGATAAGTAGGAAAGTAAGTTGTGATGAGGAGGTAATTTATCTGTATCTCCTTGCACACTCACTTGAGTGGGAAACATTTGGCAGATGGAGTATAATGTGGGGCTTGTTCACTCTGGCAGAGAGAATTTTAAAAAAGCATATCATTGAAATGGGCGAAGAAATTGCAGGTACAGAAGGATCCAAGCGTCCTCATATTTGAATCATAAAAGGTTAATATGCAGGGGCAGCAAGTGATTAGGAAAGCTTCACAGCGCCAGGGTCCCAGGTTCGATTCCCAGCTTGGGTCACTGTCTGTGTGGAGTCTGCATGTTCTCGCCGGAATGTGGCAACCAGGGGCTTTATTGCAGTGTTAACGTAAGGCGACTTGTGATAATAAAGATTATTAAAATTAAAGGGAATATCATCATTTACTGCAAGAGGAACACGTAATATAAATTAGGGATGTTTAGCTACAATTATATACGGTAAGACCTCATCAAGAGTACAGTGAGCAGCTTTGGTCTCCTTATTTAAGGACATAAATATATCAGAAGCAGCTCAGAGACAGTTCACTTGACTGATTCTTGGAATTAGGGGGTTATCCCATGAAGAAAAGGGTAGACAGGTTGGGCCTGTATCCATTTGGAATTTAGAAGAATAAGAGGTGATCTTATTGAAACATCCTGAGGGAACTTGACAGGGTGGATGCTGAAAATACTGAAAAAGACTGAGATGAGGAGAATTTTGTTCTCTGAGAGTATTGAGTCTTTAGAACTATCTTCCCCAGAGACCAGTGGAGACAGAGTCACTGGACATTTTTAAGGTTGAATTAGACAGATTCTTGAATGAAAAGTTAGAGGGTCGGAAGGAAAGTGGAGTTGCGACCACAATCAGATCAGTCATGAGCTTATTGAAAGGTGAAGCAAGCTTGAGCGGCCGAATGGACTACTCCTGCTCCTGATTTGTACGCTTGTATATAGCAGAATTATACATTAGAAGATGGGAAAATAAATGGGACAGTTGTTTTGACTTGGCTTCAGAATAGTAACTACAGTTCAGGTAGAATATGTTTGTTATTTTTTTCAGAATTTGCAAATGCAATGTTTTAGCAAAGATTACAATTATCTAGGAATATGTTAGGCATCCAGGCAATGTTATGGAAAAGAGTACAGTTACGCACTGACGGCATAAACAACTTTCCAGTTGATACTGTGAGGGTTTCTCCAATTCTGTTCCAATAATGTATTAAAACACATGCCAAGAAACCTTATCCACTAACATGAATTCTTTCAGTGTAAAATTATGAAAAATTCTGTACTGTGGAAAATACCCAGCGGAATTGGGTTAAAATTGTTCAAAACTAATTACCACTACAAGAGCACATCAATGATTAGGAGTCCTGTAGACAAGGCGGCACATGGCACAGTGGTTAGCACAGCTTCCTATGGCACTGAGGCTCTGGGTTCAAATCCCGGCCTTGGGTCACTGTCTGTGTGGAGTTTGCACATTCTCCGTGTCTGTGTGGGCTTCACCCCCACAACCCAAAGATGTGCAGGTTAGGTGGATTGGTCATGCTAAATTGTCCCTTAATTGGGGAAAAAAAAAATTGGGTATTCTAAATTAACAAAAAGGAACCCTGTGGAAAATAACTCACTTCCTGATTCTCAAAAGCTTGTCCACCATCTACAAGACACAAATCAGGAGTGTGATGGAGCACTCTCCACTTGCTTGGGTGAGTGCAGCTCCAATAACACTCAAGAACCTAGACACCATCCGCGACAAAGCAACCTGCTTGATTGGCACCCCATCCACAAACATTGACTCTCCTTCACCGCTGCTGCACAGTGGCAGCAGTGTGTACCATCTACAAGATGCACTGCAGGAGCGCACCAAGGCTCCTTAGACAGCACTTTCCAAACCCACCATCTAGAAGAAGGACTGCAAACACATGGAAACACCCCACCCCCATCCCAAGCCAGTCCCCATGCTGACTTGGAGATATATTGACATTTTTTCTATTGTTGATCAGTCAAAATCCTAGAACTCTCACCCAATTAACACTGTGGGTGTACCTACATTTCATGGACTGCTATGGCTCAAGAAGAGCAGCTCACCACCACCTTTTCAAGTGGAATTAGGGATGGGCAATAAATGCTGGCCTAGCCAGCAATGCCCACATTCCTTGAGTGAATTAAAAAAACATAGGTCAAAGCACAAAGTATGATTCAATAATGCTATGCAGTGCCACAGATTTGAAAAATCCCCCTGTTTTAGTATTAGCTTAGGATAGCTACATGGCAAACCTCCCATGAAGATGGCGAAAATACAAGCAGATACAAATGAAACGTCGGACTTAAATTAAGTTCTTACCAGAATACACTCTTCCAGATCCATCTTTTCAAGGTCATGACAATTCTAAAATATAGTTCAAAAAATTAATGTTACTTTCAATAAGGTGTGTTATGGAAGCTACACATTTTCTGCACTGTACACATCATAGTAGTCATAAAATGTTAAGTTTTGCGTATACTATTTTGATCCTACTTGATTCAAAATCAGAATTACACCAACAGTCTATTAGGGCATAAAAAAAGAGCCAGACACTGAAGTTCATTTCTAGAGGGATAGAATTGAAAAGCAGGGATGTTCAACAGAATTGGTTAGATCAGGCTGAGTATTGTCCTGGTTTCCATATTATAAAAACTATATATAGAGGCACTGAAAATGGTGCACTAAAGATTGACAAGGATCATACCAGAGCTGAGAGGAAACTCTGAGCAGTTTGTTTTTTTCTAGAAAAGAGAAGTCCGAGTTCTCTGACAGATGTCTTTTAGATTATGAAAGAGTAAGATATAAAGATGTTTTGACAAATGGGAAAGCCCAAAACTCGAGATCATAAATGCAAAATAGTCACCATTAAATCCAATAGGGATTCATGAGAAACCTTTTTACTCAAGGAGTCATAAGAATGTAGAGCACACTATTACAGAATTATATGAAGTGAATATAATGCATGCACTTTAGGGAAAACTAAATAAGTACATAAGGGAGAAAGGATTAGAAAGGTATGATCTCAGGCTTAGATGAGGAAAGCTAATGTAAAGCATGTATGCCGGTTTCGACCAGTTGAGTCGAATAATCGGTTTACTTACTGTATACAATATATGTAACAATTTACAGGACTATTTAATCTTTAAAACAAAATGTTCAATTTTCATTCTTTGAAGCAAAGACACTGTTCACATATAACAGATTGGACAATATCTGTGAGGTCACTGTGCGTCAGGAAATCAGAGGATTTCTCAAAGATGTTTTGATATGCTATCATGACATTGAAAACATTATAGATGCAATTTCTCTCCCAATTCTACACAGTATTCAAAGCAGTCATATCCTTGAGACAGCAATTTATTTTGACTTCCAAATTTCAGTTATAACTGAAAGATAACTGCAGTTATCTCCTGAAATTTCCGATGGGGTAAACAGATAACAATATGGTATGTGCAAGCTGTCGACTGGAAGAATTAAGATGACACTACATGCTAGATAATCTTTCTTGGTATTTTCCATACATTGTCGGAGTGCATCCATGCGATGAATTGCTTTTAAGTTCAGTCACTTGTTATGTAGGTGAACACAGCATCCGCTGCCATTTCGTACACAATATTCCACAATCTGAGCTGAACGATGTGATCTTCACTGTGTAAGGACCTTGGATTAACGTTTATGTTTGACTGGTGGAAAGATGAATAGAAAGAAGGGATTATCAATCCACGTGGATGGAAATAACTTCAGTAGGAATCTTGGATGAGATCTAAAACACGATAGAACAGCTTGGGCTAAGAAGGATTTCATGTCACAGGAGTCAAGAGGTTCAAAAGGTGAAAATAAAGGTCCCAAGGAGAATTCAATGGCAGTCATAGAATTAAGATTTTAGACCCTTACAATGCAACATAAATTAGGTGGTATTCAGGAACCGCATTATGGAGAGCACCATTTACTGTACAAAAAAATGAAAACTAGTTTCTGTCACAGGTCTAACTTATGCTAAATATTAAGATCAACGAAAACACCTATAGATAGGCTCAACTCATTTCACAACTGAAAAACAAGTACCAAAGAAAAGACCATTATCGTAGAAATATTTTTTCAAGTCATGCGGCACTTAATTAGGCAAAATAGTACCTTCACTGTGCAAAAGTGATATCAGATGAGAGTTTTATAATGTTAGAAAGCCTCTCAAGACCTAGGTTGCAAGGTGAATACAGATGACCAGAATCAGCATCATAAGAACAAAGAACAAAGAAAATTACAGCACAGGAACAGGCCCTTCGGCCCTCCCAGCCTGCGCCGATCCAGATCCTTTATCTAAACCTGTCGCCTATTTTCCAAGGATCTACTTCCCTCTGTTCCCCGCCCATTCATACATCTCCCTTAAACTTTCTCCCGCTCACCTTGAAATCGTGACCCCTTGTAATTAACACCCCCACTCTTGGAAAAAGCTTGTTGCTATCCACCTTGTCCATGCCTCTCATAATTTTGTAGACCTCAATCAGGTCCACCCTCAACCTCCGTCTTTCTAACGAAAACAATCCTAATCTACTCAACCATAGCTAGCACCCTCAATACCAGGCAACATCCTGGTGAACCTCCTCTGCACCCTCTCTAAAGCATCCACATCCTTCTGGTAATGTGGCGAACCAAAATCAGTGAAAGGGATGCTATGTCCTTGACAAATAATGGAGTTGATGACAGATGATGCAAAAAGATAGACTGCTGGATAATTCCAAGTCCTGAAACGACCTGGATCATCTCTCATTATGCTGCAAATGGAAAAGCTCATGAATTGGCGGCTATGTAGTCCATTCCAGTTCAATTTTGTCCCGAGTGTTATCCTTTGGTCAGAACACCAATATTCATTTGTTCTATACTGGGAACTGTCTGAACAGATGGTGATTTCACTTGAACCATAGATTAAAAGTGGCCGAGAAAAGAAGATGTCACTCAAGGTTCAGTCCATTGAATTATGTGCAGTCTGTGTCCAGTGGTATTTTGACCAAATAACGTATCTGTATTTAACAAAGTCAAACACCTTGTTGAAATGATCACTATGGCTCCATTTATAAACTCCATCACCAAACAATCCCTTGCATCAAAGTTGGCGATGGAACCGTCTACACATCTGAAGAATGTTTTGAGTTGAATCACCAAATGAGATCCTGAGCTCCATCTACAGTCGCTGGGGTAATGGAAGCATCTTGAAGCATGACCAGGTAGACGTTTTGACTGCTCTTGAGTGAATCTCATTAGTCTCGACCTGACACTATGAAAATGGCTACTGCAATAGACAATGAACTGTTGCATGCCAATAATAATAGTAATCTGTTTTAAACCTGCTACCCCTTATCCTAAAACTATGAGGTCTCGTTCCAGATTGCCCCACAAGAGGAAGCATCCACTCCACGTTACTTTGTCAATATCTTTTATCATCTTATATACTTCAATTAGATCTCCTGTCATTCTTCTAAACTCGAGAGAGTATAGGTCTAAACTGCTCAATTTCTCTTCATAAGACAAATCCCTCATCTCTGGGATCAATTTAGTGAACTTCCTCTGAACATCCCTCCTCAAATAATGCCTTGCACAGTGCAGTTCCCGACTTTTCTATTCTATCCTTTAGCTACAAAGGCCAAAATTCCATTTGCCTTCCTTGTTACCTGCCATACCTGAATACTAATTTTCTGCAATTCACGCGCAAGGACACCCAGATCCCACTGCACCAAAGCACTCTGTTTCTCTCCATTTAGGTAACAAGTTGCCGTTCCATTTTTCCGACCAAAATGGATAACCTCACACATATCCATGTTAAACTCCATCTGCCAAACTTTGGCCCACACACCTCACCTATCTATTTGCATTTGTAAATTTCTTACTTCCTCATAGGATAATTCCTATCCCATCTATTTTAGTGTCATCTGCAAATTTAGCTATAATACCTTCCATCCCTAAAGTCAATAATATATTGTGTAAATAGTTGGGGCCCGAGGACCAAACTCTATGGCACCCCACTAGTTACATCTTGCTAACCAGAAAAAGATCCATTTATACCAACTCTCTGCCTTCTGTTGGTCTTCTGTCCAAGCTAATAAATTATCCCTAATCTTACGTTGTGTATTCACCTTTTACGCAGCACCTTATCAAATGCCTTCTGGAAGTCCAGATATACTACATCTACGGGATGCCCATTATCCACTTGGCTTGTTACATCTTCAAAGAACTCTCACAAATAAGTCAAACACGATTTATGCTTCATAAAGCCATGCTGACTGATAGATTGCTTTCTGACTTTCTAAATGTCCTGTTATTACTTCCTTAATAATGGATTATAACAATTTCCCAATGACAAGATGTTAAACTAACTGGTCTAGTTTCCTACTTCCTGTCCGTCTCCCTTTTTGAATAAGGGCGTTACATTAACATTTTTCCAATCACTGGAACTTTTCCCGCATGCAGGGAATTTTGGAATATTATATATTTTCCGACCTGTGCCTTCCAGCCCCACCAACACACTTTGTCCCTCTGACTCAAGCATCCTACCAATCTTCCTTCACTCCACAATTGACAGCTGTCGCTTCTGCTGTCAAGTCTCCACATTCTCGGATTCCATCCTTAAATCCTAGCCTCTCCACCTGAAAACCCATCTCTAACCAACTTCTTGGTCACCAATTCTAATTATTTCTTTGTTTGGTTCAGCATTCTATTTTCTGAAATAATGCTTTTGTGAAGCACCCAGGGATGTTTTCCTATGTTAAAAGGTACTGCCTAAAGGCAAGATTAGTGTTGCAGCAGTTACTGGAAACTGCTGTCCATGGTGTCTTTAAAGGGATCCAACACAAGCTAGTCATGTACACGAGGGTGTAAGCATTGTAACAATAAAAAGCCGACATTTAAAGAAGCATTTAGTGACTATCATAGAGGCTAAAGAAAGAAGGTCATAATTCTAAACGAGCCGCTTGAAACTTGGAAACTGCATCTAAGTTGATCAGGTAACCGTGTCTACTATAGCTAGGGGCCTAGCAATTGAATGATCTGAACCATTATTGCCTCCTTGAACTTTACTTTTCTGAGGAACGTCAACCATTTGAAATATAAAATTAGGTGGATTCCTCATCGTATTTTTGGATCTATTAAATTCCACCTGCTTCTTAGTATGGAAAGCCCAATTTTTATTAACTTATGCAATGTACAGCAGAGCTGCAAGAATTGCCACTAGTTCAAGATTCCCAATGTTGTTGGAGTGAAGAACTGCCCAGAAATATGTATGTTCAAATTTGACAAAGGTATATCCTCTGGTAAAAGTGCAATTGTCCACTCACTTCATTTCATCGCCTGGTTCCAGCTCTCACGTGCCTTGAAAGATTTCTGGGAGCAGTGCCCTGATGTTAGACTAAGTGTTGTTCGATGGGAAAGTTCAGCAAAGCCAACTGCATCCTCCGATAGAAGAATTAATAGAATTCAAATCTCGAATCAATAATGCCAAGAGAAATCTGCACCATATTTCGGCATGGAGCCGAGATAGCCAAAACCTAAGCAGAGCTAGAAACTGGGAGAGTGCCAAAGACCTGCAATGAACTTGAGAAGAGGGCTTTGAACACACCCAGTAGATCAACATCTAGGAGGGTGACCACCACCAACCTTTGGGGTATAGAAAGAAAGGAAGGATGAACCAAAGCTGTATCATGCTAATAGAGAAACCCATGCTAAATCAGGCAATTGACATGTCCTGATCACATAAATAAATACAACAGTTGCACCATGAACTCCTATTGAAGTTGATGACATTAAGTTCAATAAATTAAGCTTTCTCTGGTGAGCATAAGCTCAAAATGTTCAAACAAATCAAGAGTAATATATCTCATGCATTGAGAAGAATAAGTCTAAAATGTAAAAACAGAACATGCCGGAGTGGTCTACGGCATTTGCCATGGCACTTGTTGGAACAAAGATAAATTCATAACAATAACAGAGTGGTGAATAACAACTGATACCACACCTGAACAACTGTCCACAAATGCAGGAAGAAAATAATTTGGCAGAATAATGCCGATGAATGTATCACTGATGCAGGGAAAAGTAAACTGGAGTCTCACAGGTTTGGTTCTCAACATATTGTGCAGGAGTAGCAAAGTTCACATATACAATGCTTCCAATGTCATGACCATGTTAAAATTTCAACGCTATCCAATTTATCCTGAGTGATAATGACACAGATGCCTTTTACTGACACAGATGCCTGTTTACTCCATGAGTGATGTGGAGGTTGTCATGACTAAGGAAAAATTCAATGGCTCTATTTTAGTAAATGGCATTCAAACACAATAACGAGCACCTGTAAAAACTAAGAGTGTGTATCCCAAAAAACTTACCCTCGCTAAAACTGTAAATCCAGCATCTGTCAAATGCGAACATCGTGCCACCTCCAAGATCCTGAAAGAAAATAGCACTCAAATTATTTCTAAACACAGTCCTCAACAGATTATAGGAGGGAAATTATTTTTCATCTGCACATTCTTTCTAATCAATAATGTGCTAGCAATGTTACAACAATGTACAAAATGAGACAATGGGATTTCGGTGAGCAGAACTTAGCTGGTCATTATGAAGAAACAAAACAGGTATTTGTTTTTTATTGAGCTCAATTTCACTCGCTAGGCCAATGCACTTTAAACTTTCAGTAATTATTAGGGAGCATGTGAAACACATGCCTTTCTTATTATCATGTGGTTTCCCAACATATGGCCAATACAAGGTGAACAATAAAAGTGCAGAATATTTTTCAATATTATTTATATACTGTCCAACTTGCACTTGTCCGAACAGAATGAACTTCAAGGAAGAATTTCCGGTGGCAGTTCTGAAATTGCTCAGGAATGGAATAGGCACATTAATCATATAGAGAATCCGAAGTTTTATGATTCTAAACACTGCTTCACATTTGACTTAAGAAAGCGTTTATTTACTATTTACTCAGAATATTTCTTCAACCCAAATTTCAAAAAACCATTAAACCTCAAATCAGAAAATCCAACAATGGGCATTATTTTCCCAACCCATTGTGCCCAGCGCTGATCCCAATGTGCCAGGTAAATAGCGGGAGAGGCCAAAATCGAGATTTGTGCCAGGTGCAAACCATTTTGCAATTCATCCAGTCCACTCTTGATCAGGATCTTGCCCAAAATTGGCAAGAAACTCATTAACATTAAACCTAATTTGCATTCATTTCAATCTCATTAAAGAGATGGCAGTTGAACGCTACTGCCTCCTGCGAGTCACCCGACTCCCCAGCGAGAAGTCACATGGGCGTCGTTTAGTACTCCCCTACAAACGGGAAGCTGGTGCAATGGTTACCGAGTATGCAGCTCAAGGGCACCAGTGCTTAGGGGAGTAGGGTCCTTCTGAGGGGATGGTCGGGATGCTCAGAGTCAGGGGGTCACCCCTGGGCCAGGGGTGGGGGGACTTTGCGTCTGTGAGGCCTTCAAGCCATGTAGCTTCTCTCATAAAAATGTATTTTACCTCATTTCACTGTGAGCAGCCTCTAGCTTCACAGCAGGCGGCCATCTCAAATGAGGGATTAGCCTGGTTAGTTGCGAGAGCACTTCATGGTCCTGAGCTCCCAAGTGTCTCCTTGAAGGAACAGGTACCCTATCTGAAAGAACGATTAGCGAACTGGGTGTCCTGCAACCTTTGATGCCTGAACACTATGGGCGAGATTCTCCGCAAATGCGGAGAATCGTAAAGGCTGCCGTGGGACAGGCCATGACCCACGGCAGCCTTCACGGCCACTTCCGGGGCCGGTTCTCCCCCCCGGGCGGGGCTAAGAGCGAGGCCCCGTGCGTCACGGCGGCGCGGCCTTGACGACGGTCGTCAAGGCCGCACGTCAAGCGTCACGGTGGTTGACGCGGCCGATGACGTCAGCTGCGCATGCGCAGGTTGGACAACGGCAACCTGCGCATGCGCAGTTGGCGTCTTTCTCCTCAGCCGCCCGGCAAGACGTGGCGGCTTGATCTTGCCGGGCGGCGGAGGGAAAAGAGTGCGTCTGTTTTGGACGCTGGCCTGACGATCGGTGGGCACCGATCGCGGGCCTGTCCCCTCCCGAGCACAGCTGTGGTGCTCCCGTGCCAATCGGGCCTCTAGATGCCCCAAACGGGCATCTGCCGCCCATTTCACGACGGCAGCAAGCAGGTGTGTTTGCTGCCGTGGTGAAACGGGCGTGAAGGGCTGGCCGCTTGGCCCATCGGCCTCAGAGAATCGCCGCTCGCCGATTCGTGGCGTGGGGGGGGGGGGGGGGGGGGGGGGGGGGGGGGGGGGAATAGCGGGAGGGTGTGAAAAATGTCGGGAGGCCCTCCCGCTATACTCCCACCCGGCGTGGGGGGCGGAGAAACGCGCCCTATATCTGTACTTTAGGAGTGTCAGCACCATAGAGGCAGCTGCCAACAAGCAAACATTAAAGAGCAGGGCTTCACCACTGAGGACCCTCTTGCGGATAAAGAGCAAGTGTCTGGAGAAGCTGAGCATGAGCTCCATAAAGTTGCTGGCAGAGAACTAGAGTTCCTGATCTGGCCTGGAGTGAGTGTGCAGAGCATAGTTTGCAAGCACAACTGGTTCACTGGATGGAACTCAGAAAGAAGGCTGGACAGTGATGACAAGAGTGGGAGGGGCTTGCAGGATAGAAGGGTGCTGGGGTGGAAGACCCAACTGATCATCCATCTCTCTCCTTCTCCATTGCTTCCAGAAACAATAATGATTCGTGTTGATCCCGCAGTAGCTGCTTGTTGTGCTTTTTGGTTTTTTAAAAAATAATTTTTATTCAAATTTTCACATTTTCACAAAAAAGAAAACAGTAACAGAAAATTCAAAGAACAAAAAGAACAAACCGCTGCCCCCCCCCCCCCCCCCCCCCGCCCGCCCATATATACAAAAGAGAAACAATAAATAAACGGCCGTCGATAGCGAAGATTCAACCCAAAACAAAAACAAAGAGACCACCCCCCACCCGGGTTGCTGCTACTGCTGACCTTTTGATTTTACCGTTCTGCCAGGAGATCTAGGAATGGTTGCCATCTCCTGAAAAACCCCTGCACTGACCCCCTTAGGGCAAATTTCACCTTCTCCAATTTAATAAACCCCGCCATATCGTTGACCCAGGCCTCCAACGCTTGGGGGCCTTCCACTGAAGAAAAATCCTCCGCCGGGCTACTAGGGACGCAAAGGCCAGAACATCAGCCTCTTTCCCCTCCTGCACTCCCGACTCCATTGCAACCCCTAATATTGCGAGTCCCCAGCCTGGATTGACCCTGGATCCTACCACCCTCGATACCGTCCTTGCTACACCCTTCCAAAACTCCCCCAGCGCTGGGCATGCCCAGAAAATATGGACATGGTTTGCTGGGCCCCCAGAGCACCTAACACACCTGTCCTCACTCCCAAAAAACCGACACATCCTTGTCCCGGTCATATGAGCCCTATGCAGCACCTGAAACTGTATGAGGCTAAGCCTCGCACATGAAGAGGAGGAGTTCACCCTTTCCAGGGCATCCGCCCACGTCCCCTCCTCAATCTCCTCACCCAGCTCCTCCTCCCATTTACCTTTCAGCTCCTCCACCAAGGCCTCGTCTACCTCCTGCATCACCTGGTATGCGTCCGAGATCCTCCCCTCTCCAACCCACACCCCCGAGAGCACGCTGTCCTGGACACCACGCAGGGGGAACACCGCCACCTGCCGCCTGACAAACACCCTTACTTGCATGTACCTAAAGGTGTTCCCCGGGGGGAGCCTGAACTTCCCTTCCAGCTCACCCAAGCTCGCAAACTTCCTGTCTATGAACAGGTCCCCCAGCCTCCTGACACCTGTCCTGTGCCAACTCAGGAACCCGTTATCAATTCTCCCCGGAACAAACCGCTGGTTCCCCCGTATCGGGGACCCCATCGAGGCCCCCACCTCCCCCCTGTGCCGCCTCCATTGCCCCCAAATCTTGAGGGTAGCTGCCACCACTGGGCTCGTGGTATACCTCATTGGAGGGAGCGGCAGCGGCACCGTTGCCAGCGCTTCCAGGCTCGTACCCACACAGGATGCCATCTCCAGCCTCTTCCATGCCGCCCCCTCCCCATCCATTACCCACTTACGCACCATCGCTGCGTTGGCAGCCCAATAATACCCACAGAGGTTGGGCAACACCAGCCCCCCCCATCCCAAGAACACCCGTCTCACCCTTGGAGTCCCGTGTGCCCACACAAACCCGGTAATGCTCCTGTTAACCCGCCTGAAAAAGGCCTTCGGGATAAGGATGGGGAGGCACTGGAACAGGAACAGAAACCTTGGGAGCACCGTCATCTTGACTGACTGCACCCTACCCGCCAAAGACAGCGGCAACATGTCCCACCTCTTAAACGCCTCCTCCATTTGCTCCACCAGCCTTGTGAGGTTTAGCTTATGCAAGGCCCCCCAGCTCCTGGCCACCTGAACCCCCAAGTACCTGAATCTCCTCTCCGCCCTTTTCAATGGGAGCCTCCCAATCCCCCCCTCCTGTTCCCCCGGGTGTACCACATACAGCTCGCTTTTCCCAAAGTTAAGCTTATACCCTGAGAAATCCCCAAATTCCTGGAGAATCCCCATCACCACTGGGTCCGCCACATACAACAATAGGTCATCCGCATAGAGCGACACTCGGTGCTCCTCCCCACCCCGGACCAGTCCCCTCCAATCCCCCGACTCCCTCAGCGCTATAGCCAGGGGTTCAACTGCCAGCGCAAAAAGTAGGGGGGACAGGGGACACCCCTGCCTCGTCCCTCGGTATAGTCGAAAATACTCTGACCTCCTCTTATTCGTGGCCACACTCGCCATCGGGGCCTCAGACAACAGCCTCACCCAACTGACAAACCCCTCCCCAAACCCGAACCTTTCCAGCACCTCCCACAAGTACCCCCACTCGACCCTATCAAAGGCCTTCTCCGCATCTAGCGCCACCACTATCTCCGCCTCCCCTTCCACCGCCAGCATCATAATAACGTTCAAGAGCCTCCGTATATTAGTGTTCAGCTGCCTCCCCTTCACAAGCCCCGTTTGATCCTCGTGGATAGCCTGCGGCACACAATCCTCTATCTTCGTGGCCAAGATCTTTGCCAAAAACTTAGCGTCCACATTCAGGAGTGAGATCGGCCTGTATGACCCACACTGCAGGGGATCCTTGTCTCGCTTAAGGATCAAGGAGATCAGCGCCCGAGACATCGTCAGGGGCAAAGCCCTCCCCTCCCTCGCCTCGTTGAAGGCCCAGCAGGTCTGCATACGCCTTGTAAAATTCAACCGGGAACCCATCCGGCCGCGGCGCCTTCCCCGACTGCATGTTCCCTATCCCTTTAACCAGCTCCTCAAGCTCAACTGGCGCCCCCAGACCCTCCACCCGTCCCTCCTCCACCCTCGGGAATCTCAGCCGGTCCAAAAAGCACCCCATCCCCCCCTTCTCCGTCGGAGGTTCGGACCGATATAGTCTCTCATAAAAGTCCCTGAAGACCCCATTAATGTCTACCCCACTCCGCACATTTCCTCCCCAGTCCTTAACTCCACCAATCTCCCTAGCCGCATCCCGCTTACGGAGCTGGTGTGCCAGCATCCTACTCGCCTTCTCCCCATACTCGTACACCGCACCCTGAGCCTTTCTCCATTGAGCCTCCGCCTTTCTGGTGGTCAACAAGTCGAACTCAGCACGAAGGCTGCGCCGCTCCCTCAGCAATCCCTCCTCCGGGGCCTCCGCGTACCTCCTGTCCACCCTCACCATCTCCCCCACCAATCTCTCCCTTTCTCTCTGATCCCCTCTCTCCCTGTGGGCCCGAATGGAGATCAACCCCCCCCGAACCACCGCCTTCAGCGCCTCCCAGACCGTCCCCACTCGGACCTCCCCATTATCGTTGACCTCCAGGTACCTCTCGATGCATCCTCGAACCCGCCCCCTCACATCCTCGTCCGCCAGCAGCCCCCCTCCAAGCGCCACAACGGGCGCTGGTCCCTCTCCTCCCCCAGCTCGAGGTCCACCCAATGCGGGGCATGGTCAGAAATGGCTATCGCCGAGTACTCAGCGTCTACTACCCCTGCAATCAGCGCCCTACTCAAAACAAAGTCGTCGATCCGGGAGTAGGCCTTATGCACATGGGAGAAGTATGAAAATTCCCTGGCCCTTGGCCTCGCGAACCTCCGAGGATCCACCCCTCCCATCTGGTCCATAAACCCCCTCAGCACCTTAGCCGCCGCAGGCCTCTTACCCGTTCTGGAACTGGATCGATTCAGTGGCGGATCCAGCACCATGTTGAAATCCCCCCCCATTATCAGGCCCACCACCTCCAAATCTGGAATCCGGCCCAACATGCGCTGCATGAAACCTGCATCATTCCAATTCGGGGCATATAAATTGACCAGCACCACCCGCTCCCCTTGCAGCTTGCCGCTCACCATGACATACCCCCCTCCGCTGTCTGCCACTAAACTCGACGCCTCAAACGGCACCCTCTTCCCCACCAGGATCGCCACCCCCCGGTTTTTTGCATCCAGCCCCGAATGAAACAGTTGGCCCACCCACCCCTTCCTCAACCTGACCTGATCCGCCACTTTCAGGTGCGTCTCCTGAAGCATAGCCACGTCCGCCTTCAGCCCCCTCAGGTGCGCGAACACGCGGGACCGTTTGACCGGCCCATTCAGTCCCCTCACATTCCAGGTGATCAGCCGGATCGGAGGGCCATCTGCCCCCATCGACTAGCCATCACACTTCCGTAGTCCGCCATGTGCCCGCGCCCCCCGCTCAGCCCGTTCCCCACAGTGACAGACCGCCACCCTGATCCCCTCTGCACGCGCCAGCAACCCGGTATCACCCCCCCCCCCCCCCCCCCAACCCAACCCCCCCCCCAAGCTAGGGCCCCCCCTAGCTGCGTAACTCCGGTCATTGTACTTCCGTAAGTCAGCCGACTCCTGCTGACTCTGGCTACTCCCGCCACCCCAATTACCCTCCCCAGTGTCCCCCAACCATTCCCCGAATGCCGACCCCGCTCCCTGCTTCTCCAGCGTGGGAGAGAGGCCCGCGCCCCCCATCCCAAGCCCCGTCCTGACCCAAAACGCAGGAAGACAGGCACATGACCCAACAGGACCGCGAACCCCACCCAAACCCGTAACCAGTGAAATAATAAAAATCCAAACACGATATGATAAAACTCCCAAGTAAACAGATAACAGTCGCGAAAAGCAGAAAAGGCAAGACAGCAAAAAAAAAACAAAAAAAAAACATCGTCCAATAGGACCAAAAAGAGCGAAAGGATTTCAAGGAGGACAAAGCTTCCGGGCTGCGTTAAACGTTCCCCAGCCCCCAGTCCTCAGTTCAAGTCCAGCTTCTCTGCCTGGACAAAAGTCCAGGCCTCCTCCGGGGAGTCAAAATAAAGTTGGCGGTCTTTATAAGTGACCCACAGGCGTGCCGGCTGCAACAGGCCAAACTTTACCCCCTTGTGGAGCATTACCTTTGCCTGGTTAAACCCAGCCCTTCTGTTTGCCACCTCCGCACTCCAGTCCTGGTCGATCCTGATCTCCGTATTCTCCCACTTATTACTCCTCTCCCTCTTCGGCCAACGAAGCACACACTCACGGTCGACCAAGCGTTGAAATCGGACCAGCACCGTGGCTCGTTCGGCCTGGGCGTTCGCAGCCGCACCCGATGGGCACTCTCCAGCTCCAGGGGTCCCCCGAACGACCCCGCACCCATCAGCGAGTTCAGCATCAGGATCACGTAGGCCCCCAAATCCACCCCTTCCAGCCCCTCCGGGAGGCCCAAAATCCGCAGATTCGTCCGGCGGGAGCGGTTCTCCATCTTTTCCAACCATTTCTTGTGAAGTGCCTCGTGCGACTCCACCTTCACCGCCAGGCCGAGGAGTTCGTCCTCCGAAGCCTTTTGCAGCAGCTCCCGAATCTCCGCAGCCTGAGCTGTCTGAGTCGCCCCGAGCCTGTCCAGCGACGGCCTCAACGGCTCCAGGATCTCAGCTTTTAGTTCCTGGGAGGAGCGCAGCAGCAGGTCCTGCTGCTCCCTCTCCCACTGCTGCCACGCTGCCGGTTCCCCGCCCGCCGCCATCTTGTCCTTTTTGCCTTGCACCTTCTTCTGCTGCAAAGTTGATTTTCTGGTTGCTCCACTTCTAGTCCAGCCCATCCACCGGCCACCAAGCGCCGAGGCTGTGTTCCCACCTGGGGAATAATCAAATCAGCGCCGGTGCGGGCCCTTAAAAGAGCCCTTGGTGAGATATTTTCCAGTTGTTCCCTTTGCTGCTAGAATCCAGCTTTCATTAGTCAGCTTGAAGCTTCTAACACAGCCCTTCCCCCGCCAGCATGCTGAATAGGCTTTGTTTCTCTGCTGCAGCCCCAGCCAAATCCTACACTGTTTCTGAGGGACTGGAAACCAAGAAACATATCATTCCTGGGGGAAAATACTCCTCCAACATTTCACCTATACTTTTTCATAAAAATTCCACCCCATATTGCTTAAAAAAAGAACTCATTTCTGTGATCTTAGCAGGAGCTGCCATGTGTGTGACCACTCACTCCATGGTGCACACCAGAAGTCTCCACACAATGTTATTTAGCAACAAGAAAAAACAATTGGGTACACTCAATAAATTTATCTACCCTTGGTTGATCTAAATTCTGTCTATTCAACACATCACCACATTCCTCAAACTCTTCTCTCTAATAACTAATTTGCTTCATCTCCCATTTGGACTTCAGGTTTCAGTGGTCTTTTGAATCATTTGTTCTACATTGCTCCTTCGTTATGTTCCAGAATACTAGTTGGTGAAGAATATAACTGGAGCCAATCTTTACAAATGTATTAGTATTTATTTACACATAGGCAGCACCGTGGCACAGTGATAAGCACTGCTACCTCACAGCACAAGGGACCCGGGTTCAATTCCGACCTTGGGTGACTGTGTGGAGTTTGCACTTTCTCCCCATGCCTGCGTGGATTTTCTCCGGGTGTTCCGGGAGTTCCTCCCACAGTCCAACGATGTGCAGGTTAGGTGGATTTGAGGTGCTAAAGAAAATTGCCCTTAGTCTTCAAATATGTACAGGTTAGGTAGATTTACGGGGATAGGGTGGCGGATGGGCCTAAGTAGGGTGCTCTTTCAGAAGGTCGGTGCAGACTCTATGGGCTGAATGGCTTCCTTCTGCACTGTAGGGAGTCTATGGACACACAATTAGAGATTACAAACTATCACCTCCTAACCCTAACAACGATAGTTTAAGTTTGTGTCTGTTTATAGGGGCACAAGTGTAACCATTCAAAGACCTCCGATCACACCTGCCTACAAGTAAACACAATTAATTTACAATTAACACCCTTTACTGAAGAAAAGACTTCTTGATTCTGTCCATATTCTGGATTTTAGTTTCAAACTTAAGTTTGTTCCATTAAGTATTTAACCCACTTGATACGACTTTGCCAATTCCCTTCAAGATTTTGAAAACTTCAATTAGGTCATCCCAAAAATCTTCCATTTCCAAAGCAAGTGACTTAATTATACTTTTCTCATAACCACAACCCCAATTTACAATAAACAAAATCATAATTATTTCTGTACATTCTGAAGCACAGCAATCTAATTAAGTAAAGAACTGGATATAGTGCACCTAATATAAATGTAAGCAGCAGTTATTGCAACTACGTGACAACTTTGTATGCTTCAACATTAGGGAACTTCTATAAAGGTGAACTCTACATTTGATGATCATACTCACTTGAGCCTCGGACAATTCAATCCCAATGCAGTTATGGAAGCATCAGTAATGTTTCCACATCCGGACACACATAGAAACTGGAGTTTATGGCAGCCTCTGCAAACACTTACTAATCCGTCATCTGTGATTTGCTTTGAAGGCAAACAGAATTAGAGGTTATTAGCTGCTTTAGAACATCAAGTTAGCTACAAAACGAATAAAAATCTGTTCTGCCATGAGCAATTTGACAGAATCAACAAGAAAAATTGTGGATAACTTGCTGAGAGCAACTAGAGTAGAGTGCCGAAGGATGGGGTCCCTCTCTAAAGCCAGGTGAACAAATGAAAACCAGTGAGTCCTTGGTTGAAGATTCGAGCAGATACTTGATTGAAATGGCCCCTCTCAACCCAGCACCGGAAACTGTGCTGCTGAGTACGAGGTTGGAGATACATAAAAATATGCAACTAATGTTCGATCGGCACTGCACCCTTAATCCCTGTTAGAAGCTGTCACTGTTCAGTTGCCCATCCTTCTTTGGCTCTGATCCCAAAAAAGGAAGAAAGGTTAATGTAGTCGTTAGTGCAAAACTATTAATCCACAGCAGTAACTTGCACGATGACCACATGTGTTCTGGACATTTTTGCATTCTGTAAAACTCCTGACGAAAGGATCATACTAAAGATCTTGCAAAGCTGAATAGGATTCATATTTCTTATTTTCATTGATTTGTACTCAAAATCTTGAGCTGTAGCTGCAATACTGGAAGTTTTCCTGGTTGATCATTCTAGTTCAACTATTGCAGAAGAATGATTAGTATCCTTGGAGTTGCAATGCTCACAACAGCACATGAAGTGAGGAGTTTACAAAGCTAGTTTGATGCAATGCACAACAAGAGACTGGGGTGTAGGATTCTAGAGCACTAACTGATGTTGCGAAGGAGTTCCCTCTTGCAAGATGGCATTTCTTGGCAAAGGTATGTTTGACCAGATTTAATATCAAAAGGCATTTATTGCAACCTTAAGACTGGGCAAATGTCTTGCAACAAACCTTCAGAAGGTTGAAGCAGAGTCACTAGGCAGTATTCTAATCAATAACTATGAGACACCTTAATATTCCAAATGTTGATTTTTTTTTACATGCAGGAGCAATGGAGATCAAGGTAGTTGTCAAATAAAACAGATCCTTATGTTAAATAGTCAAACAAGAGTTATTAAAAAAGTATCAAGGAAACAAGAGGACTGTTTTAGGGTTCTTAGTGTTGTGGATCAGGCATATCCTTTGCACTGTAAGAGAGCCAAGGTGTTAAATGGTGATTGTCATTACCAATCCTAGAACTTGAGCAAATCAACCAGTAAGCTAAAGATGTCAAACGAAGAACACAAATGCTTAGATTATTAGTTACCAAATCTAAAATTAGACTCAAACAGCCATTCACTAAAGTGGAACTTAGTTATCAAGAACAAAGCAAAGGAACAACAATGCCATAATGTTTGTTATTTGAGAAAAGGCAGTGGAAATCATGTGCAGGATTCTTTGATCCTGAGGCAAAGTGACACCGTCGTTAACGCAGTCGCGTTTCACGACGGCGTCCACATGCCCTCAGGAGCAGCGATTCCGGGCCCCTCAGTAGGCCAGCACGGTACTGCAGCACTGGAGAAACCCACGCCACTCCAGCTGCTGATGCTGGTGTCAAATGGGCGCCGCGGGTCTGCGCGTGCGCAGTAGGGGTAGCGGTGCACGATTTGCGCCCGGCCTGGTTTTTCTCCGGCCCCCATGGGGCTGAGATAATCCCGCCCCATGCCTTTCATTATAAAAAAAGGGAACATTTTTAGTCAATTCACCCCAACCACTCTTCCGCACATTCCACTGGCTGAATAAGCAGCAGCACTGGCCAAAGCATTCAAACTTTATGCCTCATTTCCAACCAGAATATTGTAAGTAATATGGGTTCAACCAAAGAGGTCAAGACAAAAAACATATTTAACGTCCCTTGCATCTTTTGGAAACTTTGGGCATGCACAACTTTGAACACAAGCAAATTCCATTGCTTTGTTTCTCTTTATCCAGCGAATCCTGTAAAGCTAAATTTGCACAGATTCTACATTAAATTAATGGTAATTGCAATAAAGACCCAGATATTCCAGTCCCTCGACGGTGCACGGGTTTCCTGGTGACGACAGCGGGACCAGTAAATCCCGCTTGCGAGCTGCCTCTGCTACCGGAAAACATACAGTGGGTTGGTTGGTAAATCACACCCAACAAAGATTTTGGATAACCAAAAATTTAGAAGTGTAAGGTGTGAGCATAAATCAGATATGGGTGTCCAGCATTTTCTTTATTACATAACGGAGATGTTCCTACTAATAAGACCTCAGCAGCAAATTAGCAGTAAATATGAACAACAGAGTTAACCAGAGAAAAAGTACAATTCAAGTCCAAAATGAGTAAACCAATAAATACTTACTGAACATGCTTGTAAATTAAGTGTCACGAGTTCTGGACAGTGAATCTGTATGTGTTTCAATGAATCATCATCCAGCTGTTGAAAAAAAAACTCTAATTATTATCAAACCGCAATAGTAATCAGTACAGGATAAAAGTATCAATGTTTGTTGTCATATTTTTTAGTACATTAGAGGCATCTTTTCAACCAGAAATACTAAATGTCGCTTGTACTATTCTGTTAAATTGATTCAAAAAAGGTGAATTTTTCATAGGTATTTTATAAAATGTAATCGTGTATGAAGAAAATATGTTAAGAAATTGTGGTAAAAAGGTAAGAAATGAACAGTATAAGGCAAATATTTACTGGTTAGCCAAAACTATGAAGAACAGAAGCTATGATCAGTCAACACTCAATAAATTACAGCTATCTTAACCCATTTAAAAATTGTAAAAATTATTGAATTTTGAATTTCAACTTGAGCTAAAGATTCTTGATCATAGATTATGGAACCATAGAAGATGAAGACCATTTAGATTCTTGATCATAGAATGTTCACAGTACAGAAGGAGGCCATTCAGCCCATCGGGTCTGCACTGACCCTCTGAAAGAGCACTCCACCCAAATCCAATCCCCCATCCTATCTTAATAATCCTTTAACCTAACCTACACATCTTTAGTCACTAAGGGGAAATTTAGTGTGGCCAATCCACCTAACCTGCGCATCTTTGGACTGTGGAAGGAAACCAGAGCACCCGGACGTAACCCATGCAGACACGGGGAGGAAGTGCAAACACCAAACAATCACCCAAGGTGGGAATTGAACCTGGGTCTCTGGCTCTGTGAGGCAGCACTGTGCCAACGTGCCACCCAAGTTTGGAACATAAATTTTGGCAATGCATTGGTTTGGTTCAATGTCTTTTATAGCCAGTCCATTAAGTATTTTCTTAGCAAGGACAGGGCATTGTTCTGTGTGCTGGGACAGAGCCAGGCAAAAGGTTGTCCATGGTTCGGGAGAAGTGATTGGAAGCTATACAATATCACAAATTTCTACATAGAACTGCTGCTGTTTGGTATCCCAAATGTCACAATTTGTACAAAAGGTCCTGCATTGGTGAAAAACCAATTTCAGAGCAGATATAATCAGGGTCAAACACTTTCCAAAAGTATTTAATTCAACTTCCTGGATGTGAAATCTTAATTGGAGAATTCCTACCAATTACTTTGTGAGCATATTGACACCAACATTACCATCTGAACAACACAAAATGCCCATCATTCCCCAAATAAGGAATATTAGAAATAAAAATCAATTGCGGCATTAACAAATGAAAAAAAATACAAAGCATATTTGTTTATTTATTTTAAATACAGCGTCTAATTTTTTAAGCAATGTCACCTTCCATCTACAAGTCAATGCCTTTAATATAAACGGGATAAAAAGGCCATCAAGACTCTTGTCGCAGGTTTAGCACCCTGCAAAGACCATGACAGTTAGGCCAATCACTTTATCACTCAATATTACTATACATGGATCTCATTTCAAAAATAGGCTTCAGTCCTTTTCAGTAAGTGGTAGCAAGGAAACCAATTAACCGCCCTTGCACTTTTTGGAAAATCTGGGTGTGCAAAACTCTGAACACAGATGTCACTTTAGTTCTCCTCCTCTTCCACTCTGCAAAGCTAAGGTTGCATAGATTCTACATTAGATTAAATGGTAATCATGGAGAAAGATTTTAAAAATAAATTTAGAGTGCCCAATGTTTTCAGTTAAGGGGCAATTTAGCGTGGCCAATCCACCTAACCTGCACATCTTTGGTTGTGGGGGTGAGACCTACGCGGACCACGGGAGAACGTGCAAACTCCACACAGACATTGACCCAGGGCCGGGATCAAACCCGGGTTCTCAGCACTGTGGGCAACAGTGCTAACCACTGTGCCACCTGCTGCCCAAATTTTTATAGGTTAAAGAAGAATCAAGGAATAAGCCAGAAGGGAGGTATGCATCTGGAGGCTGGTCAACAAGTGAATAAAGATTTACAGCACATATCCTCATATTAAACTCCAATATATAAAAATAGCTAACCAATGCAGTATATAGGAGGGATTCTCAGTCACTTAGGTCAGCTTGGAATACATCAGCATCAAAGCATTTAATACAAATGGATATTGCTGCAGGAGTTTCTCTGGGCAGAGCTCTCGGACCAACCATCATCAGCTGCTTCATCATGACTTTTCTAACATTGTAAGAGGGGAAATTCATTGATGGTGGCATAACGCTCAATTCCAATTGCAACTCCTCAGCTAAGGAAATAGTTCATATCAATAAGACCTGGACAACATACAGTTTTTGGCTGATAAGTGACAAGCAATATTCCTGCCACGCAAGTGTTCAGAAATGACCATCTCCAACAAAAGACTCTAATCACCCCTCCCTGTCATTCAATGGCATTATTATCGTCAGATCTTACACACACATCCAGGGGTCACCACTGACCAAAATCTTAACTAGGCCAACCACAAAAATACTATGGCTACAGGGACAGGTCAGATATTGGACATGCCATGGTGAGTGACATCTCCCAACTCCACAGGCACATGACAGGTGTGTGATGGAATGCTTTCCACTTGCCACTCCCAACAATACTCCAGGATAAAGCAGCCCACTTGATTGGCACCGCAGCCACAACCTTAATTAATTGACTCCCTGCACAACAGGTGCTGCAGTGTGTACCATCTACAAGATGCACTGAATACACTCATTGAGGTTTCTTCAACATCAGCTCCCCAAACACATGGTTGCTACTACCTAGATGAACAACAGCAGCAGATCATTACATGATCTTGTAGTCCATGTGGTACAGGTATACAATCCAGTGATAGTGAAGGAACGGTAATATAGTTCCGAGTTAGGGTGGAGTATGGCTTGGAGAGGTGGTGTTGTAAACCTCTGGAATGGGAGCCAACCAAGCTTGTGAACGTAGGGAATTCCTTCAAGTGAAAGCTGGACAATCTTCTGGCTGGGGCAGCGACTACCTTGTAACATTAGTCAGGAACAGGGTGGTTCCTTGGAGTAGTTCTGATGTTCCTTGGAGTAGCTAAGATGTTCAGAGAAGAATTTTATATTCATAGTACCTCCAATCCCTCCCCCCCCACCCCCCACCCCACCAGCCAGGTATTACACAAGAAACCCGAGGGCTGGGGAGTGCATTTGTATATTTTGATGTGTTGGGCATCGTAACTGTTTTAGACAGACTGAACGGACCAGTTGGTCTTTCTCTGTCCATAATTTTTAATGTGACAGCTCTTATCAACATTTATGATAGCAGTAATTTGTAAACGCATGTTAATGACTTAATGCCCCTGTCCGTTGTTTTACTATAAATTTAATGTATATTTACTCAATTTGTGGACATAACCCAAGCAGAGTATGCTGAAATTCACCCCAGCATTTGCAGACTATTTTACAGCGTGTGCTATTCTATGGTCATTTTAGACAAATAATATTTGAATAGGTTACCACATTTCTTGCAACAAACATCCGACCAGATTGGGAAAGGTTCTAGATTCTCAGGCTTTATCCAGCCTGAATTTCAGGGCTCCACATTTAATGGAAGTAATAGGTGGTTTGAATGGAGAAGCAAGCAAGCAACGATGAGTAATATTTCTATACTTTAACTAACTTGAGCAAAATAAAACTCGGGATAACTCGGGTATGGAATATGGGCTTGACCAACATGTCAAACCAAATTGAGAGGTTCACAGAGGTTATTCTTTGTGGTAGAGAAAGTAAGTCTTAAGCATGAGCTACTTAAGGTCACAACTGATTCGGATATGGCTACCATGTGCTGTGCAAACAAGATTCAAGTCCCAGG
Organism: Scyliorhinus canicula; assembly: GCF_902713615.1. Taxonomy (NCBI): domain Eukaryota; kingdom Metazoa; phylum Chordata; class Chondrichthyes; order Carcharhiniformes; family Scyliorhinidae; genus Scyliorhinus; species Scyliorhinus canicula. The sequence continues at coordinate 151,426,184 of NC_052155.1, forward strand.
TACCCACAGTTTGTTGCAAAATGCTTCATTCACCACTGAATCTTCTAATGCTGTCAGGTCATAAGCCCCAATGGCTTCTCCTTAATAGTGATCCTTGATGTAATACGTCAGGAAAGCTGCAATATCTCAAAAGCAAGAAACTGCAACCATTATGAAATGAAAAATGAAATGAAAATCGCTTATTGTCACGGGTAGGCTTCAATGAAGTTACTGTGAAAAGCCCCTAGTCGCCACATTCCGGCGGCTGTCCGGGGAGGCTGGTTCGGGAATCGAACCGTGCTGCTGGCCTGCTTGGTCTGCTTTAAAAGCCAGCGATTTAGCCCTGTGAGCTAAACCAGCCGCTGGCAGCCAATGCTGCCACCAATGACCAACTGTTTTCGCTCAGCACTTCAAACATTTCTGAAATAAGGAAATATTGCAAACTTAGACATATCGGCACAAGAACCATGCAGTTAGAGCCTCCAAACAACATTAAACCACATCTGAGCTATATGAGCCAAGAAATGCAGTTAATAATGCACCATGATGGATTTAGAGATACTCAAAGCAGACACTTATGAGGTAAGAAGCATGATGTTACTGATCACAGTTGAACAGATGGTTTTAGTATTGACAGCATTAATTTTTGAGGCTTTTCAAGTCACCCATGAATTGTGCTGGCCAGGAAATCACTCAGAACAGCAAGGACTCTGGAGTTAGTGGTTGTGATCAAACGGCTACATTGAGCATCATTGATGTGTATGTGGAAGTTGACATTGAGACATAGTAGAATGGGCAGAAACAAGTCTCAGGATGAAGCTTTGGGATGCATCAGAAAGGACACTGGTGGCATAGGAGAAAGAAAACAACTGAGGGAACATAGTGATTGTACTGGAACAGGTCATGTTTGACAAGTTTCCATTGATAGTTAGCTTACTAAAACTTAAACCTTTAAATATCAACACTTGCTAATGTTAAAATAGATCTCACAAACGCTTTTGCTTGCTACGAGCTTGCTGTTATACATATTGAATCTTTCATAGAATTTACAGTACAGAAGGAGGCCATTCGGCCCATCGAGTCTGTACCGGCTCCTGGAAAGAGCACCCTACCCAAGGTTAACACCTCCACCCTATCCCCATAACCCAGTAACCCTACTCAACACTAAGGGCAATTTTGGACACTAAGGGCAATTTATCACGGCCAATCCACCTAACCTGCACATCTTTGGACTGTGGGAGGAAACCGGAGCACCCGGAGGAAACCCACGCACACAAGGGGAGGATGTGCAGACTCCACACAGACAGTGACCCAATCCGGAATCGAACCTGGGACCCTGGAGCTGTGAAGCGATTGTGCTATCCACAATGCTACCTTGCTGCCCTGTAGTTGCACTACATTTTTAAGAAAATATTTTAACACTCCTGGAATCAAAACTTCCTTGGCACAGCTGTTGCGTGAAAATACTCCGTTGAATCTAAAAAACAGGCCTTAAAACTATTCTTCATCCAAACAAAATTATGTCCCACCTTGAGGATGTGATTCCTCACTGGCAATCCTGACAATACTGAGGAGTATTTGATCGGCTTTTTTCAAGAATTTTAAGGGGAATAGATAAGGTAGATAGAGTAAAACTATTCCCACTGATTGGGAAGTCTAGAACTAGAAGAAGACATAGTCTGGGAGTTGGAGCAAGATCTTTCAGAAGTGAAGTCAGGAAGCAGAGCTACACACATAGGATGGCAAAACTTTGAAAATGTCCTCTGCTAGATCAATTATTCATTTTAAATCTGAGGTAGAAATACCTTTGTAAACAAGACATGAAAGGATATGGGGCAAACTCAAGGTCAATATAGAGATAGATCGAAGAACAGCCATGATCTCCCCAAATAGCAGAAAAGACTCAAGGCGCTAAATAGCCTACCCTACGTGCAAGAGGGGAATAAGGGTAACATTTGACTAAGTGCTGCATCAAGGAGTCCGAATAAAATTGAAATCAATGAAATTAGGTAGGACATTCTTCTGCAGTTGGAGTCTTAATCAGTACAAAGAAAGATGCTTGTAGCTGTTCGAGGCCAATCGTTTTAGCAACAGATCACTGCAGAAGTTTCTACGGGTAGCGTCTTAGACTTAACTTTCTTCAGTTGTTTCACCAATAACCTTCCCTCCATCATGTGATTAGAGATGGGACACCATGCTAATATTTGCAGTGTTCAACTCAATTTGCAATTCTTCAGATAATGAAGCAGCCCATGCCCACATGTATGATTGAGCTGATAGGTAATAGGTAACATTTGTTTCAGAAAATTACCCATCTCCTATGATAGGAAATGTAACCATCTCATAAACTCAGCTGGATCAGCCATATTTATGTCTTGGCTACCAGACCAGATCAGTGGCTGAATAGTTTGTGGCAAAAGGCTCACCACCTGATTCCATCATCTATAAGGCACAAATCAGGAGTGTGCTGGAATGCTCACCACTTGCCTAAGTGGGGCAGCTGCAACAACATTCAACATCATCTGGAACAAAGAGCTACACTTGATTTCACCATCAGCTCATTGTGGCTGCATGTATACCATCTACAGGACAATCTCCAAGGCCTTTTTAGCAACATCTCCCAAACCCACAATTTCCATCACAGCAGGTGTAGCAGGTACATGCATACAACATCATCTGCCAAGTTAGGCACCATCCTGACTTGGAAATATATCACAGTTCCCTCATTATCATTGGATCAAAATCATGGAACTCTCCACTCAACAACATAATGAAGTATCTTCACCACATGGACTGAAGAGGATCAAGGTGTCCAACAGCCTCTCGGGGCAATTAGTGATGGGCATTATATGTCATCCTTGCCAGTGATGGCCATGTCCCGAGAAAGAAAATATCAACCCTATCTAAAAGTTTGCCTTTCTTTAAGGACTGATGCCCAGCTGCATAATACCCACAACATCCATTGTATAATAGTATAGCTAGTAATTTGACCTGCAGACCCAACAGAAATGGTCAAATACTCAGCTATCAACAATAAAGCTGAATTTCTGGAATTACGCTAGAGATATAGCCAAAGGGCATTGGCAGAATTTCTTCGCGATAAATTAGTCATCTATTACAACTTAGTTAGCTCTTGCCACTTCAGACAGCCACTTCTCGCTCTCTGTAATATTCTCCAACTCCTCAACCCTCTGCGATATCCGTGCTCCTCTATTTCTGGTCTCTTAACTATTCCCATTCATAATTGCACCACCATTGGTGACCGTGCCTTCAGTTGCCAAGCCTCAAACTCTGGAATTATCTTTCTCTCTCTACCTCTCTTTCCTCTTTTAAGACACTTCTTAAAACTTGACCAAGTGTTTGGTAATATGACACAATATCTCCATATATGGCTTGTGTTCTATAATGTTCCTGTGCAGCGCCTTGGGACATTTCATGATATCAAGTGTGCTATGCAAGTGGTTGTTGTTGAAGTAATCCTAAGAGCTACATGAGAACAATTGCAGCCTAACAGCTCAGTATACGGGTATGCTTTCCCAGTTATCTCAGCCTTGTGATTTCTTTGTTCACAATTATCTAATCTCTAGCCTGCACAAGTGATTTCCCAACGAAGTATTTAATTTATACAATGAACACTATTCACTTGAATCCGATGGCATCTATAGTCATTTTAATGTACAGACAATCCTCAACTTTACGACATTCAAGTTACGACGAATGGCACTTAAGACATTAATAAATTTGCACTCCGTTTCAGTTTTACAACGTGGGTTTCAAATTTACAATGTTCTGTGCCTAGTTTAGGCAGGCACTTACACTGAGATCATGAGAAAACAGTAAATAGAGCAGCACTGGGCTAGGCTCATCTCCTAGCGCATCTGTGCAATTTAATCTCCTACAGTGACTTGTTGGCTGAAAAATAACTTAAGACAAGTGCCTTGCCCGGGACCACCAAGCACAAACACAAAAAAAATGAAGGACTGGATATTATATGAGTTCACGAACCAATCAACCATTTTTAACATTGTATCTATAGGAAAAGCAGTTCCGACTTATGATGTTTAAACTTGTGACACTGATTTGAGAAATCAATTGTGTCCTAAGTCTGAGGACTGCCTACAGTGCAGTATAGCCAATGGTGAACAAAAGTAAATTCACTTAAATTTTCCCATTTGTTCAGAGTGACCACATTTATGCCAGCAGAGAGAAACTGAGCAAAGTAATGCTCAGGAAGGTCCTGCTAAGAAAATTACAGACATCCCAATTGAAATGTTGCGTAAATATCGGAAAGAAATTAGGAGATGTTTTCCCCACAGTTTTAGCTGACAGATTCAGTTAATTAACTGAATCTACTGACCTTAAGTCAATAATCAAGTAACCACCATTGGAACAACTGGGGTGGGGCAGGCATTTTTGTCAGTCAGATCTGCTTGTGCAACTCCATGAGGCTGCCATATCTTGAGACTGTGAGAGGCCTACATTAAGAAGCTGAACCTTATGTGGTCAAAGCAAGATGGTAAAAGCTTCCCTTCAAATATTTTGGACCAATAATTGTTGTTGCGAGCCACCAAGATCAATTTCTCGTGCAATGGAGTGCATGTGCTTCTGATGTCTGATTTTTAATGAGCAAGCATAAACAAAATCTTCAACAGTGGGCTGACTTCAGCGATGATATCAGCAGTCACCAAGTATCTTCAGTGGCTAATCTATGAGGGAATGCATCAATAATGATGTTTTAACTACCTTAGTCACTGAACTAGTGTTCATCAGCATAGAATCAGATACGGAACCAGAGGTGGAGGTTGCACAACTCCTCCTTCCCTGGAGGAAATTCCAACAGCTTTGAACAATTTTATTCTGGCATTATTAAATGCCCTTGAAATGTCCGAATCAAACCTGGAGAAATCTTATCAGCAATTCTCATTGGTTGGGACTTAAAACAATTTTTGTAACAGTGTGTCAGCACAGGCTAAAGTTGACAATGAGTTCTCTAGATTGACTCACTACATGAAAACAAGAAAATGCATGTTGGATGCTGACACTTCAAAAAAAGAACTTTCCAAGTGAATCATACAAAGGTTTTGAACATCAAGATTTTAACTTCTACAAATTTTGTGGAAACAAAACCATACAAAAGTACAAATTAACTTGAAAAAGTCACAAAATCATTGAAGAAAAGCAACAGAGACAGACACCGAAAATGATACCAACACATAGAGCAAGGATACAGGAAGCTTGCAACTATTCTGGGTCGTTTAGCCCAGATCCTTCAAATCGACAGCTCCTCAGTTATGTCCTCTGACTGTATGGCAGTGTGAATGGATGAGAAGAATGTGATTTACTTAGAAAATTGGTAAATAAAAATTACCAACCTGTGTGCACCCTCTCAAAAACATGGCCTTCAGGCCACTACATCCTCCCACTAGAGCCTCTATCCCATCCTTCGACACCTGATCACACCAGGAAATGTTTAAATGCTCAAGGTTTCGATTACCCTCACTGAAAGGCAAAAGAAATGCAGTTCAGTAACGGTATAATTTAATTCATAAATTAAAAAATCGATAGAAATCTCTAACTTTACTGAATTAGGATATAATCCATACAAGATTTGGTTTAACATACAATTTATTTTCGTCCATATTGTGAAGTTGGCAATAGTTTAAGCAATTAATCCTTTTGAAGACTCTAGAAACATTCTAGCTTTATCAAAATATAAATACACTATTGTGATATTACCTATGTCATGATGTGACATAAGATCATAAGAAGTAGGATTAGACCATTTGGCCCAATTAATTTTGCCATTGATTTTATGTTACTAAATTTGTGGTTAAATCTGCATTAAAAGGCATCCTCCAATTATGCTTGAGGGATATCTTTCATTTTTTTCCTGAACCAACATCAGTAGACAACCAAGACTAGCCACAATAAATGGTTTATTTTGGTTAGCACTTTATCCATTTCTGTCGTGTCAATAGAGTTCATCAAATGGTTACTTCAACAACTCTCACAATGTCGACACCTGACCTAAATGTAATTTTGCTGTTTTGCATCCATATCTGGCTGCCAAAATACAGCCCATAGAAGTTTATCTGGAACCTCAATGAGACTAGTTTACATGAACCCACAATGGTGAAATGTAGGTTGTTAAAATCAGTCTGAAAAGTGTGAACACAATGTACTTAACTTGTAGGCTACTACCCCACTATAAGGTGTTATAGTCTGCTCAAATTCTGCTTGTTCAAAAAGTGTTTTATTAAAAAAAAGAAATCCAATGTATAAATCTCATGACTGATGGCCATTAATCAATTCCTATTTCACATATCTTGGGTCAAGCATAATTGGGTTAGATACAGCACCCTGTGAAGTTTATGTTTATCTATCAGAGACTGTGTTTCATCAAGAGAAAGAATTAGATTTCTCACCCCAGCCAAATTAGGTGGCTTACAATGTAGATTGCCAACAATACTGTACATGATATTGTCTCATTTTATTTGTAAATAAATTCAGAACAGTAATTCAACCTGTATAATGCCGTAATCATTTCTAATAACCAAACTGACAGAACATGTTGTGGCCTTGGATTAGAATAGAAGTTGCTATCTGATTCTTGTTTATACATGGGATTCATTTCTTTTTAAAAAGGATCTACAAGCAGAATTTATTCAAGCTAACATGGTACAGTACTAAGTACTGGGATGATGACCTAATTGTGCTTCTTGTCAGCATTTATACTTTTCAGCTAGACTAGTTTTGAAGTTCTTGAAACATTAACTCAGTTTTTCTCTTTACAACTGCTGCCAGACCTAATGCGTTTTCCCAATATTTTCTGTATTGATTGACAGAATATGCCATGGTTTTCCTACATATTTCACAGTAAACAATTCACCATGATCCAAGTTACTGGTTAGGCTGGGGCTCTGCTAACTGTGCGTCAGGGAATAAAAGATATGGGTTTGTGAATGGTAACTTAAGATGGAAAGGTTCAAACTGCAGAAGAGGGAACAAGCTACTGATTAACTACTTTATTCAAACATGTGAACAGGGACAAAATGTCACATACCATTCATTCTCCAAATCTCCAAAATTTTCCTGTATAAATAGTACATCTTCAGAATCAGAAATCATTGTCAATATTGATATATTTTTTAAATTATCTGTTTGGGACAGAATTGGGGTGGGAATGGGGAACAGTTAATAAAAACCTAAAATAAGCTCTGTACCAAGTTATTGCACATATGTTCCTCTGAATATCACAAGCAGCATTTCCACAACAGTTGTCGTGGGCTGAGACATACAAGCACTATTATGGGTCAGTGAGATTATTAACAATGTAGGTAAATGAGCAACAATGAGAGGTTTGATCTAACTTGTCTATGCTGCTGTTAAACATCAAATGAGCTGCATTCCTTCCTATTTCATCCAAGCCAGTCAGCATACCTTTCTATTCCTTCTTCCCTTGTGCATTTATCTAGCTTTCCCTTAAAATCATCTACGGTAGGTCACTGTAACCATTCCATGTGACATGTGACACCAAGTTCCACATTCCAACCACTCTCAAAGAGGTTTCTTCTGAAATCCCAATTAATTGGATTAATTAGTGAACATCTTAAATATAAGATCCTTAGTCTTGGGCACTTCATAAGTTGTTGGAATAAAGATATGTTTACTGAACATATTCAAATTTTTCAGACGATCAGAGACAGCCAACGTGGATTGGTGAACTGTAGGTCATGACCAAAGAAGCTGATTGATTTTTGTAGAGATGATTAAAGTAGTGAACAGGAGAATGTTCGTCAAGATATGGACATCAACAAACATTTGATGAAGTGGCGCAAAGAGATGGTTAGCTAAAGTTGAAATTCATTGAATTGAAGACAAATTATTGACCTGGTTATGAAACTGACTGAATAGCAAGAACAGAGATTGGGGATGATGGACAGGGATTTTAATTGATAGAATTGACTGGTGGTGTCCTGCAAATACCTGTGTTGGGGCCTCAACGAATCAGTATTTATTAAAAACTTGAATGATACAACAGAAAGTCATTCACCTTTGTCATTCACAGAGATAAGCGCCATTATAAGCAGTGTAGATAGAAGCATAACATTTCAAAGAGATATTGATAGATTAAGCAAATGTGCAAAACTGTGGCAAATAAGTTTCAATGTAGGCAAATATGATATCACCCACAGTATAGGAAATAATCAAAAAGGCTAATGGGATGCCCGTTTTTCTATCAAGAGGGCAAGAATAGGGGAGCACGGTGGTGCAGTGGTTAGCATTGCTGCATCACGGTGCCGAGTTCCCAAGTTTGATCCCAGCTCTGGGTCACTGTCCGTGTGGAGCTCGCAAATTCTCCCCATTCTCCCCGTGTTTGCGTGGGTTTCGCTCCCACAACCCAAAGATGTGCAGGGTAGGTGAATTGGCCACACAAAATTGCCCCTTAATTGGAAAAAATTAATTGGGTACTCTAAATTTATTTTTAAAAAGAGGGCAAGAATGCAAGGAGACGCGGGCCAAGCTCAAATTATATACCTTGTTAGATTACCCAGAATAACCTGAACAGACAGGGGCACCACACCTTAGGAATATACAGACCTTGGAGGGATTCACAATAGCACAACGTTTTCTGCACAATATCAAGAGACTGCACGTTGACTTAAGTGGATTTGGTGGACCAGTTAAAGAATATTTTAGGAACATAGGGGTAGACTGAGCCAGCCCATCGAGCCTGGTCCGCCATTTAATACGATTATAGGTGATCATCCACTTCAATGACTTTTTCCCCCACGCTATTGCCATATCTCTTTATTGGTATTTAGACATCTGTCAATCTTGGCTTTAAACATACTCAATGACAGAGCTTTGACAGCCCTTTGTGGTAGAACATTCCAAAGATGCACAACCTCTCAAGTAAAAAAAATCTCACCTCGGTGCCAAGTGGCTTCCCTCTTATTTTGAAATTGTACACCCTGGTTCCACACTCCCCAACCAAGGTAAATATCTTACCTGCATCCACCCTATCTATCTTTTTGTAGATTTCAATGAGATCCCTTCTCAGTTGGTCAATTTTCTGGTTGGCACGATGTGACAAGTGATGTATCAGAGGAATCAGTGCTGGGACCTCAACTCTTTACAATTTTAAAAATGATTTAGATGAAGGACAGATGATATGGTTGCTAAATTTGTTAATGACACAAAGATAAGTGGAAAGTAAGTTGTGAAGAGTGATTAAGAAGGCTACAAAAGGACTTAGTGAATGGGCAAAGATCTGACAAATGGAGTAGAATGTGGGAAACTGGGAGGTTGTCCATTTTGACAGGATGAATAAAAAAAGCTTATTATCTAAATGGTGAGATTGCAGAGCTCTGAGATGCAGAGGGATCTGGGTGTCCTAGTGCATGAATTACAAAATGTTAGTATGCAGGTGCAGCAAGTAATTAGCAAAGCTAATAGAATGTTATTGTTTATTGCAAGCAAAATTGAGTACAAGAATAAGGAGGTTATGCTTCAGTAATACAGGGTGGTCAGACCACACCTGGAACATTGTGTACAGTATTGGTCTTCCTATTTAAGGAAATATGTAAATGCATTGGAAAGAGTTCAGAGAAGGTGTACGAGATTAATGCCTGGAATAGGCAAGTTATCTTATGAGGAAAAGCTGGACAGGCAAGGATTGTTTCTTGTGGAGTTTTAAAAACAAAAAAAGAGTACAAGGCGACTTGATCCTGAGGGGGACTTGACTGGGTGGATATGGAAAGAATGTTTCCTCTTGATGAAGAATTAAGAACTCGGGGCCATTGTTTAAAAATAAGGGGTCCCCCATTTAAGACAGATGAGGAAAACATTTCTCTCAGAGGGTTGAGAAACTTTGGAGTTCTCTTCCTCAGAAGCTGGAAGAGGCAGACTCTTGAATATCTTTAAGGCTGAAGTAGGTTGACTGAATGGCCTACTCCTGCTCTTAAATCATGGGCTGGATTTTCCGATTGTGAGGCTGTGTTCCTACGCCCGAAAAAATGGTGCAAAACGGCCACTGATCCTCCGTGTAGCTGTGGGCTAGCATGCCAGGTCCGTGGCCGCGCATGCACACGGCGGCGTCCTACAGCTGCTGCGCCGTGCAACATGGCGGCAGCTGCTCGCAGACCCAGCCTGCGAAATAGTGCCCCTCTTTTGGCCGGCTCACGTGCCCCGGACAACCCCCCAACTGTGCCCCCAACCCCTGACAAAGTCCCCCCCTTCCTCATCCCTCCTCCGACGGTGGCAGCGCTGGACTGAGTCCGCAGCTGCCACGCCGAGTTCCCGACAGATGGGGCCATGAGAGACCCACGCCGTCGGGAACTCGGCCGGTCGGGGGCGGAGCATCGGAGGGTGGGCCTCAGGCAATGTCCTGAAGCCATCGATACGCCGCTTTGGAGGGGGTAGAGCATCGCGAAAGCCAGCCCCCGATTTCGCCGGCCGATTGCAATTTCAGCGTTGGCGACCGGAGAATCCAGCCGCTTATGTTTAGATATTTGTTCTTTTGAGAATACAGGCAGTTTCCTCAATCTCTCTTCATAGGACAATCCTGCCATCCCAGGAACAAGTGGGAAACCTCTGTTGCACTTCCTCTATGGCAATAATATCCTTCCTAAGATAAAGGGACCAAAACTGCACACGCTATTCCAGGTATGGTCTACCCAAGAGTCTATACAATTGAAGCAGATTTTGCTACTCCTGAACTCAAATGGGAGTGGGAGCAGACCTGTGGGAAAAATCAGAAGCTGAGTGCCTACAAATAAAGCCTGGGAATTGGAGTGCGGCCTACCTTCCTGGAAATGGGAGTGGACCTGCGGGAGGCAGTCAGGAGCTGAGGAGCACATAATTTCAGCTACTGTGAGCGAGCGGTGAAAGAAACGTTACAGGAAACTAGCAAGTTGATTGGCCAGCCAATGCTTAGTTCAGGACAGTGTACAGCCTGCTTAGGACACAGGAGTTAAGGTAGGTCTATAAATAAAAAATCATAAAACTTTGAAATAAAATAATTAAAATAAACACCTAAACCACATATATATGTAGTTTAAAAACCCACAACTTTTAAGTTGACCGTGGTTCTAGCATTTAATAAGCACAGTAAATTACAGTAAATGAGAAGGCAATTAAATTAACTAACTAACATAAGTAACAATAGTAGGACAGGTGTTACATTGCAGCTGTGGATTGTGGGAGCTTTTGGACACCATGGCGATCCAGGACAAATATGTCTGCAGAAAGTGTAAGCGGCTAAAGGAATTCCAGATCAGGATTACAGATCTGGAAGCCAAACTGAAGACACTGCACAACAGTGAAGGGAGGGGGACAAACTCTGCACAATTCATTCCAGAAAGCAGTCACTGCTCTTAGAATAGGGTTGTCTGTTTTGGTCAACAGTAGAGACAGGAGGCTGTAAGGCAGGCAAAGGGAACAAGCAGACTGTCGCGGAAAAGCCCTAGATTTTGCAATTGTCAAACAGGTTTGAGATGCTTAACTAGTGTGGACGAAAGCAAAGTCTGCAAGGTGGATGAGCAGGCTGGCAATGGCATTATAGTGCAGGAAGCTGAGGAGAGCAAAGCAGGAAAGTTGTCATAACATTGGTCAGGATAGTAAGAAGGATTGACACTGTTCTCTTCAACAAAGAGCAAGAGTTCAGATGGCTGAGTTGCAAACCGATGCCAGTATTCAGGACATCTGCTCAGAGGTGGAAGGATCCCGTTGCTGTGGTCCATGTAGGTAGCAATGACATAGCAGGACAAGGAAAGAGGTTCTGCACAGTCACTATAAGAATCTAGGCACCTAATTAAGAATTAATATTCTCGGATTATTACCTGAGCCATGTGCAAATTGACACAGGGCAAATAAGATTAGAAATGAATGTGTGGCTCAAAGACTAACATGGGAGAAGTGGGTTCCGGTTTATGAGGCACTGGTACCAGTGCTGGGCAAAGTGTGGGCTGCACCATTGGGATGGTCTACATTTGAACCAATCTGGGATGAGTGTTCTTGCAAATCACAAAACTAGGAAAGTAGAAAGGATTTAAAACTAAATAGTGGGGGCAAGGGATCAAATGTGGGAAGGTGTGTTATATCAAAGAGTGGGCAGAAGGTAAGAAGACATTAATATGAGAAATGATAAACAGACCATGACAGCAAGGGACGAGTCTCAGTAAACCCAACAGATAAGGCTAGAGGTTACAAAAATAATAAAAGGACCAAACTTAAGGCTCACTAGCTGAATGCACATAGCATTCAAAAGAATAGATGAAATAATAATGTAAATAGAGATAGTGAAGTACGATCTAATAGACATTACAGAGACATTGTGGTAGGATAGCAGGAGTTTATTTGGACCCAAATAATGAAGGGTCTATGATTTTTCCGAAGGTTAGGAAGAGGTGGGGGGGGGGGGGCTCTGTTAATTAAAGACAACATTAACACATGTACCTCCGATCCCATGTGCTTACATTTTGCTAATCAACCTCCTGTGGGGGACTTTATCAAAAGCTTTTTGAAAATTCAAGTACACGATGTCCACGGAGTCCCCTTTATCAACTTTGCTAATAACATCTTCAAATATCTCCAACAGGTTTGACAAACATGATTGTCCATTTATAAATCCATGCTGGCTATGCTCCATCAGGACACTATTCTCCAAGGGCGCGATTCTCCGCTCCCGGGAAAAATCAGAAGGACCGTCGTGAACTCGGCCGAGTTTCACGACGGCCTCGGAGGCCGCTCCTCGCCCCCTATTCTCCCCTCCCGGCGGGGCGAGGAGTGACGCGACGGCGGCGCCTATGTGACGTCAGCCGCGCATGCGCAGGTTGGCCGGCTCCAACCCGCGCATGCGCGGCTGACATCACGACGGCAGACAGCTCGAACCCGCGCATGCGCGGTGGCCGTCTTTCCCCTCAGCCACCCCCCAAGACATGGTGGCTTGATCTTGCGGGGCGGCGGAGGGGAAATAGTGCGCCCGATTGAGACGCCGGCCTGACGATCGGTGGACACCGATCGCGGGCCTGTCCCCTCCCAAGCACAGTTATGGTGCTCATTCCCCACCAGGCCCCCTACAAGCCCCAAAATGGGCATCTCATGGCGATTTCACGACGGCAGCGACCAGGTGTGGTTGCCGCCGTTGTGAACAGGTCGGGAAAGTCAGGCCGCTCGGCCCATCCGGGTCGGAGAATCGCCGGTCACTGTGAAAATCGGCGAGCGGCGATTCTTCCGAGCGGGGGGTGGAAGAATGGCGGGGGGCGCCAGGGGGTCGTGAAATTAGTCGGGGGGGGGGCCCTCCTGTGATTCTCCCACGCGGCAAGGGGAGCGGAGAATCGCGCCCCAAGTGTCCATTTATCATATCCTTTAGAATAGAACATAGAACATAGAACAGTACAGCACAGAACAGGCCCTTCGGCCCTCAATGTTGTGCTGAGCCATGATCACCCTACTCAAACCCACATATCCACCCTATACCCGTAACCCAACAATCCCCCCCTTAACATTACTTTTTTTTTTATTAGGACACTACGGGCAATTTAGCATGGCCAATCCACCTAACCCGCACATCTTTGGACTGTGGGAGGAAACCGGAGCACCCGGAGGAAACCCACGCACACAGGGGGAGGACGTGCAGACTCCACACAGACAGTGACCCAGCCTGGAATCGAACCTGGGACCCTGGAGCTGTGAAGCATTTATGCTAACCACCATGCTACCCTGCTGCCCCTATAGAATAGATTAGAACAGTACAGCACAGAACAGGCCCTTCGGCCCTCGATGTTGTGCCGAGCAATGATCACCCTACTCAAACCCACGTATCCACACTATACCCGTAACCCAACAACACCCCCCTTAACCTTACTTTTTAGGACACTACGGGCAATTTAGCATGGCCAATCCACCTAACCCGCACATCTTTGGACTGTGGGAGGAAACCGGAGCACCCGGAGGAAACCCACGCACACACGGGGAGGACGTGCAGACTCCACACAGATAGTGACCCAGCCGGGAATCGAACCTTGGACCCTGGAGCTGTGAAGCATTTATGCTAACCACTATGCTACCGTGCTGCCCTTCTAGGATTCTAGGACTTTCGATGGCAGCCATGCGTAGACAACGTGTACCTGGTGGCTCCTGCGCGGCAAAACTTCTTTTCGGCCCATAAATTCCGGTCGGACCTTTAAATGCGGTTCCGAGGTCCCGATTTTTACAGGTGAAGGTGTCGGCAATATTTCGAGCGAGGTCCGGAATGCACGCGGCCAAGCGCAATGGCAAAGGGTGCTGATTAGTTGACAAGTCAACTCTGATTGGTGACGGTATTGCCATGAGAAAACACGAGGGAACTGTAGGCTTCCCAAGCTTGTAAATGGGTCAAATTCTACCACTTTCAGCCCTGAACCTTTTTCGGTCTACCTAAAATTATCCTGGAAAGGAAAAGCGTCACAAAAATCTGAGCAAACAGGGAAGGTCTTTCACACTGCAACCATGCAGTGGCTACACGAGTGGTTTTCTCCACAAACATGATGCTGCCAACCCCACAATTGAGCAACTTTGTGTACGACTGTCAGTGCTAGTGCAATGCTAAGTGCATATGTTGCATGCTTCAGTGATTGTTTGATCGAATCAAACAGCATGATCCTCCAGTTGTTCATAATAGGCAGAGTACAGACCATACCGAACCAGACAAATTTGTAAAACCCAATACAAAACGTGTACAGTTAGATGTGATTGCACAAAACGACAGCACTTGCTGAACAATCCAGAGTGCGCTAATAGTTACACTAATTTTAAAAATTCAGTCAATCTCATAACGTTACTCATTTATGCTTGCTAGAAGTGATATACATACAGGGACTCATTCTCTGCACACAAAAATATGTTCAAGCCTTGCACCTTTTTTTGAATTACACAGGGATTTTGGGAGCCTATAGTTTCCAGTTCCTTTCTCCATGCGTAATATTTTGGCCAATCAAGAGTCGACTTGCCAATCACCCTCTTTTCCTGTAGTATAAATTGTTGTAGTAGTTTCAAATTTGACATTCTTCTGTTGCTTTGGCAGCATGTCTCTTTTCATCACTTTTCAGTAATATCCAGCCTTTATAGCCAATGTCTTGGAAAGCGAGCTGAAGGAGGCATCAATGTAGGACTGCATTAAGAATGTTCCACATATCCCACAAACAGGCAGACATAGCTAGGACCCATATATGCTCTCATAGACATCTTTTATTTGGAGGAAGTGAGTGAAGTCAAAGGACAAGAAGGCTAAAGGAGTTATTTTTCTCTCAAGATTGACAACATTCAGATGCCTGTGCCTCATTTTCCCTTAGTCCACCAAGCAAAACTTTAGCACCTTGTGTTTTGTTCCAATCTCTCTCTCATCTTCCCTCATATCCTTTCAGAGCTCCACAAGACCCACCTACCCCATTTTCAGGCATATTCTCACCAAACTGATCACCTAACTTCCCTTCCTGGCCTCCATGCTACCTAATATTGTTAACTCTCCCCATTTCTTAGGCACTTACCCCTGCCCTCCTACTCCTCCTCCAAAACCCCACCCTTGACCTCTCAGTCCTTGCAAATTACCACATCTCCAACCTGCCTTCCCCCTCCAAAGTGCATGAATATGTTCCCATCTCATAAGTTTTCCCACAACGCCATGATTCCTTTCTAGTCTGGTTTCTGCTCCTCCACAGCAATTAAATGTTCCTCAAAGCCACAATCAACATTGTTGGTAACTGTGGCCATGGTGGACTATCCCTCCTCATCCTTCTGGATTGGTCTACAGGTTCTGATGCTGAACCACACCACCCTTCTCCAACGCCTCTCCTCTGTTGTGCAGCTCAGTGCCCTCAACTGGCTTCACTGTAGCTGGGAATATCCTCAGATATCCTTTTTTCCCGGTCCCATAGTTACCTCTGGTGTTTTCCATGCATCTATCCGTGGTCCCATGGGTCAGAAAATTCATCCAAATCCACCTACACACCGATAAACCCCAGCTCCACAATGCTTATCAAACATCTAGGATTGGAAACTGGAAATGTCCTCCACTGAAAAATTCAGAAGACTGAAGCCTTCGCTTTCAGCCCAGTCACATACTTTGTTCCCTAGCTACCAATTCAATTCCACTCCTGACCAACTGTCTGAAACTGAATCAAATACTGAAGATACTGGGAATCTGAAATAGATCAGAAAATAATAAATCACAATAAATATTCAGCAGGTTTAGCAGCATCTGCAGAGAGGGGAACCAAGTTAGCAATCAAGTCAATAACTTATTAATTGGCACCAATTCCAAAAGGTTAAGCTAAAACATTAACTCATTCTCTCTTTTCAGGTACTGCGAAACCTATTGAGTATTTTCATCGTTTCCTGTGTTCATTGCATACTATTTGCACTCTTGGCACCTTACCTGATCGAGTGCTAAGCTTCAGATGCCATATCCTCTCCATCACCAAGACTGTCTACTTCATCGATGTAATATCACCCAGCTCCTCCCTTTCTCAACCCAGCTGCTGCTGAAATATTCCGCATTGAAGAGGCCAAATGCAGATTAGGTGACTGTTTTGTGTTAACACATCCGGTCTATCCGCAAGTGTGACCCCTAACTTCCAGTCACCTATCATTTTACTTCTCTTACCTTGCTTTTACACTGGCCTCTCTGGAACACTGGGCATTTTCTAAATGAAACTCCCAGGTAGGCTCAAGCTCCAGTACATCAATTTTGATTAGACACATCGCAGCCTTCTGGACTCAACACTGAGTTCGACAATTTCAGATCGTTATTTCTACCCCTATTTCTTTCCTCTTCCTTTTGTTTCTTGTATTGTTTTGTTATTTTTCGGACAGCAGTTGCTCACAACTCTACCATACACCTCGTCTCGACACATCTTTTGTTTATTTACTTATTCCATTACCAATTCCGAGGGTCTTGTGCCATGAAATCTTGTCATTTAATTTATCCTGCATACCACCCATCATAGATTTTCCCTGTTCTTTTTCTTGCCCTCTACCATTCACTTGTTTTTTTATTTATTACATCCCTAATTTTTCCCAGTTCTAACGAATGGTCATCACTGGGGTTCTCTCTTTACAGATGCTGCTAGACCTGCTGAGCATTTTCAGTATTTTCTGATTCTATTTCCTTAGTCAGGCTTTGGTTGCCACCTGACTCACTATTTCCCCTCAACATCATGTGCTGGACCGTATCTATCAAACTGCCACCACTCTCCTGTTCACAATCACGATCTGTGTCCCCGAGTAATTGTTCACCTATCCCACATCGCTGAATTTAATGATATCCAGCCACAATGTCCTGGTAATTGAAGCAGATTTTCAAACACACCTTATTCACTACTTCAACAGCACTTCATGCCTACTTTATTTTCAGGTCGCTCACTCCAATGCTCTCTTTGTTGACCTTGCCAGCTTCCATCCTGTAATACTTCCAAGTTTAGCTTCCTATATTTATCTACTCCAATCTTCACCTGCTCACTGTTCCCCTCAGTGCACTGAATTCAAAATCTTTGTTCTCCTTTGCAAATCTTTCAGGTCTCACCCCACTCTGCAGTCTCCTTCAGCCCTGCATCTAAACCAATATCTTTTCGTCATTCAACTCTGACCTGCTTATCCTTTCTAGCCTCCAACCCCATCCCCACCAACCAAGCTTTCAGCCATCTCTTACGCTCTGGAGCTTCCTCCTGCTTTTCTGCATTGGTATCCCTCTCCCGATCTTTGTAAGAGTTTTCAGAACCTATACTTGGACCATATTTTTGTGCATCTCTTCAAACCCTAATCAGTACCAATTCTATCTCTTGGGATGTTGCTACAATAAAAGGTATAAAATAAATCAAAGTAATAGTTGCTGACTTGACCAGCATTATTCAAAAACTGAACACTAGATGACAGCATACAAAACAGTTTCATTCAAGCTCACTTCAGCTTCTTTTAAATGCTTTACAGTTATGGCATGTGAAGCCTATATTTCCAGGCACTTTTAATGGTGGATTTTATTTTCCAGATGGATTCAAAAAACATTCAAACTGACTTGCATTATATTCTTCCAATGTAACTGTTTTATTTTAGTTGTCTCAGTATTAATAACGATCCCACTGGAGTGCCAATTCTTTGAATGTTATTCTGGAGATGTGTCATATCAATTTATGTCATCGGCTGGATATACTGAATGTTAGGAATACTTTCCTAAACAAAGGAAGCAGCTACTCTTTTGCATTTGTGAAGAACACAAACTGGTTTATGGAGACAGTCTACTGATCGGAGAGTGTGGCTAAGAAAAGCTCAGATTGAAATCAGAGAGATGTCATGTGACCCAACTCATGGGTGAAATATACTGGATTTGAACTAATACGGAGAGTCTGCCACAGGGGTAGACCCTCATCACACCATCTCTTCTGAAACCGCTCTGAAAGCAGTTGTATGTGGATTGAAAACCCACAAAGAACCTTGTTGTAAACCAAACGTTCTTAAAGGATTAACATCACTGTCTCCAAGAGAAAGGAAAATCAACCAGCCATGATTGCAGAGTGACTGCTCCACACCAACAAGTTCACACTGGGGAGACAACATTCATCTGCTCCAAGTGTGGGAAGGGACTCAATAATTCATCCACCCTGCTGATACACCAGCGATTCACACCAAGGAGAGGCCTTTCATCTGCCCCAAGTGTGGGAAAGGATTCACTTGTTTGTCCAACCTGATGAGAAACTGCCAAGTTCACATTGACGAAAAACCTTTTAAATGCACAGACTGCGAGAAACGTTAGAAAAGTTATGGGGACCTGATATCCCATCAACATGTTCACACTGACGAGAGACCATTCAAGTGCTCTCATTGTGAGTCTGGGTTCAGGCAGTCATGTGAACTCAACATACACCAGAGAATTGACACTGGGGAGAAACCATTCCTCTGCTACAAGTGTGGGATGAGATTCACTCAGTCAGCCGCCTGCCGAGACCAGCAAGTTCAGACTGACAAGAGACCTTTTAAATACTCAGACTGTGGAAAATGTTTCAAAGGTTCTGGGGAACTGACACACCATCAACATGTTCCCACCTGAGAGAGATCTTATAAATATCTAGACTGCGGAAAATTCTAGGTTCTGGGGAACTGAAATCCCATCAATGTGTTCACACTGACGAGAGACCATTCAGATGCTCACCAAGGGAGTGGATTCAGGAAATCATCTCAATTTACTGCATACCAGCGAATTCACACTTGGGAGAGGTCATTCACCTGCTCTACATGTAGGGAGATTCACCCAGTCATCCAGCCGCCAGAAACACCTGCAAATCGACAATGAGGGGAGACCATTTTCCTGCTCGGTGTGTGGGAAAAGATTCACTCGATCATTCACCTTGATGAGTCACCAGAAAATTCACAAATAATTACAGTGATCTTATTTCACTGTTATTCATATTCAGGACTGAACCCCTGTTCATTTGGCTCGGTTTCTGCTAATGTAAATATATTCCAGCCCAGTTATGGAGGTTAATAATCTGGATAAAATTCAAATAACCTTTATTTTGAAAAAATAATAATAAAGCATGTATCAGCAACCTCAATAAACCCTACCAACCAAAAATAATAACCCCCCCAAACAATTATAACCTCCCCCCATCCCAATAGAACACCACACACACCCCCAACAGCAAACAGTGATCAGATCCTTAAAATGCAATACAAATGGATGCCATCTGCAATAGAACCCATCAATCACTCCCATCATCGTGAACTTAACCTGCAAAATATAAAAACTCCATCAATAATACAGCCATTCTGCGGAAATGGGCAGTACCTCCTGCCTCCAACTCAGCAGGATCCGCCGTCAAGCCAGCAAGGAGGCAAAAGCCAACGCATCTGCCAGCACACCCGTCCTCAATTCCGGCTGGTCTGTCACTCTGAAAATTGCAACCAATGGGCAGAGTTCCAAATCTACATTAAAAATTGCCTTTATGGTGTTAAAAAAAAAAGGCTGCCAAAAACCCATCAATTTGGGGAAGGACCAGACCATGTGTGTATGGTTTATGGTTGTCTCGAGTATCGCTCACACCTATTCTCAACCCCCACAAAAAATGACTGATTCTGGTCCTAGTGAGATGTGCCCTGAACACCACCTTGACTTGTATCAAACTTGACCTTGCGCTGGATGATGTAGCATTCACCTTATGAAGAGACTCACTTCACACCTCCTCCTCCAAAATTGGACCAAGCTCCTCCTGCCACCTAGCCTCTATGGTCCTAAAAATTTTAACACAAAACACGAGATCAGCCATTAAACCCACACCCAGCTGCCACCCCATACGCTGCACCCGACCCGCCTCCAGTTCCAAATCCACCCAATGCAACGCATGGGCCGAGATTACCACCGCTGAATATGCCGCACCTTTTACTCCAGGGAGCAAAGTCTTAGCCATAACAAAGAAATCAGTCCTTCAGTATACCTTGTGCACAGGCAAAACATAACTCTGGTTCACAAACGGCCACAGATCCACACCTCGTGCCTCGTCCATAAATGCAGCCAACACCTTTGCCATCCACGAAAGAGACAGCGACCTTGGCCTGGAGCGGTCTAACACTGGATCTAAAATACAGTTGAAATCCCCCCTTAAAATAAAATTAAAATCAGAGTTGCATATCCAACTCTGGAATGGCAGCCAACTGCCATTCCATAAACTTCATTGTTCCAATTTGGGACGTACATGCTCACCAGCACTACTGCCTTCTCATCCAGTGCACCTGTAGCCATCACATAATGACTCTCCCGGTCCAGTGTCCCCGCCTGAAAACTAACCCTCTTATTACCCAAAATCGCCACCACTGTTGATCGACTATCGAATCCTGCGTGAAAAACCTGACTCACCCAAGCCTTTCGCAACCTGATCTGGTCCCACACCCGAGAGGACTCTCTTGTAGGAACACAACATCACCCCCAAAACCTTTCAAATGGGAAAAAACCTTGCCCTCTTCATTGGGCTCCCAAGCCCCGCACATTGTAGGTGATCAACCTGGTCAGGGGTCTCACACCACCCTTCTACTTGAGTCAGCCATCAGCACTATGATTTAATATTCCTCCCAAATTCCCAGATCGCAGGCCCACCTAAGATGGCTGCACGCCCCACCCCTAGGTGCGACAAAGAAACAAAACTTTGGACACTGTCAGCACTTTCCCCACCACACAGGCAAACAGCTAGACCCATTGTAACCCATTTAAACAGCTTCTCCCCGCCTACGAATCCATGGTGACCCGCAACCTTGCTGGGTACACCACCCCGAATCGCAAACCCTTACTGTAAAAAACAGCGTTTGCCTGTTATAGGCCAGACGCCTTTTCGTCAGCTCAGTTCCAATATCCTTACATATCTGCAACGTGTACATATCCCAGTCGATAATCCGGATCCGCATCTCCCACTCCAAGACCCAAGATCCATCTATTGGTAGTTATGAAAATAGATAATCATCGCCTACGACGGCTCATTCAACCTTGGCTTTTGCCTGAGCGCCCGGTGAGTTCTATCCAATTCTTGAGGGAGAACACCTCATCCCTGCTCACCAAACAAGAAAACATCTCCGAAATGTACTTAGTCGGCTTCGTGTCCTCCAATCCCTCCGGCAGCCTCACCGACCTGAGGTTTAACGCCCTTAACATGTTCTCCAGATCCCCCACATTCAACCTCAGACCTTTATTGCTATCTGCCACCATTGGCCTCGTCCATACCCTTCAAAGTCTCACCCTGCACCATAACCACATTCAAGGTGTTTACCAGCTGCTCCCGCATCGGGCCCAGAGCCTCTTCGACAGTGGCCTTAAAGGATTTGTTTATTTCCATGCCCCGCCACTCAAACTACCAATCCATTTGTTTGCTGAATTTCTCCAGCTCTTGCGTCATCATTACAGCTAACATGTCTAAAGTAATGGGCACGGCAGCCATCTTCCCTCCTTCACATTTCTTTTACAGGCTACCTCCCGAGTTTTCTTCAAGAAAGGCTTCTTTGACGACGTTTTCGACATGACTCTGTCTGGTAACCATTCTCTAACCCCCCCCCCCCCCCCCCCCCCCCCCAAAATGGACAAGGGGGTCATCAAAATCCCCCAAAGAATGGCAAAAGAGATCAAAAACAGAGTCCCAGCCGGGAGCCACATTTCGTGCCTCTAGCTCTTTTGTGATGTCACCAGAGGTCTCAAGCTACACACAGTTCAATATGTATATTTTGTACTTCTACAAAACCACTCCCTCAACTCTTAATGGCCGAGAATGCTCATTACTGTTATGACATAAAAGGTATTAACATTTGGCAGACTTGTTTGTTGATCAAAGTTTTAGTCCTGACTTGAAGATCAGTATTCACAAAAGGAAATGGTTACATGCACCAAAATGTCTGCATCGGAAAAACAAGCCTTGCTTATGGAAGAACATCATTGAGAAATTAAAAATTAGACCAGCTCAGGTATGAGTGAAATCCACCTCCCTAATGATTGACACACCTCACTAATTCATCATATCTACACAAATCAAGGGTTAGATGAGACTAAAGACAATTTCAGTCCCAAGTCCATGTTATTTGCTCAGCTTTTGTTTCAGCTTTCATGTGGGTTTCATGAAGTGCTTATTCTCCAACTGAATTCTCCAAAGTCAAACAGGAGATTGCAATATGCCAATCAACCTTGAATAAAATGATTCATAGATTTTGGAAGAGCAATGATTGCAAATAAAAGATAGAAGCCAAGGTAACAGCCTGAATTCAGTTACAAATGGAAAGTTTATAATTCTTATGAAAAAAATTTTAACAGGCCATTTGCCTAAATGTTCAATGATATTTCCACCATCAAAATGGAAAAAAACCATTGCTGGAAAGTGACTAAGGTAGTGGACAGGGGAATGTCTATGGATACCATTTATATGGACTTCCAGAAGTCATTTGATAAAAGTCCCACACAAGGGACTGGAAGCCTCTAGAGGTGGAAGCCCACAGAGTTGATGTCAAATTATTGACATGGTTAGGACAGTGTTCTTCAAACTTTTTTTCCGGGGACCCATTTTTACCAACCGGCCAACCTTCGGGACCCAACCGGCCGAACTTCAGGACCCAACTGGCCGACCTTTGTAACCCACACCGGCCGACCTGCTCGACCCACCATTTTCTCTTACCTTGTTTGCTGCTGACAAAAATAGAGGAAATGGTTTTGGGTCCCTTTGGCCCTCGTACACCTGTTGGATGAAGGTGAAGTCTTCCGGTGTCGGAACGTATGGAGTCTCCATTGGTCCAAAGTTCTGAATTTTTTCCTGTAAAATTTTATCAAATAACCTCCCCCCCCCCCCCCCCCACTGAACTTGTAAAAAAATAAAAAATAAAATGAGTAAGATAAATGAAAAAAATGAATAAACCCCCCCCCCCGAACTTGTAAAAAAAATAAAAATAAATAAATGAAAAAAATAAAAATTAAATGAATAAAATAAATGAATAAATGAATAAAAACCACAACGGAACTTGTAAAACAAAAAGCTGCAACCGTTTTTTTAGAATAGCTGCCGCTCTGCGCATGCGTGCCCGTTTACCGGCGCACATGCGCAATGCGGCCGAATTTAACATGTTCGCGGAATGCGCATGCGGCCAAATTTATTTATTTATTTTTTTTTACATTTTCGCGGCCGCTTACAGACGGCGTTGTGAAAAGCCGGCTGCTGCGTGGGGATTTGCGCGTTCGGGAGCGCCACGGACAACGGCTCCGTGACCCTCCTGACACCAGCCCGCGACCCACCTGCGGGTCGCACCCCCGACTTTGAAGAACACTGGTCTAGATGATAGCATAAAATTGCAAGGAGATATTGACAGACTAGGTGACTGGGCAAAATTGTGGCAGATGGAATTTAATGTAAGCAAGTGTGAGGTTATCCATTTTGGACCAAAAAAGGAAAGGGCAGAGTACTTTGTAAATGGAAAGAAGTTAGGTACTGTGGATGTACAAAGCAACTTGGGGGTTCAGATGCACAGGTCCTTAAAATGCCAGGAACAAGGCAGAAAATAATCAAAAAGGCTAATGGAAGGTTACTCTTTATATCCAGAGGGTTGGAATGTAAGGACATAGGGGTTATGCTGCAAGTTATATAAAACCGTGGTTAGATCTCACTTGGAGTAGTGTGAGCAGTTCTAGCCCAGACCCAGGGGGAAGTGCAAATTAGGTTTACAAAAGTAATATCTGGATTACAGGGGTTAAATTACAAGGCGAAATGACACAAATTAGACCTGTTTTTGCAAGAATTAAGAAGGTTATAGAGTGAATTGATCGAAGCATTCAAGATATTAACAGGGAAAAGCAGGCTAGATAATTATAAACTCTTTCCACTGGTTGGAGATTCTAAGACTAGGGGCATAGTCTAAATATTTGGGCTAGACGGTTCAGGAGAGCTGTAATGAAGAACTTCTTCACTCAAAGGGTGGTAGAGGTTTGCAGCTCTCACCCTCAAACAGCAGTTGAAGCTCGAACGGTTGTTTATTTTAAATGTGAGATAGATAGAATGGCGGGACAGGCTCGAGAGGCTCAATAGAAACATAGAAAGTAGGAGCAGGGGGAGGCCATTCGGCCCTTCGAGCCTGTTCTATCATTGGTATGCTCGTAGCTGATCAACCAACTCAATAACTCCTCATTCTTCTGAAGTCCAGCGAACAAAATCCTAACCAAATCAATCTTTCCTCATATGTCAGTCCCGCCATCCAACGAATAAGTCTGGTAAACCTTTTTTATACTCATTCTAGAACTAGAACATCCTTCCTCAGATAAGGAGACCAAAACTGCACACAATATTTCAGGTATGGCATCACCAAGGCCCTGTATAATTGCAGCAAGACATCCCTGCTCCTGTACTCGAATCCTCTCGCTATGAATGCCAACATACCATTTGCCTTCTTTACCAGCTGCTGTACCTGCATGTTTACCTTCAGCGACTGGTGTACGAGGACGCCCAGGTCTCGTTGCACATTCTCCTCTCTTTAGAACAGTACAGCACAGAACAGGCCCTTCGGCCCTCGATGTTGTGCCGAGCAATGATCACCCTACTCAAACCCACGTATCCACCCTATACCGGTAACCCAACAACCCCCCCCTTAACCTTACTTTTTAGGACACTACGGGCAATTTAGCATGGCCAATCCACCTAACCCGCACATCTTTGGACTGTGGGAGGAAACCAGAGCACCCGGAGGAAACCCACGCACACACGGGGAGGATGTGCAGACTCCGCACAGACAGTGAACCAGCCGGGAACTGAACCTGGGACCCTGGAGCTGTGAAGCATTGACGCTAACCATCATGCTACCATGCTGCCCCTTTATTATCTGAATGGCCATAAATTGTCTGCCTTCTTGTTTTTGCTACCAAAGTGGATAACCTCACATTTCTCCAAATTATACTGCATCTGCCATTCATTTGCCCATTCACTCAACTTGTCCAAATCACACTGAAAGATCTCTACATCCTCCTCACAGCTCACTCTCCCACCCAATTTGGTGTCACCTGCAAATTTGGAGATATTGCATTTTGTTCCCTCATCTAAATCATTAATATATATTGTGAATAGCTAGGGTCCTAGCACTAATCCTTGCAGTACCCCACTAGTCACTGCCTGCCAATTTAAAAAAGATCTGTTAATTCCTACTATTTGTTTCCTATCAGCCAACCAGTTTTCTATCCATTTCAATATACTACCCCTAATCCCATGCACTTCAATTTTACACACTAATTTCTTATGCGGGACTTTGTCTAAAGCCTTCTGAAAGTCCAAATATACCACATCCACTGGCTCTCCCTCGTCAATTTTACTCATTACATCCTCAAAGAATTCCAGTAATTTGTCAAGCATAATTTCCCATTCATAAATCCATGCTGACTCTGTCTGATCCTGCCACTATTTTCTAAATGCTCCTCTATAAAATCTTTGATAATGGATTCTAGAATTTCCCCCACTACCAATGTCAGGCTTACTGGTCGATAATTCCCTATTTTCTCTCTACCTCCCTTTTAAATATGGAGTTACATTAGCTACCCTTTCATCTGCAGGAACTGTTCCAGAGTCTACAGAATCCTGGAAGATGACCACCAAGCATCTACTATTTTGAAAGCCACTTCCTTAAATAGATTAAGTGGGATGTAGATTATCAAGACTTGGGGATTTATCAGCCTTTAATCCCATCAATTTTCTCAACGTAATTTCTCTACTAATATTGATCTCCTTCAGTTCTTCCCTCCCACCAAACCCTGCATTCCCCATCATTTCTGGCATCTGATTTGTGAAGACAGAACCAAACTATGTGTTTAGTTGCTCAGCCATTTCTTTGTCCCCTATTATACATCCCCGTTTCTGACCGAAAGACACTTGTCTTCACCAATCTTGTTCTCTTCACGTACCAATAGAAACGTTTACAGTCAATTTTTATGTTCCCTGCAAGCTTACTCTCGTACTGTATTTTCCCTTGCTTTTTTAAAAACAATTTAACAATTCTTAAAAAACCAAGCAGGCCGACACATGCCCTATCTCCTGATTACACGTATATTAAGTTCCCTGTCTTTGTCTTACACTACCATGCCTCCCATTCTCTCTCCCCCCCCCCACTAACTGCTGATGTTCAATTTTCCTTAAAGAAGTTGATGTACGGCTGCCACCTCCAGGCGAACCCCTGGGTTGAACCTCTCAAGGCGAACTTAATTTTTTCCAGACTGAGTAACCCTACAATGTCGCTAACCCATACTCCTGACTTTGGAGGCTCCTAGTCCCTCCATCCCAGCAAAATCCGTCTCCAGGCAACCAGGGAGGAGAAGGCTAGGACACGGCCTCCCCCCCCCCCACACTCCCCGGGGCCCCTGGATCTTCCGATACACCAAATATTGCCATTTCCAGACTCAGAGTCACCCTCCCTTCCAGGACCTCTGACATGACGTCCGCAAATCCCTGCCAGAATCCCCTCAACTTCGGACACGCCTAGAACACATGCACATGATTCGCCGGGCTTCCCCCACAGCGTCCGCACCTATCATCCACTTCCTCAAAAGACCTACTCATCTGGGCCACAGTCATATGAGCCCTATGAACCACCTTGAACTGGATCAGGCTAAGCCTGGCACACAACGAGGATGAATTAACCCTCCTCAAGGTCTTTTTCCATATCCCGACTTCGACTCCCCTCCCAACTCTTCCTCCCACTTCCTCTTCACCTCCCCGATTAGAACCCCTTCCCACTCCATTAATTCCTTGTATATCTCTAAGACCCTCCTCTCCCCAACTCCCATTTTTGACAACACCTTATCCTGTAGTCCCCTCAGTGGGAGGCGCGGAAAGTTTGGAACCTGCCTCCGAACAAAGTCTCTTACCTACAGGTACCGAAATCCGTTCCCACCCAGCAACTCAAACTCCTCCTCCAATGCCTCCAGTTTAGGAAACCCTCCTCAATGAAGAGCTATTTTCCCTTTCTTAATCAATCCCTTAGTCCTTCTGTGCTGAATTCTAAACTGCTCCCAATCCTCAGACATGTTGTTTTTCTTGGCCAATTTTATGCTTCTTCCTTAGATCGAATTCTATCTCTAATTTACCTTGTAAGCCATGGATTGGCCACCTTTCCCATTTTACTTTTGTGCCAGACAGGAATAAACAATTGTTGCAGTTCCCCCATATACTCCTTGAAAGTTTGCCATTGCCTATTCACTGTTATCCCTTTAAGTAACGTTTCCCATTCAGTTTAGAACAGTACAGCACAGAACAATTCGATCAAAGCAAACTCATGCAGCGTTTGTAGCAGACCTATTGATGCAGCTGATGGGGGCCGAAGCCTTTCCGCGACCGCCGGAGCTGGAGGGGGCATACAGAGTGCAGGCGAGGCAGGGGCGGCCGGGCGGACTCCCCGCCCGATGGTGATTAGGTTCCACAGGTTCATGGACAAGGAGCGGGTGCTGTGGTGGTCAAAGTGCGCCAGGAGCAGCGCGTGGAACAACAGTGTCCTCCGCATTTACCAGGACCTAAGCCAGGAGGTGGCTCGGCGGCGAGCAGCCTTTAAGAATGTCAAGGAGGTGCTGTTCAAGAAGCACGTGAAGTTTGGTCTGCTGTTCCCGGCTCGTTTATGGGTCACGCACCAGGGTCAACACCACTACTTCTCCGAGCCTGAAGAAGCGATGGACTTTGCGAGGGATCAGGGGCTGGTCCCGAAAAGAGGCCCAACGGACGCAAACTAAGGCCCGAGGACTACCGTAGGAAGGTACGCCGAATGGGCCTGGACTGCTGGTCAACGGTTTGCTGGGGCAAAGGTGCCAAGCGGAACATTTGGGACTCTTTCCTTTGTTCATGGATATTGGTTTGGGTTTTTTTTTTGTTGTTTGTTTTTCTCTTGTTTTTGTTTTTATCCTCTTTTTTATGTTTTTCCCTTTTTGGGCGGATTTGTACTTCTTGTGCAGCTCGCGGAGGACACTGGAGCCGGCACGGTAACGAAGGGGGGCCGGTCAACAAGGGAGGCCAAAGACGTGGGTTGGGGCTTTTTTTTGGTTTTGTTGTCCAAAGATATGCGGGTTAGGTGGATTGGCCATGCTAAATTGCCCGTAGTGTCCTAATAAAAGCAAGGTTAAGGGGGGGGGGGGTTGTTGGGTTACAGGTATAGGGTGGATACATGGGTTTGAGTAGGGTGATCATGGCTCGGCACAACATTGAGGGCCGAAGGGCCTGTTCTGTGCTGTACTGTTCTATGTTCTATGTCCATGCCTTCCTGTGCCAGTGAGTTTGCTCCAGTGGGTTGGAGAGGGGGATGGGGCGCCGGGGAGTGGGGAGGAGGACGGGGAAACAATGGGAATGAGGCAGGAAGGCGCCGGAGTGCTGAGTCACTGGGCTAGCAGATTGGTTAGTCAAGGGAGTCAGGTGGGGGGGGGGGGGGGGAAGAGAGAGAGAGAGAGAGATCACAGCCACTGTATGGCAGGGCTGGGGGATGTTGTTGGGGGTGGGTTGTTCTGCTGACGTGGGAGGGACTTGAAATAGGCACTGGAAAGGAGGTTGAGGGTGGAGGCAGCCAACAGGAGGGCCAGGAATGGCGCGACGCACGGGCCGGGGGCCGGCCCGATAATAGCTATGGCTGACCAGCTTTTGGGGGGCGCCCCCGACCAGGCTGATCACCTGGAACGTCAGGGGACTGAATGGGCTGGTTAAGGGCTGGTGTTCGCGCACTTGCGGGCTCTGAGGGCGGACGTGATTATGTTGCAGGAGACACATCTGAAAGTGTATGACCAGACCAGGCTAAGGAAGGGCTGGATTAGCCAGGTCTTCCACTCGGACTTGGACGCGAAGTCCAGGGGGGTGGCAATCATGATCAACAAGCGGGTGCAATTTGAGGCAGATACCTGATGGTACGGGGCAAACTGGAGGGGAGAAGAGTGGTGCTGGTGAATATATATGCCCCAAACTGGGATGACGTGGACTTCATTAAAAGAGTGCTGGGGAAGATCCCGGACTTGGATTCTCGCAGGCTAATAATGGAGGGGGGGGGGGGGGGGGGGGAGAGGGGGGGGGGGGGGCGGGGAGAGAGAGAGAGAGAGAGAGGAGACGTTAACATGGTCCTTGACCCGGCTTTGGATCGGTCGTGTCCCAGAACAGGTAGACTCCCAGCAATGGCAAGGGAGCTGAAAGGGTTTATGGAGCAAATGGGGGCAGTGGACCAGCTCAGAAAACTTCCTATAGAACTCTAGCCAGACAGCCGACAGGAAGGGGCTACTCGTTTTACTCGCACGTCCATAAAGTATATTCTAGGATAGATTTCTTCGTACTAAGCAGGGATTGTATAGGGGAGGTAAAGAACACGGAATATTCAGCAATTACTATCTCAGACCATGCCCCGCACTAGGTAGACCTGCAGATCGGGGGGGGGGGGGGGGGGGGGGGGGGGGGGGGGGGAGCTACCAACACCCGCAATGGAGGCTAGACGTGGGACTGCTGTTGGAGGAGGGGATCTGTGAGAGGCTTCGGAGGTGCTAAAGGCAGTAGTGCGGGGGAAGCTGATTTCAATTGGGGCCCACAGATCCAAGGCAGACAGGGCAGAGATGGATAGATTGGCCAGGGAAATGGGTCGGACAGAGGAAGAGCACGCAGAGTCCCCGGGGGAGGTTTTACTCAGGGAGAGACAGAGACTACAGGCGGAACTGGGGGCACTATCCACGAGTAGGGCCGTGGAACAGCTTAGGAAGGCGAGGGGCGTGGTGTACGAGCATAGGGAAAAGGCTAGCAGACTGTTAGCGCAGAACTCAGGAGGAGGGAGGCGGCCAGGGAAATAAGTAGAGTGATGGATGGGGAGGGGCGCAAAGTGGAGGACCCGGCAGGATTGAATAAGGTATTCTGGGACTTCTATCACAAGCTGTATACTTCAGAGCTGCCGGGGGGCGAGTGGATGAGCTGGGGGCCCTCGATTAGAGTGGAGGAGGTAAAGGCCATGCAGTCGGGGAAAGCCCCGGGGCCGGATGGATACCCAGTAGAGTTCGATAGGAAGTTTTCTGAGCTGGTGGGCCCGGTCTTGGCGAGGATTTTCAATGAGGCAAGGGACAGAGGGACCCTGCCGCCGACAATGTCGCAAGCCACTATATCACTGATATTGAAGCGGGGTAAAGACCCGGAGGCGTGCGGGTCCTACAGGCCAATCTCCCTGATTAATGTTGACACCAAGCTCCTGGCAAAGGTACTAGCGGTTAGAATGGAGGGCTGCGTACCGGAGGTGATGGGGAGGACCAAACTGGGTTCGTGAAAGGTAGGCAGCTGGCGGCCAACCTGAGAAGATTACTTAATGTGATAATGATGCCCCCGGCGGGCAGGGAGGTGGAGGTAGTTGTGGCGATGGACGCCGAGAAGGCCTTTGACCGGGTGGAGTGGGACTACCTATGGGAGGTGCTCGGACGGTTTGGGTTCGGGGAGGGACTGGTGGATTGGATCAAATTATTATATTAGGCCCCGAAGGCCAGCGCCAGGACTAACAGAGAAGTGTCAGAGTACTTTAGGCTGTACCAAGGGACCAGACAGGGCAGCCCGCTCTCCCCGCTGCTGTTTGCGCTGACCATAGAGCCGCTGGCGATTGCGCTGAGAGCCGCAGTGGGATGGAAGGGGATGGTGAGGGCGGGGTAGAACATAGGGTCTCTCTTTACGCAGACGACCTGCTCCTGTACGTGTCGGACCCAGTGGCCGGGATGGGAAGTATACTGGGAATGTTGAGGAAGTTCGGCCAGTTTTCAGGATACAAATTAAATACGGCCAAGAGTGAAATGTTTGTGGTACAGGCAAGGGGCCAGGAGAACAGATTGAGAGGACTACCGTTTAGGCTGGTTGAGGAAAATTTCCGGTATTTGGGAATCCAGGTGGCACGAGGCTGGGGCAGGCTGCATAAGTTAAATTTGGCCAGGGTGGTGGAGCAAATGAAGGGAGAGTTTCGGATATGGGATGCACTCCCGCTGTCGCTGGCAGGGAGTGTGCAGACTGTAAAGATGACAATCCTCCCTAGATTTCTGTTTGTTTTTCAGTGCCTCCCGATCTTTGTCCCACAGTCCTTCTTCAAAAGAGTTAACAGGATGATCATGAGCTTTGTTTGGGCGGGAAAATCCCCGCAGGTGAAGAAGGCAATGCTGGAGAGGAACCGCAGCGAGGGAGGGCTGGCTTTGCCGAGTCTGATTAATTATTACTGAGCGGCCAATATCGCTATGATAAGGAAGGGGATGGTGGGTACGGGGTCTATCTGGGAGCGGGTGGAGGTGGCTTCGTGCAGGGGCTCCAGCTTGGCAGCCCTGGTCACGGCTTCTCTACCGCTGCCGCCGGCCAGCTACTCCACCAGCCCGGTAGTGGTGGCGACCCTGCGGATATGGGGCCAATGGAGGAGCATGTAGGAGAGACGGGGGCGTTGGTTTGGGTACCAATCTGCGACAACTCTCTGATATTTATACGGTACTCATGAGGGAGGAAGGGTCCCAGACGGAGGAACTGAAACTTAAATGGGAGGAGGAGCTAGGAGTGGAAATGGAGGACGGGCTGTGGGCAGAGGCCCTGAGTAGGGTAAATTCGACCGCGACATGTGCCAGGCTCGGGTTGATTCAATTTAAGGTCATTCACCGGGCCCACATGACGGTGGCTTGGATGAGCAAATTCTTTGGGATAGAGGACAAATGCGCTAGGTGCGCGGGAGAACCAGCGAACCACGTTCACATATTTTGGGCATGCCCTAAGCTTAGGGGGTACTGGGAGGGATTTGCGGGCGTCATGTCCCGGGTGCTAAAAACAAGGGTGGCGATGAGTCCAGGGGTGGCAATTTTTGGGGTTTCGGAAGACCCGGGAGTCCAGGGGGAGAAAGAGGCCGACGTTTTGGCCTTTGCTTCCCTGATAGCCCGGCGACGAATACTATTGGCGTGGAGGGACTCAAAGCCCCCGAAGACGGAGTTGTGGCTTGCGGACATGTCGAGTTTCCTGGGTATGGAAAAAATTAAGTTCGCCTTGAGGGGATCTGTACAGGGGTTCGCCCGGAGGTGGCAACCATTTATTGACTTCTTTGCGGGAGAGTGAGCGTCAGAGGTGGGGGGGGGTAGAGTAGAGTGGAGTAGGAGGGATAAAATGGCGGATAGTACCGGTGGGAGAGGAGCGGGCTTGTGCAGTATGTTACGATTGAAGTATTGAATGTACGTGGATGTTTGCACATTTTTGCCTTTTTGGCTTTCTTTCTGTTGATGTCTGTAACTGTTTACAAAGCCAAAAACTACCTCAATAAAATTGTTTATTGAAAAAAAACAATAATCTCTCCTTCAATGTCAATAAAACGAAGGAGATTGTCATCAACTTCAGGAAGCGTAGAGGAGAACATGTCCCTATCTACATCAATGGGAACGAAGTAGAAAGGGTCAAGAGCTTCAAGTTTTTAGGTGTCCAGATTACCAACAACCTGTCCTGGTCTCCCCACGCCAACATTATAGTTAAGAAAGCCCACCAATGACTCTACTTTCTCAGGAGACTAAGGAAATTTGGCATGTCAACTACTATTCTCACCAACTTTTATAGATGCACCATTGAAAGCATTCTTTCTGGTTGTATCACAGCTTGGTGTGATTCCTGCTCTGCCCAAGACCGCAGGAAACTACAAGAGGTCGTGAATGTAGCCCAGTCCATCACGCAAACCAGCTTCCCCTCCATTGACTCTGTCTATAATTCCCGCTGCCTCGGAAAGGCAAACAGCATAATTAAGGACCCCATGCACCCCGGACATACTCTCTTCCACCTTCTTCCATCAGGAAAAAGATACAAACGTTTGAAGTCACATACCAACCGACTCAAGAACAGCTTCTTCCCTGCTGCCATCAGACTTTTGAATGGACCTACCTCATATTAAGTTGATCTTTTCTCTACATCCTAGTTAGAACTGTAACATTATATTCTGTAGTCTCTCCTTCCTTCCCTATGTACGGTATGCGTTGTATGTATAGCATGCAAGAAACAACACTTTTCACTGTATACTAATGCATGTTACAATAATAAATCAAATCAAAATAAAATAAAATCCTCCAATGGTTGGCATTTGACATCTAAACAATAGTAGTCATCACATTTAAACAAGTAGTGTTTTTAGTTGTACAATTATGCAAATATGCAACTCTGACTGGGTTCGTGAAAATCATTAATATGTGGTATATCAGGAGTTTCTGCTATTTTTGTTTACAATTACAGCGTTACACAAAATACAAAAGTTAGAATATGGAAACAGGGTCACTGAGCTCAACTAGTCTATATCAGCATTTATACTGCACACAAGCAAATAGTCCAACTCACGTTAAAATGCTTGAACCACCAAACAGTTAGATTGTCATTTGAAAACACAACTACTTAATTAATACCTTTCAGAGAAGAAAAGATGCTGCCCTTATCTGGTGTGACTGCTGCGTGGTTCTGGTCCCACATTTATAAGGTTCACACAATTGTCCTTTGAAGTGACCTAGCAAGCTACGAATTTGAAATCATCAACAGGGCAACAAATATCTGGCTCACCAGTGACTCAAGAAACTACAGAAATATATATTTGTTAAATCACAGTTCCTACATGCCTTCACTACCTTTTCCCTCAATCACTCATCCAATCAAATCTCGAATAGTTGTCAGTTTTTTCCCTCACCCTGGAAGTTAATCACCCAGCTTCAACTGTGTAAAATGTACCTGCTGTTTCTTGTTCTAGATCTAAGCTTGGATTTGTATCCATGGCCTCTCATTAAAGATATTTCAATGATTGAGGTGCAATATTGCTTTTCTTCAGAACTGAAGAGGTGCAGAAATATGATGGGTTTTATGTTGTTGAAAAAGTGTGGCGCACAAAGGGCAGGTTAGGGATAGGTAGGCAGAGACATTTAATTACAGAGATGTCATGGAAGAAAAGACAGAGAAGGTGGCAACGGTAGCAGTAAAGGTGAAAAGGATTGGTCCACTAGTGAGCCGAACAACAACCAGTCGCTCATTGGACAAGCTGGAAACAACGGGAAAGTAAGTTTTCAAACTTCCAGGTCAGGACAAGAGCAGACAGCGGAGTGAGCAATGACTGAACAATAGGGAGCAGATGGCAGTGAGAGTTAGTGAATGGCAGAATGATGGGTAAATCACAGTGGAGCGCAATATGGGGGATTGCAGCCCAATGGTTAGAGCAAGCGGTGGAGCGAGCAATGACTGAGCAATGGGGCGCAGACTGCGGTGCGATTTATAGCAGACGGCAGCGCGATAGATAGAGCAGACGCCAGCATTAGCACTGATTGAGCAATGGGGAGAGCAGATGACAGAGCAAGCTACAGTGAATGGCAGAGCGATGGCTGAGTGAGTAATGACTGAGCGATGAGCAGAGCGAACCACGGCAGACGGCTGAACGATGGGTAGAGCAGACAGCGCAACGATGGGGAGGTCAGACGGCAGAACGAGCTACAGCGGAGTGATGGGGAGGGCAGACGACAGAGCGCGCTACAGTGGACAAATGGGGAAG
Source organism: Scyliorhinus canicula (assembly GCF_902713615.1). Classification (NCBI taxonomy): domain Eukaryota; kingdom Metazoa; phylum Chordata; class Chondrichthyes; order Carcharhiniformes; family Scyliorhinidae; genus Scyliorhinus; species Scyliorhinus canicula. The sequence continues at coordinate 151,461,182 of NC_052155.1, forward strand.
GCGACTGAGTGATGGGCAGAGCAGATGGCAGAGCAATCGATAGTACAGGCGGCAGAGCAATCTACAGTGACAGTGGAGCAATGGGAAGGGCAGGTGGCAGAGAAAGCTACAGCAGACAGCACAGTGATGGGAGGGCAGCCAGGAAGACAGCGGGCCATGGAGTGGGAAGAGCGGTAGCCAATTGAGCAGGAGGGGAAGGCGGCCATGAAGCGAGGGTGACGGAAGACCATGAGTGGGATGACGACATGGCGGGTTCAGGCAATGGGAAGGACGCCCATCTTGGATCACTGGCAATATATATATAGTGGCAGGGAATATCGACAGATTGGTCACCCAGTGGGAAACCAATTATGGGCCATTTCTCATCTCCCCAGGCTTTTGTCCACATTGCAAGTGTTCACCACACGAGGAGCCCACAGGATGAATCATAATAACATAATCAAGCACAGCTAGTACTAATAAAGATTTGCGGTAAAGTATTTTTGAATGTATACTGGATATACAGTCATAGTCTAAATTTGAACACTCATTTATGTTTCAGCGTAATTACACAAATAACGAAGCAGCCCTTTATCAGCTCGGCTTTATAATCAGCTTTTCTTCAGAGATTGTTAACCACATGATTAGAAAAGTCTAAAATTACTAGTTGATGTCAAAGTTTTTCATTAATTTGGATAGAATATAAAATTGATGAGTCTGCAGACAATTGTTTACAGCATCAAAATCAAAGGCCAACTATCGAACACTGAAACAAGAGCTTGTGGACAATGATGATTAATGGGCACTTTAAATGCCAGCATTTAATTATGTAAAAGACATGCTCATTATGGTTTTAAAATTATGCATGTATGGAAAAACATTAAAATAAACTATACTGCCATCATTTATCAGCTTCATTAGTATTAAATAAAATGTTCAAACCTGTCAACTTGAGATCATAAAGAATGTGAAAAACAATTTGTTGTTTCAGGACTAAAAAAATGAATACAAAACAAGCTCTTTTTGCTGTGTCTTAGATACAAATTATTTGCAGTTCCGCACTCCCTGATCAAAAAAGGTAGCATTTTTATTGAATAGGAATGTGAAAACATATCTTTTAATGATACAGAAATTGCTCTCTGCTTGCTATTTACCTTTACCTTCTCCACTTGAAAGACACTGCTCTGGGGTGCTCACACTCCAGGCCTGAGAGCCAAGTTTGGCCCACTTTAAGATTTGAAAAGGCCTATCCTACAGCTCCTGTCTGAAGAACCACCTGCCAGCAGAAAACAGCTGATCTGTCAGTGAAGAATAAAAGTAACAATTAGACAGCACAGTTGGCTCTCTCAGCAGGAGTACCGGGCTGATGTGCAGTTTTCATTTCCAACTGTGCTGTTTGCCTCCCCGCTGTTCTGACCTGCAGCATTATAATGCAAGGAGTTAACACAGGTTGCTAATTCTAGGTAAAGGTCATAGATTTGGAAGGTGCTATCAAAGAAAGCTTGGTGAGTTACTGCAGTGCATCTTGTAGCGAGTACACATTGCTGCCACGATGCATAGATGGAGGAGAGAGTATTTAAGGTGGTGGATGGGGTCATCCACCATTGACTGGATCAACCAGTCAAGCAGGTTGCTTTGTCCTGGATGGGTGAAGAACTTCACTCTTGTTGAAACTGCACTCATCCAGGCAAGAGGAGAGTGTTCCACTACACTCCTGATTTGTGCACAGTAGATGATCGACAGGCTTTTGAACAAAGAACAAAGAAAATTACAGCACAGGAACAGGCCCTTTGGCCTTCCCAGCCTGCGCCGATCCAGATCCTTTATCTAAACCTGTCGCCTATTTTCCAAGGATCTACTTCCCTGTTCCCTGCCCGTATATATATATGTCTAGATGCATCTTAAATTATGCTATCATGCCCGCCTCTACCACCTCCGCTGGCAAAGCGTTCCAGGCACCCACCACCCTCTGCGTAAAAAACTTTCCACGCACATCTCCCTTAAACTTTCCCCCTCTCACCTTGAAATCGTGACCCCTTGTAATTGACACCCCTGCTCTTGGAAAAAGCTTGTTGCTATCCACCCTGTCCATACCTCTCATAATTTTCTAGACCTCAATCAGGTCCCCCCTCAACCTCCATCTTTCCAACGAAAATAATCCTAATCTACTCAACCTTTCTTCATAGCTAGTACATTCCATACCAGGCAACATCCTGGTGAACCTCCTCTGCACCCTCTCTAAAGCATCCACATCCTTCTGGTAATGTGGTGACCAGAACTGCACGCAGTATTCCAAATGTGCCCTAACCAAAGTCATATACAACTGTAACATGACCTGCCAACTCTTGTACTCAATACCCCGTCCAATGAAGGCAAGCATGCTGTATGCCTTCTTGACCACTCTATCGACTTGCGTTGCCACCTTCAGGGTACAATGGACCTGAACTCCCAGATCTCTCTGCACATCAATTTTCCCCAGGAGTCTTCCATTGACCGTATAGTCCGCTCTTGAATTAGATCTTCCAAAATGCATCACCTCGTATTTGCCTGGATTGAACTCCATCTGCCATTTCTCTGCCCAACTCTCCAATCTATCTATATTTTGCTGTATTCTCTGACAGTCCTCCTCGCTATCTGCAACTCCACCAATCTTTGTATCATCTGCAAACTTGCTAATCAGACTACCTATACCTTCCTCCAGATCATTTATGTATATCACAAACAACAGTGGCCCGAGCACGGATTCCTGTGGAACACCACTAGTCACCTTTCTCCATTTTGAGACACCCCCTTCCACAACTACTCTCTGTGTCTTGTTGCCCAGCCAGTTTTTTTATCCATCTACACCCTGAACCCCATACAACTTCACTTTTTCCATCAACCTGCCATGGGAAATTTTATCAAACGCCTTACTGAAGTCCATGTATATGACATCTACAGCCCTTCCCTCATCAATTAATGTCACTTCCTCAAAGAATTTTATTAGGTTTGTAAGACATGATCCTCCCTGCACAAAACCATGCTGCCTATCACTGATGAGTCTATTTTCTTCCAAATGTGAATAGATCCTATCCTTCAGTATCTTCTCCAACAGTTTGCCTACCACTGACGTCAAGCTCACAGGTCTATAATTCCCTGGATTATCCCTGCTACCCTTCTTAAACAAAGGGGCAACATTAGCAATTCTCCAGTCCTCCGGGACCTCACCAGTGCTCAAGGTTGCTGCAAAGATATCTGTTAAGGCCCCAGCTATTTTGTCCCTCGCTTCCCTCAGTAACCTGGGATAGATCCCATCCGGACCTGGGGACTTGTCCACCTTAATGCCTTTTAGAATACCCAAAACTTTCCCCTTCCTTATGCCGACTTGACCTAGAATATTTAAACATCCATCCCCAGCCTCAACATCTGTCATGTCCCTCTCCTTGGTGAATACCGATGCAAAGCACTCATTAAGAATCTCACCCATTTCCTCTGACTCCACGCATAAATTCCCTCTTTTGTCTTTGAGTGGGCCAATCCTTTCTCTAGTTACCCTCTTGCTCCTTATAAACGAACAAAAGGCTTTGAGATTTCCCTTAATCCTGTCAGCCAAAGATATTTCATGACTCCTTTTAGCCCTCTTTATTGCGCGTTTGAGATTTGTCCTACTTTCCCGATATTCCTCCAAAGCTTCATCAGTTTTAAGTCACCTAGATCTTATGTATGCTTCCTTTTTCATCTTAGCTAGTCTCACAATTCCACCCGTCATCCATGGTTCCCAAATCTTGCCATTTCTATCCCTCATTTTCACAGGACATGTCTGTCCTGCACTCTAATCAACCTTTCCTTAAAAGACTCCCACATTTCAAATGTGGATTTACCCTTAAACAGCTGCTTCCAATCCACATGAAATGAAATGAAAATCGCTTATTGTCACGAGTAGGCTTCAATGAAGTTACTGTGAAAAGCCCCTAGTCACCATATTCCGGCGCCTGTCCGGGGAGGCTGGTACGGGAATAGCTCCTGCCGAATTTTGTTATACTTGGCCTTTCCCCAATTCAGCACTCTTCCTTTAGGACCACTCTTGTCTTTGTCCATGAGTTACTCACAATAAAATTCCCAACCACTGATCTGTTCTTGTAGTCATAGTATTTATATGGTGGTCCAGTTCAGTTTCTGGTCAAGGGTAACCTCCAGGATGTTAATAGTGGTGGATTCAGCAATGTTAATGCCATTAAATGCCAAAAGGAGATGATTGGATTCTCTCTTGATGGAGATGGTCATTGCCTGGCTTTTGTGTGGCTTGACTGTTACTTGCCACTTATCAGCCCAAGCCTGAACATTGTTCAGGTCTTGCTACATATAGACACAGATTGCTTTGTATCTCAGGAGTTTTGCATGGTACTGAACAATTGCAATCATCACAAAAGTAAGTAATCATCAGCAAAACATTCCCACTTCTTACTTTATGATGGAGCCTTCTTCTCTGGTTAGTAGTTAATTGTCCACCAACTTTAATGATAGAATGCAGCAGGACTTCAGAAGGACTTCAGAACTTTGATCTGATCTACTGGATGTGGGATCCCTTAGCTCTGTCTACCCTGTGCTACTTTATTGATGAAGTAGCTGAAGATGATTGTGCAGAGGACACTAACTACCTTGAGGAACCCTTGCAGCAAGATGATTGTTCACTACCTAACACAATCACCTTCCTTTCTGCTAGGTATGACTCCAACCAGTGGAGAATTCCCCACCCTACCGATTCCCATTGACTTCAGTTTTGCTAGGGCGCTGAATGCTACTTTTAGTCAAATGCTGCCCTGCCATCAAGGACAGTCACTCTGGAGTTCAGATAGGTACCAGTTTTGTAACCCTACTGGATTGGCTTGGTGGAGTCACAGCTGGATCTGGGGCACAGGTTTTCAATACTATTGGCAGAATGCTGTCAATGCCCATAGCCTTTGCAACATCCAGCACCTTGCCTGGCTTGTTGATATCACACGGAGTAATTCAAAGTTTGACTGAAGACTGACATCTGTGATGGTGAGGCCCTCAGGGGAAAGCAGGGGTGGATCGTCCACTCGATTCTTCTGGATAAAGATGGCTGCAAATGCTTCAGCTTTGTATTTTGCACTGATGTACTGGGTTCCCCCATCATTGAAGATGGGAATGGGGATATTTGTGGAGCCTTTTCCTCCAGTTAACTGTTTCAACTGTCCACCATCATCACAAATGAATGTTGAAGTACTGTTGAGCCTTGATCTGATCCAACGGTTGTGGAATCACTTAGTTCTGTCTCCCCCATGCTGCTTTATCAACCTTGCCTAACAGTGCCACCCACCAAATCCGACAAGCAGAAGTAGGGATTGTTGGGCATTCATAGTGTTTTTAGTGTTTCCTCACAAGCAGCCTTGCAGCTGAACAGGAGCACTTTAAGAGAATGACTGCGTGATGTGACATTGCGCCTGTAGTGTTAACATCTTCTAAATAAAGCTCTACGTTTTGGTTGAACCTCTAAGGCCTGCAGACTAATAGTCTTGAATCCACCACATAAAAACTGGAGATGAGGTAGTTGAAGCGCATTTGTAGGCACCTGAAGAGGAATAAATAATTGAAATCATTGCTACATGAAACCTGGCGACGGCAAGAGTCACTGGAGGAACCGGAAAATCATCGAAAAATCCAAAGGACAGAACCTTGGAGAGAAGCTCGCCACCTGATCTTTCCGAAATAAACTCAGTAGTTGTGAGTAGCAAGTACCCAGCAACAATAAATGCAGAGCTGGGGATGTTCCACACACAAAAGGAAACAGGTTGAGCTCAGGTCATGCCTTGTTTTGGAGAGAAAGGAAACAAGGCAGTGCTAAAAATTAGTGACACAGTGTGCACACAACAGTCCTTCCATAGATAAAAATGGTGATGGAGTTTGTATGCAGAACAATTGGGGGCGCACGCTCCTTAGGAGCCTGGTACAGCTGGAAAAGCAAGACACAAAAACATACAAAGAAATAGTGGAACTTTTGCAGGGTCACTATTCACCAAAACCTCTAGTCTGTACAGAAAGGTTTAGGTTTCACAAGGGTCACACGGTGGCACAGTAGTTAGCACTGCTGCCTCATGGCGCCAAGAACCCGAGTTCAATCCCAACCCTGGGTCACTGTGTGGTTTGCACATCCTCCCCATGTCTGTTTGGGTCTCACCCCCACAACCCAAAGATGTGCAGGGTAGGTGGATTAGCCCTGCTAAATTGAACCTTAATTGGAAAAAAAATAATTGGTGCTCTAAAATTTAAAAAAAGGTTTTATAAATGCAACCAAGAAGGTCAATCGATTACAAAGTTTGTAGCTACCCTGAAAAGACTGACTGAACACTGCGAATTCAGGGACATGTTAAACAACACCAGCAGAGACGGATTGTCTGTGGTTTAAAGAGCTAAGCTATTCAAAAATGGCTGTTAACCAAAAGCAACCTGACCTTAAGAAAACTTTGGAAGTTGCTGTATCCATGGAATTACTAGCTCAACCGTTGAGTTCAAGCACAAGAATTCACAAGATGTCGGCTGAAACACGAACGCAAACACAGACACGCACCTGCCATAGGTAGTCAAAAACTGGGGTTGGTGCAAAGACATCATGTGCAGAAATTGTGGCAGAAAGGGCCATAATGCACATGTTTGTTGGAAAAAGAAACAACTTCAGGCAAAGAATTGCAGACGGCAAGAGCCGAATGAAACAAATGGCAAGCTAAATCAAGGGAAAAGTGTCCATCTGGTACAAAAAGCACACGAGAAGAAACTCTATTCACAGTCTGAAGATGAACTGCCATTAAAATTAGCTATTTGCTGGTGAAACAGACCAATTTTGGGTCACTCTATTACTGGACGGTCAGCGGTGAAGATGGAGGTAGACACTGGGGCAGCAGTCTTGCCAGAGACTGTTTATCAAGAAAATCTCTGACATATTGCTCTGCAACCTTTGAAGATAGTGTTAAAAACCTACACTCGAAGAGTGGTTCCGCTGAGGGGCCGTATTAATGTAACAGAGTAATTAAATGGACAAGTGGCAGATTTGTCCTTGTACATAGTCAAAGGAAATTATCTGGCACTAATGGGAGGAACTTGACTGAAGGAAGCCAGATTAAATTGGGCTGAGGTAAATCTCATGACTGATTTCAAATCAGGCCGACCCAAAATCTTGGAAGAAACAAGCCACTCTCTTCAACAGTGAGCTCGGAAGCTTGAAGGATTTCTCTACAAAGCTGAAGATAAAGAAAGAAAGTCAGGCGAGATGCTTATCGGCTAGGTCAGTGCCAAATGCAATCGGACCCAAGGTAGAGGCAGAATTAGTAAGGCTGGTCAGAATGGAAGTCCTTGAACTCGTTAACATAAATGCTTGGGCTACGCGAATCCTACCCGCGATAAGAAAGGCAGACCTGAATGCATTTGTGGCTATTTTAAAGCCATTATTAATCCTGTACTGGAATGCAGAGCAGTACTCTCTGCCCTAGATTGATGACCTACTCACTGGGTTGGCTGGAGTCCAACACTTCAGTAAAATCGACCTCAGTCAAGCACATCTTCAAATGAACGTGGATCAGGATTCACAACAGTTACTGGCGGTTGTGACACACAAAGGGTTATTTTGATGCAACGATTACCATTTGGCATCACTTTAGCATCGACGATGTTCCAACAAGCTATGAACCAAATCTTTAAGCGGATTAGACAGAGTCCAGTATTACCTGGATGACATCTTTTTTTTACTATAAATTTAGAGGACCCAATTATTTTTTCCAATTAAGGGGCAATTTAGCGTGGCCAATCCACCTATCCTGCACATCTTTTGGGTTGTGAGGTTGAAACCCACGCAGACACGGGGAGAATGTGCAAACTCCTCACAGACAGTGACCCAGGGCCGGGATTCGAACCCAGGTCCTCAGCGCCGTAGGCAGCAATGCTAACCACTGTGCCACCGTGCTGCCCTACCTGGATGACATCTTGGTTACTGGGAAGAATAAGGGAGAACACCTCCGCAACCTAGATGCCACACTCCAGGGATTAGAAGAATATGGATTAAGAATCCAAAAAGACAAAAGGGAATTTGCCCAATCTTCAATTAAATATCTGGGTCATGTCATCAACACCAAGGGATACAAGTCATCTTTGAAAGTCAAAGCCATGATCAAGGCACCTGCACTTCAAAATGTCAACCAACATCGATCGTTCTTCGTTTTACTATTCCACAGAAGGTTTGTCCATAATCTGTAGACTATTCTAAAACCCTTGCATAATCTACTGTGTCAAAAGAAAGTGGAAATGGGAGAATTAATGTCAGAGAACATCTGTGCAAGCTAAAGAGGCCCGAATTAAGTCAGAATTCCTGACACATTTTGATCCAAATTGACCCCAACAACTGGCATGCGACGCATCACATTATGGGGTTGGGGTGGCGGTTTCCCACATAATGCCCATAAACTTTGGATTGCGAACCATAAATAAAGCCAAAAGCAATTTTGTGCAGATAGGGAAAGACGCCCTAGATATCATTTGCGTCATAAAATGCTTCAACCAATTCCTGTATAGGATGAAATTCACGTTATTGACTTCCCATCATTCACTAACAACAATTTTTGGACCTCATAGCAGGATTTTATTACTGGCAGTCAGCAGAATGTGGAGGTGGGCATTGCTCTTGTCAGCACACATATACACGATCAAGTATCATCAGTCAAACTATCATGGAGCACAAATAAAGATTATTATAATTGGACTTGCCTGACTATCCTTATTAAATAGTCTGTCATTTAGCAAGTCATGTGAAAACATTTTCCACTGCAAGTAGATAACACTCCTGTAATGCTAAGATAGGTGAAGACGTATACCAGAAATAATCCAGTAGTCAGAGATTATGGATATGGTGCTTCAAGGCAAGATCTCAGAAGCAAACCCTGAGTTTAAGCCATATTCCACCAGAAGACTGGAGTTATCTGTACAAGCAAGTTGTCTCCTCTGGGGAAAGACAGTCATCATTCTACCATTGTTAAGAAAATATGTATTAAACCAATTACACAAAGGCCATTGTGGTATTGTAAGGACGAAGGAGGTAGCTAGGAGCTATTTTTGGTGGCCGGTGCGAGATGCCGAAATCAAGAAGGTGGCAGCAATCTGTTTGTCTTGTGCAAAAGTACAGAACCTGCTGCCATTAACTCTGTTGCACCTGTGGGAATGGCCAGAAGAGGCTGGGCAATGGGCACATGGCGATTATACTAGACCATTGGAAGGGCACTTGTTTATTATTCTAGTTGACACTCACTCAAAATGGCCTGAAGTTGCTATCATGAAGTCAACATCATTGGGGAAAACAATTGAGAGATTGGGTGATCTTCAACAGATGAAAATGAAAATGAAATGAAAATCGCTTATTGTCACGAGTAGGCTTCAATGAAGTTACTGTGAAAAGCCCCTAGTCGCCACTTTCCGGCGCCTGTCCGGGGAGGCTGGTACAGATTTGGTTACCCTGGATAATGGACCACAGTTCATATCCCAAAGGCTCAAAAACGACTTGAAGGAGAACGGAATGCAACACATCCAATCTGTTCCTCAACACCCTGCCACAAATGGGCTGGCAGAGCATTCTATACAGATGATGAAACATTCGCTAAAGATAACCAGAGAACAAGGTTCCTTGTCTCAACTTTTCAGTCAATTCCTGCTCGCCTACAGGAATATACCCCACTCGACAACCTAAGTCTAGCATTCAATGTGCTAAAACCACCCAAGACAAAAGATATTGACGAGAAAAAGCAGCAGGATCAGGTGATACAGTGGGAGAACAGGTGAAACATGTTTTTCACCAGGGTCAAGAAATTATACCAGAAGTGAAAAGTGGATTCCTGCCACCATCTTAGCACAGGCAGGACCAGTTTCCTACACCATACAACCCAAACCAATGTAATATGAAGAAGGCGGCAAGAACCAATCCGCAAGAGGTAGAATTGATAGACAGTCCAAATCCAGCTGTGCCAAGAGATGACCTGGGCTTCCCGAGAACTTGACACTAACTTAACCAATTTGGGAAAAAGGCACCTCAACTGCACATCAAACACAGAGTCAACCGCAGATCACTACGTTGTCTCCGGTTAAATTCTCACCAAGAAAAGACACAAGCAACTGTAGAAGGTACTAAAAAGCAGGCGCCTGAGGTTCATGGACAACCACACAGAGTGACGACCTCCGGAATGTCTGACGTATCGACCGTGGCTGTTGGTGTTTCTAATTGATTGAAAACGTCATACTGTTTATTGCGTATATTGTGATGTAATACAATGTGGAAAAGTGTGAGGTTATGAACTTTGGAAGGAAGAATGGAGGCACAGACTATTTTCTAAATGGGAAAAGGTTTAGGAAATCAGAACCACAGAGGAACTAAGGAGTCCTTGTTCAAGACTCTTTTAAGGTTGACGTGCAGGTTCAGTTGGCAGTTAGGAAGGCAAATGCAATGTTAGCATTCAGGTCGAGAGGGCGAGAATAAAAGAGCAGGGATGTACTTCTGAGGCTGTATCAGGCTCTGGTTAGACTCCATTTGGAGTATTGTGAGCAGTTTTGGGCCCTGTATCTAAGGATGTGCTGGCCTTGGAAAGGATCCAGAGGAGGTTCACAAGAATGATCCCTGGAATGAAGCACTTGCTATATGAGGAGCAGTTGAGGACTCTGGGTCTGTACTCATTGGAGTTTAGAAGGATGAGGTGGCGATCTTACTGAAACTTACAGGATACTAAGAGGCCTAGATAGAGTGGACGTGTAAAGGATGTTTCCACGAGTAGGAAAACTAGAACCCGAGGGCACAGCCTCAGACTGAAGGGACGATCCTATAAAACTGAGAGGAGGAGGATTTTCTTCAGCTAGAGGGTGATAAATCTGTGGAACTCATTGCCACAGAAGGCTGAGGAGGCTAATTCACTGAGTGTCATTAAGACAGAGAAGATAGGTTCTTTATTAATAAAAGGATGGCGGGTTATGGGGAGAAGGCAGGAGAAAGGGAATGAGAAATGGATCAGCCATGATTGAATGGCGGAGCAGACTCGATGGACCGAATGGCCCAATTCTGCTCCTATGTCTAATGGTCTTATGCTGACAGAGACCTTTGATGTAAAGGGGGAGGAAATGTTGTTAATTCATAGTGTTTTTAGTGTTTCCCCACAAGCAGCCTTGTAGCTAAACAGGAGCACTTTAAGAAAACAATTGTGTGATGTTATTTTCATAGGCAAACGCGCTGTCTAACATCACAGCCTATATCTTCTAAAACGAAAGCACGACGTCTTCTTCAAGGCCTGTAGACTCGAATTTGAATCCACTAGAGGGATACTCGCTGACGACTTCACAATATTCAGCACCATTCACGACTCCTCAGATACTGTAGTAGTCCATGTCCAAATGCACCATGACTGTTACAATATCCAGCCTTGCGTTGAAAAGTGGCAAATAACATTCGTGCCATACAAGTGACAATGACCATCTCCAACAAGAGAGAATGTAATCATTGCACTATGGCATTACCATTGCGGTATCACCCACTATCAACATCCTGAGGGCTACCGCTGACCAGAAACTGAACTGGACTAGCCATAGAAATACTGTGGAGACCAGAGCAGGTCAGTGGTTAGGAATCCTGCAAAGAGTAGTTCACCTCTTGACTACCGAAAGGCTGTCCACCATCTTCAAGACACAAGTCAGGAGTGTGATTAAATACTCTCCACTTGCCCAGATGAGTACAGCTGCAAAAGCACCTGGCCCAATACAATCCTGGACAATGCAGTCTACTTGATTGGCGCCCAATCTACAAACTTTCACTCCTTCCGCCACCGACAAACAGTAACAGCAGTCTGTACCATTTTGAAGATGCACTGCAGGACTCACCAAGGCTTCTGAGACAGCACCTTCTAAATCTACAACCGTTACCATCTAGATGGACAAGCGCAGCAGACACATGGGAATGCCACGAACTAGAGGTACCCCTCCAAGCTATTCATCATCCGGGCTGGGAAATGCACTTTCACTGGGTTAAAATCCTGGGACTCCCTCTCTAACACCACTTACACCACAGGAACTGTAACAGTTTGAGGAGGCAGTTCACATCACCTTTTCAAGGATAGTTAGCAATGCCCACATTCCGTAAATTAATTTTTGAAAAAACCCAACCCTCAAATTGAATGCTGCACCCATAGCAGTTTTTTCTGCCAACCATCTCCCATCTCTCCCTGCTAAAATTTAATTTTCAAGCTGCCAATGTTGTTGCTGCTAAAACATTTTGAGTCTTGATGCTGCTGCTTCATTTCACCTCCATCTTCCCAGACCATGGGTAGAAACATAAAAGGAGAAGGATCAGAAAACAGTAAGATATCAGAAGAGAAAAGAAAAGCAAAGAGAAAAGTAAGAAGGGGGTGCAAATTGGAGAAGGAAAGGAGACAGAAGTACAAAGAAGTAAAGAATATATCGAAGTGGAGATGTCTTTGCTCAACAACTCTATTGCTGAAAAAAGAGAGACATCCTGTTTAGTTTTTTGCCTTGCTCTCATCAGGACAGTTCACAAGAATAACAGTAGCAAAGGGAACAACAATCTACACTATGAGAAAAGAGTGATTTGTGGAGGCTTAGGCATGGAGAATGAACAAGGGAACAGTGAACTGCCAAGCTTCTGTTCAAATTCAAACCAGGCAGGTTGACTCTGATTGGTGAAAGCATTGCCCCGGGGAATGAAACAGGCAATGGCTTTCCCCCAACGTTTTATTTAATTGAAAAAAGTGCAATGCATGGATACACTCCTACTGCCTGCAACGGGTAGGGCCCTGATCGTGAATATATGAAGCTTCTTGTATGTGTAAATGAGCCACACTGCAAAACTAGCTGATCTCCCATATTACTCATTTGTGTGATAGGAAGAACATCTTTTTGGCTTGACTGCAGTGTTCTGTTAGTGGAAAATACCAATTTTGTGTTGCTATCGCATAGTAACAGCATGAAATGGCTAGCTGCATCAGTTGTTAAAAGTTTTGAGACATCTTATCCTTCCAGGATAATCAGAGGCAGATTGGGACTGAGGGCCATTCATGATTTTGCATGATACACAGTGAGCAACAATCTGATCAGGGGAGCTATTATCCTGCAGGATTGCATTGGTGCACCCTGTTTCAGCATCAAAATTGCACGATGAGCAAATAGCTTGGTCCCTATTTGTAAGGTTGCCGATAAAACTCAACTCGAAATGGGGTAAGCGTTGATGTGATATTTAATTCTGACAGTACTTAACTCAGAAGCAAAAGAATCATCCATGGTTCATCCAAAAATTGTGATACCATTCAGGTCAATCTGAAAAATTTCTGATACAACAAATGCTCGCCACAGCAGTTGTATTGCAACAGTGCTATTGGGTTTATTGGAGTTTTAAATAAAGCAATTCCTTCAGCCAGTCTTTTGGCATAAACTATGTACCAAAAACAATAACTGATAATTTTGCACTTTGGATAGTTTAGGACAATTTTTATAATTAATCCGTCACACACCATAATAATTACTCCTCCTCTGTGGGTCTATGATCTCATTTCTGGAGAGCGGTCCCCAACCGATATATTAAACGTATGATCCTGCTAATCTTGGCTGTAGCCAAAAAATTATTTATTTCAGAAATAAAACATTGTTTCCATCTCTAAAACGATAGAGAGCCAAATGGGACTCTAAATTTAAGAGCCTTGATTTTAAAAAAATTGAAGACTCTTCAGAAAAAAAATGATTGCATCGTGGGGTGTGGGTAAGGAAGGGGGTAGAGAAGGGGAGGGGACAGCTTGGTGGAATAAGATTAAAAGAAAAATGAAACGTACAGAATGAGCAAAGGACAATGATTTCAATCAAGAATAGCTTTGTAGTTTGAGCTGAATACTACAATAATGCAGCTACTTCTGATATCTGGATAGCTATATCAACAATAATGTGACTGTTCTAATGAACAACAGCTGGAAGCATACAAAATGAATTAGACCAGGGATACAGTTATTTCCATGAACCTGTTGGCCGTCCTTAAAGTTAACACTTTATGAAAACTGATTAAATAGAATACTGCAACTGATGGTTAAAAGATACAAAAACAACAATCCAAGAAGAAAGCCAAATATTAATTACCTCAAAGCCTTCAATGAATTGTTTGTAATAGATACACAAGATGTGAGATCCAGGTTTTTCAGTTTAGTGCAGAATTTACTAAGGCTGATGCAGGTGCTGCCAAAAGAAAAAGAAATACAAACTGTTGTTGACCTTCTAAGAAAACAAATGAACCCAAATGTAAACACAGTTTACTTACCTGTCATTAATTTTTGTGCAACCATTGAGATTTAAATCTTCAATATTCTTACAGTTCTGTGCAAAAGTCCTAAGGATAAAAACAAGTTGCATATCAAAAATATTTAACTATGATGTCATAAATATTCTGCTAAAGTAGCTTTACTAAAACTAGTTTAACAGCAGAATTTAAGTAAATAATAAATCATTTTCATAATATAGATACATAAATTTATGAATGCATAAGAAATATCAGACCATACTACATACTGAACCTGCTCTGTCATTCAAAATGGTCATGACAGGTCTTAGGTTTCAACTTCACTTTCCCACCCACTCCCCATATCATTTGATTCCGAGACCAAAAACAACAATTTCAGCTTTAAATATTTTGATTTGATTTATTTATTGTCACATGTACCAAGGTAGAATTGTCACGTGTACGGAGGTACAGTGAAAAGTATTGTTCTGTATTGTTCTGTGTACAGTCCAGATAGATCGTTACATACATAAATACACAATGTGAATACATAGACACTGGCATCGGGTGAAGCATATGGAGTGTAGCACTGCTCAGTGGGGATAGTGTGTGAAGAGATCAGTTCAGTTGATAAGAGGGTCATTCAGGAGTCTGGTAACATGTTCTCAGATTTTTGTATCTCCTGCCCGATGGAAGAGGTGGGAGGGGTTTTTGATTAATGACATTTGCCCAAGGTAGCAGGTGGTGTAGACAGAGTCAATGGATAGGAGGCGGTTTTGCGTGATGGACTGGGCTGTGTTCACGACTCTCTGTAGTATCTTACGCTCTTGGGTCGAGCAGTTGTCATACCAGGCTGTGATGCAGCCAGATAGGGTGCTTTCTATTGTGCATCTGTAAAAATTGTTAAAGAGTCAATGCGGACATGCTGAATGTTCCGAGCTTCCTGAAGAAGTTGTGCTTTCTTGATCGTAGCGTCGATGTGGGTGGACCAGGACAGATTGTTGGTGATGTGCACACCTTGGAATTTGATGCTGTCAACAATCTCCACCTCAGCACCATTGATGCAGACAGGGGTGTGTATAATACTTTGCTTCCTGGTCAATGACCAGCTCCTTAGTTTTTTGCTGACGTTGAGCGAGATTGTTGTCGTTACACCACAACCATTAAGTTCTCCACCTCCCTCTTGTACTCTGACTCATCATTGTTTGAGATCCGACCCACTACGGTCATGTCATCAGCAAACTTGCAGATGAAGTTGGAGCCAAATTTTGCCACACAGTCGTGTATAGGGAGCATGGTAGGGGGCTAAGTACGCAGCCTTGCCGGGCCTCAGTATGGAAGATTATGGGTCAGGAAGTCGAGGATCCAGTTGCAAAGAGAGGAGCCAAGTCCTAGTTTTGGAGTTTGGATATGAGCTTGGCTGGGATTATCGTGTTGTGGCGCAGCTGGAGTCAATGAATAGGATTCTGACATAGAGACCTTGTTCTCGAGATGCTCCAGGGATGAGTGTAGGGCCAGGGAGATGGCGTCTGCTGTGGACCGGTTGTGGTGGTATGCGAATTGCAGTGGATTCTGGGAGTATGGAGTTTATTTGTCTCATGACCAACCTCTAAAAGCACTTCATAATGATAGATGTCAAGGCCACAGGATGGTACTCATTGAGGCACATTGCCTGGTTCTTCTTTGGCACTGGTATGATGGTGGTCTTCTTGAAGCGGGTGGGAACCTCGGAACGGAATAGGAAGAAAATGAAAAAATGAAAATCGCTTATTGTCACGAGTAGGCTTCAAATGAAGTTACTGTGAAAAGCCCCTAGTCGCCACATTCCGGCGCCTGTTCGGGGAGGCTGTTACGGGAATCGAACCGTGCTGCTGGCCTGCTTGGTCTGCTTTCAAAGCCAGCGATTTAGCCCAGTGTGCTAAACAACCCCTAAACAGATTGAAGATGTCCGCGAACACACCCGCCATTTGGTCCATGCAGGATCTGAGTGCACAACCAGGGAGTCCATCAGGACCTATAGATTTCTGAGGGTTCATTTTCAAGAAGGCCGATCAGACTTCGGAAGTTGTGACGGTAGGTATGGGTGTGTTTGAGGCTGCTGGGGCAGTTGGTTTCCTGCTCAAACCGAGCATAGAATACATTGAGTTCATCGGGGAGGGGTGCGCTGCTGCCGGAGATTCTACTTGGCTTTGCTTTGTAGATCGTTATGTAGTTTAAGCCTCGCCACAACCTTGCCACAACCAACATGAATCCGTGTCGTTAGTCTGTGACTCTAGCTTAGTCTGGTATTGTATCTTGGTATCCCTGCTGGCTTTGCGGAGGTCATACCTAGATTTCTTGTATAGGTCAGGGTCACCTGTTTTGAACGCCTCAGATCTGGCCTTCAGTGAATCTCCCGATTAAACCATGGTTTCCGGTGGGTAACGTACATATGTACCTTCTTTGGCAATCTTCTATAGACTTGCTGATGACGTCTGTGACGGTGGTGGCATACTCGTTATATTCATATATATTTTTAACATTTTAGACATAAAACAAAACAAAGAGTAGGTTCTTCGGGGGTGAGGACAGGTGTACCAGATGTTCGGGGAGTCCTGCGAACCACGCCCATATGTTCTGGGCATGCCCAGCACTGGAAGAATTCTGGAAGGGGGTGGCGGGGACGGTGTCGAGGGTGGTTGGATCCAGGGTCAAACCAGGGTGGGGACTGGCGATTTTTGGAGTTGCGGTAGAGCCGGGAGTGCAGGAGGCGAAAGAGGCCGGTGTCCTGGCCTTTGCGTCCCTAGTAGCCCGTCGAAGGATTCTGTTACAATGGAAGGATGCAAGGCCCCCAAGTGTGGAGACCTGGATCAGTGACATGGCGGGATTTCTAAAATTGGAAAAAAGGTAAAATTTGCCCTGAGAGGATCAATACAAGGGTTCTATAAACGATGGCAGCCTTTTTTGGACTTCGTGGCTCAGAGGTAGGTAACTGGGTCAATAGCAGCAGCAACCCGGGGGGGGGGGGGGGGGGGGGTGTGCATTATTGTAGTGTTTATTTTGTAACTTTATAGTGTGTTAATATGCGTTGTTGTTAAAATGCTGGGTTGTTCATGGGGATGGGGCGAATGTATATGATTGTTAATATTATTGTTATTTTCGGTATTTTACTAAGGTGCGTCAATGTTGTATAAAATCAAAATTTCTCAATAAAAATGATTTTTAAAAAAAAATAAAACAAAACAAACTCCCCCCCCCCCGCCACTCCACCAATCAACCCACATATGACTCAAAGAACGACCCCTGCCATTCCTAACCCCTCCCAAAACCCCGCTCCCCCTCAACAGCTACCGGTAACCAACTCTTTAAAATGCAGAAAAAATAGATTGCGAGCAATCAGTGAGGCGAAAGCTAAAACATCTGCTCCCACCCCGTCTGCAGCTCCGGCAGTTCTAACGCCCTAAATATGGTCCCCAAGGGACTGGGCTCCACGTCCAAGTACAAGATCATCAACATGGTGCTGAAAAAAGACCTCCAAAAGTTTCTCCAACTTCAGCAGGACCTGAACATACGTACATGGTTGGCCGGACCTCTCCCACACCACTTGCAGTTATCCGCCACCCTCTCAAACAACCGGCCCATCTTTGACCATCGTCAGGTGCACCCTGTGCGCCACCTTTAACTATATTAACCCCAGTCTCGCACACAAAGTCGAGGCATTCACCTTCCGCAACACATCACACCATAACCCCCCCTACAGCGCCACCCCCAGCTTCTCCTACCACTTGCCCTTGGCCCTCGAACGACGCTGTACCCTCCTCCAAAATCCTCTCATAAATTGCAACGGTGATCCCCCACTCCCAACAACACCCCATCCAACAACAAAGAAGGCGGTGTCACCGGAAAAGCCGGGAAAACCTTCCTTGCAAAATTCAGCATCTGCGTATACCTGGAGGCACCGCCCCACCCCTGTGGAATCCCAAACCTCTCCGTCAACTTCCCAAAGTTCACAAACCACCCCACCCTTCCAAGAATAGGTCCTTCATTTCCACCATCCCTAAAACCTAGCATCCAATCTCGCCAGCTCAAACACATGATTGTCTCAGGTCTACATCAGCATCAACTCCATCCCCAACTTGAAATGTTGCCGAAATTGCATCCATATCTTCAGCGTGGCCACCACCACTGGACTATCCAAATATTTGCCTGGACGAACAGAAGCGGCGCCGTTGCCAGTGCCTGCAACCCCCTGCCTGCCTCCATCCTCACCCACATTGCCTCTGGCTCCCTACCCCAGCCCCGCACCTTCTTGGCACTTGCCGCCCAATAATAATACATCAGATTCGGCAGAGCCAAACTCCCGCACTGTCACCCTCTCTGAAGCACCGTCTTCTGAATCCTCGCTACCTTATCTGCCCAGAGAAATGACAAAATCAATCGTTCCACCCCCATTAAAAAATGCCTTCCACAAGAAGATTGGTAAAGACTGGAATAAAAACCACGGCAAAACATTCATCCTTACCGCCTGCACCTGGCCTGCCAATGATAGGGGGAGGCTGTCCCGTCTCCGCCTTGACCCTGCCCACCAGGCTCGTAAAATTGAATTTACGGAGCAGGGCCCAATCCTGAGCAACCTGTACCCCCAGATACCTGACGAGAGTAGTCGCCACACGAAACAGCAGTCCTCCAAGCTGGCTCCCATCCCTGGTGGGGAGACCAGAAAGCACTGGCTCTTCTCCAAATTCAATCTGTAGCCCGAAAAAGACCCAAATGTTTAAGCAGCCCCATTATATCCCCCACAGTGGGAACCATGTTGGAAATATACAACATAAGGTCATCAACATACAAGGACACCCTATGCTCCAAACACACACTACCCTCTCTCTCCCCCCCCCCCCAACCACCATCCCCTTCCACTTATGCAAGTTTATCAGCGCAATGGTCAAGGGCTCTATCGCCAGTGTAAATGCCAAGGGCCTTCAAATGCCTTCTCTACATCCAGTGCCGCCACCACCTCCTGCTCCCACCCTTTCTGATGGGGATAGTACCATGTTTAACAAGTGCTGCACTTTCAAGGACAACTGCCTGCCCTTTTTAAACCCCATCTGATCCTCCCCAATCACCTGCAGGAGGCACTCCTTCAACCTACACGAAAACACTTTGGCAAGAATGCTGTCATCCACATTTAACATGGATATTGTCCGATACGACCCACACTCCACTCGGTCCGTACCCATTTTTAACAACAGTGAGATAGATGCCCGTCCCATTGACTCCGGAAGTGACCACCTAGCTACCGCGTCCTTCAACATCTCCCTAAACAGCAGCGCCAGCCTACCCGAAAACTTAGATAATTCCCCAGTGCTTACTCATTTGTATCTTCCCTATACCGTCCGAACATAATCAATTCCCACCGGATCCTCCACCTTGCCCTATGTTCCTCTTCCACTGTGGGACACTCCAGCCCCTCCAAAAACTCCTTCATAGCCAACTTATCCCCCAGTGCTTCGACCTATACAACCTCTTATAAAATCCTTAAATTCCCTATTCACCTGCTCCAGCACAGCCACCAGCCGCCTCACCCCATCCCGAAACTGAACAATCTCACGGGAGGCCACCTACCGGCGGGTGTCCCACCAGCAAGTGACTGGCCTTCTCCCCGTACTCATATACCATACCCTTTGCCCTCCTCACCTGACGTACTGCTTTCCCTGTAGACAAAAGGTCAAACTGCAACTGCAGTTCCTTTCTATTGGCCAAATGTGTGGCATCCTCCGCATACTTCCCATCCAAAATTTTGACTACCAACCGCTGCCGCTCCTCACTTACCTCCCTAAGCACCTAACCCTTAAACGAGATGATGTCGCCCCTTACCACCACCTTCAGCGCCTCCCATACCATCAACGGAGAGAACCACCCATCCCCACAAGACATCAACAAGCTCAGCTTAGATCGATACAACACGGCGTTTAAATCCCCCCTAAAATTAACTGATGCGGGTCCAGGCTCAGAATGGCTGCCAGCATCCTCTTCATAAACCCGACATCATACTAATTTGGGGAATACATGCTAACCAACACCGCCGACCTCCCCCCCAAAGTGCCCATTTTTACAACGTATAACTTTCTTAGCCACCAGTACCACTATTCCCTGGTCCACCCAACCCCCGTTACCATTCAGATGGGGAGTCTCTCACACACCCCACACCACCCCCACCTCCCCCATATCAGCCATAACCACCCCACGGGGCACATCTGCCCTCTCCTCCCCGCCAACTTCTCATGCTCACTGTTTATCCAAAATGAAACCCGGCCCCGCCTCACGAATGCGACCAAGCCGTTTCCTTCATCACCGTCAACTAACTAACACCGTCCCCCAATCCCAGAACCACCCCCATAACCACTTCCTGTCGCAACCGCTCAAATCTGCGTATTCTCCATCCCCCCACCATTCATACTTTCTAGGCCCATCGAAACCTGCCCCCACAGCCTTGGCCGACCGCGGTGCCTCCCCCCACCTTGCTCCCGTTCACTAGCCAAGTTATGTTTGCTAGCGATGTGGCCCCCACCATAGCCCCCTCTCTCCACATACCTAACACAAAAACCAACACAAAGCACCACCCCCACACCCAATCAAACAAATTAAACAAAGAGGAAAAACCTCAACCCATTATCCCACCCTCCCCAAACGATCTCCTCCCAACCACCACATAAGAAATCCAAGTCCAAACTCAGTTCAGCACCAGTCCTTCACCCTCACAAATGGGCAGCATGATAGCATAGTGGTTAGCACTGTTGCTTCACAGCACCAGGGTCCCAGGTTCGATTCCCGGCTTGGGTCACTGACTGTGCGGAGTCTGCACATTCTTCCTGTGCCTGCGTGGGTTTTCCTGCACAAGTCCCGAAAGACGTGCTGTTAGGTAATTTGGACATTCTGAATTCTCTCTCTGTGCACCTGAACAGGTGCCGGAATGTGGGGACAAGGGCTTTTCACAATAACTTCATTGCACTGTTAATGTAAGCCTACTTGTGACAATAAAGATCATTATTATTATTAAATGCTTCCGCCTCCTCCACCGTCTCAAATAAATGGTTCTTGGAGTTATACGTAACTCTCAACTTCGAACTGCACATCACTCTTGTAAAGTGCTGCCTTTGTCCTGTTAAAGGCCTTCTTGCCAGCTCCACCGTGACGTCCTGGTACATACGAATACCACTGCCTTCCCACCTCACCTCCCCATTCTGCATGGCGACGTCAAGTCCTTCTCCTTCACAGACTATCACAGCTCTTGGTGGATCATTCGCCTTTTGCTTTGGCCAGAGCAACCGATAAGCTTTACCCAGCTCAAAGAGGGAGGCGTTCTCCTCCTCCGCCAACAATGTGACGGACCTCCAGCTCCTCAGACAGTCCCACAATCCGAAGATTCTGCCGCTGTGACCTGTTCTCCAGCTCCTCCACTCAGCCCTTTATTAGTTTCCTTCACTTTCCGCAGCTCCTCTTCCATAGAGGCGAGCTGGTTGCTATGCCGTGACAATGCTCCTCCACCCCCTTCAACACCTCACCATGCTCCCCCACCGTCTCCGACGCCTTTCCAAAAGCCTCCTTTATCGGAGCCAGCATCTCTTCCACCAATTGCTTGAGCCCTACCCAGCGAGCTTGCTCCTGCCATCTTTCCTCCCACAGAACTCCGCACCAAACTTCCGTCCACAGGCGGACTTGCATTTCTTCCTTTTCGTGCCCTATTCTTTCGTTGGGATTTGGAAATCCTCCAATTCCCACAACTTTACTGAAGACAGCACATATAAAGGTTCTCCCAAAACTGGGGAAAAGGGCCCAAAAACAAGAACTCTAGCGGGAGCCACCCAACATGTGACCTCCACCTTCATGTCCCAACCGGACGTCCGAAATATATATATTTATTGAAGTTTTATACAATAACAACATAATAAACAATCAACTAACGAAGATGTGAGGGTACAAAGTCAAAAAGCTACAATCAAAACCCCAATAAAAACACAAACTAAAATCTAAATACTATAACTAAACCACCTAACAGCTGATTGTGTCTAAATCCTCAAGAAAGGAAATAAAAGGTTGCCATCTATAAGGTAAAACTTCCCCACCAACCCCCTGATGGTATGCTTAATTTTTTCTCATGCTGGAATGTCATTAAATCGCCTGGCCAGGTAGAAGCACTGGGTGGGATAGGAGACCTCCAGCTAAACAATATTTGCCTCCGGGCAAAGGCGACAGTATCCACTCCTACCCAAGAGTGAAACACCGGTGAGTCGTAGAGACCAAATATGGCCAATGGACATGGCTCTAGAACCACCCAAAGAATCTCCGATATAGTGTTGAAACACGGCAGCACAGTGGACAGCACTGTTGCTTCACAGCACCATGGTCCCAGGTTCGATTCCCGGCTTGGGTCAGTCTGTGCAGAGTATGCACGTTCTCTCAGTGTCTGCATGGGTTTCCTCCGGGTGCTCCAGTTTCCTCCCACAAGTCCCGAAAGACATGCAGTTAGGTGATTTGGACATTCTGAATTCGTCCTCTGTGAACTCGAACAGGTGATGTGACGACTAGGGGGGTTTTTTTTTTCACAGTAACTTCATTGCAGTGTTAATGTATGCCTACTTGTGACAAGATTATTATTAAAAAATGGAAACCAGAAGCTGTCAAGTTTAGGGCAGGGCCAAAACATATAGCTGGGGCAAGTGAACAACGATCACACTTGGTTCTCCACGTTTGGGAAAAACTCACTCATCCTTGCCCTGGTCAAGTTGGTCCTGTGTATTACTTTGAACTGGATTAAACTCAACCGGGCACAAGAGGATGTGGAGTTGACCATGTAGAGGGCCTCCCTCCCAGCCTCATCAGTAAGCACAA
This sequence comes from Scyliorhinus canicula, assembly GCF_902713615.1. Lineage (NCBI taxonomy): Eukaryota > Metazoa > Chordata > Chondrichthyes > Carcharhiniformes > Scyliorhinidae > Scyliorhinus > Scyliorhinus canicula. Next base: position 151,484,313 of record NC_052155.1, read on the forward strand.
GACCCAGCTCCCTCTCACCCAGTCCAATGGGACGTGATCAGACGAGGGAACATAGCCATATAGGTCTGAGATAGTCCCCTTGCCAGGTTGAGCCAAAGATAAAATCTTCTGCAGCATGGAAGAGGGCAGGGCCAAAGCAATGGAAGGAAAATCTTTTTGGAAAAGTCACAAATCTGAAAATAACAAAAGAAGCTAGAATTGGGCAACTGAAATTCGTCAGACAGCACTTTAAAACTGGCAAATCTCCCCTCTACAAATAGGTCCCGAAAACGCTCAAGAGCCTTTGCCTTCCAAAAACTAAATGAAGGGTCCAACCAAGGTAAGAAGAGGTGATTGTTACAAATAAGGGCTAAAGACGACAGGGAAAAAGCTTAAAGTGCTGTTGAAACGGTTTCCAAATCCTGGGGGATGAGGCCACCACATGATTTGAGGAAAATCTAGCAGCAGAGAAGGACAGTGGTGCAATAATTATGGCATGAAGGGTAGAGGTAGTGCACGGGCGAGCCTCAATCCTGTCCCAAATCGAATCGGGGTCACTAATCCACTGAAAAATATTTTGGATCTTAGGAGCCAAATAGTAAAATAAAGAATGTGGGAGAACCAAGCCTCCTGCCCTCCTGTCCCCTTGGAGCAGAACACTGGATTCTGGGACTTTTACTCACCCAAATGAGTGCAGAAATCAATTTGTTAACCTTAATAAAAAATGATTTGGGCTAAAAAAATAGGGATGCATTGAAAGAAAAAGAGAATCCTAGGAAGTACATTCATTTTAATCGTTTGGATCCTATCTGCCAGAAATAGAGGGAAGTTGTTTCACCTTTGTAGATCCGTTCTGACACTATTAGGTATAAATAGATGCATTTATGAGGTGAGGCCCAATTATGGGGCACGGACCCCCAAATAATGGAGACTGGTACTGGAAAGCAACAACGGTAATGAGCTAAACTGAGCTCTTCTAGCGGGAGGGTAGGGGCATTATCCAGCAGACAAATCCAGGAGACAGGTTTATAGCTGAATCTAAATCTCCCGAGTATCTTGAATAGTTATTCCCTTTCCACCCTATGAAACTTTTCTTCAGCTTCCAGAGATACTATAATTTCAGGCTCGGGCTGGGGAAGGGGAAAAAATAACCTTTAAATGGCGATTTATATTGGCCGACAATTGTCGGTCCTTCAAAAAGCCTGTTTGATCCTCTGAAATTATACCTGGCAGGCAAGGATCCAGCCGGAGCGCCAGGACCTTAGCCAGCAGCTTAACGTTGGTGTTTGAAAGGGAGATAGAATGGTATGAACTTCACTCTACTGGATCCTTGTATCCCTTAAGGAGCAAAGAAAGAGGCTTGAGGGAGGGTCGGATGCAATGAACCCTGAGCCAGTGAGTCATCAATCATATCCAATATTAAGGGTACAAACTGTTAGAACATAGAACAGTACAGCACAGTACAGGCCCTTTTGCCCACGATATTGTGCCGACCGTTTATCCTAATCTAAGATCAACCTAAACTACACCCCTTCAATTTACTGCTGTCCATGTGCCTGTCTAAGAGTCGCTTAAATGGCCCTAATGACTCTGACTCCACCACCTCCGCTGGCAGTGCATTCCATGCACCCACCACTCTGACATCTCCCCTATACCTTCCTCCAATCACCTTAAAATTATGACCCCTTGTGACAGCCATTTCCACTCTGGGGAAATGTCTGCGGTTATCCACTCTATTCATGCCTCATCACCTTGTAACACCTCTATCAAGTCACCTCTCTTCCTTCTTCACTCCAGTGAGAAAAGCCCTAACTCCCTCAACCTTTCTTCATCAGACATGCTCTACAGTCCAGGCAGCAACCTGGTAAATCTCCTCTGTACCCTCTCCAAAGCCTCTCCACATCCTTCCTATAATGAGGCGATCAGAACTCGACACAATATTCCAAGTGTGGACTAACTAGGGTTTTATAAAGCTGCAGCAAAACCTTGCAGCTCTTAAACTCAATCCCCCTGTTAATGAAAGCCAACACACCATATGCCTTCTTAACAACCCTATCAACCTGTGTGGCAACTTTGAGGGATCCATGTACATGGACCCCAAGATCCCTCTGTTCTTCCACACTTCCAAGAATCCTGCCTTAAACCCTGTATTCAGCATTCAAATTCGATCTTCCACAATGAATCACTTCACATTTATCAAGGTTGAACTCCATCTGTCACTTCTCAGCCCAGCTCTGCATCCTGTCAATGTCCTTTGAAACGTGCAACAACCCTCAACACTATCTACAACTCCCCCAACCTTTGTGTCATCGGCAAACTTACTAACCCACCCTTCCACTTCCTCATCCAAGTCATTTATAAAAACCACAAAGAGCAGAGGTCCCAGAACAGATCCTTGCGGAACACCACTGGTCACCGACCTCCAGGCGAAATACTTTCCATCCACCACCACTCGCTGTCTTCTTTCAGCCAGCCAATTCTATATCCAGACAGCCACGTTTCCCTGTATCCCATGCCCCTAACTTTCTGAATGAGTCGACCATGGGGAACCTTATCAAATGCCTTACTGAAATCCATATACACCACAGCCACTGCCCAACCTTCATCAATGTTTCTCGTCACATCCTCAAAGAATTCAATGAGGCTTGTGAGGCATTACCTGCCCCTCACAAAGCCATGCTGACTATCTTTAAACAAACTATGTTTTTCGAAATAATCATCAATCCTATCTCTCAGAATCCTTTCCAATATTTTGTTCACCACAGACGCAAGACTGATGGGTCTGTAATTCCCAGGGATTTCCCTATTCCCTTTCTTGAACAGGGGAACAACATTCGCCTCCCTCCAATCGTCCGGTACCACTCCAGTGGAGAGTGAGGATGCAAAGAGGATCATCGCCAACGGCGCAGCAATCTCCTCCCTCGCTTCCCGTAGTAACCTTGGGAATATTCTAGGAATATTTCGTAAAACACGACGGGGAAGCCATCAGGACCTGGGGCCTTGCCAGGTTGCATTAGGTGAACACACCCTCACCCGCCAGCTTGCAAAACATGTCCGAAAAATATTCAGTGTCGGCCCTCTATGCCCTCCGGCAATCCCACAATACAAATGTTCTGCCTCCTAGATCAATTTTCCAGGTCACTCAGGTTAGCCTTCAATGACTTATTATGTTCGACCACCGAAGTAAGATCGACCTCGAGAGAAGGGAACCGATCACTGTGATCACGCCATCTTGATTATGGCTCCATGAGCCTCAGCTGACTTATTCGTGCTTCCTAAGGCCAAAACCTCTTCAATCAATCTTTTAAGATCTACCGCCAAACTTTGACGGTGTTTCTCTAGTTCAATCGGCAAAATGCGAACGAGATCCACAGCTGCTAGAGTGGTCGAACCCACCCCTGCAATCTTACTTCCAGAAGAATCCTGAGGGATTTCTGAATCCGTTGACAGATTTCGGCCTGAATCCTTCTTATTTTTGTCTCTTTGGGCGTGCCAGTAAGGTAGAAGCTCTATTTCACAAAATTATTAGGTTTTTGAAAATTAAACAACTTTTGGTGCCAGAAAAGAGGGTTAATAAAAATCAGCATTCCAGCAGGAGCCACCTCGTGCACGTCCTCCCCCTGCATTGCATCATGGAAGTCCCCAGCCTTAAATATATTCAATATTGGTTCACCCACATCCTTCTGGGTAGAGAATTCCAAAGAATTACAACCCTATCAGTAAAGAAATTTCTTCTCATCTCAGTTCTAAATGATGTATTTTTCATTATAGTGTAAAACAAAATCATTGCAAAACTAATAGAAGTTCCAATTAATCCAAAAATTAACCGCAGAAAACCAAATTACAGTCTACTTCTATTGGTGACTGAGACAGATGTGGCTGACTGTTAGTAATACTATTATAGCAGCATGTAACCATAAAGAACCACGAGTCGAGAAGCACAGAAACAATCAATGGTAATGTGGAAGTTGCAGCATCAATACACACCAGGGTTGTTCCCAAATAATTAGTTCAAAATATATAGTGACAGACTCTAAGGATTGGAGACTTAAATAATCCAAAGCACTTGAGATAGTAGAGTTCTCATGTGGAGATTTGTTTTGAAATGAAAAGAAAAGTGATAGAGAGGCACATAGGCTGGCTCAGCATCAAGACTTCGATTAATCGTTTCTCAAGTTCAGTTCCTAATGTTTGCAGCTAAAATGTACTAAGGGCAGACGTACATTTTTTCACAAATGTCATGAGCACCTTTGCGCTCTCGCTCACCCTTCCCATAAGCCACAAAGTTCCCAAGCTGCACCCATCAGGTGAGACCTGGCATCTCTCTCATCCTCAGGACACTTGGCTTTAGAGCTGGAGACTCCATCTACACCCACATCAATACCCAGAACAGTACTTAGCAACCACTGTGGCCCATCTAATTCTCGTTGATAAACATCTATATTAAATATAAATGACCAATATTAACAGAGATGTGTGTGTGCACTGCTCAACAGCAGCACAGTCACTAGTTTCCAATGGGGTGTCCAGTTTCTAATGGGTTGTCGCACTTCCCAAGAAAAATGCTCAAAATACCCATAGGCTCTTCCTCCTTTAAACCCTGAATAGACTCAGGTTTGCTGGCCCGCTGGCAGAAAGGGGGCAGACAGGCAGAAGGATGACATTAGTCACAACACTAGTGTCATAGAGGGCTACAGCACAAAAAAGGCCCTTCGGGCCATCTCATCAGTGCCGATCAAAAACAACCACCCAAGTATTCTAATCCGCCAGCACTTGGTCCATATCTTTGTATGCCTTGGCACCGCAAGTGCACATCCAAATACTTTGTAAATGTTATGAGGGTCTTTGCCTCCATCATCCTTTCAGACAGTGAGTTCAAGGCTCTTACCACCCTCTGGGTGAAAAAGCCTTTCCTCACATCCCCTCTAAACCTCCTGCCCCTTGCCTTAAATCTATGCCCCTGGTCATTGATGCCTCCACCAAGGGGTAAAGTTTCTTCCTGTCCAATTCATATCTGGGTGGTAAAATATTGAGATTCTATTTTTTGAACATTTGACTCATCCATACTTTGATATTGGATTGACTGCCTAACAACATTGAAGCCAATAGTAGTTAAGGGAGATGGTGAGGTGTAGCTGAGCATTTTCCTCATTTTACATTGGGAGGTTAACCCCGTACTTGCAGATGATCTTACTGAAGGGGGAATTTGACTCAGTAGAGTTGACCACAATTAGATTTGAGGGAGACTCAGTGACTGTGCGAGATTGGGAAAATCTTCACCAACTGCGTTCAGGCAGACAGAAATGGAAGAACAAGAGAAGCAAATGAAGAGAACAGCATGGTCAAGCATTGCAAACATCTTTAGGATAGTAAATAAGTATAATGCACCACTAACTGCAAACAGGCATCATTCATGACTTTAGTCAGGATAGTCTCAGTACCACACTCAGGAAATAAACCAGGCAGAAATTATTCAAACAGCAAGCTCTGGGATAAATGGACAAGAGTTTGGAAGCAACATGTTTAAATTATAGACAGTCAGCAAATGCATATTTAGATAGCTAATTTTTAAACATTTAAGTACAGAAGAATCTCAGCAAGACCTTGAATTTATCTGACAGTGTGAGCCTTCATAGACAGCTCTGATAAGTCACTTACGACAGGCATGCAATTGTTAAAGCCTCAGGAAAACTGCAATTGCAGATACTCATTGTAGATTTCTAATGCCAAGAGGATTTTATTGGAGAACAAGAAAGGAATTACTAAGTATCAGTAATAAAATCAAAGTCAGAAAGTTATGGCTTAAATCTCACTCAAAAATTGAACAGAATGTAGGTTAACATTTCACTGCAGTACTACTATATTATCAAGACCCTTAAACCAAGGCCCTGCAAGTGGGTATAAAATAACCATGACAGTATTCAAAGAGAAACAAGGTGTTCTCCTGGCCTAACAAATGCTACCAACGATTAACTGGCCATTTAGTTTGCTCGATTTGTGGGATCCTGCTCTGCACAATTTCATTAAATATTTATCTATTTAGCGGTGAACCTCTTTGGGATGTTTTGAGGTGTTATAAAATGCAAGTTTCTTTTTTTTCCCTTTCAACTTCACTACCACAAAGCTGCTATCAAAATAGCGGCCTCCACCAATGGGATGGCTCCAATGTCTTGGAGATTTGCTCGATGACTTATAATGATCCTGACTTAAGTGTTCCTTATAATGGTATCCTTATCCAATCTTCAATGATCCATGTGAAAGAAGGATGTATATAGCATCACGTCCTCACTGTTGAAAAGAAAGTTGAAGTCATTCCCAGGGCCATAAGCTGCTCGTGTCTTGAACAGAGTCATAAAGATGTCAATAGTTGGGACAGTCCTGTCACAGGCTGTGAATCAAGCAACTGAGAGGCATTTAAAATAGCTAACGGGTCTGAAAAACATAAGAATAAAAGAACAGGATACTATCCACAATTCCCACGAGGGGCAAATCTGATAGAAACCAGCATCTTTCCAAAAAGATTTGGGTTGCTTGTGGTTCAAGAACATTGCTCAATTAGCTTACTGGTGTGCCTGAGAATACTTATTTTCTCAAAAGTACATTTTAGATGTACGTATGAAGTTAAATAAAATTCTTGCTTGGTTAAAAATCTTACAAAATGAAATGTTGTGGTTAGAGGATCACCAGTCTGCCATTGGATGTCAAAATTAACTTTTGATGACTTGGATTTGGATTTGTTTATTGTCACGTAGACCGAAATACAGTGAAAAATATTGTTCTGCGTACAGTTCAGACAGATCACTCCATACATCAAAAAAATACATAGGGCAAACATAAATACACAATGTAAATACATAGACACAGGCATTGGGTGAAGCATACAGCAGTGTAGTACTACTCAGTAGAGAGGATGTGTGAAGAGATCAGATCGGTCCATAAGAATGTCGTTTAGGGGTCTGGTAACAACGGGGAAGAAGCTGTTCTTTCAATATGTCGAACAATACATCTTGAAGATATGGTGGCACTGTGACCTGGTTGTTCATTTGCCTTGATATGAATTTGAGCAATCAGTATCTTGAACAGTTTGACATCTTTGCACTGAATCTCGGTTTAATAATCAGTCAATTTGGACAGAAGCCTAGACTGCTCCAAGCAGTTGTCCTTCTCAAAATAATTATAGCAAAGCACACTTTGACTGATCAGGATTTGTTTAAGGTGTTTCTCTCAAAGCAGGCCAGCAGCACGGTTCGATTCCCATACCAGCCTCCCCGGACAGGAGCCGGAATGTGGCGACTAGGGGCTTTTCACAGTAACTTCATTGAAGCCTACTCGTGACAATAAGCGATTTTCAATTTCAATTTCAATAGAAGACATGGAGAATTTTTGGGGGCTGAAACTCTGGTCTTCTGGCTCTCTGATGCAAGCAAACAAGACACAGATGGAAGACTGATTTCCTTTGCTAACTAAGGTATCAGTGGACTAAACACACTTACAGCCTGAACCTTGTAGCATCTTGGGTGGGCAAGTAATCCTCACTTCAAGATAACTCAATGAGATGCCCAGTCCCATCCCTGGGGCATCTAAAGGGACAGATTATCAGGGGCATCACATTAAATAGGAATACTTTGGAAGGACAACAATCCAAAACAGGATTAATTCCTCAAGATTTGGGCATCCCAAGTCCTGAAGGTGGAAAAGAAGTCCCTATCAGATTTAGAACATAGCAATGGATTTTACTTGTCAATGTCATTAAAAATCGCTTCACTGAGATATAAATCCATTAGACTATGGATTAAAATAGAGAAAACACGCACGAAGAATGGATTTTCAGGGATTCCAAGCAATAAGGGCTTTCACAAAACACTTGTGTGGAAAGGTCAATATCACAAAAACAATGAAGCAATCAACAATAACTATTCAGTAAATCCCAGAGAGCTAGACAAATGGGAAAGTGAATCGAAAAACAGTTCAACACAAGTTAAAGGATTAACTACTGCAAAGATCAATATGTCTTAAAGAATATAATTCTCCCTGCTGGTGGTATTTTCCTTCTTTATTACTTTATATATTTGGAACATGGGGCAAAGCTTTTTTTTTAAAATGTTTTTATTCTCCATTTGCACATTTTCCTTCAAAGTTTACACCCCACCCACAGACAGTGAACGGTAACAAATACATAATCAATTCCCTTAACAATAACAACGATCCCATCCTCCCACCACGCCACACAACGGCCCGCCTGTCAATACATGCATCCAATAAAACAAACCCTCCACGGTGGAAACAAAAACAAAGGAGAAAAAGAAAAAGGAGTCCGGGACCGCCCATGGTCACCATAGAGTCCACACCCCCCCCCACCCCGCCCCCACACTCAACGCCATTCAACCTCTGAAAGAGTACCGTACATGATACCCAAGAGTTGTAAACAACCCCCCCCCCCCCCCGCTCTCCAACTCCTCCCGTCCACTCCTCTTGTAAAACTCCTCCCCCCAACCTCGGTTCCTTCCCCCCAACTTTACGCCCCGGCGAGACCACTCGGACCCTGTTGTGCCAAGCTCCGATGGCCGCAGCCCCGCCCCCCACCTCACTCCCGTTCACTGGCTGGCTTAAACCGGCCAGCATGGAGGATCTCGCCCGGGTCCCTTTCCCCCTTGCCCAGCCCTAGGAAAGACCCGAAATACCATTTTAGCACACAAACCCCGCATATCCACCTACACCCCAAAGAGCCCTCACTTCGAGTGAAAGTCCCATCACTTCCCTTGTCCAAATATATACAACAATGGCTCCTTTAGCCCATACACCCGCCCGCAGTGAAACAAAAAAGAAAAAAATACAGTCATGAGGTTACATCGGCACATGGCCATTTCTCAATTTCTCAGTTCTGCCACAGTCCTTCCGCCTTCACAAAATCCTCCGCTGCTTCCTGTTCCAAAGTAAAAGTCCTTGAGCTTGTAAGTCACCCTCAGCTTCGCTGGATATACAATGCCGCACTGCACCTTGCTGATGTACAGTGCCCTCTTCACCCCGTTGAAAGTAGCCCGCCTCCTCGCCAGCTCCACTGTAAAGTCTTGGTATACACGTATACCAGCTTCAGCCAACTGCACCACCCGCTTCTGCTTGACCCATCACAGGACCTTCTCCTTCACACTGTACCTACGGAAGCACAGAGTCACTACCCTTGGCGGCTCACTCGCCTTTGGTACAGGCCTCCACGACCGATGAGCCCAATCCAGTTCATACCGGGAAGGATCCTCCCCCTCCCCCAATAGTTTTGCCAGCATCGCGGCAAAATACTCAGTCGGCCTCGGCCCTTCAACCAGTCCAAGCAGCCCCACAATCCTCAAATTCTGTCACCTGGATCTGTTTTCCAGGTCTTCCATTTTTCCTCGCAGATCCTTGTTAATCTCCATCACCTTCTGCATCTCCTTCCCCATCGAGGTAAGTTGATCACCGTACTGCAATAATGTCGCCTCCACTTCCTTCAGCGCCTCCCCTTGCTCCCGCACCTCCGCCACTGCGCTCGCCACCGCCGTCGTCACCGGGAGAATCGCCTCCTCCACCAGCACACTCAAAACCTCCCTCATTGTCTCCATGTAATTTGTAAACTGCCTTTCAAATTCCGCAGCCATCACCTTAGTTATTTCTTCAGCCGTAAGCAATGCGGCCTCCCCTGGTGCTCTAGCCTCCATTTTCCTTGGTGACCCCACGGTGACCTTCCACTCCCCGACGGACCTTCAGCTGTTTTTGTACTGCCGTTTTTTTGCTCACCCTCGACATTTTCCCTCACTGTGCCTCCTCTGTGCCTTCTCCCTGCTTTTGCCGCCTCCGTGGACCCTGGGACCGGGCTTAAAGCCCCGAAAATGCCGTTCCTGAACGGGACCCCTCCATTGCGCGGCTGCCTCCCACCCGCCGTCAGCGGAAGTCCGGGGCAAAGCCTTTTGTTCAGTTTTTCAGGGGAGGCGGTATTGTCGCTGGACTAGTGATCCAGAGGCCCAGGATTATGATCTGGGGACCACGGTTCGATTCCCTCCACGGCAGGCGATGGAATTTAAACTCAATCAAATATCTGGAATTAAAAGTCTAATGATGACCATGAAACCATTGTCGAAAAAAAACATCTGCCATCCTTACCTGTGACTCCAGACCCACAGCAATGTGGTTGACTTTTAAATGTCCTAGCAAGCCACTCAGTTGTTTTCAACTGCTACGACGGACCACCCAGCATCCAACCAGGCACCGGAATCGACAATGGCAAACCCAGCCCTGTCGACCCTGCTAAATCCTCCTTACTAACATCTGGGGGCTTGTGCCAAAGTTGGGAGAGCTGCCTCACAGACTAGTTAAGCAACAGCCTGACATAGTCATATTCACAGAACTGTATCTTACAGTCAATGTCCCAGATACCACTATCAGCATTCCTGGAGATCTCAACGGCAGATCTAGGTGATAGGCGGCACAGTGGTATACAGACAGTAGGCAGTTGCCTTGGGAGCCCTAAACATCGGCACTGGACCACATGAAGTCTCATGGCTTCAAGATTAAACATGTACCGGCCACCATCAGCTGATCAATCAGTCCTCCATGTTGAACATCACTTGGAGGAAGTGCTGAGGGTGGCAAGGGCCAGAATATGCTCTGGGTTCACCACCAAGAGCAGCTCAGTAATACCACCACATATCGAGCTGGCCTAGTTCTAAAGGACATAGCTGCTGGACTGGCTTGTGTGGCACTACCACCATGCTAAATGGATAGACTTCGAGCAGATCTAGCAACTCAAGACTGGGTATCCATGAGGCACTGTGGGCCATACGCAGCAGCAGAATTATATTCAACCACAATCTGCAACCTCATGGCCCGGCATATCCCCCACTGCACCGTTCCCACCAAGCCAGGGGATCAACCCTGGTTCAATGAAGATTGCAGGAGAGCATGCCAGGAGCAACATCAGGCATACCGAAATTTGAGGTGTCAACCTGGTGAAGCTACAACACAACTACTTGTGTGCCAAATAACATAAGCAGCAAGTAATAGACAGAGCTAATTAATTGCACAGCAAACACATCAGATCTAAGCACTGTAGTCCTGCCACATCCAGTTGTCAATGGTGGTGAATAATTAAACAACTCCACAAATAGCCCCATCCTCAGTGATGGAGGAGCCCAACACATATGTGCAAAAGTCAAGGCTGAGGCATTCACAACAATGTTCAGCAAAAGTGCATGATCCATCTCGGTCTCTCCAGAAGTCCCAAGCATCACAGATGTCAATCTTCAGCCAATACGATTAACTCCACGTGATATCAAGAAACAGCTGAAGGCACTGGATACTGAAAAGGCTATGGGCCCCGACAATATCCCGGCAACAGTACTGAAGACTTCTGCTCAAGAACTAGCTGCACCCCTGGCCAAGCTGTTCCAGTATCGTTGCAACACTGGCATCCAACTGGCAAAGGGGGGAAATTGACCAGGTGTGTCCTGTACACAAGGAACAGGACAAATCCAACCCAGCCAATTACCGCCCTACAGTCTATCAGCAAAGTGATGGAAGGAGTCATCAACAGTGCTATAAAGCAGTACTTACTCAGCAATAACCTGCTCACGGACGCTCAGTTTGGGTTCCGCCAAGGTCACTCAGCCCCTGCCCTCATTACAGCCTTGGTGCAAACATGGACAAAAGAGCTGAATGCCAGAGGTGAGATGAGAGTGACTGCCCTTGACATCAAGGCAGCATTTGACCAAGTATGGCATCAAGGAGCGCTAGCAAAACTGAAGTCGACGGGAATCAAGGGGAAAACTCTGAGCTGGTTGGAGTCATACCTGGCACAAAGGAAGATGGTTGCACTGGTTGGAGGTCAAGCATCTCAGCTGCAAGGTATCAGTGCAGGACCTCAGGGTAGTGTCCTTCTTAGGCCCAATCATCTTTACCTGCTTCATCAATGACCTCCCATCCATCACAAGGTCAGAAGTGGGGATGGTTGCAGATGACGGCACAATGTTCAGCACCATTTACGACTCCTCAGATAATGAAGCAGGCCATGTCCAAATGCAGCAAGACCTGGACAATATCCAGGTTTGGGCTGACAAGTGGCAAGTTACATTCACGCCACACAAGTGCCAGGCAACGACCATCTCCTATTAGAGTGATCTACCCACTGACCCTTGACATTCAATGGCATTACCATCGCTGAAACCCCCACAATCAACATCCTGGGGATTTCCATTGATTAGAAACTGAACTGGACTAGCCATATTAATACTGTGACTACCAGGGGAGGTCAAAGGCTATGAATCCTTCTGAAGGGCAACTAGGGCTGGTCAATAAATGCTGGCCTAACGAGCAAAGCCCACATCCCATAGAAATTATTATTTTTAAAGTTTTTTAAAGGTCCGGGAAGCTTACATGGCATCATCATTTACCAGTTTTGGGTTGCTTTCCCTCCTCCTTCCATCAGGCTAACTGACCTTGCACTACTGGCTGATGTCTGGTCTTACCTGCCTGCAAAAATTGATCTGGGTCGCCCAATATATAGATATAAAATCCTCAACCTGATGTTATGGGCCAGGGTTCAGAAACTCCAAAGTATATTATGGAGTTCACTTGACCTTTTACTTTTTGTTGAATTTGGCTAGGATGAGCACAAGAGCTTTCACTTGAGGTGTGATTCAACAGTCTTCCTAGACACTTTAATCAAAATAAGCTTTATTCTAAGAACTTATTTAACATTTATATAAATACACAGCAAGACTTTTTATCAATTACAAACAAAGATACCCCACAGCTACAGTAATCTATGTATAACATTTAATGAATTCCCACTTAACAGTTCCAATTCAAAAACAAAATCCCATAAACCAGAAACCCCTTATCAAGGGTGTGGTCCAGCACTCTGCATTCTCACTTGAATAAGACTGGCTTTCCCTGAGATTCTGACATCGTCTCACCAGCAGGTTTAAACCCTTCCGGAAAGATATCTATATCTTTCAAGTTACCAAAACAACAGGTAGCTACAATCAATGTTTTTTTACTGGAACAGATATTTAAAATGAAAATAGAAAGATAGGAACAAAACACTTCTTTCTCCCCGAGTACACAGCAGTCCAGTGTGAAAGCGAAAACAAAAACAGCTCACAGAGCCACAGCCCAGCTCCACCCACACAATGACATCACTGAAGCCATGTGATAAGACAAAGACCTTTCTTAAAGGTACACTCCCATGGCACTGAGGAATGGCTTGAACACAATATGAAACTTACACCGGAGCAGCACATGGCGTAAAGCAGTGAAGATCATGTGAGTCAGTTGGATTGAAGGAATGGACAGTGGCTATCACATTAGCTGATGGCGTGCAAGGCAGTGAAGAAAAGAGAGGACCTTGGGGGTTGCAAGGGAACACAGGTCCTGGATAATCCTAAATCATAATACAACGTATTCCCTGTGTGTAATACAGAGAGAAAAATGCATCCACTGCAATAGTGAGGGAGGGAATACAGCGCTTAGTGTAATAGAGGGAGAACAAAACATCCAATACAAGCCAGAGAAAGAGGAGAGAGTGCAGAGTAAAAACTAAAACCTACTAATTGTCACAGGTCTGTATCTATTATTATACAGCCTGCAATTCTGTACCTGTATTTAATTATCTGAAATTGTGTGGAACAAAGGTTAATTGCCAAATGAGAAATAAAAACAATTCAAGAATTAAAGAGAAAAAGTTCAGTAATTAACAAATCAGGATGGCTCAGGGCCCCAGTGGGAAGTAGACACTTCCCTTAAAGAGAAAATATTAGCTGGCTAAGAAAATACAACAAGACCACAATTAATTAGTAAATTTACTCGAGTACAATACATCTCCAGGTGGTAGCCAAATCCACTTAAAACTACAAATCATAGAATCCCTACAATGCAGGAGGCCATTCGGCCTATCGAGTCTGCACCGATCAACTCCGCCCTATATCCGTAACCTAACCTACACATCCCTGGACACTAAGGGGCAATTTATCATGCCAATCCATCTAACCTACACATCTTTGGACTGTGGGAGGAAACCAGAGCACCCAGAGGTAACCCACACAGACACTGGGAGAGCGTAAAAACTCCACACAGTCACCCAAGGCCGGAATTGAACCCAGGTCCCTGGATCTGTAAGGCAGCAGTGCTAACCACTGTGCCACCGTGCTTATATTATATAAAATCTGTTATGCTAGTCTGCAATTTCTATGGGACATTGAGGTTGTTCAAGGACAATTTGCATCATGAATAATAAAGTGTATAACCTGAAAAGATATTTCCCACAGTATTTCTCCATCAGTAAGAATGTACTTGCATTATGAGGAATGCAACAGGAAATGGGTCTGGAGGAAAAAACTTGGCTCCAGATGGAAATTTCTACAATTCTTGCTAATTTCTCCAATGGGGATGAACTTATACATGTAAAGTACAATGTACAACAAAATAATGCTTTATACAATTCCTTTAATATTTTTTCAAAGATCCACCACAGAGCTTAATTTGGGAAAGAGGCCATGATTGTTCAAAAGAGTTGCCGGTCAACAAATTCTCAGGAATTGCCATCAGTATACACCATTTTCTGTTTTCAACTGCTATTACTACACATGACTATAGCATTAGGAAAAAAGATAGGCACTCCAAATCAGATTTTGTTTTATTTTAACAGGCAGCGGGCTACAATTTGCAAATGTTAATCTTCTTGCTCTAGCCCCTGTTAATCAGGGAACCAGGAAAGAGAACAGGCACTAAAAAGCAGCAATTACTCAAATCAAATAATACTACTTCATAAATCATAATTATTTCAAATGTATTATGGAACAGAATTTGTTTCAGGTAACGTTTGTTCCTAGTGAAAATATTCTAGTCAGAAGCAAAAACTGTTGGGAAATTCTATCAATAAACACTTTTAAAACTGCTGTCCATTCAGAGCCCACCCACCCCCAAGAAAATTTTGGTATATATAGATATTAATTACCACATTTTAAAAGACTTAACTTACTTCAGAGAAGCATCACCAATGCTAAGACACCCCCGTAGGCTAAGTTGACGTAGGAATCCTCCACATCGTTTAGAAATGTTTTCCACTACACGACCCTATCATTAGAGGTAGAAAGGTGAGTACTGCTGATATCAAACAAAAACACAGCCCTTCCCCAAAAAACTGTACGGGTTTCAAAAAAATGCATATGTTATGGCACGGTATTTACAAACATACAACATATAAACCAAGGAGCAGGGGTAGATCAGCAATTTGTGGGGAGACTAGAACTAGGGGACTGACTTTAAGAATAAAAGGTCTCCCCTTTAAGAGAAAGGCGAGGAGAATTTCTCGCTCTCTCAGGAGGGTCATCGATACTATTACGATCCCAGTTACTGTTACTACTGGACAGGAGGTCCCAGAATGGAACTCTGGCTCAAAAGACCGTAACTTTTACTTTTTCTTTTTGAAGAAAACATGAATGAACAGAGTCACAGACTGCCAATTATCTTTTAACAATTTAAAAATTTAAACATGAAGAGTTTGACTATAATGCAATACTCCTTCACTTCCACTTATCATCACAGACGTACACAGATTTCCAGGATAACACAGACTACAATAAACACACAGTCCTTGTAAGCTAACAGGCTAACTGCGGTCAGACGCCATCCTACTCTGTAACCTAGTGGCCGATGCCACTCAATCAATCATCTATGGATTTCCCCTCAAATTCCCCCAGGCGATTGTCACGAGTGATTCCTAACTCCATCTCAAAAAAACACTTTAAAATCTTCTTTCACACAATACTTTCCGTCAATCTGTTTTAGCAAGGATCCGCCTCCAGGTTTTCCAACCTGCCTTTCAGTATTCCTTTGTCTCGAATTGCCAAACCACTACTCAAAAACCCAAGTACAAAGTCCCCAAGAGGGCAGCAGGGTAGCATGGTGGTTAGCATAAATGCTTCACAGCTCCAGGGTCCCAGGTTCGATTCCCGGCTGGGTCACTGTCTGTGTGGAGTCTGCACGTCCTCCCCCTGTGTGCGTGGGTTTCCTCCGGGTGCTCCGGTTTCCTCCCACAGTCCAAAGATGTGCGGGTTAGGTGGATTGGCCATGCTAAATTGCCCGTAGTGTCCTAATAAAAGTAAGGTTAACGGGGGGGTTGTTGGGTTACGGGTATAGGGTGGATACGTGGGTTTGAGTAGGGTGATCATGGCTCGGCACAACATTGAGGGCTGAAGGGCCTGTTCTGTGCTGTACTGTTCTATGTTCTAGAGGACTAGGAAGGCTGGAAATAAGGACAACAAACATTATGATTTCTTTCAATTTCTGTTTTTTCTCTACCTAATTTCACCCAGTCTGCCCTTCTAGGTCTGCCCTCAATTTCAGTGAAGAGTAACCAGTTCCAATTCCAGTTTCTCTTTGTTCCTTTAACTTCAAACTTCTGGAAAACTTCTCTTCATTCTCTAGTTTCCAGAACTAACTGCCTTTAGTTCCTCGGAGCTTGCTTTTGTGTTCATTACTCCATTGTCTGGTTTTTCTCTTTCCACCAGAGCCGAGAGCCGTTCACTCTCTAGCTTCCTAGATCCATCTGCCTATAAGTTCAGTCAAAAACACACTTCTTTTCCCCATAACCTTGCCTCTAGTTGCTCAGCAACATCTCATTATTTCTCCAAGCTCATGGTTACTTTTCAAATTGTTAACTCTCTCAATTAAAATAGAAACAGTTTGAACGGAAATGGAAAACTCCCCATACATGCAAGCATCCTTATCTACCATGAATCTAACTAGAGTTGTACCTTTTCCGACACAAAATATACGAAATTAAATCCTTTTAAATCTATACCTTATTTCTAATATTTAACAGGACAATTAGAGATTATTTAAAACTACCTCTGTTGCCTGACAATGTCGAATTATATTCTCCCAAAAAAGAGTGGAGGCTCGGTCATTTAATATAATCAGGGCAGAGTTAGACAGATTTTTGATAGATTAGGGTTATGAGGTGAGAGGAGAAAGAGAAGGAGACAGGGAAGCGGAATTAAGACCCCAACCAGATCAACCGTGATCTCATTGAAAATCAGAGCAGGCACGAAAGGCCAAATAGCCTACTCTTGCTTCCAAGTCCTTAGTTCATGTATGAATTTGCAAATCATATCATGGTGCTCCAACCTCCTGCTGTGTCACCTTGACAACTCTTACATAAGTTTTCACTGAAGGACAAAAATGAGTACTTAAAGCCCTGTTAAATACATTAATTATCATGGGCATTATTCATTATGCACTTTCAAGAACTGGATAACATCGAACATTAGTTGGGGGAAGGAGGGGCTGTGTGTGTTAATGGCGACTATGGGTGATCCCCAATTCCTTTTTGTCATTTGTTTGTATGAACATGCGGGCTAATGTTTGGGGTTTGGTGGGAGGATGGGATCGTTGTTATTGATATGGGGATTGACATATTTGTTACTGATTATGGTGGGTGTAAATTTGGGAGGAAATGTGAAAAAGGAGGAGAATAAAAAATATTTAAATACATTAATTAACCACACACTGCGGTCAGGCATTTTGGGAGGTTGCCACAGAGAAAAGAGCACAGGTTTAGGAACTGGAATATCTGACCTGACGCACTGTATTCTAAATTTCCATGTCTTTCCCCCTTCTGCAAGGCTGGGTAAATTCCACCCAATATATGTTAAAACAGCACAATTTTAAAAAGGAGATGCAAGAAGGCAGAGATCTTGGAGGGGTTTGCGCACAAATCTCTAAAGGTGGTAGGGCAGATGAAGAAAGGAGTTCATAAAATATGCGGAATGCTGGGGTTTTATAAATAGCGATATGGAGTACATAGGCCAGGAAGTTATGCAGAACTTAAGTAAAAGATAAACTGAATCCCAGCATGAGTATCATGCTCAATTCTGGACAGCATACTTTAGGAAGGCCATAAAGGCTTTGGTGAGTTGCAAATGAGGCGTTATCATTTTGTGGATAGGCTGGGGAAGCAGAAGTCATCCACCTTTGTGCAGAGAAGATTTGATGAACTTGAAATCATGAAGGGTTTAGACAGAGTCCATAAAGAGAAACAGTTTTTAAAGGACAAAGTGGTGATGGCCAGAGGGTTTAAGGTGACTGAAAGCCAACCGGAATCTACATGAGGACGAGAGTTTAAGCAGAGTGGTTAGGGTTTGGAATGCAATGTCTGATAGGGTGCTAGATACAGTTCAATAGAAGCCTTCAGAAGTCCACTGAATAAACACAAAGGGGACAAAAATGCAGGGATATGAATAAAGAGTATGGGAGTGGGGTAAAGAGGACTTTTTATTAAAAGAATCGGCACAAATCCATAGAATCCAAACAGTGCAGAAGGAGGCCATTCAGCCCATCTGGCCAGTACCGACTCCCCGAAAGAGGGCCCTACTTCGGTCCACTCCCCTGCCCTATTCCCTAACCTGCACATCTTTGGACACTAAGGGGCAATTTCATCATGGTCAATCCACCCTCTTTTGACTGTGGGAGGAAACCGGAGCACCTGGAGGTAACCCACGCTGAAACGAGGAGAACATGCAAACTCTACGCAAGCAGTCAGCCAAGGCCGTAATTGAACCCGGGTCCCTGGTACTGTGAGGCATTATGCTAACCATTGTGCCACCATGCTGCCTTGCAGAACTGAATGGTTCCTTCTGTGTAGTACTATTCAATAATTCTATAGATCGTCCTTAATCCTTCTTTTCTTTCCAGAGAAAAGCACATCAGCCTTTTCAGTCTTTCTGAATAGTTATGAACTCAGTTCGAGGGGAGGCGGTGGTGTAATGATACTGTCACTGGACCAGTAATCCAAAGGACCTGGTTAATACTCTGCGGAGCATTATCAAGAGACACTTCACCACGCATAGCACCCCTCAGAGACTCAGGACAGACAATGCTAGTCAGTTCATGGGCAGCTTGTACTGCTTGTGGGGCAGTACGGTAGCACGAGTGGATAGCACTGTGGCTTCACAGCGCCAGGGTCCCAGGTTCAATTCCCCGTTGGGTCTCTGTTTGTGTGGAGTCTGCACGTTCTCCCCGTGTCTGCGTGGGTTTCCTCCAGGTGCTCCGGTTTCCTCCCACAGTCCAAAGGCGTGCAGGTTAGTTGGGTTGGCCATGATAAAATTGCCCTTAGTGAACAAAAAGGTTAGGAGGGGTATTGGGTTCTGGAGATAGGGTGGAAGTGAGGGCTTGAGTGGGTCGGTGCAGACTCGATGGGCCGAATGCCTTCCTTCTGCACTGTATGTTCTATGTTCAACTCCATTGAATTTAGAAGATTTTCATGCATATGGGACTTTGAGCATATTACGAGCAGTCGAAAGGTTTTTAAGAATGGGTAGTACGCTCAGCCAATTATCTTATAAAGGAGTGAGTCCAGGATCACACAGATTAATATGCTGCACTCCTCAAATGTGAAGTATGCCATGACAGAGTCTGCCCTCCTCAACACAGCGACTATTCTCCAGGCACACCAGGACCACAATTCCTACTATCAAGGTTCTTTTGCAGCCCAAACTCGAAACCAAAGAGAGTGACGCACTCACGGAATGCCAATTAAGAGGGGAACTGCACTATGACCACAATGCTCACAAACTCAGCCCTCTGAAACCTGGTCAGTTAGGATCCAGACCACATGCGGCCATAACAAGCTGGTGGTGCACACAGCTATGCCCTGCACTTGAACAGTTACGTCGTAGCCTCGGAAAATACCCACTATGTACAAAACTGACGTGACCTACTACAATTATCGAAACTAGCACCAGCAAAACCACAGTACCCCAACCATTCGGCCTAAAACACAGCCTAAATTGACGGAAATGGAAGCCCCTCAGAGGCTGAAGCAACAACCCACAGGGCACAACAAAGGAGTACCCCAGGTCATCCACACCGAGAACCCTAACCCAGGAACACCTAGAATACTGCCAATTAGCACAATCTCACACCCAGGTCACATGATTAAACCAAACAGAAGGTTCCAGGACGAAGTGACAAACTAATCGACAACTGACCTTCATCTTACTGCTTTACAGCAAAACAGGGGGAGGGGTGTGATAGGCTATGCATCAACCGTACAAGTTCAATTCATGTCTAGCCCTATGTATTGTCAGCCTGCTCAATTTGTTACGTTATAAAATGGTTGTATACAATATCAATGTTTGCGCACACTGTTACATCTCAGTACCACAGGTTGCCGCAACTTAAATGGGGAAGATGCAGACCGAGAGGTCATGTGATAATGTAATTACTTCAGAGGTCACGTGACGGAAGCACGGGCATTTTCCCCAGAGCATGGGCAATATAAAAACATGGAGTGGCTGCATGACAAAGAGTGAGTTGTTTGTAGTCCAGGCGAGGGGCCATGAGGGTAGGTTGAGGGGGCTGCCATTCAGGTTAGTGGGGGACAGTTTTAGATACTTAGGGATACAGGTTGCGCGGGACTGGGGCCGTCTGCACAAGTTGAACTTGTCTCGGATGGTGGAGCAAATGAGGGTTGAGTTCCGGAGGTGGGATGTACTCCCACTGACACTAGCGGGGAGAGTACAGACGGTTAAAATGCCTATCCTCCTGAGATTCCTGTTTGTTTTCCAGTGTCTCCCCATTTTCATTCGTTGTCTTTTTTTAAGAAAGTTAATAAAATGATTATGGAATTTGTGTGGGTGGGAAAGTCCCCGTGGGTGAAGCTCAAGAGGAACCGAGGGGAAGGGGGGCTGGCACTGCCAAACTTCAGTAATCATTACTGGGACGGCCAACATAGCTATGATAAGGAAGTGGATGGTGGGTGCGGGGTCGGTTTGGGGGCAGATGGAAGCCGCTTCGTGCAGAGGGACCAGTTTGGCAGCCCTGGTTACAGCGCCCCTGCCGCTCCCGCCGGCACAGTACTCCACCAGCCCTACAGTGGTGGTGACTTTGCGGATCTGGGGCCAATGGAGAAGGCACGAGGGGGGAAATGGGAGCATCGGTTTGATCCCCAATTTTCGACAATCACCGGTTTGCCCCGGGGAACATGAACAGTGGGTTCCGAGTATGGCGGAGGGCTGGGTTGAGAGGATGGGGGATTTGTTCTTGGAAGGGAGCTTCCCGAGCATGAGGGCGTTAGAGGAGAAATTTGGGTTGGCGAGAGGGAATGAGTTTAGGTACCGCAGGTGCAGAACTTTCTACGCAGACAGATTCCGTCCATCCCACGCCTGCCACTCAGAGGGATCCAGGACAGGGTAGTGTCCAGTGGATGGGTGGGGGGAGGGTCTCTGATATATATAAAGAACATATGGGGGCAGAGGAGTCACAGACCGAGGAGCTGAAGCTTAAGTGGGAAGAGGAAATCGGAGGTGAGATAGAAGAGGGCTTATGGGCGGAGGCGTTGAGCAGGGTAAACGCAACCGCAACATGCGCCAGGCACAGCCTGATTCCA
Organism: Scyliorhinus canicula; assembly: GCF_902713615.1. Lineage (NCBI taxonomy): Eukaryota > Metazoa > Chordata > Chondrichthyes > Carcharhiniformes > Scyliorhinidae > Scyliorhinus > Scyliorhinus canicula. Next base: position 151,505,707 of record NC_052155.1, read on the forward strand.
TTTAAGGTCGTCCACCGGGCCCACATGACAGTAGCCCAGATGAGTAAATTTTTCAGATTGGAGGGCAGGTGCGCCGGATGTTCGGGGGGGCTGGCGAACCATGTCCACATGTTTTGGGCATGTCCAAAACTCAGGGGTACTGGCAGGGGTTTGCGGATGTTATGTCCCGGGTACTGAAAACAGTGGTGGTGATGAGTCCAGCGGTGGCTATTTTTGGGGTTTCGGAGGACCCGGGGGAGGGAGAGGCTGACGTTTTGGCCTTTGCTTGCCTGGTAGCCCGCCAACGAATTCTGCTGGCATGGAGGGACTCAAAACCTCCGAAGTGGGAGGCCTGGCTATCAGATATGGCGAGCTATCCCGATCTGGAGAAGATTAAGTTCGCTTTGAGAGGGTCACTGTATGGGTTCACCCGGAGGTGGCAACCACTTATCGACTTCATCACGGAAAATTAATCGCCAGCGGAGGGTGGGTGGGGTGTTAGGGTAATGTAGGTTAGGGGGGTAGTTAGGCATGGTCCTTGTGGGAGGGAAGCTGGGTTTCTTGCACTATAACAATTGTTTTTTTTGCACACAGTTTTATATTACTGCTGTTCGTTGTGCTAAAATGTCTTAATAAAATTATTTTTAAAAAAGCCTTGAACACTGAAATTCTGGAAAAAAAAAATCTATTTCTCCCTCTGAACCAATCAAGGGATATGGGGAGTGTCTAGGAAAGTGGATAGATACAGAAGATCAGCCATGACCTTGTTGAATGGCAAATGTCTGCTCCTAAATCTTTTGATATGTTTTTAACATGCCACTTCTTTCAATTCCTCTGTGCAAGCTGGCTCATGTTAACTCCAAAATAAAAGAAGTGACATGTAAAAGTTGTTCATCTTGCTTTCAACAGGAAACTTTCTTCCCATAAAGTAAAAATTGTTGTTTCCCCATTATATCAGTATTTTTGCAAACTGTCCTGGTGAGTGCAAGAGGAAAATCGCACATAACAATCCTGCAATACATTTTTTCAAAGAAGGAAAACTGCAGGCGTAGGTTAAAAAAATGATCTACAGGTGAATATCTCTTCCGAGAGTAACAGACGTAATATCATAGAACCATACCATTTGTTAGCTTGCACACTTACACGCTCCGAGATATTTCAGTGTACGCTCATTCACCTTTGGCAGTATAGACGCGCAGTGACTTAACTTAGTAGATTTTGTTGTATGGTATGCGTAAACATATGTTTTGCTGAAACAATCGTACTGTTGTAAACAGTTCTATATTAACAAAACCTCATCTTGAAGCGAAGTTTGTAGGAGACATCTAGAAACTAAGCCAATAATTGTGATGGTGCAATGGTGAAATTGGTGCCACCGATTTGTCTAATGACCAGCCAAATGTGATTCACAGAAAGGGTATTTTAAAAAATTTTTTTTTTATAAATTTAGATTACCCAATTATTTTTTCCAATTAAGGGACAATTTAGCGTGTCCAATCCACCTACTCTGCACATTTTTGGGTTGTGGGGGCGAAACCCACGCAGACACGGGGAGAATGTGCAAACTCCACACGGACAGTGACCCAGAGCCGGGATCGAACCTGGGACCTCGGCGCCGTGAGGCGGTTGTGCTAACCACTAGGCCACCGTGCTGCCCTGGAAAGGGTATTTTTAAAATGTCAGCCATAAAGGATTTATAGCAGTATGGATAGAATGTTAGTTGATGGACAGGAACCTGAGCATGATGGTTAATGGTTGTTATTTAGCTTGGAGAAGCAGATTTGTACACCGTGGCTCTGTGCTGGTTCTATTTTTGTTCTTGATGGATGTGTGTGTGTGTCTATATATATATATATATATATATATATATTTACACACACACACACCTGTAGTTAATTTGGACTTGCGCATGGGGACATGATATGAAACTTGGTGCTCTCAGCCACAGATTTGGTAAACTGTGAAGAGGGTTTAGTTGTTTTAAAAACTGAATAAACAATTTGGAAAAGGCAGATAGGTGGTAGATGCAATTTAACTTGGGAGTTTCATTGAAAGATGCTGTACGGTATGGATCTGTAGAAGCTCAAAGTTTAAAATACATAATTCCCTGAAATTGGGAGTGCAGGTAAATGAAACCATAATGAAAAATGACATTTTTTGGGTTTTATAAATGGGAACAGAATAAAAATAGAGAAGTGTAATGTGTAATTTTGGGCACTTCATTATACAGTATTAGGATGCTAAAGCTTTTGAACTTGAATATGCAAATGCAGACTGGAGTTTAAAATAGATTCAGAAGGGAGGTTAGGAGAGAATAAACAAAGGACTGTTGGGCCATGCAGTACTTTATCACTGTATCATTGTGCATTTGTATCATTGGGATTCGTTTTTTGTCACATATAATGGGCTGGATGGCCTCTTCCGAAGCTAGAAACCACAGACGATTAAAGGGAGCGGAAAGTAGATAGTTTGCTTTGGACTTATTGGGGTGGAGAATCTTGGAGCAAAATTCATTGGAGAAATAAAGTGATTTACAAAATTAAAGGGACTGGGGAAACTCAAAAGCCTTCCAATGTGGACTAGGCAGAGGGAGCCAAGAATCAATGTGAACAAGGAAAGAAAGGAAGAGTTAACATGAAAATAAAACAAATTGCTGGAAATACTCGGCAGTCTGGCAGAATCTGTGGAGAGAGAAACCGAGTTAACGTTTTGAAATGAATATGACTCATCAGAATGGACAAGAATTATATTCGACTCTTTAACCGTTTCTCTCTCCACGACTGCTGTTGGACCTGCTGAGTATTTCCAGCACTTTTTGTTTGTATTTTAGATATCCAGTATCTACAGTATTTTGCTTTCATTTTAGATAGTCGTTTGGTAGTACGGAACTTGAATATTGCTGAAAAAAGAGACATGTTGAAGCTTGGGACACTGCTATCCGAAAGATCAAACTAATTATAGTTACAGGTCATAACAGGCCCTCATGTTAAGTGAAAAGGAGGACTTCACACTTCTTTAAGTCATGCAGCACTGTGGGACAACAAAAACAAGATTTGTGGCTATTGATCACTGATAAACAGTGCCAGTATTAATTGAAGATCATTTTATTAAAGGACATCCGCAGTAAGCATATGCACTTTGGCAACTGGAATCATGAAAAAAAAAATGAATGGAGTGAAGTTAGCTGTTGTTAATCAGAAACTGGAGTGACTCCAAAACTAAGGAATGCTTTAAAAGGCTACAGGCATCCCAATAAAAGAAAATTCTAAAAATGTAAAGATGTAAACTGTAAATTCATTAAACAAAGAGCAAGAACATTTCATGTATAGATGTTAACTAATAACATTACTACCAATTGCAATAGGAAATGGAAATGAAATAATGTGACTCAAAACAAAGACCTTCGGCTGGATTCTCCATCCTGCCGCGCCACATTTCTGTTTCAGCATGTCGGCGGGATGCTTCGTTACGCCGGCTGGTCAATGGGGTTTCCCATTGTGGGCAACCCACGCCGTCGAAACCCCCCCCGGGCTGCCGGCAAAACAGAGCACCCCGCCGGTGTAGAATCCAGCCCTCGTGTGTAATTCAGGTGAATCAACCATCTGTCTAACCAAGATGGCTCCAACAAGGACGGTGCTTTTTTTCTCCCTCTGCTACAATCTGATTGAAATGTAGAAAATTAATTTGAAAGTGGAACTCCAAGACCATATTATGGATTAATGTATGGTTGATAGAATAACAACAGACCACAACATAGAGGCAATGATAAATTTAGGTCAGAAAAGCCTGAAAATGTGATGTCATGGTGCTCAGGCGAGTTTATGAAAATGCATTTAACTTCAGTGCATGTCATCATTTTAATTACCGATTCGATAATTTTGAATGAATCTTATTGTGGGATGAATACTGCAATGATAGATATTTTGCTCCTTACCTCTATATCTGTCTGAAAATTAAACAAGTCAATCCTCTGCCAGTTGCTGCCATCCAATGCCAGGATATTCCATGCCTGCAAAATAGTTGATAAAAACAATTAAAACATCGGTGCCAGTGTTGCATCAACATCAAAATAAACAGATCTCTTGGGTACTTAGCAACTGATTTCTAATGGTCAAGAACCTTACAAAATAAGTTTAAAATGCAGTTCCCTCAGAATCCCTCTCTGATGTACAGAATTTCATTTTTTGATTTCATTTTGCTTATTCTCTCACAGTAGACTTGAAGTATTTCCTTAAAATGTAAATACTGCTCCTCTTGCTTTCTCCTACCTCAATATTTCATCAAGTATTTTCAAGTACAGTACAATGATAGTGGAATGCTTTCTTCTATCAGTATACGCAAAGTTCTTGAACTTGCTGGAACTGCTTTAGGTGGTTTTTTTCCATGGTTACGTTTCCAATTAGTGCTATGGTCCAGGTTTTGCTGATCGAGCAACAGGCTGATTGACTCTCGCTGCAATGACCAAGGTCAGCATCAAGGCATCTTAAGTATCTTCTTACTCAGCAAGATGGAAAAAAATCCCAAATATTATTAGCTTTTTCTGTGTGATCTGAACTCTATACTACAGTTATAAGGATGTTTTTATATTTTGACTTTTTTCTGCTTATTTCATCTCAGTTATTTCTAAATGTTATGACTGGGTCATTAGCAGAGATCCATTTGAGTACCACATGACCACGTGTTGTGACACCTTTGGTGAGTGCGTGGTCAGTTTCAGCTCCACAGATCCTGGAGTCACAATATAAGTGAATTAACGAATAATTTGTGTGTTTCCCTGAGATCTTTAACCCTTGACTGCTCCAATGAGTAACAGGCACCAGATTTATAAATAAACATTAACAAACTGTTTATTTATAACAAGAGTAATAGGTGAGCATAAAATGGAATTAACCGAACAATGGTCTACCAGTCTACCTATTCCCAAAATCCCGTCCCACCCTCCACCCAGGCACAAGCAAGACAGATACACAGTAAACGGGGAGGGGTTAGGATAGGTAAAAAATAATAGGGATTAAGACATGCGAGAGATTTGAGGATCTTCACTGCTGGAGTTGCGCACTCTGTAGGCGGCAGTCTTCTCAGAATGCGACCCTCTTAGGGATTGATTTACACAGGAGATTCAGGTTGGTGCAATTCCATCCTTTGACCACTAGATGGGGTCTTACACAGGATTTCAGGTTGCTGAAATTCTACCCTTCAACCACCAGATGGAGCCTCCATCTCCCTGCAAAATTACTGGAGCTTTATATCTGAGAAATTACAGCAGACCCCAAATCCAGTCAGCCCTTCTCTGTTTGCCTCGATGCAAAGATTCTGCCTCTTTCGTGAAGAGAGTTCTTAGGCTGGGTTTTCCCCAGGCATTCAGACAAAGGATCAAACTGTTAGAGACTTGATAGGAGAGTATACTTGCAACTTTTCACTCCAGTAGTTCCCTTCACAGGTCTGACTGCTGTCTGCAGTCTTCTAAATAGGAGTGCCTTCATGGGTCTGGCTAGGAGCCCCTTAAATCACCTGGCAGAGAGAGAGAGAGAGAGAGAGAGCAAGCGCCTTGCAGCTGCTTCCTGCCTGAATCCGATTAACTCAGGACAAAATGGATCTCTTCACATGACCTGCCTTTCTTCCAGAATGTTCTAAATGGTTCCACCAATCACAAGCGAGAACAGGTGATGTCTTAGAATTCCAGACTCACTGATTAGCTGCTTGCCAAGTCTATCAAACGGACATCACGGGCTCTGCCACAGAACATAAAGGGCAAGTCCTAAGCTAGTTCATTACACCAGGGGTGTTTTAGTTTACCTAAAGTCTCAATGTTGCAGCAGCTAGCAAGAAAACTGTAGACTAAAGGCAGTCAGCAGGACAGGAATGAAAAAGAAACACAGAGTGGACAAAGATTTTTGGCAGGATCCTTACTCACAATTCTTATTGAGAAATTCTATATATTAGAGAGATGAATGCTTCATAAGAGTTGGAACTCTCCAGTTATTATTCACTCAGTTGAGATGATTTAGGCTAGGTTATAGTGATGCTCCACAAAAGCATGGTGAAATAACCAAGTTATAACATACCTTTCTTACTCAAGTGTACAAAATTCAAAACAGCTCAAGTGAAATTTTCAACTCAAGTCCCAAGGCCCAGAAGGTAACTTATGCAACAGAAACACCTTGCCAGCACTTCTAATATCATCCTACATTGGCTTTTCTGATCTCTTTAGACGCTGCTTACACAATGTATGTTTGTAATGTTATTTCCAGCTATGAAGAAGCAATATAGAAGTTTTAAGAAATTGAGAATATGATTGGCTTTGTGGCACGTGTTTCATAGCGATTTTTTTCAAATTAAACCATAAAAAACAGTTTATAAGAATCCAACACTTTGGTCAAGTAAAGCCAAACTCTCAAAGAGTATAGAGGCTTCTTTAGACCCCAGAAGCCTGTTAATCACTTCACTTATCCTATTTGAAGCATAACAAATATAACTATATTTTATTGTGAAATGACAATAATTGGTCAGAAATTAGAGTGTCACCTTATTCAATAGATAGTATAGCAGGGAAAAGACAGATAAGTTCAGGCAAGAAGTTCCTTCATTACTCAACATGTTGGGTAGTAATGGATTTAATCAGGAGCATTACTCCTGAGATGATAGCAGATTTCCATGTGGGAACCGTAGAATTTCACAGCACTGATGGAAGCTATTTGGCCCATCAAGGTCTGAATAGCTCAAAGAACTATTCACATTGTCCTATTTCCCATACTTCACCTTTTTTTTAAATTCAGGTATAGAGCGTCTGATGGAGTCTATTCTTGCCACTGTTTCTGGTGGGAACATTATGTCCAACAACGCTTCAATTCATATCAATAGTCATTATATCATATTTTATTTGACTGGGATAGGGAAGAGTGTTTGTGGGTGACTGAGTAATGGGCCAGAATCTCAGAATGCTTAAATGAAAGGGAAGGGAGAGATAGATGTATTCGGTGGCAGCATCACGCTGGAGTTGGCAGAAATGACAGAGGAATATCCATTGAATACAGATCCTAGTGGGATGGAAGAGGAAGAGGCATGCTCTCCTGCACTCTTCATTGAATCAGGGTTGTTCATTGTGTAAACTAGATTTACGGAGTGATCACAGAAATGAGAGGTTATGCCATCTGGAAGAGATGAACTGACTGGATTTCTTGTCTCTTGAAACGAGAAGGCAGAGGCCTAATAACGAGCTCTAAAAATAGAAGTTTGGATAGAAAAGATAGAGAGAGAGAATGTTTGCACTTGTCGGGAAGAGCAACATTCAAGGTCATCTATACATGATGGTCACCAAATAAAAAAGGAAATTAAGAAATGTCTTTGCCAGAGATCAGTGAGAATACCAAAAATTTTAGAGAATCAGAAATTTACAGGAAGGAAGGAGATCATTCACCCCATTGTGTCCACACCAGTTGACAAGTAGCCATCTAGCCTTATCCCATTTTACAGCACTTGGCCTTGGAGGTTATTGCACTACCAGTGAATATCCAAATACTTTTTAAATATTGATGATTTCTGCCTCTCTCACCCTTTTTAGACAGTGAGCTACAGATCCTACCACCCTCCTGGTGAAAAGACCGAATCCCCTCTAAATCTCCTGATTCTTAAACTAAATCTGTGCCCCTTGGTTATGGACCCCTCAAGCAAAGGGGATGGGGCCTTTCCATTCACTATCTATACCCTTCAATTTTGCACACTTCAATTTGATCTCCTCTCAACCTCCTCAGTTTAAAATAAATCCTCGTCTATCAAATCTTCCTTCATAGCTAAATTCCTCCAGTCCAGAGAATATCAGAAATCTCTGTTCGAGAGAGAGAGAGAAAGAGAGAGAGAGTTCGGTGACCAGAAGTGCACACAGTAATCCAGCTGTGGCCTAATTAGTGTTTTCTGCAGTTTCAGCATAATCTCCCTACTTCTAATATTTTATGCCTTGGTTAATAAAAGCAAATGTCCCGTATGCCTTCTTCACCGCCTTAACTATCTGTCCAGCCACCTTCCAATGTGTGAACATGCACGCGCTGTTTTTCTATACCGCTCTGCATACTACAATCTATTGTGTATTTACTTGCCTTGTTAGCCTTCCCCAAATGCATTACCTCACACTTCCCTGGATCGAACTCCATTTTTCACTGTCCCACTCACCTGACTTGTACATTGATACCTTTCCATAGTCTACAACTTTCATCTTCCTCGTCCGCCACACAGATAATTTTGTATAATCTGCAAATGCCTTAATCATAACTCCAAAATTCAAGTGCAAATCATTGACATATACCCCAAAAATCAGCATGGAAGCCTTCAAAACCCCTCCAGAAAAGAGCCTTCCAGGCACTTCCTGTCTCTGAGCCATTTTGGATCCAACTTGCAACTTTGCTTTGGATCCCATAGAATTTTTCTTTCATGACCAGTTTGCCAGATGGATCTCATCAAAAGCTTTGCACAAATCCCTATAGACTACCCTCATTGATCCTGCTTGTTGCTGCCTCAGAAAATGTATCATGTTAGTCAGAACTGGTTATACAGAAAGTGGTTGAAGTGAATTGTATAGATGCTTTTAAGGGAGGTAGATAACCATGAGAAGAGAATAGAAGGTTCTGCTGGAGTAGTTAGATAACGAAGGATGGAAGGAGGTTTGAGTAGAGCATAAATGCCAGTAAGAACTTGTAGGACCAAATGGCCGATTCGGAGTTTCTATTTAAAATTCATATATTCTGTACCAAACATTTATTTTGCTAAAATAGGTTTACATTTGGAGCCTCACAATCTTTTGCCTTACATGGAAAATCTTTTGTTCCTTATCAAAGAAGGGTAAACCAGAGGCAGGCAGACTGGGTTATTCCACATTTCCATTGGTGTACAATACAAAACAACCATTGTAACTTCATTTTTAAATTGGTTTGCAGTGGAATGTGAATGTTATAAAGGCAATTTAAAGTTCCTCTTAACATACTCAAAATCATATAAATAATCCATTAGCACAGAAAATCAAAGTATTCCCTTGAATAAAACTCACAATCGCTTGTAAGCAAAATATTAAGACACAAATTATTCAACTACTTTATTTTAATTACAGCCCTCAGTTTCATAGGTAATTTGGACATTCTGAATTCTCATTCCGTGTACCCAAACAGGCACTGGAATGTGGCGACTAGGGGTTTACACAATAACTTCATTGCAGCGTCAATGCAAGTCTACTTGTGACAATAAAGATGATTATTATTATACAAGGTTTGCACAGGAGAGGAACCTTTCAAGTCTAATGATCAGTCAGAAGATATCAAAAATAGACCTGGAACATAGAGAGCATTCGGTTATATTTTATCATTTTATCTTATTGAAAAGTCTTCAAGTAATCCATCGTATTTTTATTAAAAAGACTCTTAATGAAACCTAATGTGTAATTATTGAACAAGTAATTTCAAATTATTAAGGAAACTTTTTTTTTTAAACCCTGCAAGCTGCAGTGGTTATAAATTAAATGCAAAGCAACTGCGCTGGAAACAACCGTAATATTTTAATTGATAAGTACCTTCCAAAATTAGTTTAAAATTCACACCAAAAAATTCAAAATTAGCTGCTGGAAAACACACTGTTAGGTCACCAAAGGTCTTAAATAATAATAAACAGGTCCGTATTTGTGCTAAGCTATACCAGAAGACCATCTGGCAATGGTTATACCCAAAGTGTTAATCCAACGTTTCTCGTCGTGGATATGGACAGCCTGCTGTCTATTTCCAAGATAATGTTTTTCTGCCAAAAGCATTGTTAAACAAAACAGGAAAAACACCTTTAAAATTAAGAATGCTTCATTGGGATGAAACACACTGCTTGTGCGTGGCTTCCCCTTTAAGCAACAGAAATATCATATAAACTGCTCAACTGTTCTCACCCTTTCAGCTCCATCAAGTTAAAAAAATTATGGTAATCAAATGAATTAACCAACAGTGCCCCCATGAAGTGACAGTTTTAATTATTTCAACTGCAAAAAAATACTACAAACAATAGTGCATGGCATTGAAATGGCAAAAATCACCCAACTATGTGTTAATATATATTTTGCTCAGATGATTAATAAAAAAGCAATTAAAAGTATAATACTGTACCTTGGATACCTGAGCACATCGACACAGAGTGACAACATCCAAGAAGGAAAATATTCTATAAAAACAATAAAAACAAAGTATTAAGTTACAGCTGACAGTCAGACCTGAATAAGAATAGAACAAAGAAACAATAGGAATAGAACAATGATCTCACAAGAGATCTTATTAAAAAGACTGCTGAATTAAAATAACTATTAAAGTTTCCAACAAACTCCACTAAGTTATTGGACTTCTAGCACATAAAGCAGACCTTTATAAATTAATATCAACTTGGTTTCTCTAATTCTGAACTGGTTTTCACAAACGCATAACTTTCAACAAAGTAATTAAGAAAATTCTGTCCCTAAACTTTTCTGGTGACTGAAACTGGAGCAAGAACCAAAAGAATTTAAATGACAACTATAGAACTAATAGGTAAAACCCTGCTCTGGTACAGGAGAAAACTGAAATACACCTAGTATTTGGACTGGAGACGAGAATTAAAGCTCTTCTCAGATTGAAACTATTGTAGCAAGATGGCAGAAGATTTCCCATCACCATGAGATGAAAGCAATTTCTGTATATATGTGGAGAGCTCATGAAGAAAACCTACAACATCCTTGGATTATTTGTATTTGCTCATGGGACACGAGCCTTGCTGGTAAGGCCAAAACGTATTATCCACCCCCCAACTGCCCTCAAAGATGGTGAGTCAGTTTAAAATTCTAAAGTCCTAATAGTGCGGACATACCCACACTGCTGTTCGAAAAAGTAAACATATGCTTTTGTCTGTGTGTGTGCTGTTTTCTCTCCTCCCCATCAAGGTTTTTGGAAGGTAACTTGCCTAGTACACAAGAAGAAGATTTGTGGCAACAGTAGTATTTAAATTCTTATCCACCTGTCCCATTTGCACACCAGCAATACAATCTTATTCCACATACATATGGAGGCAAGAATGGGGGTTGCTATGGACTTATATAGAAAATGCCACTACTCGCACAAAGAGATGTCTGTTAACAGTTCTGTTCCTTTAAAATATTTATGCATATTTTGATTTCCTCCTTTCAACTTGCATCAGGTTTCAAACTGGAGCATTTGTTCAGTTTTCTCTAGCCGTACACAACAACAATCTTTCAAGCATAGGTATTTATCTTTCCTGCCTTGCTGGTGTGAGTGGAAGATTCAAGCTGCCCCTTTTTCTGTTGTATTATTACTCACTTTGCTTGACCTGCTTCATATCAAGATGCAAATCACATTTTGTCCAAAAAAGTGATGCCTTGGCTTAATGGCTCTTCTGATGGAGTTTCAAAGTCACATCAAGAATTGAACACTGCTGCTCATCAAGAAAGGTGAAATTCATCTTCTCCATATACAAGTCCATTTCAGCTTGCATACTTGCAAAGAGGATATCATAACCAGTAACGTGAGCCCAAATCTTGATATTCGCAATCAGGTGAAGATAAACAGTATAACGTCTCAAAAAGTGTTCTATGAACAATCTGCAGCACCAATAGATGATTTTAGTCTTGTTGGTAGTGCAATGCTGCCCAGCCTAATTCAGGCTGCATTCCTGTCAGGCATAATTGGCTGGATTCTCCGCACCCCGACACCGAAATCGCGGGGCGGAGAATCATTTTGGTACATGAAATCGGGGGAGCGGGGCCGGTTCCCCGATTCTCCAGGCCCCGAAAAGCCAAGTATGCCACGCCACAAAGCACTTACCTGCAGCCATTGCTGGAGACCCGCCCCGCCATTCTCCGCCCTCGACCGGCCGAACTCCCGATGGCGTGGATCTAATATGGTCCTGCCGTCGGGATACTAGCGTGGTGGCTTTGGACTCCATCCGCAGTCGCCCTGGTCGGGGGCGGGCCGATCGGAAGGTGTGAGGGGGGGGGGTCTCATGCGCAGCCAGGCAATGTTCGGGCGAGCGGTCAGGGTCGGTCACGCAGCCGATTAGGGGGTCTAATTTTAATGTCCGACTCCACGGTCTGAGTCCGCCGTGCGCATGCAAGGCCTCTGACCCACAAGTGCGGGGGCCCGTATCTGCAGCAAAAGCTGCTAGATTTACGCTGGGTCCCTGCTAGCCCCCTGCAGGGCGAGGAATAAATGGCCCTTTCACACCAGTTTTTCTGGTGTGAAAGTCCACAGTTTTGATGATGGTGTGGGAACATAGTCTCAAAATCAGAGAATCCAGCCCAATATCTATAAAGGCACCTAATAGTGTGGCTAAACGCAAATTAGTTTCACTCAATGATCAAACCTTCCCCTTCCAACCTCTTGACAAAACTGCTGAGGGTAAGGTCAGAAGATTGGACTACCCTTGGTCAGAGACCAGGAAATGGGGGGTGCAGACGGTGCCAGACACTGGAGTTTTTTTGGGAGGAGAGAGGTGCCTAGGCTCAGTGTTATAACCGCATCCAGACTGAGGAACCAGAACCTAAAGACCTTTTTAAAAACTAAATTTGAACCATCAGCGTGAGAATTCCATTTTTTTTATAAGCTGTTTTTTCAGCTGAGATACTGCCTTGCTTGCTGCTTCTGACCTTTTGCGGGCCTTTTGGTTCTAATTCTGAAAAGCTCACCAAAAACCATTGTGTCATAGACCAGAAGCAGCAACTGACAAGTGTTCTTGATTGAAGATCAGTTTGACAGCGGATTCAGTCCCTTTAAGTATTTTAGAACTAATTAGATGCCAGGGTGTTGACTAGAGCGGGGGGGGGGGGGGGGGGGGGGGGGGGAAGAGAGGAGGTAGGGGTGTGAGCCAATGGGGGTCCAGGGGTAGGGCAGGTTTGTGGAGTGTAGGGATGTGACTTTTAAGGTTTAGTGCCACAAAACTAAATACTATACAGGTACCACAACAATATGTTAATGAGAGCTGAGAAAGTTGCCAAAGTCAGTATTATAAATAACCAATGGGATATTTTCCTGTCAAATTAATAATACTGCATGCTGCTAAAGTAAAACGTATACTCCGCTTTGTTTAATAGTCACATTGGGATCATCAATAGGGTACCCACAAATTAACACTGCATCATATCTCTTACTATTATTTTTTCTTTATTCTTTAATCTTTAGTCTGCTGCCCAACTCTAATTTTAATAAAAATAATAATCATAATTATTGTCAAAAGTAGGCTTACATTAACACTGCAATGAAGTTACTGTGAAAATCCCCATGTCACCACATTCCAGCACCTGTTCGGGTACACTGAGGGAGAATTCAGAATGTCCAATTCACCTAACAGCACGTCTTTCGGGACTTGTGGGAGGAAACCGGAGACCCCGGAGGAAACTCACGCAAACACGGGGAGAATGTGCAGACTCCTCACAGACAGTGGCCCAAGCCGGGAATCGAACTTCGGTCCCTGGCGCTGTGAAGCAACCGTGCTAACTACTGTGCTACAATGTCGCCCATTGCCATTGAACTGAAGAGGGCATTTAAGAGTCAACCACATTGCTGTGGTTTGGAGTCCCATGGAAGCCAGACTGGGCAAGGATGGCTGATCTCATTGCCTGAGGGGCATTAGTGAACCAGATTTGCTTTCATAACAAATCTACAGTTTCATGGTTCCCATAACTGCCGGAAGGGATTTGAACCAGCGTACCCACAGCATTAATAATAAAAACCAAAAATGCTGTACATACTCAGCAAGTCTGGCAGCATCTGTGGAGAGAGAAACAGAGTTAACGTTTCCCATGATATGGACTCAAAACACTAACTCAGTTTCTCTCTCCACAGATGCTGCCGACCTGCTGAGTTTGTCCGCATTTTCTGTTTTTATTTCAGATTTCTAGCACACACAGTATTTATTAGCCTGGGCCTCTGGATTTCTATAGCCCACTGACATTATCACTATGCCATCATCTCCCACAGAATGATCCATGTTGCATGTATATAGGACAATATTTGTAACCAGATGCCAACAATGGGCGCTATCATTTTACTAGTAACATTCTATGATTGTTTGGTGAATTAGTATCACGGGAGTGTCCCTTTAAGAAAGGGTTTTGTCTTATCACATAGATACAATTATGTCATTGTGTGGGTGGAGCTGGGCTGTGGCTCTGTGAGATTTTACTTTCACTTTGAATTGGGACTGGTTCGACCTGCACATGTTGAAAGAAGTGTCTCTCTATCTTCATTTTCAAAGTTGTTTCCAGACTGTTTGATAACCTAAAAGAGATAATTGCTTCTGAAAGGTATTCCAACCTGCTGTTTAAAAGGGGAACAGAGTATCAATAACGCATCTTATACCAGTAAGAATGTTGTGTGCTGGGCCACACCTTTGAAAAAGGGTTTCTGGTTTTACTTGGAGTTTGTTATTGAATTGGAACAGTTAAGTGGGAATTCATTAAGGGTTATACATAGATTACTGGAGCTGTGTGGTGTCTTTATGTTTGTAGTTGATACAAAATTTTACTGTGTGTTTATACAAATGTTAACTATGTTCTTAGAATAAAGCTTGTTTTTTTAAATTTTTAATTAATTTTTAATTAAAAGTGCCTTCGAAGTCTGTTAAGACCTCTTGAAAGGCAGGTTCTTGAACTCATCCCAGCCACATTCAATAAACAGTTGTAGGTCAGGTGAACTCCATAATATACTTTTGAGTTATCTAAACCCTGGCCCGTAACAATTAGTAAGGAGAGGGTTAAAGGGGTGGCAGGGAGACTTGTCCCGGTGGGTTCAGGGTTTAGGGGCAGAGTTCAGGGTTTAGGGGCAGCAGGGTAGCATGGTGGTTAGCATAAATGCTTCACAGCTCCAGGGTCCCAGGTTCGATTCCCGGCTGGGTCACTGTCTGTGTGGAGTCTGCACGTCCTCCCCCTGTGTGCGTGGGTTTCCTCCGGGTGCTCCGGTTTCCTCCCACAGTCCAAAGATGTGCGGGTTAGGTGGATTGGCCATGCTAAATTGCCCGTAGTTTCCTAATAAAAGTAAGGGGGGGGGGGTTGTTGGGTTACGGGTATAGGGTGGATACGTGGGTTTGAGTAGGGTGATCATGGCTCGGCACAACATTGAGGGCCGAAGGGCCTGTTCTGTGCTGTACTGTTCTATGTTCTATGTTCAGCGGGGGAGGCTGCACGTGGAGGAGGAGCGGGATTCGTGACCTGTTTCCCCAAGGAGCATCCTGAGAGCTGAAGGCCTCAAAGACCACGAGCAGAAAAGAGAAAGATTATTTTTACTGTTTTTACTCTCCTCTGAAAACTGGAAGGTAGCAGTGGGGGCGGAGCCAAACAGAGGTCGAGGTGGCAGGCCCGAAGCCAGGGCGCAATGTAGGTGAGATGTCCCACATTGGATGGCTCCCGCCTAGAATGCGGCAAGAAGACTGACCCCGGTCCCAGGGAAATTCTGGACGTATACAAAAAAAAGAAGAGAAAGAAGTTTTAAAGAAATTTGAGATTGAAGAAGGAAGGAAGAGTGAGAAAAAGGAAAAATAATAAGCCAGTAAAGGATGCGAAAAGCAGCGTCGAGGAAGGGAGGAAACACGGGCTCACCGCTGAATGAGAAGATGGACAAAAGTGCTGACAAGACGGCGGAGGACGGACTGCATGGTGGGGCCGCACAACTTACAGTGGAGAAGATGACCGAGGTGATGGCGGTGGAGCTGGAAAAGCACTTTGCGAGGCACATGGAGGCTTTGAGGAAGGAGATGGCGGTCACATTGAAGTCATTAGTGGAGCAGGCAATCGGCCCGGTGAGAGTAGCTGTGGCAAAGACATCGGCCGAGGTGAGAGAGCTGGGTGAGAAGATGAAGGAAGTGGAGGAGGCCGCGTCGCAGCACAGCGACCAACTCATGTCGATGGGGGACGAGCTGCGGAGGGTGGTGGAGGCCAACAGAGGACTCTGAGCAAAGCTCGCTTGCCCGAAGGGATAGAGAGTCCAAGGCCAACAGAGTACTTTGCCAAGAAGTTGGCAGAGCTGATGGGGGAGTAGGAGAACCCCTCTTGATACGAACTGAACCGAGTTTATCAGTCGTTAAGGCCAAAGCCCAAAGTGAATGAGCCGCCAAGAGCAGTAATCATCTGTTTCCATAGGTACTGCATGAAAAAGGTGTTAAGCTGGGCGAAGCAGAAGCGTGAGGTACAGTGGGATGGTGCCGAAGTTCAGATCTACCAGGACTTGACGGTGGAGCTGGCAAAGAGACAAGCGGCGCTCGGGCAAGTGAAGGTGGCACTGTACAAGAAGGGAGTGCGATTTGGTATGGTATACCGGGCGAAGCAGAGGGTGACGTATGGTGCCAAAGACTTTCATTTCGAGACAGCGGAGGCGGCTGAGGCGTTCATGAGGCAGAAGGCTTGGGACAGACGTGAGGAGTGGAGCTGGAAGTGAAACTGTGGACTGTCATTGGGGGGCTGGAAAATGCACAAATGTTATAACTTTCTTTTTACTGACGTGTACTGTAATTTAGTTCTCTTCACATTGTTACAGAGTTCAAGTTATTAGTTGGGTTGATTGGCATTCTGTGTTCCGACTTTTATATCTTAGTTTAGTGAATTGTATGGGTTGGATTGTTGTTTTGGTTTTTTCTCTCTCTGGGACTGGGTGGTAGGGGACGGTATAGCATGGCGGGGGGAGCCACCCGCGCTAGCTAACTAAAGTCGGCTGGTGAACGGAGGTGAGGCAAGAGGTGGGCTGCGGACATTGGAGCCTGGTTGGCAGGTTTCGATGATGGGCCTACGAGGCGAGGGGGATAAGGGACTGATGCTGGGAGATGTTTTTTCGAGAGGAAATGTAGGGGGGATTTTTGGGAGGGGTGGGAAGGGGTTCGATGTTAATAATGGATAGGGGCGGGTCAGGCTCATGGGGCAGGAACCAGTGGTATGATAATGGTGGATAAGAAGGGTGGGGGGTGTGAGAGACCCCCAGTTAGGATAGTCACGTGGAACATGAGGGGGTTAGGAGGTCCGGTCAAGAGATCAAGGGTACTTGCGCATCTTAAAAGTTTGAAAGCCGACGTAGCAATGCTGCAGGAGACTCGCTTGAGGATGAAGGACCAGGTGAGACTTAAAAAGGGCTGGGTGAGTCAGGTGTTTCACTCTGCATTTGACGGAAGGGCTCGAGGGGTAGCGGTAATGGTCAGCAAAAGAGGACTCTTCCAGATGGAGAAGGCGGTGGCAGATCAGGGAGGTAGTTATGTGATTGTGACAGGGGTGCTGCAGGGGAGGCTAGTTGTGCTGTTAAGTGTATATGGCCCCAATTGGGACAATGTGGGATTCTCAAAGAAGGTGTTTGGGGCCATCCCTGACTTGGACACACATGAACTGATAGTGGGGGGAGGAACTGGAACTTGGTGCAGGAGCCAAGGTTGGACAGGTCACGGCCACGTTCGCTGGCCCCATCAGGGGGGGCAAAGGCATTAGCTGGGTTAATGGTGGAAATGGGAGGGGTGGACCCTTGGAGGTTTCTGCACCCGAGGGAGTGGGAGTACTCGTTTTTCTCAGCAGTCCACAAGATATCTTCGTGGATCGACTTTTTCGTGGTGGGGAAGGCTTTGTTGGCTGGGGTTAAGGGGTCGGAATACTCGGCAATTGCAGTGTCAGATCACGCTCTGCATTGGGTGGATATGCTGCTGCTCCACATTGGGTGGATATGGTGCTGGAGAAGGGGGTAGCGCAGAAACCAGGGTGGAAATTAGATGTGGGACTTTTGGGGGACCAAGTATTCTGTGACAAAATTGAAAAGGTAATTAAGGAATATGTAGGTTTCAACTGTACGGATGAGGTGTCGAAGGCGGTCGTCTGGGAGGCTCTAAAGGCGGTGGTGAGGGGGGAGGTGATCTCGTTTGAGGCCAGGGTGGACAAGGAGGAGAGGTTGGAGCGGCAGAGGGTAATAGATGAGATGTGGAGGTAGATAGGGGTAATGCAGAGGATGGGGACCCAGCAAAGCTGGAAAAGAGGAAGGAGCTGCAGGCGAGCTTTGACCGACTATCTACCAGGAAGGAAGTGCGCCAACTGAGGCGAGCAAGGGGTGCAGTTTATGAACATGGAGATAAGGCGGGGCACCTGTTAGCAGGTCAGCTTCGGAGGGAAGCAGCGGCAAGGGAAATTGTACAGGTGAGGGATAGGGCAGGGAAGTTGGTGGTGGCGCTGGATCTGATTAACAAGGTCTTTGAGAAATTTTATGAGAGGTTGTACAAGTCAGACCCACCCGGGAGGGATCGTGAGATGCAGGAATTTCTAGATGGATTGGAGTACCCGAGGTTAGGGGAGGGAGATAGGGCTACATTAGAAGGAGCGACAGAGAAGCAGGAGATAAAGGATGCGGTTGGGAGGATGCAGTTGGGGAAGGTGGCAGGGCCGGAAGGGTTTCCGGTGGAATATTATTAAAAATTCAAGGATAAGCTTGCACCCCCAATGGTGGGGATGTTTGAAGAGATGATAGAGAAGAGGGTGTTGCCATAAACCTTAGGGCAGGCATCAATCTCCCTGTTGCTAAAAAAAGATAAGGATCCGACGGAGTGTGGGTCGTATAGGCCCATATCACTTCTGAATTACCCTCTGCCGCTCCAACATCTCCTCCCCTCAATTGAAAGGTATATATATTTGTGGACGCAAAAATATTGGCGAAGGTACTGGCGGGTAGGCTGGAGGAGTGCCTCCCGAATGTGATAGGTGACGGTCAGATGGGGTTCGTGAGAGGCAGCTCTTTTCAAACATTAGAAGGGTATTGAATGTCATTCTGGCACCGGCAGGGGGGAAGGAAACAGAGTTGGTTGTGGCATTGGACGCTGAGAAGGCGTTCGACCGGGTAGAATGGGGGTACTTGATGGCAGTTCTGGAGCGGTTTGGGATTGGACCAAGATTTGTGAATTGGTTAAAGCTACTATATAAGGAGCCGAGGGCGAGTGTCTGCACAAACAACAGTAAGAAGTCTTACAACACCAGGTTAAAGTCCAACAGGTTTGTTTCAAACACGAGCTTTCGGAGCACGGCTCCTTCTTCAGGTGAATGGTGAATTCAGGTGCATTCAGGTGCATTCAGGTGAATGCACAAACAACATCAGCTCAAGGTACTTTTCTCTCCACTCTCCACCGTGGAACTAGGCTGGGATGTCCTATGTCCCCCCTGCTGTTTGCACTCGCAATTGAGCCATTGGTCATCGCATTAAGAAGTTTGGGGGTATGGGAAGGAACAGTGCAGGGGGGATAGAGCATAGGGTGTCCTTATATGCCGATGATTTGCTGTTATACGTGTCGGAACCGAGTGTGTCGATAGGGGGAATATTGCAGCTGCTTCGAGAGTTTGGGTCTTTCTCGAGGTACAAGCTGAATTTAGACAAGAGTGAGTATTTTGTGGTATCTCGGCCGGGTGTGGGGGCAGGGGTGGGGGGGGGGGGGGGGGGGGGGGGGGCTGCCATTCCGTAGGGCAGGGACTCACTTTAGATACTTGGGGGTGCAGGTACAACATTTCTAGTTTGATGGGGAGAGTGAAAGCCGATCTGGCAAGGTGGGATGGTCTCCCTCTGTCACTGGCGGGTCGGGACAGGTGGTTAAAATGAACGTGTTGCCACGATTTCTGTTTATTTTTCAATGCCTGCCGATTTTCCTGCCAAAGGCTTTTTTCAGAGAGATTGAGGGAAGGATTATGTCGTTCATATTTGGAGGGAAGGTGGCTAGAGTTAGAAAGCTGCTACTACAAAGGGGAAGGCAGGCAGGGGGTTTGGGTCTTCCGAACCTGATGTATTACTACTGGGCAGCGAATGTGGAGAAGGTGCGGAACTGAACATAGAACATTACAGCGCAGTACAGGCCCTTCGGCCCTCGATGTTGCGCCGACCTGTGAAATCACTCTAAAGCCCATCTACACTATACCCTTATCATCCATATGTTTATCCAATGACCATTTAAATGCCCTTAATGTTGGCGAGTCCACTACTATTGCAGGCAGGGCATTCCACGCCCGTACTATTCTCTGAGTAAAGAACCTACCCTCTGACATCTGTCCTATATCTATCTCCCCTCAATTTAAAGCTATGTCCCCTCGTGCTAGCCATCACCATCCAAGGAAAAAGGCTCTCACTGTCCACCCTATCTAATCCTCTTAACCTTCTTCTCTCTAACGAAAACAGCCTCAAGTCCTTCAGCCTTTCCTCATAAGATCGTCCCTCCATACCACGCAACATCCTGGTAATCTCCTCTGCACCCTTTCCAATGCTTCCACATCCTTCCTCTAATGCAGCGACTAGAACCGCACGGAATACTCCAAATGCGGCCGCACCAGAGTTTTGTACAGCTGCAACATGACCTCATGGCTCCGAAACTCAATCCCTCTGCCAATAAAAGCTAACACACCGTACGTCTTCTTAACAACCCTCTCAACCTGGGTGGCAACTTTCAGGGATCTATGTACATGGACACCGAGATCTCTCTGCTCATCCACACTACCAAGAATCTTACCCAGCCTCCCCAAACAGGCGCCAGAATGTGGCGACTAGGGAGAAAATCCCAGGAAAATATATGTTTTTAGGAGGGGGGGGGGGGGGGGGGGGGGGGTGTCACGTGATTTGGCATTTTAATGTAAAGGGTTCACGGGATGAAAGTACCAAAATATTCCAATGATACAAAGGAAGTCAGTAAGAAGTCTTACAACACCAGGTTAAAGTCCAACACATTTGTTTGAAACACTAGCTTTCAGAGAACTGCTCCTTCCTCAGGTGAATGAAGAGGTATGTTCCAGAAACATAGATATAGACAAATTCAAAGATGCCAGACAATGCTTAGAATGTGAGTATTTGCAGGTAACTAAATCTTTACAGATCCAGAGATAGGGGTAACCCCAGGTTAAAGAGGCGTGAATTGTCTCAAGCCAGGACAGTTGGTAGGATTTCGCAAGTTCAGGCCAGATGGTGGGGGATGAATGTAATGCGACATGAATCCCAGGTCCCGGTTGAGGCCGTACTCATGTGTACGGAACTTGGCTATAAGTTTCTGCTCGGCGATTCTGCGTTGTCGCGCGTCCTGAAGGCCGCCTTGGAGAATGCTTACCCGGAGATCAGAGGCTAAATGCTGAAGTGTTCCCCGACTGGAAGGGAACATTCCTGCCTGGTGATTGTCGCACGATGTCCGTTCATTTGTTGTCGCAGCATCTGCATGGTCTCGCCAATGTACCACGCTTCGGGACATCCTTTCCTGCAGCATAGGAGGTAGACAACGTTGGCCGAGTCGCACGAGTATGTGCCGCGTAAGGAGCCGAGGGCGAATGTCTGCACAAACAACATCAGCTCGAGATACTTTTCTCTCCACTCTCCAACGTGGGACTAGGCAGGGATGTCCTCAAACAAACCATTGTCTGCAGCAAACTACCCGACCTTCAGAACAGCGACCACGACACCACACAACCCTGCCATGGCAATTTCTGAAAGACGTGCCAGATCATCGACACGGATACCACCATCACACGTGAGAACACCACCCACCAGGTATGCGGTACATACTCGTGACTTCTTACTGTGCTCACCCCAGTCCAACGCCGGCATCTCCAGACAAAGGAAGTCTCGCAGGAAAGTAAGAGTCATAGAGGTCTATTGCACAGAAAAAGCCCTTTGGCCCATCACATCTGCTCCGGTCAAAAATAACCTCCAAACTATTCTAACCCCATTTTCCAGTTCTTGGCCCATAGATTGCACTTGCAATGCCATGGCATGCTAGGCGATCTCAAAAAAGAACCGAGTCGACTTTGAACCCTCCAATCACCCCACCAGCCTGAGGCTTAACCACCTTGACTTATTCTCCAGCTCCCCCACCTTCAACCTCAGGCCATTATTGCTATCTGCCACCATCAGCAACTCAGCCTCCAAAGAGGCAAGCTGATCCTGCAACAAGGTCTTCTCCACACCCTTCACAGTCTCACCCTACACTTTAACCACATTCGAGGTGTTTACCAACTACTCCCAAATCAGGCCCAAAGCCTCAAAAGTGGTCTCAAAGGATTCTTTTGTCTCTTCTCAAACTGCTGATCCATTTGTTTGCCGAATTCCTCCAGCTCCTGTGCCATCACGACAGCCAACGTGTAGAAAGTAATGGGCGCGGCCGCCATCTTCCCTCCTTCACCTTCCTTCGACTTGACTCGGTCAAGGAACAGTTCTCTAATCCCCCAGTGGTCATCAAAATTCCCCGAAAAGACGAGATAAAAAAACAAATGCCCAGCCAGGAGCCACGTTTTATGTGTCTTGCTCTCAGGTGACATCAGAAGTCCTGCAAGTGCACATCTAAAAGTTTCTTAAATGTTTTTAGGGTCTCTGCCTCCACCACCCTTTCAGGCAGTGAGTTGCAGACTCTCACCACCCTCTCGGTGAAAACGTTTTCCTCACATCCCCTCTAAACCTCCTGCCCCTTACCCCAATGCCCCTGATCATTGATCCCTCCACCAAGGGAAAACATTTCTGCTTGTCTACTCGATCTATGCCCCTTATACTTTTCTTCATCTCAATCATGTCCCCGCTCAGTCTCCTATGCTCCAAGGAAAACAACCCCAGACTATCGCATCTTTCTTCCCAGCCAAAACTCTCCAGCCCAGACAATATCCTGGTAAGTCTCCCATTCCAGTGCACCCATTCCAGTGCTATCATATCCCTCCTATAATGTGGATTCCAGTGATGGCGGCAATGAAGGTACTGGTGGAGTAGGCGATTGTCCTGGTGAAGGCGGCGGTGTCGAAGGCATCGGCCGAGGTGCGGGAGTAGGGTGAGAAACTGAAGGGGATGGAGGAGGCCTTGTCGCAACAGTGATCTGCTCAACTCGATGGTTGAGGAGCTGCAGAGGATAGTCGAGGCCAAAAAAGGTCAGAGAGTGAAGATGGAGGACCTGGAAAACAGATCTAGGCGGCAAAATCTGAGAATCATGGGCCTGCCCGAAGGGCCAACTGAGTACTTTGCAAAGATGTCGGCACAGCTGTTTGGGGGGGGGGGGGGGGGGGGGGGGGGGGGGGGAGGAATCCCTTCTGGTACGAATTGGATCGGGCTCATCGGTCATTGAGGCCTAAACCAAAGGCAAATGAGCCGCCAAGAGCAGTGATTATTTGTTTCCATAGGTACTATGTGAAGGAGAAGGTCTGAGTTGGGCGAAGCAGGTTGGAGGTGCAGTGGGGCAAGCGCTGGAATAGCATATACCAGGATTAAAACCGTGGAGTGGGTGAGGAGGCAGGCAGCCTTTGGTCGAGTGAAGATGGCACTGTATAACAGCAGCGTACGATGCGGCGTAGTGTATCCAGCTAAGTTGAGAGTGACCTCCAACTCCAAAGTGTTATACTTCGAGAAGGTGGAAGCAAGGGAGGCGTTTGTGAAAGCAGAAGGACTGGGGCAGAAGTGAGAAATGGGACTGAGAATTGGTCTTGGACTAAGGGTAGGGGGGAAATGGAAGATTGTATAGTTCTATTTTTTTATTTCATGTTGCTATATGTGTTAAATGGGGTGAAGTTGGGTATTTGGGTAAGGTAGGAGTTGGGATTTTTTGTAATGACAGTTTTCTGGGGTTTGCGTATTTGAAGAGGATTTCTTTGTTTTCCTGGGAACAGGTATGGGGGAGGGGATTGGGGCCTGGTCAGGGACCTCCACAATAGCAAGTTCAAGCTGGCTAGTGAACGAGAGTGTGGTGGGGGAGGGTCTGCAGTCATTGAAGCCTGGTCGAACAGGTTTCAATGGGCCTAATTCGTGTGAAAAATGGGGCTGGGGGACGGGACCAATATTGGGTGAGGTGTTTTGAGAGGAAGTGGATGGGGAGGATTCGATGGCAACAAGGGACGGGGTGGGCCAAGCCCAGAGTTAGGATGATGGTGGAAGGGGAGGTGAGGGGGGGTGAGGAACCCCCGCTGATGATAGTTACATTGAACGTGTGGGCCAGTGAAGAGGTAAAGTGTGTTTGCGCACCTAAAAAGCTTAAAGGCCGATGGTGTCATACTATAGGAGACAGATCTGAAGGTGAAAGACCACGTGAAGCTCAGGAAGGGCTGGTGAGCCAAGTATTTCATTCAGGTTTTGACAGTAGAGCACGGGCAGGGTAGTGGTTTTGATGGGTAAGAGAATGAGGTTCCAGATGGAGATGGTGGGGGTGGATCATGGGGGCATATACGTGATAGTAACAGGGGCATTGGAGGAGAGGTTGGTGGCACTGGTAAGTGTGTATGGCCCTAACTAGGATGATGCAGGATTTGAGAGGAAGGTGCTTGGGGCCATTCTGGTACAAGACCCAAGGATGGATAGGCTGCAGCCGCACCCGCCTGGGAGATGGGAGGGGTGGACCCATCGAGGTTCTTGCACCCGAGGGAGCCGGAGTATTCATTTTTCTCCTCGGTTCTGGGGTGGTGCCGACGATCTCCAGGAGGATTTGCAGAAGGACGGGGTGTCCATGGAGAGTATTATAGCCAAGTGGGAAGAAGAGTTGAGGGAGGTTATGAAAGAAGGTCTCTGGTGTGAGGTGCTCCAAAGGGTGAACGCCTCAACCTCATGCGCAAGGTTGGGGCTGATGCAGCTGACTGTCGTGTATAGGGCGCACCTCACAAGGGCTAGGATGGGCCGACTTAGAGAGTGGAGGACGTATGTGAGCTTTGTGGGATGGGCCATGTACAAACCATGTATATATGTTTTGGTCCTATCCGAAACTGGAGAGCTTTGGAGGGAGGTATTCAGTGTCATCGCGGGGGTACTACACAAACTTGGAACCAGGTCCCCTAGAAGCCATTTTTGGGGTGTCAGACTGGCTCGAGCTGTAGGCGGGTGCAGGGGCAGAGGTTTTAGCCTTCGCTTTTGAGAAGTTTGAGCTGAGAGGGGTGAAGGAGGGGTTCTACAATTCATGGGGACTGTTTATTGTGCATTTTTGAGAACTGGTTGCCATTGAACACTGCGGCGAGGGGGCTTTATTGTTGTTTCGATTACACGGTTTACTGATTGGCTATTATTGTTTTTTTACTTGGACTGCACGAGCGAATATTTTGGTCTGTATATTGAGGGGGGTGCTTTTTTTCCACCAGGAGGGATTGTTATTGTATTTGGTTTTCTTTGTTCTTTCTTTTGTTCTTTATTTGATGAAAATGTTGAAAATAAGGAGAATAAAAAGATTTTTTTTTTAAATCCGTGCCTCTCCGAATGCATATTAATTTGGTCTTTCAGAATTGCTTCCAATATTTTCCTCACCACTGAGGTTAGACTGACTGGCCTGTAGTTTCCTGGCTTATCCCTTCTTGAATAATGGTCCCAGATTGGCTATCCTTCAGTCCTCTGACACCTCTCCTTTGGCCAGAGAGGAACTGAAAATTATTGCCTCCCTTGCCTCACTGAACAGCCTGGGATACATTTCCTCCGGCCTGCAGATTTGTCTACTTAGCATGCCAGACCACTCTGAACCTCCTCTCTTGTCTATGTTAACTTCTTTAATTTTACACAGTCTTTCTCCCCTATTTCTGTACCTACATCACGCTCTCACGAATGAACACCAACACACAGTATTCATTTAGAACCCTACCTATATCCTCTGCCTCCACACACAATTTACCACTGTGGTCCTTAATGCCCCTACTCTTTCCCTTGTTATCCTTTTACCCTTAATGTACTTGTAAAACAACTTAGGATTTTCCTTTATTTTACCTGCAACTATCCTTTCTGTGTCCCTTTTTGCTCTCCTAATTTCCTCTTTAAATTTTGTTTTGTACATTCTTTATGCCTCTAGGTCTTCTGCTGTTTTGAGCCCTCTAGATCAGCCATAAGCCTCCCCGTTTCTCCTTATCCAATACTGTACATCTCTCGATATGCAGTGTTCACTGGATTTGTTAGACCCATCCTTTTTCTTGATTGGAACATATTGGCCCTGTATTCTCCCTATTTCCTTCTTGAATCTGTCCCACTGTTCAGTCACAGATTTACCTAAAAGCGTCTACACCCAGCCTACTCTGGCCAAATCATATCTAATCTTATTAAAATTGGCCTTTCCAGCACCCGCACTGGAGGTTGGATGTGGGACTTTTGGCGGATGATGGGGTGTGCGAGCAGCTGAGGAAATGGATTCAGAGCTACCTGCAGGTCAATGACACGCGGGAAATTTCAGAGGTTACAGGCAGAATTTAGCTTGCTGACCACAGGGAGGGCAGTGGAGCAGCTGAGAAAGGCGAGGGGGGCGATCTATAAGTATGGAGAGAAGGCTAGCAGAATGCTTACACAGCAGCTTAGGAAGAGGGAGGCAGCTAGGGAGATAGGGAAAGTAAAGGGCGGAGATGGGAACCTGGTTGGTGATTCAGTAGGGGTGAATAAGGTGTTTAGGGATTTCTACAGCAGGCTGTTCGGGTCGGAACCCCCCACGGGGCAGGATAGGATGAGGCACTTCTTGGAGGGGCTTATTTTCTCAAAGGCGGACGGGGAGCGGGTAGAAGGGCTGGGGGCCCCAATTGGGCAGGGGGGTAAGGCCCCGGGTCCGGACAGGTACCCAGTGGAGTATTATAAAACGTTCTCGGGGATATTGGGGGCGGTGTTGTTGAGGATGTTCAATGAGGCAAGGGAAAGAGGGGTGTTCCCCCGACGATGTCACAGGCAACGGTTTCGCTGATTCTTAAGCGGGACAATAACCCAGAGCTGTGTGGTTCCTACAGGAAGATATCCCGTTTGAATGTAGATGTAGTTGCCAAGTTGCTGGCCAAAATCTTGTCCTCTAGGATTGTTTTCGGACCAGGGGTGGACCAGACGGGGTTTGTTAAAGGCAGGCAGTTGGTGGCCAATGTCAGAAGGCTGTTAAATGTGATCATGATGCCCCCAGAAGGTAGGGAGGTGGAGGTAGTGATCGCAATGGATGCAGAAAAGGCTTTTGATTGGGTAGAATGGGACTATCTGTGGGATATACTGGTTCTGATTCGGGTGGGGCTTTATTGACTGGGTCAGGTTGCGGACAAATAGGACAACATCGGACTATTTTAGACTGCACCGGGGGACGAGACAGGGATGCCCCCTCTCCCCGCTGTTGTTTGCGCTGGCTATAGAGCCGTTGACAATTGCTCGGAGAGCCGCAAGGGGCTGGAGAGGACTGATCTGGGGGGTGGGGGGGGTGAGCACAGGGTTTCGCTCTATGCAGATGACCTGCTTCTGTACGTTTCAGACCCAATAGAGGGGATGGAAGAAATTATGAGGACGCTAGGGGAATGTGGCCGGTTTTCGGGGTATAAGCTTAATATGGGAAAGAGCGAGATGTTTGTGGTCCAGGCGACTGGGAGAGCTGCCGTTTAGGTTAGTACCTAGGCATCCAAGTGCGCAGGAATGGGACCGGCTGCATAAATTGAATCTGGCCCAGCTGGTGGACCAAATGAAGGACGATTTTGAAATGAAAATGAAAATCGCTTATTGTCACTAGTAGGCTTCAAATGAAGTTACTGTGAAAAGCCCCTAGTCGCCACATTCCGGCACCTGTTCGGGGAGGCTGTTACGGGAATCGAACCGTGCTGCTGGCCTGCTTGGTCTGCTTGGTCTGCTTTCAAAGCCAGCGATTTAGCCCTGTGCTAAACAGCCCTTTTCGGAGATGGGATGCGCTTCCGTTGTCTCTGGCTGGGAGGGTGCAAACGGTGAAGATGACAGTACTTCCGAGATGCCTATTTGTATTTCAGTGTCTCGCCATCTTTATTCCACGGTCCTTTTTTAAGAGGGTCAACAGAGTGATCACGGGTTTCGTCTGGGCGGGCAAGACCCCGCGAGTAAGGAACGTCATGCTTGAGCGGAGTCGGGGAGAGGGTGGGCTGGCGCTGCCAAATTTTAGCAACTGTTACTGGGCGGCTAATATAGCCATGATCAGGAAGTGGGTGGTGGGGGAGGGGTCGGCATGGGTGCGTATGGAGGTGGCTTCATGTAAGGGCACCAGTTTGGGGGCGTTGGTAACTGCGCCTCCGCCGTTCCCGCCGGCGCGGTACTCCACCAGTCCGGTGGTGGTGGTGGCCCTGAGAGTTTGGGGCCAGTGGAGGCGGCATGTGGGAGCATCGGTCTGGGCCCCAATCTGTGATAATCACCGGTTTGCCCCGGGGAGTATGGACGGAGGGGGTTCCGGTTATGGCGGAGAGCGGGGATTGGGAGAGATGGGGGATATGTTCATAGGGGGGAGCTTTCCGAGTATGTGGGCGTTGGAGGAAAAGTTTGGGTTGGTGAGGGGAAACAAATTCAGGTGTCTGCAGGTGCAGGACTTCCTTCGTAAACAGGTGTCAACCTTCCCGCTCCTACCGCTAAGGGGGATTCAGGGCAGGGTAGTTTCTGGAGGGTGTGTAGGAGAAGGGAGTGTCTCGGACATTTATAAGGAGCTTATGGGGTCAGAGGAGACGCAGACCGAGGAGCTGAAGCGCAAGTGGGAGGAGGAGCTGGGAGGGGAGATAGAGGATAGTCTATGGGCAGACGCGTTGAGTAGAGTCAACGCGTCCACAACATGTGCCAGGCTCAGCCTGATACAATTTAAGGTTGTTCACCGAGCTCAAAGAACAGTGGCCCGGATGAGCAGATTTTTGGGGTGGAGGACAGGTGCGCCAAATGTGCCGGAGGAATGGCAAACCATGTCCACATGTTTTGGACATGTCTGAAGCTTAGGGGATTTTGGCAGGTGTTTGCGGACGTCATGTCCACGGTGTTAAAAACAAAAGTGGCGCTGAGTCCAGAGGTGGCGATTTTCTGGGTGTCAGAAGACCCGGGAATCGAGGAGCAGAAAGAAGTAGACGTTCTAGCCTTTGCTTCCCTGGTAGCCCAGAGAGGGATACTATTAGCTTGGAGGGACTCAAAGCCCCCGAAGTAAGAGACCTGGCTGTGAGACATAGCTAGCTTTCTCTGTTTGGAGAAAATCGTTCGCTTTGAGAGGGTCACTGTTACAGTTCACCCGGATGGCAACCGTTCATCGACTTCTTTGCAGGAAATTAATCGGCAGCAGACCGGGGAGGGGGGTGAGTACTTTAGATTCGAGTAGGGAGTTAATAAGGATGGGACCTGTATGAGAGGTTTTTGCACTATGTTTATGGTTTCATGTATACTGCTCATTTTATTGCTGTTACTGTACCAAAAATACCTCAATAAAATGTTTATTAAAAAATTAAATAAAATAAATAAAATCGGCCTTTCCTCCATTTAGTACATTGACCTCTGGCCTATCCTTGTCCCTTTCCATAACAATCTCAAATTTAACGGCGTTAAGACCGCTGTCTACAAAATCCTCACTCATTGATACTTGCCCGCCGTCGTTACTGAAAAAATAAGTCCAGGACCATCCCCTCTCTTGTAGGATCCAAACCACCCCCTCTTTTGTCAGACCTTCTACATACTGGCTCAAAATGTTATCCTGAATGCGTTTCAAGAATTCCGCTCCCTCTAAACTTTTCACACAATGGCTACTCCAGTTAAATGTTGGGGAAGTTGAAATCCCCAACTATC
Organism: Scyliorhinus canicula; assembly: GCF_902713615.1. Taxonomy (NCBI): domain Eukaryota; kingdom Metazoa; phylum Chordata; class Chondrichthyes; order Carcharhiniformes; family Scyliorhinidae; genus Scyliorhinus; species Scyliorhinus canicula. The sequence continues at coordinate 151,535,151 of NC_052155.1, forward strand.
TGGTTTAGCACAGGGCTAAATAGGTGGCTTTGAAAGCAGACCAAGGCAGGCCAGCAGCACGGTTCAATTCCCGTACCAGCCTTCCCGAACAGGCGGTGGAATGTGGCGACTAGGGGCTTTTCACAGTAACTTCATTTGAAGCCGACTTGTGACAATAAGCGATTTTCATTTGGGCAGCACGGTAGCATTGTGGATAGCACAATCGCTTCACTGCTCCAGGGTCCCAGGTTCGATTCCGGCTTGGGTCACTGTCTGTGTGGAGTCTGCACATCCTCCTCATGTGTGCGTGGGTTTCCTCCGGGTGCTCCGGTTTCCTCCCACAGTCCAAAGATGTGCAAGTTCGGTGAATTGGCCATGATAAATTGCCCTTAGTGTCCAAAATTGCCCTTAGTGTTGGGTGGGGTTACTGGGTTATGGGGATAGGGTGGAGTTGTTGACCTTGGGTAGGGTGCTCTTTCCAAGAGCCGGTGCAGACTCGATGGGCTGAATGGCCTCCTTCTGCACTGTAAATTCTATGATCACTACCCTATTACTTCTACACTTCTCCGAAATTTGCCTACTAATTCTCTCGGACTGTTTGGGGGCCTATCGAACACTCCCAACAATGTGATTGCGCCTTTTTGGTTTTTAAGTTCTACCCATATGGCATTAGTTGAAGAGCCTAAGATGCCATCCCTCCTTACTGCTGCAATTGATGTCCTGATCAAAATTGCAACACCCCCTACTCTTTTGCCACCTCCTCCCTCTTGCCTGAAGATCCTGGAGAGCTACCAATCCTGTCCCTCTCTAAACCATGTGACAACAATGACATCATACCCCCCCCCCCCCCCCCCTAGTTTAAATTTGTGCCCTCAACTCATCTACCTGGTTCATAAGACTCCTTGTATTAAAATAAATACCATCCAATCTCGCCAAACTCCCTTGTGCATTAATTCATCTGGACATTCCAAGCCTTCCTGATTCACTTGATGTCTCCTCTAATTTTAGCTGTACAGCTATCCCTGTTGAACCTTCTCCCAGTACCCCATCCCCCTGCCAAGTTAGCTTAAACCCTCCCCAAAAGCAGTAGCAAATCTCCTTGCAGGGGCACTGGTCCCAATTCGGTTCAGGTGTAAACCGTTCACCTTGTACAGGTTCCACCGACCTCAAAAACGGTTCCCATGTCTCACAAATCTAAAGGCACCAGCCACCCATTCATCTGGACTAACCTCCCTCGTGCACGGTACCGGAAGTAATTACTACCTTCTTAAGCTGTTGAGGAGAATACTAAGAAGTTGAAATGGGATAGAAATGAATTTAGAGACTAGATAAGAGCATAGCTGTGGAATGTAATGTGGAGATATGTCAACCTATCTATCGGATTAAGAAAAATAAGAAAGCAAACTATATTTTTAAGTAAATATAGGCCGGAATTATCCGGACATTGGCATTCTCTCTTCGCACTGGCAATGCACCCCCGCCCACAGGTCTCCCGGCAGCGTGGGTGGCTTCTATGGAAAATCCCATTGACAAGCGGTGGGAAGATCCTGCTGCCAGCAAATAGACGTCCCCAAGAAACACGTGGCTGGGGGACTGAAGAACCTGCCCATAGTGAGAGATTGGAAAGTGGGAAGGGAAATTAAGCCCCTTTGTAATAAAGGCCCAGAATAACATCTTACTCCAATTATATTTTTAAATAAATTTAGAGTACCCAATTTCTTTTCCCCAATTATCTAAATCCACGATCTAGCATGGTCAATCCACCTACACTGTACATCTTTGGGTTGTGGGGGTGAGACCCACGCAGACATGAGGAGAATGTGCAAACTCCACACGGACAGAGACCCAGGGCCGGGATCGAACCCGGATCCTCGGCGTCGTGAGTCTTACTCCAATTATATTGGACCTTAATGAGACCAAACCTAGAGTACACTGTTTTGGTTTTTGTCTCCTAACCGAAGTGCACACTGACCTTGGGAGTATATGAACAAAGTTGCTGGAATGAGAGATTGATCCTATAATCCCTAGAATTTTTTGCACAATGAGGAGGTCTAACTGAAACCTGAAACATTAAGATCCTTGACAGGGTAGATGCTGGGAAGATATTAGTGTATCGGAGGGCTCAGATTTTTCTGGACCTGGGAGCGTGCAATGAGAGGGATTAATCAATAACCTGTTATGCCCCCATTTTGCTGGTAGAATCTGATTAGGGACCAATAATGTTTGCTTAAAGTAGACAAAGTTTGTAAATTGTACTTTTGATTCGTGGATGATTAATGGTCTAGTGTCAAGACAGTGGCCTGTGCCTTTAAAGGCTGTACTGGTTACACTGGAGAAGATTGCAGAGACTCGGTTTGATTGATTTGGCCAGTGGTAAATGAATTGGCCAAAAGGCTGTGCTCTGTCAGGTAACAGGTGGTGATTGGATCTGATCCCACAGAAATGGTTCAGAGACGTTTCTTTTTTATTATAAATTTCCCAATTCTTTTTTTTCCCATTTCAAGGGCAATTTAGTGTGGCCAATCTACCTATCCTGTACATCTTTGGGTTTGTGGGGTGACACGGACAGTGACCCGGGATCAAACCCGGGTCCTCGGCACCATGAAGCAGCAAAGCTAACTACTGCGTCACCGTACCGCCCTTGGTTCAGAGACCTAAGGAGCTTTCAGGTTCGTTTTGGCAGCTTAGAGAGAAAACACACTCTTTCCACTCAATGTTTCTCCAGAAAGAAAGACTGTTTCTGAACTGGGAGAAAGTTTGAATCAATGTGGTTACAGGAAAAGAATTACAGGTTGTGCAGGAAAGATTCAGAATCCGATAACTCACTCTGCGGAAAAGGCAGAGGCCTGAAAGCAAATTTTGATGTGACGCAAGTGGTCTCTCCAGGAGAAACTGCGAGTAATCCACTGCTAAACTGCAACGGTCATCATTGTTGGTGGGGCAGTTAAAGGGGAGTCAGGTATTAGTTTGTCATTAAGCAGTGGTATTTACTGTGTATTTCATATTTGTCCTCATTATAAATAAATAGTAATGGTATTTAAACTTATAAACCTGGTGACAGTAATTATTGGACAGCCAAGGGCCAACATTTTGAATATTTTTAGAAGCATTATTCATTAATTCTCTTGTGTTGTGACTCCGGGATGAATGGGGCTGGAATTGGCACGCACTTGCCCAGGGTGTCGTAATAGAATCAAGGCACTAACTAATAGAATAAAGTGACAAGATTCCACAGGTTTTTGAACAAAAATAAAACTTTACGACACAAGGTCAGAAAGATAAAACAATTCACAATTTTATACTCCAACATTCAGGGTTAATACAAGGTGCATGTGAATTAACAGCAAACTGTGTTTGAACACACCACATTGCATACAAAATGCCAAATGCAACTAAAGCAGATTCCAGGGATTTCTCAGCAATCCACCCAGACGTTAGAAACATTTGAGTCAACCAACATTACTCAAACTCTGTCTCTTTCTCATGAGGGATTTCAATCATCTATCTTCAAAGAATTCTCTCCAACTCGGACAGCTTTAACAATGGCTCAGCTTGCACGGTTGTAATCTAGTCTCCTGAGGATCCATTCCCCTGAATTCCCAAGTTCTCACTCAAGCACTAACTCTCAAACACAACTTCAGATCTTCGGGCACGTCTATGCTCCAAAGAGGTACCTTTGCCCCAATCAGCCAATCTTGAAGCCACCAACTTTCAGCTGCTTTCGTGGTTCTTCATTTCTCTTGGGCCCTCTTGAATTAACAGATTCATACTGTATCAACAATGGCCACCTCACAACATTTCAATCACTTCTCCTGACATTCCATTCCCCTGGATTCCTGAGTACATACCCAAACACCAAATTACAGACATAACTACAGATCTCCGGCTGTGCCGAGCAGAACACAACTGCTCCAAAGAGGTACAGTGCTCCAACAGCATACAACGAGTCACCAACCTTAAACTGCGTTCTTCACTTCAGGTCTGCTCCCCGCAGCCCGTATCTCGGCTCCTTTTTTCCTCAACTTAACTGGGACCTGGTTCTGTCCCCTCTCCCCTTTATTGAACCTCTCTATGTCTCCTCTCCCTATCTGGCACATTAGTCTTTTATGGGGCTTTTTTCCCAGTCCCATGGCTTAGGTTTTCATGCCTTTTCCCTTTCTTTATGCACAGGCACGCTGGCCCCAAGTAAAAAATTTCAGAACTGCATATGTGCAGCCTACTCCTGGCTGTGCACGTGCAAGACATCCAAGGTCCATTAGGAGTTGAAGATCCAGGATTTCCGGTAGCAGCCATGGAGTGAGTGGTCGCACATAGGCAGCTCCGGCTCGAAGGTGTTTGGGGGTTGGGGGCGGGGGGTGGTGGTCGCATGCTGGAAAACCCCAGATGGAGCAGTTGATGGCGTTCAGTGACGTTCCACAAGCAACAAAAGGAGATGCAGGAAGACCGATCAAAAGAGCGGTAGCACCCTTGAAAAGGCTCGATGGAGAGAGTTGATAAGTGTTTGGAGGCATAGGGGTCGCAGATTCAGGAGATGGAGAGGGTGATGCCTGACCACAGTGATCGGGTGGTAGCATTGGAGACGGGGGTGGAGCTCCTGGGGGACCCTTGTAAGTCATTAAGGGCAATGGTAGAGGAGCAGGACAGTAGATCTGGAAGGCAGAACTAGTGTATCGTTGGCCTGTCTGAAGGTGTGGAAGGCTGAGAGATACATCCTCAAGGAGCTGGCAGGGCTGGTGGTGGAGTGGATGCTGGACAAGGCCCCAGAGGTGGATAGAGTACACAGGCCTCTATGGCAGAAGCGGGCAGTGATTGTGAGGCTCCACATGCTTGTGGAGAAGGAAAAGATCCTGCGGTGGGGAAGGGCGAAGCAGAACTGTGGATGGGAGGAAAATAGGGTCCGAATCCATCGGGAAATTGGAGCAGAGCTGGCGAAAAGGCGTCCAGGGTTTAACAGGGCCGAAGCAGCTCTTTATCAAAGGCACATCAGGTTTTGAGTGCTGTAGCCGGCGAACCGTCAGTGACTTTTGAAGGCCAGGAGGGCTATTTCGAAACCCCAGAGGCCAATGACTTTATTAGAGACCGTAAACTGTGCGAGAACTGAACATTGATGGGAGATGGAGGTGCTGGTAGTGTGGAGGCCAGAGAGTATTTTTTTTTCTTCGCAGGTGGGGCAATTTTATTGTTGTGATAGTTAATTAAGGGGCAATAAGTGTGTAAGGGGGTAACTTCATAACCCCCCTTTGATGATGTTTATTTTTTGGAGGAGGTGACCTGTGGCTTTGGTTGTGTCTGTTTGGGTGGGAGAGGGGTAGGTCCACAGGGAGCCCTTTGCACAGACCAAGGAGGGAAGGGTGGAGAGAGAGAGAGAGAGAGAGAGAGAGAGAGAGAGAGAGAGAGAGAGAGAGAGAGAGAAGAGAGAGAGAGAGAGAGAAGAGAGAGAGAGAGAGAGAGAGAGAGAAAAGAGAGAGAGAGAGAGAGAGGGGGGGGGGGGAAGAGGAAGAGATTGCAGGTAATGCTGGTGAATGGAAGTGAGGTGGCCGCAAGGACTGGGGGAGGGGGCTGCGATGTGTGGGGAAGGGAGCCATCTTGGATGGGCCGGGTTTAGGGTGAAATTAAAGAGGACAGAAACAGTTGGGGAGGATAGCAGACAGTAGAGCGGAGTGGAGGCGCAAGCCTCCGGTAAGGTTCATAACATGCGAGGTAGTGGCATAGTGGTATTTTCACTGGACTAGTAATCCAGAGACTCAAGCGTCATGCACTGGGGAAATGGGTTTGAATTCCACCATGGCAGATGGTGGAATCTGAATTCAATAAAAAAAAAATCTGCAATTGAAAATCTAATGATGACCATGAAACCATTGTCGAAAAACCCAACTGGTTCACTAATGTCGTTTAAGGAAGAAAATCTGTCATCCTTACCTGGTCTGGCCTACATGTGACTCCACATTCAAAGCAATGCGGTTGACTCTTAAAATTCCCTGAACGGGGCATTTTAGCCCTGGGGGCTGAACAGGCCGGAAGAGGTATCGGGTCTTTGCGCACTTGGAGCTTGAAGGCCGGGGTGGTATTCCTGCAGGAGATGCGCCTCCGGGTCAGGTTAGGTTGAGAAATCATAGAATTTACAGGACAGAAGGAGGCCATTTGGCCCATCGAGTCTGCACTAGCCCTTGGAAAGAACATCCTGTTTAAGCCAACACCTCCACCCTATCCCCATAACCCATCAAACCCACCCAACCTTTTTGGACACTAAGGGCAATTTTAACATGGCCAATCCACCTAACCTGCAAATTTTTGAACTGTGGGAGGAAACCGGAGCACCCAGAAGAAACCCATTCTGTTGAGCAAAAAGACAGGGTTTATAGGTGCCAAAGAAGTGTGGGATTCAGGGGAGATATGTGATGTGAGGGGGAACACCGGTGGTGCTAGTGAATGTCTATGCTCTGAATTGGAACAATGTGGAGCTTGTGAGGGGATTGCTGGGAGCGATTCCAGATCTGGACACACATCGCTGATCATGGAAGGGTACTTTAATTGCGTGCTGGAACCGAGGGTGGATAGGTCGAGCCCCAAATCAATGGGAAGGTTGAGGATCAGGTGACTTCATCTGATGAAGGAGCAGCATTCCGAAAGCTTGTGATCTCAAATAAACCTGTTGGACTTTAACCTGGTGTTGTGAGACTTTTTACGAAGGTTGAGGAAGGCGAAGGAGCTGGGAGGGTTTATGGAAAGGATTGGTATGGTGGGCCCGTGGAGGTTTAGGAACTGGGGGAAAGGGAGTACTCCTTCTTTGCGCATGTGTACAAGTATACTCCAGAATTGATTATTTTTATGGGGAGCTGAGAGATTGTTGGTGGGGCCAGAGTATGCAGGAATTGTGATTTCTGACCACATACACTGCACTGGCTGGAGATTCAACTTACCTCGAGGCAGGAACAGAGGCCAGGATGGAGGCTAGACTAAGGGATTTTAGTGGACAGGGGGTTCTGCGATTAAGTGCGGTCGATGATTAAGGACTACGTGGAGTCGAACCAAAATGGGGAGGTATTGGCAGCCACATTCTGGGAGGCGTTGAAGGCGGCGGTTCCGGGATGATCTCGTTCAAGGTGCACAGAGACAGAGATGGGAGGAGGAGAGAAAGGAGTATGGACGGTTATTGGATGAGATAGTCGAGATTGACAGGGAATATTCAATGGCCCGCTTTGAGGACGGATTGGTGAAGAGAAAGTTACAGTGGCAGCTGACAACGGAAAATGCAGTTGGACAGCTACGTAGGGCGAGGGGAGTGCAGTATGAACATTGAGAAAAAGCAAAGCTGCATGCCAGCCCATCAGCTATGGATGAAGGCCGCATCGAGAGAAATAATTGAGAGCACGGACAGGGAAGAGGGAGGTAGTGTCGGAGCCGGGGAAGATAAATGAGGCATTCAGGTAGTACTATGAGAAATTGTATGGGGCCAATCCGGAGAGGTGAGGAAGAGGAGATGGGGTGGTTTTTGGACGAGCTATAATTCCAATGGCTGGGTGAGGAAAGGAGGCAAGCACTGGAGGAGCCCTTAGGGTTGAGAGAGGCGATGGAAAGCATAACAGGAATGAAGTTGGGGAAGACCCCAGGGTTGGATGTTTGCCTGGCAGAGTTATATAAAGAGTTTGCGAAGGAGTTGGCACCACATTCATTGGGGACGTTTAGTGAGGCACTGGAGAAGGGGGTTCTGCCGGTGACACTGACAACGATCACACTAATTCTAAAGAAGGGGAAGGACCCGCTGGAGTGTGGGTCATACAGGCCCATATAACTGTTGAATATAGATGTGAACGTGTTGGCTAAGTTAGTGGCGGAGAGGATGGAAGGATGCGTTCAGGGGATGGTTGCAGAAGACCAAGCGGGCTTAGTGAAGGGTAGGCAACTGTCCAGTCATATTAGGCAGTTACTAAATGTGATCATGACCCCGAAGAGACAGCGGAAGTAGTGGTATCTATGGATGCGGATAAGGCTTTCGAATGGGTGGAGTAGCGGTACCTGTTCAAGGTTCTGGAAAGGTTTGGACTTGGGCTGAAGTTTGTGGCATGGGTGTGTCTGCTTGACGTGGCCCTGGTGGCGAGTGCACGGACAAACAAGATAAGTTTACAAACCTTTGGGTTGCATAGGGGAACGAGACAGGGGTGTCTGCTATTGTTTGCGCTGGCAATAGAGCCCATGGCAATGGTCCTTTAGGAGTCGGCAGAGTGGATTACGAGAGGGAGTAGGGAACACTGTATGCAGACGACCTTCTGCTGTTTGTGTCAGACCCGCTGAAGAGTATGGGGAGAATTATGGGCTTATTAGGAGGGGTTCGGGGGCTTCTTGGGCTATAGGTTGAATGTGGGAAAAAGCAAGATGTTTCCAGTGAAGGAGGCAGGTCAGGGAGCAAATTTAGGGGTGTTGCCATTTAGGTTAGCCAGGGATAGGTTTAGGTATCTGGCGGTCCAGGAACAGGAAAGTGGGCGATGATGCACAAATGGAACCTAATAAAGTTGGTGGAGGAGGTAAAGGAGGACTTTAGAAGATGCGATATGTTACACCTGACATTGGCGCAGAGGGTCCAGGTGTTAAAAATGAACGTCCTGCCTATTTGTATTCCAGGCCTTCCCGATCTTCATTCTAAAGGACTTTTTCTGAAAACTGGACGCAGCAATTTCAGAGTTTATATGGGCGGGGAAGGTACCTATGGTGAACTGGGCTCTGCTACAGAGGCAGGAAGGGGGTTGGCGTTACCGAATCTGCTGCACTATTATTGGGTGGCGAATGTGGAGAAAGGCAGTGGTGGTAAAGAGAGGGGTTTGAATGGGTTAGGATGGAGTCGTCGTCCTGTAGAGGGTCCAGCCTGAGGACCATGGTGATGGCAATGTTACTGCCTTAGGATGGGGAGTGTGGAGTGAGACAATGTGCAGGGTGAATTCGACTTCCTTGTGTGCGAGGATGAGTTTGATGCAGTTTAAGGTGGTACACGGGCACATGACTCAGGCAAGGATGAATGGGTTCTTCCAGGGAGTGGCAGACGAGTGTGAGAAGTGAGTGAGGACCAGCCAACCACACGCGCATATTCTGGGGTTATGAAATTGGAGAAATACTGGGAGGGGGTGTTCAGGATGCTAGCAAAGATTGTGGGGGTAGAGGCCATGCTGGACACTCTGGTGGTGATTTTTGGGGTATCGGAAATGTCGGAGCCGATAGAGGGAAGGAAGGCAGAAATGGTGGCCTTCGCCTCTCTAATTGCCCATCAAAGCATTTTGCTGGAATGGCGCTCGACAGCGCTGCTGGGTGGCGGCGGCCTGGCTGGGGGACCTGTACGACTTCCTCCGGCTGGAGAAGTTAAGTTTGAATTGAGGGGATCAGCAGAGAGCTTTGAGAACAGTCCAAGGTGGGGACCGTTCACAGCCATGCTTGAGAAAGTTTGTCACGCAGTTGTGGGGGGGGGTGGGGGGTGGGGGGGGGACTTGTAGAAACTATAAACCTTGAGATGTGGAGAATGCTCTCTGATTGATTTATGTTTTTGTACTTTTGAATATGTTTGGAATAACATACATTTAAAAAAGTTGAAGTTCCCAACATCTGAGCTCAACAAGTATAATTTTCATAAAAAACCTCATAATAAAAAGGTGCTACCAGGCAACAGCAATCATAACGTGAGATCATTTCACGTTCAGTTTAAAGGGGTGAGGTATTGGTCTAAGCCTACTGTTTTAAACCTAAATAAAGGTACTTTTTGAAAGGGTATGAAAGTAGGGTGAGCTGAAGTAAACTAGGTTAAAAAGTAGAACAGTGGAGATCACAGAATCACAGTGCAGACGAGGTCCTTCGTGCCTGCACCAACGCGTGAAAAACACCTGACCTACCTACCTAATCCCATTTACCAGCACTTAGCCCACAGCCTTGAATATTATGATGTGCCATGTCCTTATCCAGATACATTTTAGAGGTATGCGAGACAACCCCGCCTCTACCACCCTCAGACAGTGCATTCTAGACTGTCACCGGACCCTCTGGGTAAAAACAATTTTCCTCACATTCCCCCACGACACCTTCTGCCCCTTACCTTGAACTTGTGTCCCTTTGTGATTGACCCTTCAACTAAGGGGAACAAAGGGCAGCACGGTGGCCTAGTGGTTAGCACAACCGCCTCACGGCGCTGAGGTCCCAGGTTCGATCCCGGCTCTGGGTCACTGTCTGTGTGGAGTTTGCACATTCTCCCCGTGTCTGCGTGGGTTTCGCCCCCACAACCCAAAAATGTGCAGAGTAGGTGGATTGGCCACGCTAAATTGCCCCTTAATTAGAAAAAATAATTGGCTAATCTAAATTAAAAAAAAAAAACTAAGGGGAACAGCTGCTCCCTATCTACCTTGTCCACGCCCCTCAATCTTGTACACCTCAATCAAGGTGCCCCTCAGTCGTCTTTGCTCCATCGAAAACAACCCACGCCTATCCAACCTCTCTTCATAAATGTTCCATCCCAGACAACATCCTGGTGAATCACCACTGCACCACACATTTATTATAATGTGGCGACCAGAATTGCACACAGTACTCCAAACGTGGCCTCATCAAAGTTCTATACAACTCCAACATAACCTCCCTGCTTTTGTAATCTATGCCTCAATTGATAGAAGCAAGTGCCCCATAGGCTTATTTTAGCATCCTATTAACCTGCCCTTCCTCATTCAGACACGTATAGACACACACGTCATGGTCCCAGTGTTCCTCGGAACTCTCCTGTGCCATGTCGTTCACTGAATAATTATTTGTCAAATTGCTCCTTCCAAAGTCTATCACCTCACACTTTTAAGAGTTAAATTCCATCTGCCACTTACCTGCCCATTTGACCATCCTGTCTAAACCTTCCTGTAACTCAAGATACAACCTCACTGTTAACCACCTGCTAATCTTTGTGTCATCCGCTAACTTTTTAATCCTAACCCCAGAGTCATCTATGTTGTTTATATAATGACAAATAATAGAGAACCAGCACAGATCCCGGTGGTACGCCACTGGGCAGGCTTGCAGTAACGAAAGCAACCTTCTGTCATCAAACCCAATCTCCTACAACTAAGCCAATGTTGAATCCACCTTATCAAATTACCCTGTATCCCATGCACCTTCTTTATAAGTCTCCCATGTGGGCTGTTGACAAAAGTCTTTCCTGAAATCCAGATAAACTACATCAATTGCACTATCCTCATTTACATACCTGGTCACCTCCTCAAAAAATGTAATCAAATTTGTTCGACGTGACCTTCCTTTAACAAAGCGATGCTGATTATCCCTGATCAACCTTGCCTCTCCAAGTGGAGATAGATTGTCTCCTTCAGAGTTTTCTCCAATAGTTTCCCAACCACTGACGTGAGACTCACTGGTGTGTAGTTCCCTGGCTTATCGCTACAGCCCTTCTTAAATAGTGGAACCACATTAGCTGTTCTCCAGTCCTCTGGCCCTCCCCCATGGCCAGAGAGGAATTAAAAATCTGGCTCAAAGCCCCTGCAATCTCCTCCGTTGCCTCCCACAGCAGCCTGGGACACAATTCATCCGGGTGGGGATATTTGCCCACTTTTAAACCTGTCAACCTCCAAAAGCTCGTCACTCCCTATGTTAATTTGCTCAAGAACCTCAGGCTCTCGCCTCAGGTTCCATACCTACATCCTAATTTTCTTGGGTGAAGGACAGATGTGAAGTATTCGTTCAACACCCTTCCGATGTCCTCAGGCTCCACCCACAGATTGCCCCCTTGGTCCCTAAAGGCTCTTTCCCTGTTTCTCCTCATCCCATTGATATACTTCTAGAATATATTTTTTCCCATACTTTTACCAGCCAGAACTTTCTCATATCCCCTCTTTGCTCTCCCAATTGATTTTCCTCACCCAATCCAAAACTTCTTTTGCAACTTGTCTATTTCTTTGTCCATAACTAGCTTAGACGCAGTGGCATACTTTAAAGGAGGCATTTAATAACTCTCAGCAAAGATTTAACCAAGTGAGAAGGACAGACTCCAACAATGCATAATCCATGGCTAAATAAGGAAGATAAGGATGGCATCAAATTGAAAGGAACACTGTACAAATCTGTGAAGATTTGTGGCAGGTTAGACGAGAGGACAGATTTTGATAAGAAAGAGAGGGAGAAAGAAGAGGAGAGAAAGCTAGCTAGAAATATAAAAACCGATAGCAACGTTTACAGAAAAAGAGTACATAAAACCAGTGTTAGTCCTCTTTAGATTGTGAATCTGGAGAATTATTAATGGAAAACAACGATGGCAGAAGCATTGATCAGGTACTTTGTCTGTCTTAACTGCAGAAGACTTCGAAAACTTCACAAAAATACTTCAGATGGGAGGACGGAACGTAAAAAAAAATTATCTTCACCAGGGGAAAAGGTACGTGGGAAACAATTGTATCGAAAGACTTATAAAATCCGCTGGACCGAATGGCCTGTATGCAAGGATCTTAAACGAAGTGGCTGCAGAGACAATCTTGGTTATAATCTTCCAAAATTCCTTAGATTCTGGAAGAGTCAGCGGATTGAGAAATCACAAAAATAACACCTTTATTCAAACACGACAGAAAGCAAGAAACACCAGGCCAGTTAGCCTAATACCTATCACAGTAAAATTGCCAGAATCCATTATTAAGGAGGTTATGACAAGATACTTAGAAAATCATAATGGGAAAAGGCAAAGTCAACATGGTTTTGTGGAAGGGAACTAATTTATTACAAGTTCTTAAGGAAGTAGTTAGCAAGGTGCATAAAAGGGAACATGTAGACACTGCTACCTCACGGCATCAGGGACCCAGGTTAGATTCTGACCTTGGGTGACTGTCTGTGTGGAGTCTGCACATTCTCCCAGTGTCAGCAGGAGTTCTCCCCCACCCCCAACAGTCCAAAGATGTGCAGGTTAAATGGATTGGCCAGGCTAAATTGCCCCTTAGTGTTCAAAAGGTTAGGTGGTGTGCTCTTTCAGAGGGTCAGTGCAGACTCATGGGCCGAATGTCCTCCTCTGCACTATAGATATTCTTTGATTATTATGTACTGTGGAGGCTTATGTACGGTCTAGAAGGGAGGGGACAGTCGAAACCCTTGAGTATAAAGAAAGTAAGAATGTACTTAAGTGGGAAATTAGGAAGGCTAGAAGGGGTCATGAAAAGTCCTTGGCAAATAGGAATAAGGTGAATCCCAAGGCTTTGTATTCATACGTAAAAAGCAGAAGAGTGGCCAGGGAAAGAACTGGACCACTTAACAGTGGGAGGAATCTATGCGTTGAGCCAGAGGAAATGGGCAAGGTACTATATGAGAACTTTGCATCAGTGTTCACCAAAGAAAAGGACTTTGTAGAAGATGATTCTTGGGTAGGGTGTGTGGATAGTCTGGGTCATGTTGACATCAAAAAGGAGGTGGTATTGGGTGTTTTAAAAGACATTATGGTAGATAAGTCTGCTGGGCCGGATGAGATTTACTCCAGAATACTGAGGGAAGCAAGGGAGGAAATTGCTGGGCCTTGACTTGACATCTTAGTGTCCTCATGGCTACAGGCGAGGTCCCAGAGGACTGGAGAATTGCTAATGTGGTACCGTTGTTTAAGAAAGGTAGCAGGGGTAATCTAGGAAACTATAGGCCGGTGAACCTCACGTCGGTAGTAGGTGCATTATTGGAGAGAATTCTCAGGGACAGGATTTATACCCATTTGGAAACAAATGGACTGATTAGAGATGGACAGCAAGTTTTCTGAAGGGGAGGCCGTGCCTCACTAACTTGATGGAGACGAGGAGGTGCAAAGATGATTGATATGGAGAGGGCGGTGGATGTTGTTTACATGGACTTCAGTAAAGCCTAGGACAAGGTGCTTCATGGCAGACTGGTACAAAAGGTGAAGTCACATGGGATCAGAGGCATGGTGGCAAGATGGATACAAAACTGGCTCGGTCACAGAAGGCAGAGGTAGCAGTAGAAGGGTGTTTTTCTGAATGGAAGGTTGTGACTAGTGGTGTTCCACAGGGATCGATGCTGGGGCCTCTGTTGTTTGTACTATACATAAACAATTTGAAGAAAAATGTAGCTGGCCTGATTAGTAAGTTCGCGGATGACACCAAGGTTGGTGGAGTGACAGATAGTGTTGAGGATTGTCAGAGGATACAGCATGACATAAATAGGTTGGAGACTTGGGCAGAGAAATGGCAAATGGAGTTTAATCCGGACAAATGTGAGGTAATGCATTTTGGTAGGTCTAATAGAGGGAATTATGCTGTAAATGGCAAAACTCTTAGGAATATAGAAAGTCAGAGAGATCGGGGCATACAGGTCCACAGATCTTTGAAAGTGGCAACACAAGTGGACAAGGTAGTCAAGAAAGCATATAAAACAGAACACAGAACAGTACAGCACAGAACAGGCCCTTCGGCCCTCGATGTTATGCCGAGAATTGTCCGAAACCAAGATCAAGCTATCCCACTCCCTGTCATTCTGGTGTGCTCCATGTGCCTATCCAATAACCGCTTGCAAGTTCCTAAAGTGTTCGACTCCACTATCACAGCAGGCAGTTAATTCCACACCCTAACCACTCTGAATAAAGAACCTACCTCAGACATCCCTCCTATATCTCCCACCCTGAACCTTATAGCTATGGCCCCTTGTAACAGCTACATCCATCCGAGGAAATAGTCTCTGAATGTCCACTCTACCCATCCCCTTCATTAACTTATAAACCTCTATTAAGTCGCTTCTCATCCTCCTCCACTCCAAAGAGAAAAGCCCTAGCTCCCTCAACCTTTTCACCCAAGACCTATCCCGCAAACCAGGCAGCATCCTGGTAAATCTCCTTGCACCCTTTCCAATGCTTCCACCTTCCTATAGTGAGGTGACCAGAACTGCACACAGTACTCCAAATGTGGTCTCACAAGGGTCATGTACAGTTGCAGCATAACCCCGCGGCTCTTAAACTCAAGCCCCCGTTAATAAATGTTAACACACTATAGGCCTTCTTCACGGCTCTATCCACTTGAGTGGCAACCTTCAGAGATCTGTGGACATGAACCCCAAGATCTCTGTGTTCCTCCGCATTCCTCAGAACCCTGCCGTTGACCCTGTAATCCACATTCAAATTTTTTCTACCAAAATGAATCACCTCGCACTTGTCAGGGTTAAACTCCATCTGCTATTTTTCGGCCCAACTCTGCATCCTATCAATGTCTCTTTGCAGCCTACAACAGCCCTCCACCTCATCCACTACTCTACCAATCTTGGTGTCATCAGCAAATTTACTGACCCACCCTTCAGCCCCCTCCTCCAAGTTATTGATAAAAATCACAAATAGCAGAAGACCCAGCATTGATCCCTGTGCTACACCGCTGGTAACTGGTCTCCAGTCTGAAAATTTTCCATCCACTACTACCCTCTGTCTTCTATGTGATAACCAGTTACTTATCCAATTGGCCAAATTTCCCTCTATCCCACACCTCCTTACTTTCTTCATAAGCCGACCATGGGGAACCTTATCAAACTCCTTACTAAAATCCATGTATACGACATCAACTGCTCTACCTTCAACTACACACTTAGTTACCTCCTCAAAGATGGAATGCTTGCCTTTATTGGACAGGTCATACGAGTATAAAAACTGGCAAGTCAGCTACAGTTGTATAGAACCTTGGTACGGCCGCACTTGGCATATTGTGCACAATTATGGTCACCACACTACCAGAATAATGTTGAGAGTTTGGAGAGGGTGCAGAGGAGGTTTACCAGGATGTTGCCTGGTCTGGTCTAGCTATATGGAAAGGCTGAATAGACTCAGACTGTTTTCATTAGAACGACAGAGGTTGAGGGGCGACCTTATTAAGGTCTACAAGATTATGAGGGGCATAGATAGAGTGGATGGGCAGGCACTCTTTCCCAGAGTGGAGGGGTCAGTCATTAGGGGACATAGGTTTAAGGTCCGTGGGGCAAAGTTTAGAGGAGATGTGCGAGGCAGGTTTTTAAAAAAAAAAACACAGATGGTGGTGAGTGCCTGGAACGCTGCCAGGACAGGTTGTGGAAGAATATATTAATGGCACAGGGATGGGATGGGTGTAGAGGGATACAGCATGAGGAAGTGCTGAGGGTTTTTGGCCAAGGCTGGTATCATAACCGGTACAGGCTTGGAGCACTGAAGGGCCTGTTTCTGCGTTATATTGTTCTTCTTGGATTTCCAAAAGGCATTTGAAAATATTCCACATAAAAGGGTATACAAAAACAATCAATCAGTTAGTAAACAGAAATCAGAGAGTAGGACAAATGGGTCTATTTCAGGTTGGCTAACTTGTGGAGTAGCACAGGGATCAGTGCTGCAGCATGGACTATTTACAATCTATAACCATGACTTGGATGAAGACACTGAATGTACAGTAGCTAGATTTGCCTATGTCATCAAAATAGGTCGGAAAATAAGTTGTCAAAAGGAGGACAAGAGTCTGTAAAGGGAAATAAACATGTTAAATGAGTCAGCAAAAATTAGGAAGATGGAGCGTCATATGGGAAAATGTGAACTTGTCCACTTTGGCAGGAAAAATAGAAAGGCAGTATGCTATTTAAATTGAGAGCGATTGCAGAACTCTGTGGTACAGAAGGATGTGTCCCAGTACATGAATCACAAAAATTAGTGTGCAGGTACAGCAACTGATTAAGAACGTTACCAAGGGACACAAGTTCAAAGTTATGGGTGGGAGGTTTAGGGGGATTTGAGGAAAATTCTTTTTACCCAGAGAGCGGCGACGGTCTGGAATGCACTATACCTGGGAGGCTGGTAGAGACGGGATGCCTCACATCAGTTAAAAAGTACCCAGATGAGTACTTGGCACGCCATAACATTCTAGGCTATAGGCCAAGTGCTGGCAAGTGGGATTAGGTGGGCAGGTCAGGGCCCTTCATGAGTCAGTGTAGACTCAATGGGCCGAAGGGCCTCTTCTGCACTGTAGTATTCTGTGATTCTGTTCAGGCAAATTAAATGTTGGCATTCATTAAAATGGGAATGGAATATAAAAGTAGGGAAGTTTTCATGCAGCTGTGCAGGGCCTTGGTGAGACCACATCCCAAAAACTATGCACAGTTTTAAGTTCCTTATTAGAACAGAATATAACTGCATTAGAAGCAGTGCAGCCAAGGTTCACTCTACTTATTCCTGGGATGAACGGCTTATGGCCTACTCGTGGTCCCATTTCTCTCATCCTTATTAAGGCGTAGATTCAACTGCGCTACCTCACACAGGCAGCAGCAGTCTAAGCAGGCTGACTGGCACCAAAAAGGCACTGGCATATTTCAGTCTTCCCCATAGAAGACAGCAACGTTGTGCTCCACAGAGTCATTGCATTTCTCCAGGTCAGCGCTTCAGAAATCCTAATAATCTGCTGGAGGGGAGTGGGTAGGATGAATTACTATAATACTCTGCGAGCCCCTTTGCACTCTTGGCAGCAGCGGTCTGAGCTTCTGCATCAGCAGCAGGCTTTGGGTGGCTACCGCTTGTGCTGCAATGGACACTGCACCATGGCTGGATCAACAAAAGTGCAAACAGAGTTGGCTACCACTTCCAAGGACAAGCACTGGCACAGTAGTTTTGTCGCTGGACTAGTAATCCAGAGACCCAGGATAGTTGTCTGGGCACTCTGGTTCCAATCACAACATGAACAAAGTACTAAGAAAAGTACAACACAGGAACAGGCCCTTCGGCCCTCCAAGCCTTTTGCTGACCATGCTGCCCGTCTAAACTAAAATCTTGTGCACTTCCTGGGTCCGTATCCCTCTATTCCCATCCTATTCATGTATTTGTCAAGATACCGCTTAAATTCACTATCGTCCCTGCTTCCACCACCTCCTCCGGCAGCGTGTTCCAGACACCCACTACTCTCTATGTAAAAAACTTGCCTCGTACATCTCCTCTAAACCTTGCCCCTCACACCTTAAACCTATGCCCCCTAGTAATTGACCCCTCTACCCTAGGAAAAAGCCTCTGACTATCTACTCTGTCTATGCCCCTCATAATTTTGTAGACCTCTATCAGGTCGCCCCTCAACCTCCGTCGTTCCAGTGAGAACAAACCAGGTTTATTCAACCGCTCTTCATAGCTAATGCCCTCCATACCAGGCAACATCCTGGTAAATCTCTTCTGCACCCTCTCTAAAGCCTCCACATCCTTCTGGTAGTGTGGCGACCATGGCAGATGGTGAAATTTGAATTCAATCAAAATCTGGAATCAAAGTCTAATGAAGCCATTGTCGATTGTTGTAAAAACCCATCTGGTTCAGGGAAGGAAATCGGTCATCCTTACCTGGCCGACATGTGACTCCAGGTCCTGAGTAATGTGGTTGACTCTCAAATGCCCTCCAAAGTGGAGGGCAGTTAGGGATAGCCAAAACATACTGGCCTAGCCAGCGAACAATTTTTTTTACAAAAATGGACCTTTAGTACAAAGATCCGAGAACTTCCATTCAGCTGGCTTCCCTCCCTCTAGCCCATCTAAATAAACTTCCACACTGTTCCCTGCTGCCTTTGCCCCAAATTTATTTTCTCTAAAATTGCATTCTATGTCTGTCTGTAATGCTCTCTCCTCAACTTCCGCTTCCTCAATCCTACTGCAACCAAAGTCGACCCCTCAACTTCCCTTTGATTCACATTAGGTATATTTTTAATGGTTCCCTCACCAGGTACTGTCTCCCTCCTTTTCAAATATGTTATCATTTGCACCTCAAAAACCCTGCCCTTTACCTTGCAGTTCTTACAAGCTACCACCCTATCTCAAAACCTCCCTTTCTTTTCCAAACTCCGAGCACACGATCAACGAAACAGCCCCTGGCAAAGTCTAAAATGGCATTCTTTGTAACTGTGACCGTGAATCTACTGCTATTCGTTCTTGACCTAGCAGCAGTCTTCAAAACAGTTGACCACAACATCGTCCTCCAATGTTTCTCCTTCAAGCTCCAGCCAAGGTGGAACACCCTTGACTTGGTTCCATGCTTCCATAAACAAATGTAAATAATAATAATAATAATCTGCAATGTCTTCTCCTACCATTCCCTTAATTAGCTCCAGAGATATCCCCCCCCCCCCCCCCCCAAGGATCCAGCAATAGCCCCTTCGATTTCCCACTTACACACTACCCCTCAGCAATATCATCCAAGAGCACAAGGTTCCATGTGTATGCCAACATCATTCAGCTCAGTTTTACCATCACTTCTTTGGAGTCCCTTACTAATTTGTCATACTGCTTGTCTGACCGTGGGTGAACAATAATTTCGTCAAACCAAATACTGTATTGTGTTCTCATTACACACTCTGTCCCCGGACTTCCATTTCCATATCTGAAGGAGACTTGTAACCACCCGACATCTCAAAGTGCTTTACAGTTACTGTACTACAGTGTACTCACTGCTGTAAAGTAGGAAACATGGTAGCCACCAATGTAAGCACAGCAAGATCCCATATACAGCAATGTGATGACAACCAGGGAACTTGTTTTGCTATGATGTTGACTGAGGGATAAACATTGGCTAGCACACCAGAGGTAACTTCATGCTGGAAATACTCAGCAGATGTGGCAGCACCTGTGGAGAGAGAAACAGAGTTAATGTTGAAAGTCTATGGCTTTTCATCAGAACTGAAAAAGGTTGGAACCATTAGGTTTTGAACGAGTGAAAGAGGGAGGGTGAGAAGATCAAAAAGGTCTGTGATAGAACCCCTACAATGCAAGAGGCCATTCGGTCCATCATATCTACACTAACCCTCCAAAAGAGCATCCCACCCTGGCCCACTCCCAGCCCCGGAATCCCATCTAACCTTTGGACACTAAGAGACGATTTAGCATGGCCAATACACCTAACCTGCACATCTTTTGTCTGTTGGAGAAAGCTACAGCACCCGGAGGAAACCCACACAGACAGCCACCCATGGGTGATAGGGTGGAGGGTGTGCGGCAGAAGAGATTAAATGACTAAGTATTTCATGGTGTGAGACCAAAGAGAATGGTAAGAGGACAAGAATTTTTTTTTAAAGCATTCAGAGTTAGTGTGAATGGCAGGATCCTAAATAGTTGATCTGAAAGCGAAAGAAATAGGTGGGGAGGATTAAGACAAATAAAATGAAAGAGGAAAATGCCCTGCTGAAAAATGAGATACTGTTCTTTGAGCTTGCATGGAGGTTCACTGGAACACTGCAGCAGGATATAGTCAGTGGGAGGAAGGGAGAGTGAAATGACAGCAGACTGGTAGCTCAGTCACACTTGTGAACTGAACAAGGTGTTCCCAAAATTGACCATCCACTCTGCATTTGACTCCCTAATGCAGAGCACATCATATTACGAGGGACAAATGAGTATAAATGCAAACAAATCACTCTGGAGGCCTGAGAAGGTAAGTAAATGGGAGTTTATTTACATTAAAGAAATGGCCGTCACGGTAGCATACAATTTCCTGCCAGCGGTGGGTCTGGGTCAGGGGTGCATAGAGTAGTCAATCATCTTTTCTGTGTCAAACGCAGAGGGTCACTGTCGAGGGCTCGGCTCCAGTTGCAGCATCGTCGCAAGTGCTGACGCTTCTGTGTCCATGTCCAAGGCTGTGCCATCACTGACCTGTTGGTCCGGAAGCTGGCCCGCAGTGGGTTGTGTCTCGTCTGTATGATGGTACGAGGGGCAGTGGAGGCACTGATGTGCTTGGCATGGCTTCCTCAGAGGCGGGTTCCCTGTCCTTGAGGGGGCCCACATGTTTCCGTACGGTCTTCTCTCAGATTCTGATCTTCTACGAAACAGGCCCAATTGTCTCCAACACAGCCCACTGACCTACTGAGCGCTGTCCCCGAAATTTGGGGATGTACCTGGTCTCCTGGTTTGAAGCCTCTCTCAGGCATCCACTGGTCATAATACTTCTTTTGGAAGGTTTTGTTTACTTTCCAACCTGGACTTGGAAATGTTAGACTCGGGCGGGTTCGGAGGTGTCGGCCCATTAATAGTTCCACTGGCGTTACCCCAGTTGTGATGCAAGGTGTGGTCTAATAATGAAGAAGGAACCTCGCCAGCTTTGGCGTGCTCCGTTGTTCATCACAAAAAAGGCGATTGACTACTCGAGTGCTTTTAAATGCTTAAATAGTTATATATCTATAATCCATTAAAATATCTTGTATTTCACTGTACATCTCGTCAATCTTTTACAAAATAAATCTTGGTAGCCAGAAGGTTTGTTAACTTTGCCAGGGATGTGGGACTTCAGTTTAAGTGAGAGATGAGAAAAGCTGGGAATGTTCCCCTTAAGGAGATATTTAATGGAGGGCGAAGTGTATTGATTACCAAAGGCTGTATTCTGCCTGGCGAAAGACGGTGATTGGGTCCTACCCAAGTGGGATGGTTTTCAGAGGACGCAGGAAGTGACAGTCAGATCCTGGACTGAGAGGAGCCGCTGTGCATCTCTCGCTCTTCTCTTTGTCGGCTATTTAACTCGGTGCATCATCCAAGCTTAATAGTTGGGGAGCATGTTTGTTTAACTTTGTAACAATGTCATTTGCTATCCAAACTGGGAGGCATGGAGAGGTGGTTTGGGAGATAGGAGGGTGGGAGTGATTGATAGGTGGGTGGCGTTCGGAAGTATAAAAATTATAAGTTATGGTCTAAGTGAATTTTGACCAGCAGATAAAAAACTTAAATATTCATAACTATTAATTTATGATGATTTAAACCCCTCTGCATCTCATTACTGATCATTCAAAACTTGAAAGAGCACAATAAGCAGTAAACGATTATTTGACAGTTTAAAACTTCACAGCAGCCACATTTGTACTAACTTGGGTTCAACCAGAGGAAAGGAGGAACAAGTAAACAACTGATATTTTTGTCACAGCAATTACGCATTATTTCTTCCACCATTAGATTTTTGAAAATATAAGCATAGAAATCAATGCAACCAACATATTGAAGTAGTAACCCTTGAAATCCATAATTTAAAAACGACTTATATTTATATAGCACATTTAACTTCTTGTGCAGATTTTAAGCTTTACTAAGAACTGTGTCAGTAAGCACACAGAGCCACAGAAGGCGATGCCAGAACGTCACTGTATGAGGTTATCCTTTTTGGACCAAAAAAGGATAGATCTGGGTATTTTCTAGATGGAATGAAGCTAAGTTCAGTGGATGTCCAAAGAGACCTGGGGGTTCAGGTGCATAGACCTTTAAAATGCCACGAACAAGTGCAGAAAGTAATCAAGATGGTTGATGGAATACTGGCCTTTATATCTAGAGGACTGAGTATAAGGATGCAGAAGTTATGCTGCAGCTTTACAAAACCCTGGTTAGACCCCACTTAGAGTACTGTGAGCAAATCCTGGCACCATACCTTAGGAAGAATATTTTGGCCCTGCACGGAGTGCAACAAGGGTTAACAAGAATCATATCTGGACTTCAGGAGAGATTATACAAATTTAGAATTTAGACGGTTTAGAAGTCTTCAAGATATTAACAAGAAAAGACAAGGTAGATAAAGAAACTGTTTCCATTGGTTGGAGATTCTAGAACTAGGGAGCATAGTTTAAACATTTGGGCCAGACAATTCAGGAGAGGTTTTAGGAAGCACTTCTACATACAAAGAGTGGTAGAGGTTTAGAACTCTCTCTTCACAAGCGACAATTAATGCTAGATTAATTGTGAGAATTCTTTTGTTCAGCAAAGGTATTAAAGGACATGGGCCAACGGTAAGTGGAGTTAGGCCACAGTTCTGCCATGATCTTATTGAATAGTGGAGCAGGTTCAAGGGGCTAAATGGCCTACTCCTGTTCCTATGAAATCTTGTTCAAAGAGCTAGGTTTTAATGAGCATCTTTCAAGAGGAGAGTTAGAGAGGCCGAAATGTTGAGGGAAGGAATTTCAGAGATGGAGGTCTTTGCAGCTGTGGGAGTGGTGGAGGTTGGCCACAAATATTGAAGGAATTAATAACTTTTTTAAAAAAACTACAAATGAACATAAACCTTTATAATAATTCATTTATCATAACAATACACCACATACAATGAAACCAAATGTACTTTTATTTTCACATGACTTAATGTAGTTCACTTCCTCTTTACAATGGCATCAAAGTATGATATTACTCTGTTTCTCGCTCCAAAGATTCTGCCTGCCCCACTGAGTACTTCCAGCATTGCTTTTATTTCAGGTATCCAGTATCTGCAATACTTTGCTTTGTCTTGCCAATAGAAATAACGATTTACTGTGATCTACAATCTGGTGTTGCAAGAACCACCCAGAGGAATACAGTAAAGAGGAGAAAATGTGGCACGGCCAAGATACAGTTATCACACTTTGCACACAGTGATCTGTTCCTCTCATTCCTAGAGGTGGGATTTAATAACCTCACAGCATATTTTAAAAGGGATGTTACTAAATGCAGGTATAATCTATTCCACTCCTTCTTTGGTATGCATTCCCTAATTTTCAGTTTCTGAAAACACAAATCCGTAACCTAAAATCGCACCTATTCACTTTTTATTCATTCATCATCTTTCTACTAAAGATCCTGCACCTCTGACAGGAACAGAAGATGCTACCCAATTTTAAAAACGTAACTAATCACGGAGATGCCCATTTCAAAATGTTACGCCCAGGTTGATTGTGAAGATCTTCACATGTGTATCTTGGGACTTGCTATATGTCCAGCATTTACTTGTGATATTTCAATCCCTTGTCCACCAGCAGAATTGTAGATCACGTTTTTGCTGTGTCTACAAGCCTGCTACTCTGATTCTTTTGCCAATAACCTTAAAATCGGTGTCCTCTGGTTACTGAACCTCTGCTCCCAGAAATAATTTCTCTTTATTTACCTAATCCATTGAAAATAATTGATCCATAGAATCACGACAGTGCATAAGGAGGTCATTCAGCCCATTGAGTCTGAACTGACCCTCCAAAAGAGCACCGTAGCTCGGCCCACTCCCCTGCCCGATCCCTGGAACCAACCTAATTTGCACATCTTTGGACACTAACACATCTTTGACACCAAGGAGTAATTGATCATGACTAATCCATCTAAGTGATCAAGTACAAACAATCAAGGTTCGTCCCTACATGATATTAACTTAAAAGATTCCTGGAAGAACATGAACATTTCTGGATCCTATGGGGAGCATTATTAAGCTTGGATGTAGTTAAATAGCCTGCAAAGAGAAGAGAGAAGAGCGGGCAATCGCTCAGCTGCTTCTCTCAGCATTCAGAATCCGACTGTCACTTCCTGCATCCCCTGAAAACCATCGCACTTGGGTAGGACCCAAACACCATCTGTCGGACAGAATTCGGCCTTTGGTCAATTCCTTGGCTACCAGTCAGCCAATCGCTCCGATCTCTCGGGTGTCAAAAAGTCCGAGTTCTGCTTTTCAAAAGCTTGCAGAGTGTACTATTTTGCAACTTTTGAGTTTCTCACTTCCTCTGCGCGACTGAGATCAAAAATGACGACAACAAAGTAAAAGAAATGGGAAATAAGGGAAACAACAGGAAGGTTCCTTGCATACATCCTTCCCTAAAAAGGAATGAAACATCAAGTTACAGACATTTCATTATGAGATGAACAAGACGTAAATCATAAACAGGTATCCATTCTTCCATCTTCATTATACAAGTTCCCTTCCCAGTTCCTACATTGTAACTAGTCAGTCCTTAAGCCCACGACAAAGCATCCACTATCACATTTTCCTTCTGGGGACGTGTACAATTTTAACATTGAACTGTTGTAATAATAAACTCCCAACTGAATAATCTTGCGTTCCAGGTTTTAAACTTTTTTACAAACGCAAGTGGATTATGGTCCGTATAAACCAAGTTTTGTTTATCGTAAGCTTTGTTTATTGTCATGCCGGATATATATTTCCAAATTACTAAAGGTTACTAGCAATGCTGAGGCTTCCTTTTATGGTGGAATACTTTCTTTGGCACAGACAGTTTTTAAAAAAAAATATCACACTGATCTCTCTATTGCTGCCTCATTGTCTTGTAGTTGCACTGCCCCCACCACCAGGTCCCTCTCATCCATGGCCATTTTAAAGTTCTGGAAAAATCCAGGGCAGCCAGCACCAGTTCACTCACTAACATGGCCTTCCATTTCCCAAACTCTATTCCTGTGGACTACAGTGTTTTTGCAACACATCCAACATGCACTCCATTTCCACCTGTAACTGAGCCAGTCTCCATATTTTTAGCCGAGACGGATGTTGCTTTAGTGGTTCGGAGTTTCTTATGACTACATCATGGCTGGTTAACGGAGTGCACCTTGACACATACTACAAATCTGCTCACACTTTCAGTATATATATTAGATTTTTCCGCTGTTCTTCTAAATTGGCAAACTTGGCCTCCAATGTTCTCGGGCTACCCGGCAAGCTCCTGCGAGTCTTTCTAAAAACATGGGCACTTAATCCAACAGTGAGGACTTGTCCCATTGTTTCATAGACTTCTCTTTCATCAATTTTAATGGACCCCGTATTTCATGGCCATAAACTAATTCAAATGGGCTAAACCCATTAGCTTCGTTTGGAGACTCTCCAGCGGCAAATAGTAAAAGGTCCAATCCCTTGGATATTCACGCCAAAAGGCACTAATCACAGTTTTAAGAGTCTGATGCTAACTCTCCAAAGCTCCCTGGGTTTGTGGATAATAGGCAGTTGATTTTAATTGTTTGATACCCAAACTACAATTTATATCTTGGAAAACATTAAACAAAGTTAGGACCCTGGTCAGATTGTCCTTCTAAGGGTAGTCCATAGCATGTGGAATAACGTCAACCTTTCCACTACTACCTTCGCTATAATTGTTCTCAAAGGCATAGCTTCCGGAAATCGGGTAGCCATATCCATGACTAAGGATGTCCTGATGCCCTGCTTCAGTGTTAGGCAACAGTCCTACGCAATCTACCAACACCCAACTAAATGGTTCTTCAAACACTGGTATGGGTATTAAAAGGTGCAGGTTTAATCACATGTTGTGGTTTCCTTATTATCTGACAGGTATAACAGGAGTACAACAGGTTCTACAGAATTGCACTACATCCTTATGCAGTCCTGGCCAGGAAACATACCTGTTGGCATGCCCGAGTTATCCACAGTACTTCCCTACTTTGGACGGTACCACTATCTAATGAACAACCATACATTCTTCATCCACAAATCTATAAGGAAGTCTCCACTTGCTCATCAAAACTCCATTCTTAATACAAGAGCATTCTGGAACTCCCTCAGCCTCAACTTCTGAGAGAGCAGAGTGTGCCAATCTATTATCTCTTGATCTGCCTCCTGGGCCCCAATTAATGAAGTCCTGTAGCCACCTGGGTTGGCCACTTCCCGATTCCAAAATGGATGCCCGCTAAGAATGCAGAGAAAACTGGTCAGGCACAGGGAAACAAGCAGATGCAAGGTTTCCTGTGTATTAAGACTTGCAAAAACCCAGACAGAACCGAAACCAGCAACCATCTGCATATTAATGAGCAATCCCCAGGAACAATTGGAAACATTAAAGCAATCGGGACCAAACCAGACTCCCCGGCGCCAGCGGGAGCCAGGACAAAGGAAGGCCAACGGACACATAGGAACTGCCCAGCGATCAGAGAACAGCTCCAGTATTGAAGAAATTGATTAAAACGATTGGGACTTAGTCCAATCAATTGGAACCAGGTACGGGGTCCGCCCAAAAGGGCACGAAACCCCTGGGGACTATAAAATAGAGTCCCCAAGTTCAATTTGCCCTTCCTGGCAGGGTCTCTCAGCAGCTCAAAACAACTCTTGACCGTGACCCCCAACAACGAGAGACCTGCCCAGCAGCTGCACCAACCAAGTAAGTCTCCAGTCAATGCACGCTACGAGATAGGCGCTCCTAGCTACTAGTCCATACCAGCTTGAAGCCTGCAGACTCAGAATCGAACGAAAGGTCATTGTTCCCCTGACCTGGTGGCCCATTTCCAAAGCTAAGTATAGGCCTTTTAGTGTTAGAGATAGAGATGAAAAAGGAAGCATTCATAAGATCATAAGATCGAGGCAACTCAAAACTGATGAAGCTTTGGAGGAATATCGGGAAAGTAGGATGAATCTCAAACGTGCAATAAAGAGGGCTAAAAGGGGTCATGAAATATCTTTGGCTAACAGGGTTAAGGAAAATCCCAAAGCCTTTTATTCGTTTATAAGGAGCAAGAGGGTAACTAGAGAAAGGATTGGCCCACTCAAAGACAAAAGAGGGAATTTATGCGTGGAGTCAGAGGAAATGGGTGAGATTCTTAATAAGTGCTTTGCATCGGTATTCACAAAGGAGAGGGACAAGACGGATGTTGAGGCTAGGGATGGATGTTTAAACACTCTAGGCCAAGTTGTCATACGGAAGGGGGAAATTTTGGATATTCTAAAAGACATTAAGGTGGACACGTCCCCAGGACCGGATGGGATCTATCCCAGGTTACTGAGGGAAGCGAGGGTCGAAATAGCTGGGGCCTTAACAGATATCTTTGCAGCATCCTTGAGCATGGGTGAGGTCCCGGAGGACTGGAGAATTGCTAATGTTGTCCCTTTGTTTAAGAAGGGTAGCATGAAAATCCAGGGAATTATAGACCTGTGAGCTTGACGTCAGTGGTAGGCAAACTGTTGGAGAAGATACTGAGGGATAGGATTTATTCACATATGGAAGAAAATAGACTTATCAGTGATAGGCAGCATGGTTTTGTGCAGGGAAGGTCATGCCTTACAAACCTAATAGAATTCTTTGAGGAAGTGACAAAGTTAGTTGATGAGGGAAGGGCTGTAGATGTCATATACATGGACTTTAGTAAGGCGTTTGATAAGGTTTCCCATGGCAGGTTGATGGAAAAAGTGAAGTTGTATGGGGTTCAGGGTGTACTAGCTAGATGGATAAAGAACTGGCTGGGTAACAGGAGACAGAGAGTAGTGGTGGAAGGGAGTGTCTCAAAATGGAGAAGGGTGACTAGTGGTGTTCCACAGGGATCCGTGCTCGGACCACTGTTGTTTGTGATCTACATAAATGACCTGGAGGAAGGTACAGGTGGTCTGATTAGCAAGTTTGCAGATGATACAAAGATTGGTGGAGTTGCAGATAGCAAGGAAGACTGTCAGAGAATACAACAAAATGTTGGAGAGTTGGGCAGAGAAATGGCAGATGGAGTTCAATCCAGGCAAATGCGAGGTGATGCATTTTGGAAGATCAAATTCAAGAGCGGACTATATGGTCAATGGAAGGGTCCTGGGGATGTACAGAGAGATCTGGGAGTTCAGGTCCATTGTACCCTGAAGGTGGCAACGCAGGTTGATAGAGTGGTCAAGAAGGCATATAGCATGCTTGCCTTCATCGGACGGGGTATTGAGTACAAGAGTCGGCAGGTCATGTTACAGTTGTATAGGACTTTGGTTAGGCCACATTTGGAATACTGCGTGCAGTTCTGTCGCCACATCACCAGAAGGATGTGGATGCTTTGGAGAGGGTGCAGAGGAGGTTCACCAGGATGTTGCCTGGTATGGAGGGGGCTAGCTATGAAGAAAGGTTGAGTAGATTAGGATTGTTTTCATTGGAAAGACGGAGGTTGAGGGGGGACCTGATTGAGGTCTACAAAATTGAGAGGTATGGACAGGGTGGATAGCAACAAGCTTTTTCCAAGAGTGGGGGTGTCAGTTACAAGGTGTCACGATTTCAAAGTGAGAGGGGGAAAGTTTAAGGGAGATGTGCGTGGAAAGTATTTTACGCAGAGGGTGGTGGGTGCCTGGAACGCTTTACCAGCGGAGCTGGTAGAGGCGGGCACGATAGCATCATTTAAGAGGCATCTAGACGGGTATATGAACAGAGGGAAGTATACCTTGGAAAATAGGAGACAGGTTTAGATAAAGGATCTGGATTGGCGCAGGCTGGGAGGGCCGAAGGGCCTGTTCCTGTGCTGTAATTTCCATTGTTCTTTGTAAGTAGAGTTTTATGCATGAGTAGTGATTGACTGTGTATATAATAAATGTGTTTTGATTTGAAACTTACTAACTGGTGTATTGAGTTATTGATCAGCACTTGGCTTTGAACCTCGTGGTGGTATCATAAAGATACCTGGCGACTCTAGAGCAAGGTGATTAAACAGAGCAAATTAAGTAAAAGCACAATTAGCAACAGTCCTACCTGTATAGAATTTGCTAAATCCTTGTCTGTTTTGGAGTTCTCTTTTATAGAATTTACAGTGCAGAAGGAGGCCATTCAGCCCATCGAGTCTGCACCTGCTCCTGGAAAGAGCACCCAACCCAAGGTTAACACCTCCACCCTATCCCCATAACCCAGTAACCCCACCCAACACTAAGGGCAATTTTGGACATTAGGGGCAATTTATCATGGCCAATCCAACTAACCTGCACATCTTTGGACTGTGGGAGGAAACCGGAGCACCCGGAGGAAACCCACGCACACACGGAGAGTATGTGCAGTCTCCGCACAGGCAGTGACCCAAGCCAGAATCGAACCTGGGACCCTGGAGCTGTGAAGCAATTGTGCTATCCACAATGCTACCGTGCTGCCCAATTTTAATGCCTGTCCTCCTAGCTGATTTTAAAATCGCAGGTGTTTGGCTTTATACTGCAACTCCCTACACTGCAAGCTGCTATGTGGATTGATCCAGCCGATTCCCTTTGATATAATATGCTCTGGCATAACCATGATGTCATTTTGATGGACTCGGCTACCAGTCAATCACCTCTTCTGGAATTCGGGACCTTTTCTTATTTTCACTGGTGATTGGGCAAGCACTTCAGAATGTTCTGGAGAAAGTAGTTTCACTTTTGAGCTTAGACCCGAAAAACAGCTCAACAGATCGCTCTTAGCTCGGCGATTTAAACTGGTTCCAGCCAGGTCTGTGAAAGTCCCTCCTGTTTAAAAGCCCTCAGGCAGTTGCCAGGTCTGTGAGAATTTTAAGTCTGTATTTATGAGGGCTGGTGATGTGAGACACTCTTTCGATCAGCCAAGACTGGTAATTAAAGTACCCTCCAGCCAGCCTGTGAATGTTCCACTTCTAAGTAAAAGGCTGGGGAACTGAAACTAACTTTTCTCAACTAATGACCTGTGGTTAAGGACCTTTCTTTCTGCAGTCAGTTCAACATGTGAAGGACCTAGGCCAGCGCCACCTGCAGGACGATGGATTTGTTTAAAAATCTAGTGAAATCGTTAGGTGAAGAATTCTAATATTACCTCAGTGGGTCTGAGAGCAGAGATCTTACAAATTCAAGTGTCGCTCTGGAGGGAATTCTACCACCTCCATTTTCTAATTGAAGACAACCATTAGGAATGACAAACCAATCGAGAATTTTGACACTGTGTCCTTGGAAGATCGTGGACCACAAAAACTACAACTTCAGCAGCGAAGATCCTCAAATCCCTCATACCTCTTAATCCTTGTTATTTTGAACCGTTGCTACCTCCACCACTGTGTGTTTGTCTTGTGTGCGGCTGGGTAGAGGATGGGATCGGGTTTTGGGAATAGTTAGACCAGTAGATCATTGTTAAATTATGTGTTCGTCTTTTACTCTGGTTTTTAATAAACAGTTTGTTAATGTTTTAACTCATACATCTAGTGCCTGTAACTCATTAGAGCAGTAATTGGTTAAAGATCTTAGGAAAATACGCAAATGATTGGTTAATTCACTTATGTTGGGACTGGAATTGCCCACGCAAACCTCCAGGGTGTCATAACATGCCAATCACTTCAATCTCTTTTTTTTTAAATAATTTTTATTCAAATTTTCACAAAAAAGAAAACAGTAACAGAAAATTCTAAGAACAAACCCCACCCCCCCCCCATATATACAAAAGAGAAACAATAAATAAACGCCCGTCATTGGCAAAGATTCAACACAAAACAAAAACAAAGAGATCCCCCCACCCCCGGGTTGCTGCTGCTGACTTTTTGATTTTACCGTTCTGCCAGGAGATCTAGGAATGGTTGCCATCTCCTGAAAAACCCCTGCACTGACCGTCCGCCGGGCTACGAGGGACGCAAAGGTCAGACCACCGGCCTCTTTCGCCTCCTGCACTCCCGGCTCCACTGCAACCCCAAATATTGCGAGTCCCCAGCCTGGATTGACCCTGGATCCTACCACCCTCGATACCGTCCTTGCTACACCCTTCCAAAATTCACCCAGCGCTGGGCATGCCCAGAACATATGGACATGGTTTGCTGGGCCACTGGGACGGTCATGTTCGACAATGGTCCTTGCTTTAGACGGAGAAGCTGGACTCGAACTAGGGGTTGGGGGTTGCGGGGTCGGTTGTAATGTTTTATTGCTGGTTTCTGCTGTTGCTGTATTTTTTCTGTACTTTTGTAATTTTGATATGGTTATTTATTTGGGTTTTGTTCTGTTTTCTGTTGGGGGGCATGGTTTGAGTTTTGAATTTTGCGGGGGGGAGGGTTGGGGGTTTGTTGTATTCTGTATGGGGTTGGGGAAATGGGGTGGGGCTGGTATTTGGGAGCATTTGTCAGCAGGGGGTGGTGGGGCAGTGCGAAAGCGCGGGCTTTCCTCTGGTTTCCAGTGTTGCGGGGCTGGAGGGGTGGAGATGGCGGGGAGGGCGGGGCCTTTACTGGCTCCTTCCCGCGCTGGAGAGGTGCCAGGAGGGGGGACGATCCCACTTTGGGAGGGGTCGGGTTTTGGCGGGAGCTTCCGGGGTCAGCAGAAGTTAGCTGACCCACGGAAGTACAATGGAGGACGGGTCGTGGCTAGGAGGGTTCCTAGCCTGGGGGGGGAAGGGGAATACCGGGTTGCTGCTGGTAGGGTCAGGAAGGAGCTGGTGTGGGCCGGGGGGACAGAGGTGAGGTGCTGTCGCCGTGGGTACTGGGTCGGGCGGGGGGTGCTGGCCTGGGGCGGGCAGTCGACGGGCTATGGCTAGTCGGCGGGGGAAGGGGGCGAGATGCCCTCTGATCCGGTTGGTCAGCTGGAATGTGAGAGGACTGAATGGGCCGGTGAAGCGGTCTAGGGTACTTGCTCATCTGAGGGGGCTAAAGGCAGATGTGGCAATGCTCCATGAGACCCATCTGAAGGTGGCGGACCAGGTCCGTCTGAGGAAGGGGTGGGTGGGGCAGGTTTTCCACTCCGGGTTGGATGTGAAGAACCGGGGAGGTGGCGATTCTGGTGGGGAAAAATGTGTCGTTTGAGGCATCTGAGGTGGTGGCGGATAAGGGGGGTAGGTTTGTTATGGTAAGGGGCAGGCTACAGGGAGAGAAGGTGGTACTTGTTAATGTGTATGCCCCAAATTGGGATGATGCGGGCTTTATGAGGCGTATGCTGGGACATGTCCCGGATCTAGAGGCGGGAGGTCTGATTATCGGTGGGGACTTCAATCCGGTGTTGGATCCTTCACTGGATTGGTCCAGTTCAAGGACGGGTAGGAGGCCGGCGGCGGCCAAGGTGCTGAGGGGGTTTATGGACCAGATGGGAGGGGTGGATCCATCGAGGTTTGTGAGGCCGAGGGCATGGGAGTATTCCTTTTTCTCCCATGTACATAGGGTTTATTCTCGGATAGACTTCTTCATGGTGAGTAGGGGACTGATTCCAAGAGTGGAGGAGGCCGAGTATTCGGCCATTGCAATCTTCGACCACGCTCCGCATTGGATGGATTTGGAGATGGGGGAGGTGCGGGACCAGCGCCCGTTGTGGCGGTTGGATGTGGGGTTGTTGGCAGAGGAGGGGATGTGCAGGAGGGTCCAGGCAAGTATTGAGGGGTACCTTGAGGCGAATGATACGGGGGAGGTCCGGGTGGGGATGGTCTGGGAAGCCCTGAAGGCAGTGATTCGTGGGGAGCTGATATCCATCCGGGCTCACAGGGAGAGGAGTGAGAGGGATAGGCTGGTAGGGAAGATGCTGGAGGTAGATAGGAGGTACGCGGAGGCACCAGAGGAGGGATTGTTGGGGGAGAGGCGCAGCCTACAGTCTAAATTTGATTTGTTGACCACTAGAAAGGCGGAGGCACAGTGGAGGAAGGCACAAGGGGCTGTGTATGAACATGGTGAAAAGGCGAGTAGGATGCTGCTTCATCAGCTCTGCAAGCGGGATGTGGCTAGGCAAATTGCTGGAGAGAGAGAACGAGTGGGAATGTGGTGCGGAAGGGGGTAGAGGTGAATGAGGTCTTCAAGGACTTTTACGGGGAACTGTACCGGTCGGAGCCAGCGGTGGAGAGGAGTGGAATGGAGAGGTTGCTCGACGGGCTATCTTTCCCGAAGGTGCAGGAGGAGCAGATGGAGGGGTTGGGGGCGCCGATTGAGCTGGAGGAGCTGGTTAAGGGGATCGGGCAGATGCAGTCAGGGAAGGTGCCGGGCCGGATGGGTTCCCAGTGGAGTTTTATAAAAAGTTTGTGGACATAGTGGGCCCACTGTTGGTGCGGACACTCAATGAGGCATGGGAGGGGGGGGACTTTGCCCCCGACGATGTCGCGGGCTCTGATTTCTTTAATCTTAAAGAGGGACAAGGACCCCCAGCAGCGGGGTTCATACAGGCCCATATCTCTCCTTAATGTGGATGCCAAGGTGCTGGCAAAGATCCTGGCCACCAGGATAGAGGACTGTGTGCCAGGGGTTGTACACGAGGACCAGACAGGTTTTGTTAAGGGAAGGCAGCTGAACACGAATGTGCGGAAGTTGTTGAATGTCATCATGATGCCGGCGATTGAGGGGGAGGCTGAGATAGTGGTGGCGCTGGATGCGGAGAAGGCCTTCGATAGAGTGGAGTGGGGGTACTTGTGGGAGGTGTTGGGGAGGTTTGGATTTGGTGAAGGGTTTATTAGATGGGTGAGGCTACTGTATGAGGCCCCGATGGCATGTGTGGCCACGAATGGGAGGAGGTCGGAGTACTTCCGGCTTTACCGAGGGACCAGGCAGGGTTGCCCCCTGTCCCCCTTGTTTGCATTGGCAATCGAACCGTTGGCGATGGCGTTGAGGGATTCAGGAAGGTGGAGGGGTTTGGTGCGGGGTGGGGAGGAACATAGGGTGCCGTTGTATGCCGATGACCTGCTACTGTATGCGGCGGACCCAGTGGGAGAGATGCCGGGGTTGATGGAGCTGCTAGCTGAGTTTGGGACCTTTTCAGGCTATAAACTAAATCTAGGCAAGAGTGAGGTGTTTGTGGTGCACCCTGGGGACCAGGAGGAGGGAATTGGTAGGCTCCCGCTTAAGAGGGAAGGGGAGAGTTTTAGGTACCTGGGGGTGCAGGTGGCCAGGGACTGGGGGACTCTTCACAAGCATAATGTCACCAGGCTTGTGGATCAGATGGAGGAGGAATTCAAAAGATGGGACATATTGCCATTGTCGTTGGCGGGGAGGGTGCAGTCCGTCAAAATGACGGTGCTTCCGAGGTTCTTGTTCCTCTTTCAGTGCCTGCCCATCTTAGTACCCAGGGCCTTCTTTAGGAGGGTGACTAGCAGTATTTTGAGCTTTGTGTGGGCGCATGGAACTCCGAGAGTGAAGAGGATTTTCCTGGAGCGAGGGAGCGATAGAGGCTGGCTGACGCTGCCCAACCTTTTGGGGTACTATTGGGCGGCCAATGTGTCAATGGTGCATAAATGGGTGATTGGGGGGGGTGGAAAAGAATGGAGATGGCGTCTTGTAGAGGTACGAGCCTGGGTGCCTTGGTAACGGCGCCGTTGCCACTCTCTCCGAAGAGGTATACCACGAGCCCGGTGGTGGCGGCGACCCTAAGAATCTGGGGACAGTGGAGACGGCATGGGGGGGGAAGCGGGGGGCTCGATGGAGGCTCCATTAGGTGGAAATCATCGGTTCAACCCGGGGAACACTGATGGGGGATTTAGGGGGTGGTATAGGGTGGGCATCAGTAAATTGAGGGACCTGTTTATTGACGTGAGGTTTGCGGGCCTGGGGGAATTGGAAGATAAATTTGGGCTCCCTCAAGGGAACATGTTCAGATACTTGCAGATAAAGGCATTTGCTAGGCGACAGGTGGAGGAATTTCCTTTGCTTCCCTCGCGGGGGGGCGATGGACAGAGTGCTTTCGGGGGTGTGGGTCGGAGAGGGGAAGGTGTCTGACATTTATAAGGTAATGCAGGAGGTGGAGGAGTTGTCAGTGGAGGAGCTGAAGGCTAAATTGGAGGGGGAACTAGGGGAGCAGATAGAGGATGGGACTTGGGCGGATGCCTTGGAAAGGGTTAACTCTTCCTCTTCATGTGAGGGGCTTAGTCTCATCCAATTTAAGGTGCTGCATCGGGCCCATATGTCTGTGTCTCGGATGAGTAGGTTCTTTGGGGGTGAGGACAGGTGCACCAGGTGTTCGGGGAGTCCAGCGAATCATGCCCATATGTTCTGGGCATGCCCAGCACTGGAAGGATTCTGGAAGGGGGTGGCGAGGAAGGTGTCGAGGGTGGTTGGATCCAGGGTCAAACCAAGTTGGGGACTCGCGATTTTTGAGTTGCAGCGGAGCCGGGAGTGCAGGAAGCGAAAGAGGCCGGTGTTTTGGCCTTTGCGTCCCTAGTAGCCCAGCGGAGGATCTTGCTGCAGTGGAAGGATGAGAGGCCCCCAAGTGTGGAGACCTGGATCAGTGAAATGGCGGGATTTATAAAATTGGAGAGGGTCAAATTTGTCCTGAGAGGATCAGTACAAGGGTTCTATAAACGGTGGCAGCCTTTTCTGGACTTTCTGACTCAAAGATTGGTATCTTGGTCAATAGCAGCAGCAACCCGGGGCGGGGGAGGAGGAGGAAAAGGAGGGTGTTCTTTATTTTTTCTATGGTTATTTAATGTGTTAATTTAATTTGTTGTTAATATGTTTTGTTGTTCATTGAGGTTGGGCGAATGTTTATGACTGTTATTGTTGGTATTTTATTGCTGTTCGTTGTTGTTATACTGTATAAATACAAAATTTTCCAATAAAAAAATTTTTTTTTTTTTTTAAATGGTCCTTGCTTTGCCAGCTGGGAATGGATGGACTTCGCCAAGCACTACAACTTCAAGCATGTGACGTCGAGTCCACACTTTCCGCAATCGAATGGCAGGGTGAATAAAGGTGTCCACATTATCAAACAACTAATCAGCAAGGCTGCGGACTCAAAGTCCGACATACACTTGGACCTCTTGTCATACCGATCGTCACCTTTGAGCTCGGGACTATCACCGGCTCAAATGTTCTTCAACAGAGATGTGCGGACAACATTACCGGCACTAATTCACCAATCCCGATCACTCGCCTGTCCTGGATAAGCTGCGTCACCAACGTCAGGTGCAAAAGCAGCACTATGACCAGCAGGCAAAGTACTGCATCCATTGGCAATCAACGATACGGTGAGGTTGCGACACCCGGCTGGGGGCTGGTCTAAAATGGCGACGGTTCTCCGCCAAATATCGCCACGATCCTACGTTGTGCAGTCTGACGATGGAACACTGTTTCAACTAAATCGGCGAGACCTTCTAAAAGTTACACCTCGTCGACAGGTATTTCCAACACCAGATCTGCGGGACTCTGTCATGCAACATCCTGGAACTCCAGCAGCAGGTGTCCAAATGGACGTAAAAGACTCTGGATCTCCATGCCCACTCAGGAGGTATACCCGGATCAGTCGTGCACCCAACTGTCTGAACTTATGAACACGGACTGACAATATCATTGCTCTGCCTTGTCTTTGTATATAAACCTAACTGTGTTTGAATTTGTGTTTAGTTACAGCTCTGCAACTTTTTAAAAAAAAGTGAAAAAGGGGGATATAGTGATCCTTGCCGGAGTGTGTACAGAAGGGGCTGATGGGAAATGGAACTACCACCAGGGGGCAGCACGGGGACATATAAGAGTGACGCCGAAGGCCCGCCCTCGCTCACTTGGCTGGAGAAACAGGGGAGCAGGACAGGGATGGAAGTTGAGCTCAGGGCTGCAAGTGTGGTCAGGCCTAGTTGCAGAGCATAGAAAAGCAGTATCTTTACAAATGCTATTCTGTAAATAAAAGCTAACAAAGTCATTTATTGTGGAGCACAATAAACCATCCTTCAACTGCTGAACGACTTCTAGCATTCATTTAAGAAACATAACAACCCCCTTCTTGTGGAGCACTGCCTTCGCCCGGTTAAACCCAGCCCTTCTCTTGGCCACCTCCGCACTCCAGTCCTGGTAGATCCTGATCTCCGTATTCTCCCACTTGCTACCCCTCTCCCTCTTCGCCCAACGAAGCACACACTCACGGTCGACCAAGCGTTGAAAGCGGACCAGCACCGCCCTGGGCGGCTCGTTCGGCCTGGGCTTCCGCAGCATCACCTGATGGGCACCCTCCAGCTCCAGGGGTCCCCGGAACGACCCCGCGCCCATCAGCGTGTTCAGCATCAGGACCACGTAGGCCCCCAAATCCAAACCTTCTAGCCCCTCCGGGAGGCCCAAAATCCGCAGATTCTTCCGGCGGGAGCGATTCTCCATCTCCTCCATCCTTGCCAACCATTTCTTGTGAAGCACCTCGTGCGACTCCACCTTCACCACCAGGCCCAGGAGTTCGTCCTCGTTCTCAGAAGCCTTCTGCTGCAGCTCCCGAATCTCCGCAGCCTGAGCCATCCGAGTCGCCCCGAGCTTGTCCAGCGATGCCCTCAACGGCTCCAGGATCTCAGCCTTTAGTTCCTGGAAGGAGCGCAGCAGCAGCTCCTGCTGCTCCCTCGCCCACTGCTGCCACGCTGCCGGTTCCCCGCCCGCTGCCATCTTGTCCTTTCTGCCTAGCACCTTCTTCTGCTGCAAAGTTGATTTTCTGGTCGCTCCACTTCTAGTCCAGCCCATCCACCGGCCGCCAAGCATAGAGGTTGCTTTCCCACTCGGGGAAAAGTCAAAACAGCACGTTGCGGGCCCTTAAAAGAGCCCGAAAGTCCAAAAATAGCGGGAGCCACCGAATGTGCGGCTTAGCACTGCATCGCCGCAACCGGAAGTCTCAATCACTTCATTCTCAAGGATCGTTTCAGCTACTGTACCATCCACTTGTGGCATGACTTTAATCTCTGATAGTGAACTGTTTAGCCATTGTTCTGGTCACCACACATGGTAAAATATCTGGAAATTGTTCCTGTAACTGCTCGGTCTCCTCATTTTCCCTCAAACTGTAATCATGGGTGAAGCTCCAATCTTCACTCCTGCCAAATCATTCCCCAAAAGTAAGTCTACTCCTTCCACGGACAACTACTGGACCTGTCAATAAATCACATTCCAATTGTACTTTATACAACATAATCTCCACTTATCCCATTCACTAATACCTTAGGCTTTCATTGAACTCTGGGGAAAACCAAATCCCTCTCCAGTAAGTTTGCGTAGTACCTGTTTCGTTTAAAGTAGATATGGGTTTGGCTACATCAGTTGATGAAAATGGACTGATCTTCCTCTCAGATCCTGCATATCTCTCATCTACATCATTCATCATACCTGCTCTCACAGCAATGCTAACCTCAGATCTACCAAGTCCAGTTAGAGGTACAGTCTGCCTTGTAGTATTCTCTTTGTTCCCTTTTCAGAATCCTCCTTATGAACCCCATCAAGTCCCATGGGCTTTCTTTGCAACTTCCAACATGCTGAATTAACGTGTTCCACTTACTAATGGTAACACCTAGGCCTTTGAATCTCACTTTCACCCTCAGTACCTCCCTTCCTGGTCTGAGGAGAGGATCTCAGAAATTTCCCAGTTATCCATTCCTTAACCTGACTCCCTGCCTCCCTTTCACTCTCTCACTTCATATGCTTTTCAAAAATTATGTAGGTGATGAAATAAAGGTTTAAATTTATGGATCAACTCCATCGTCAGCCATTATTGCGGCTTGTCTAGCGGCCCTTTGGTCTTCAACATGGGTTCTTATCTAGAAAGTCGTGAATTCTTAAATTCTAAGAGAGTGACCTCTCTCGAAGAGTCTCCTGTGTAATCTCAAACTCCCAATGCTCAAACCCATCATACCCGCCCCGTCAATTTACTTTGCATGAGTAATGTTCACTTTTCTTTCAGCCACTATTTGGGTTGCTATTTTTTCAAATGCCTCAAAAAAGGTTTCTATATCCTTTTCTTCAAATTTTGGGAGGGTCTGTACAAACTTGGGTTCTGTTCTAGTATTAAGCTCCCTCTAGCTCCTGGCAGCTCCCTTTTAATTTCCAGCACCTAAAGCTGGAACTCTCTAGTTTGCTGCATCTCCATTTATCTTTGCATCTGCATAATTATTTAATCTGTAACTGGATTTTGGCTCATTCTATTGACTCTTGCCATGACCCCGGCTGTGTTTCTGGCATTTCTTTCAAATTGAAATGCCAAACAATCGTTTCAATCCTCTCTAGCTTCCTAGCTTTAGCCAGCACCTCTTATTTTTAATTCAGTTGCCAATTCAATTAGTTGGCTTTTTCAAAGCCCTTTCAAATAAAACAAAGGCAAGTCATCCATCTGAAGAAAAACCTTAGAAGCCTCCAGAGCCATCCTGTTGTTATATTACAAACCCGATGCCTCTTTTTAAAATAATACTTTAAGTTAAAAAACATCGCTTCTACCATTCTACCATGGGTTAGTAAATTTGCAGATGACACGAAGGTCGGTGGAGTTGTGGATAGTGCTGAAGGATGTTATAGGGTACAGAGGGACATAGATAAGCTGCAGAGCTGGGCTGAGAGGTGGCAGATGGAGTTTAATGTGGAAAAGTGTGAGGTGGTTCACTTTGGAAGGAGTAACAGGAATGCAGAGTACTGGGCTAATGGCAAGATTCTTGGTAGATGAACAGAGAGATCTCGGCATCCAGGTACATAAATCCCTGAAAGTTGCCACCCAGGTTAATAGGGCTGTTAAGAAGGCATATGGTGTGCTAGCCTTTATCAGTAGGGGGATTGAGTTTCGGAGCCACAAGGTCATGCTGCAGCTGTACATAACTCTGGTGCGGCCGCTCCTGAAGTACTGCGTGCAGTTCTGGTCACCACATTATAGGAAGGATATGGAAGCTTTGGAAAGGGTTCAGAGGAGATTTACTAGGATGTTGCCTGGTATGGAGGGAAGGTCTTACGAGGAAAGGCTCAGGGACTTGAGGTTGTTTTCGTTAGAGAGGAGAAGGCTGAGAGGTGACTTAATAGAGACATATAAGATAGTCAGAGGGTTAGATAGGGTGGACAGTGAGAGTCTTTTTCCTCGGATGGTGATGACCAACACAAGGGGACGTAGCTTTAAATTGAGGGGTGGTAGATATAGGACAGATGTCAGAGGCAGTTTCTTTACTCAGAGAGTAGTAGGGGTGTGGAACGCCCTGCCTACAACAGTAGTAGACTCGCCAACTTTAAGGGCATTTAAGTGGTCACTGGATAGACATATGGATGAAAATGGAATAGTGTAGGTCAGATAGTTTCACAGGTCGGCGCAACATCGAGGGCCGATGGGCCCGTACTGTGCTGTAATGTTCTATGTTCTATTCCAAAGATCATGGACAATTCCGGCCCAACTTGACCCGCATTCGCAACACAACTGAAATCAACAACTAATTCATAGAAAATACCCCAAGTCTTTGGTCTATGGTTGCCCAATAACTACAGTCAACAGGTTTGTAAATTTGAACAGACTTAATTTTTTATAACAACAAAAACTAATTAAATAAGCAGCAAATACAACTGGTTAACCATGATCTAATTCTTAATCCCTCCACCTTAACTCGCCCACCCTCGGCACACACACAAGACAGGCAAAAATGGTGTAATAATGAAGGAAGTAAAAAGGTAAGAGTCGTTGTTTCAGATGAACATGTTCAATCTAGGACTTCGACTGGAGATTTTTGCTTTCAGTCTGTAATAGTTTTCACTGTAGATCTTCCAGGTTCAGTAACCTGCAGACAGGCAGTACTTTGAGGGGGAAAGTGGAGATAGGGAGAGAGGCAGCTCACGTCTGCTCATCTTAAATGTCCAGAATCCGACTGTCACTTCCTGTGTCCTTTAAAAACTATCCCACTCAGGTAGGAACCAATTACCGCCTGTTGCCAGGCACATTTCGGCCTTTGGGTAATTCACTGGCCACCAGCAAACCATAGAACATAGAACAGTACAGCACAGAACAGGCCCTTCGGCCCTCAATGTTGTGCCGAGCCATGATCACCCTACTCAAACTCACGTATCCACCCTATACCTGTAACCCAACAACCCCCCCCCCCCCCCCTTAACCTTACTTTTATTAGGGCACTACGGGCAATTTAGCATGGCCAATCCACCTAACCCGCACATCTTTGGACTGTGGGAGGAAACCGGAGCACCCGGGAGGAAACCCACGCACACAGGGGGAGGACGTGCAGACTCCACACAGACAGTGACCCAGCCGGGAATCGAACCTGGGACCCTGGAGCTGTGAAGCATTTATGCTAACCACCATGCTACCCTGCTGCCCTAAATCTGCCCAATCGACCAAAAACCTCCGATCTCTGTACCAAAAAGTCGGAATTCTGCTGTTCAAAAGCTAGCACAGTGTACTACTCTGCAACTTTTGAGTGCCTCACTTCCTCTGCTCAAGTTAAAAGATATATGTCCGTTAAATTTCCTTCAATCAAAAATGACGACGACAAAGTAAAATAAATTGGAAATAAGGGAAACAACAGGAAGGGCCCGTACAGTGCAACATGTAACAGAACAAAGCCGGCAGACGCATTTTTAAATACCCAATAGCATATACAAATAGAAGGCAATTGATTAAAAAGAAAGCAGATTGTTACCTCAACAGAAGTTCTTTGGGTAGCTTTTTATTTATGAGTGATTCATCATTGCTCGAGAAAACCTAAAATCAAAATAAAACGAATATTTTACATTAAAACTTTTCAAATCAGCTTCAAACACACGTGCAATCCATGTAACCTAAAATTGCATTGTAAATAAGTGCATTTGTGATCAATGTTCTCATTTCCACTTATCTGTACTTATATGTGTAATGAAAGGGAATATCATTTTTACAGAGCTACTCAGCACCAAATCTTGAATGGGTTACAAAACAAGCACTTTAAACTGCTCCTTCAGGTGGAAAAATATCATGCCGTTCGACTATCAGGTCAAAACTACAATTAAACCAAGAGGGAAAAGGTTTACATAAAGACAAATGTACTTTAGAATATGACTATCAACCAAAAAAATTAAGCAGAGCACATCTTAAAAGATCCTTAAAACCCAATTCTTAGACAATCCAATAAACTACCAGATTTCTTGGAGCACAGGTAGTGGCCATTTGGCTCATTAAGTCTGCATTGGCTCTTTCAAAGAATAATCCAATTGGTCACTCTTTCTTCTCTCTCCCCGTATATCTGAATTGTATTATATAGCCACAGGCCTCATGCTAGAAGGTGTTAATCATTTCAAACCAGACACAATCCCAGATAACAAGTAAACAAGCCTGCTTAACTTGTATACTGTTAAGGCTTTACAACATAGTCTACCCTGAAAGGCTTGGCTACTTCAGATTAGGAATATTGTCGTCGGATGCCCCTCGATTCCCTAATTTAGTTACAAAGGCTTGGCTACTTCAGATTATGAGTATTGTCGCTGATGCCCCTCGATTCAAAAATTGTCTACTCGAGAGTAGTGGATTTCTGTTGTGGACCTTTATGCAACTGAACATAAAATTCATGATCTACAGGTCTTTAGGCATGTGGTGCAAGATCTCCCAAGAGGTCGTGGGATTATAAGGATCTCTTGTTTAAACCCGGAACGAAAGAGAAAATGCTGGAAAATCTCAGCAAGCCTGGCAGCATCTGTAGGGAGAGAAAAGAGCTAACATTTCGAGTCTGATGACTCTGTCATCAGTTGGTTCCCTATTTTCCCCTTTTATTTTGCTATTAACATTTTTATTCATTTATGGACATGTGTACCTTTAACTCAAGCAGAAGCAGTGTCCTGTGACTTTCAGAAAGCAGTCTGAATGAATCAGCCTTTAATTCAAACAAGCAGATTCCAGAATAATTTGACTGACAGTGATGACTGAGATTACTTCCGGTGGCGGCCATGGAGGAGTAGGTCGCACATTTGATAGCTCCCACCTGTGACGGACTTTTGGACCTTTCTCCCCCTTTTTTTCCAGATTTTATTGGATAAACCGGTGAAGAGTGAGACAATCAGGAGAAATCCCCCTCCAGTGTATGGAGAATTGGACCAGAAGTGGCTGTGTGAGAAGATAAAGTCCTATAAGGAAGATGTGAGCAGAGCCGTCAACGCGGGAAAGCATGGCGGAGAGCAAGGATCGCAGGGAGACAGCACAGAGGTTGACGGAGCAGCTGGCAAAGTTTTTTGAAGATTGCTTCAAAACTACCTGGATGATACGGGGGAGGTCTCTGCAGCAACGGTTTGGGAAGCTTTGAAGGCAGTGGTCAGAGGCGAATTAAACTCGATACGGGTCCACAGAGAGCGGAACGGGCCGAGAGGGATAGGTTAGTTGAGGAGATACTCCACGTGGACAGGAGATACTCGGAGACCCCAGATGCGGGGCTACTGAGGGAGCGGCGTAGGTTACAGGCGGAGTTTGGGCTGTTGACCACAGGGAAAGCGGTGGAACAGCTGAGGAAGGCAAGACGTGTTTGGGGGGGGGGGGGGGGGGGGGGGTGATTTATGAGTATGGGGAAAAGGCAAGCAGAATGTTAGCGCACCAGCTCAGAAAAAGGGAAGCGGCCAGGGAGATAGGGAGAGTACAGAGTAGAGGAAATACGGTCCTGAACCCAGTGGGGGTGAATGAGGTGTTTCCAAGGACTTTTATAGTAAACTATACGAGTCGGAAGCCCCGGCGGGGGTGGAGGCGATGAGGCAGTTTTGGGTCAGTTGAGGTTCCAGAGGGTGGATGAGGATCTGGTGGAAGGACTGGGAGCCCCAATTGAGATTGAGGAAATAATCGAGGGGCTGGAGCGCA
The DNA here is from genome assembly GCF_902713615.1 of Scyliorhinus canicula. NCBI lineage: Eukaryota > Metazoa > Chordata > Chondrichthyes > Carcharhiniformes > Scyliorhinidae > Scyliorhinus > Scyliorhinus canicula. Next base: position 151,578,986 of record NC_052155.1, read on the forward strand.
TGCAATCGGGCAAGGCCCCGGGGCTGGACAGCTACCCGGTGGAATTCTATCAAAAGTTTTCAGAGATATTGAGCCCACTACTGGTGAGGACATTTCACGAAGCAAGAGAGAAGGGAGTCTTCCCCCCAACAATGTCGCAGGCCTTGATTTCATTAATCCTGAAACAGGAGAAGGATCCGGAGCAATGCAGGTCATACAGGCCAATTTCTCTACTGAATGTGGACGCCAAACTACTGGCTAAAATACTGGCCACAAGGATAGAGGACTGTGTCCCAGGGGTGATAGGGGAAGACCAGACGGGATTTATAAAAGGGCAGGCAACCCAAGGCCAATCTTCGAAGGCTTTTAAATGTTATTATGCTGCTCTCAGAAGGAGGGGAGGTGGAGGTGATGGTAGCGATTTGATCGGGTAGAGTGGGATTACCAGTGGGAGGCGCTGGGAGGTTTGGGTTTGGTGAGGGCTTTATTGACTGGGTGCGGTTGCTCGGTCAGGCACCAATAGAGAGTGTGCAGATGAACTGGCGGAGGTCGGTGTATTTTAAACTACACCAAGGGGCGAGGCAAGGGTGCCCCCTCTCCCCGTTATTGTTTGCTCTGGCCATAGAGCAATTGGCCATGGCATTAAGAGCCTCTAGGAACTGGAAGGGGCTGGTTGGGGGAGGGGGGAAAGAGGGGGGGAATGGAGCACCGGGTTACGCAGATGACCTGCTCTTGTATATTTCAGACCCATTGGTGGGGATAGGGGAAGTTATGCGGATCCTCAGGGAATTTGGTAATTTTTCAGGGTATAAATTGAACATGGGGAAAAGCGAGATGTTCGCACTTCAAGCAAGAGGGTAGAAGAGACAGGGAGAGCTGCCGTTTAGAATAGTAGGAAGGAGCTTTCGGTATCTGGGAATCCTGGTGGCCAGGGAATGGGGAGGCACTGCACAAGTTAAACCTATCCCGGCTCATAGAACAAATGAAAGAGGACTTGAAGAGATGGGACATACTCCCGCTATCACTGGCGGGGAGGGTACAGACTGTTAAAATGACAGTCCTCCCCAGATTTCTGTTTGTCTTTCAGTGCCTCCCCATCTTCATCCCAAGGGCCTTTTTCAAGCGGGTGAATAAGGTTATTGCGGGCTTTGTGTGGGCGGGTAAAACCCGGCGAGTGAAGAAGTGTTGCTGGAGCGCAGTCGTGGGGAGGGTGGATTGGCGCTGCCGAACTTTTGCAATTACGACTGGGCTAATATAGCCATGATTAGGAAGTGGGTAGTGGGGGAGGGGTCGGTGTGGGAGCGGATGGAGGCAGCGTCATGTAAAGACACTGATAACGGCACTTCTTCCGTTCTCACCGGCCCGATACGCCACAAGTCAGGTGGTGGTGGCGTCTCTGAGAATCTGGGGGCAATAGATACAAGAGAGTGGAGAGAGCATCGGTTTTGACCCCGATTTATAATAATCATCAGTTCGTACCGGGTAGGCTCGATGGTGGGTTCCGGAAATGGCAAAGGGCAGGAATTAGCAGGATGGGGGATCTATTTATAGACGGGAGCTTCCCCAGCTTGAAAACCTTGGAGGATCAATTTGAATTGCCAACAGGGAATGGGTATTTACAGGTGCGAGACTTCTTGAGAAAGCAGGTTCCGGCCTTCCTCCTGCAGCCGCCACGGGGATACAGGACAGAGTAGTCTCCAGTACCTGTGTGGGAGAGGGGAAGGTATCAGATATTTACAGGAACTTTTGGATGTGGAGGAAGCTCCGTTGGAGGAGCTTAAGGGCAAGTGACGAACTAGGAGGAGAGATAGAGGCAGGTCTGTGGACAGATGCCCTAAGCAGGGTTAATACATCCTCATCATGTGCCAGGCTTAGCCTGATACAATTCAAGGTAGTCCACCAGGCACACATGACGGTGGCCTGGATGAGCAAGTTTTTTGGGGCAGAGGACAGGTGTGCAAGGTGCACAGGAAGCCCAGCAAATCATGAGCACATGTTTTGGGCATGCCCGAAGCGTAGAGGGTTTTGGCAGGGTTTCGCTAAGGCAATGTCCATGGTGCTAAAAACACGGGTTGTGCTGAGTCCGGAGGCGGCGATCTTTGGAGTGTCGGAAGAGCATGGAGTGCAGGGAGCGAAAGAGGCCAACGTCTTGGAGTTTGCCTTCCTGGTAGCCCGGAGACAGATCTTACTAATCTGGAGGGACTCTAAACCCCAGAGTGTAGAGACCTGGGTTAGTGACATGGCTGGGTTTCTCAGTCTCAAGAATATAAAGTTCGCCTTAAAGAGGGCCAATGGCAAGGTTCACCCGGAGGTGGCAGCCATTTGTTGACTTTCTCGGGGAAAATTAAAATGTCAGCAGGGGCAGAATTCCAAAGCTTGGGGGGGGGGGGGGGGGGGGGGGGGGGGGAAGAAGAGAGAAAGAGGGCCAGATTGTTGTTTTATGGTTGGGGTGTGTAAAGATTGTGATGCGGGTGGAAATGTTTATTGCACCATGTTTATGTCGCTGTTATTGTTATTATTATAAAAACTTGCAAATACCGTCAAAAATATTTTTTTTTAAAGATGTGATGACTCAGATTGATGGACCTGGCTGTTGGCTAATGAACTGGCTCAAGATGCTGGGCTTTACCGATAGCCTGTGGTGATTGGGTCCAATTTCTCTGGGATGATTGGGTCCAATTTCTCTGGGATGTCTCTGTTGCTCAGTAAGGCTGGGTTTTAGTTTAGCTTTCAGTTGAGAAGCTTCTCTGATTTTCTCTCTCTGATATGAGGAAATCACTCTGAAAAATCCAGTGCAAGAACTCTTTTATTTCCCCAGTAAGGGGAAAATTTAGTGAAACCCAGGACAGGAGCTGGGTTTGATGCGAGACCAAGAGTCTTGAGAGCAGTAGTCTCAACAGGTGGACTTTGGAGTTGAAGGTCTAGTTTAATAAAGGCTAAAGTGTCTCTCCAGAAGAAATCCTACTGCCGGAGAACACTACATGAATGTTTCTGCTAGAAGACCATCACCAACTGTAAACCAGTGGGTTCGATCACCCAGCGTGCTGCGAGGACAACCAGTTGCAAAGAATTTAACTTTGAAACAAAAAGGCTTGTTTCTTTCTTTTTACCTTAATTGCTATTATTTTTACCTCTTTCCAAACTTCTGTTTAGTTTGTCCTGTGCTTGCGGGTAGAGGGTAGGTCAGCTGAAAGGGGTAGGATAGTGCCATTATTCAGTAGTAATTATTTCACGTTTACTTGTTATATTCTGCTATAAATGAACAGTAATTGTCTTTCAACTTACAAATCTGTTGACTGTAAATTATTGGGCAGCCATGGGCCAAAGACTTTGGGTTAAATCACTGGTGTTGGAACTCCAGGGTCTGCGGGGCTGGAATTGACCACGCACTAGCCCAGGGTGTCATAAGAGGATCCAGAGTGCAGGATTTGCTTCCTTTACTTTCCTGCTCTACTGCTGCTCTGCCTCCTCATTAAGGCATTTGAAGACAAATAATTGGTACTAAACTTCCCCAGTCATTCATGTCAATGCTGCTGCGTTTCAAGGAGTGCTTCAGAGAGTCTGAAGTGTTTTCTTTGCTTCCCTGCAATACTGGGCATGAGTGTTAAGAAAACAAGATTGGTAGAGACAACATTTTTGGCCATCTGGACAGTGTGTGGCCTATCATCACTGATTTTGCAAGAGTTTTGCCCGAATGCCCGTGGAGCTGGTTTCAAGGAGGACAACAACATGTGTTCGAAGATCCTCCATTGAACCCGAGAAGCATTGCTGATGGAATTTCTCTCATGCTGTTATGTGTTACTGATACATAGCCAAGTTCTAACTGAAGTACAGGAGTGCGATAATACCAACTGCTCTGTACGCTAAGACTTACGGTGATTTGCGCAGGTCCTGGTTGTCAAATATTAGCTGCCATAGTTTATAGAAGGCGAAGCTGGCACAGCGGAACAGGTGTTGGATCTCACCATACCTCTCTCAAAAGGCTACCGTTGTTAAGTGTTGAATATATTATGGAATAAATTGAAGAGGTTGCAAGTGGCTTGCAAATCTGGTGAAGAGTGGGTAAAAACAACGCAGTCCTCTATCACTGTACATCATGGGCAGTTTAAGTTTGAGTTGTATCTATGTAAATTCATTACATTTTGGTTTAAAATTTAATGAGAAAGATTAAGATACTTCATAATATGTAACAATACAACACTTGTCAGAGGTCCCATGAGCTGATCAATATGGCAAAAAATAGAGCTTTCAGAGAAACTATTGTAGCCATTCTGACATGTGATATCTATCTTTCTGCAGAATCAAAAAGCCGCATAATCTGAAAGTCACATGGCAGCTATGCTAGAAATCAGAAAGAAAAATAGAACTGCTGGAAACACACAGCAGGTGGAGGGGAAGACAGTCATCACAAAATGTTATTGATACTACATCAACCAGAGTGTCTCAGAATGTTCTGCTTTTAAAGTCAAAGCTACCAATTAAGAAAACTGGAGGACGGAAACAAAATAAAGATGACATATTATTTGTACAGATTTTATTTGACTGGAAAGGAACAATGGGTCAATAGAGTACAGAGGCAGTCAGAGGAGATAGTGGCGTGGTGGTATTGTCACTAGACCAATAATCCAGAAACTCAGGGTAATAAGAACATAAGAACTAGGAGCAGGAGTAGGCCATCTGGCCCCTCGAGCCTGCTCCGCCATTCAATTAGATCATGGCTGATCTTTTGTGGACTCAGCTCCACTTTCCGGTCCGAACACCATAACCCTTAATCCCTTTATTCTTCAAAAAACTATCTATCTTTACCTTAAAACATGTAATGAAGGAGCCTCAACTGCTTCACTGGGCAAGGAATTCCATAGATTCACAACCCTTTGGGTGAAGAAGTTCCTCCTAAACTCAGTCCTAAATCTACTTCCCCTTATTTTGAGGCTATGCCCCCTAGTTCTGCTGTCACCCGCCAGTGGAAACAACCTGCTTGCATCTATCCTATCTATTCCCTTCATAATTTTAAATGTTTCTATAAGATCCCCCCTCATCCTTCTAAATTCCAACGAGTACAGTCCCAGTCTACTCAACCTCTCCTCATAATCCAACCCCTTCAGCTCTGGGATTAACCTAGTGAATCTCCTCTGCACACCCTCCAGCGCCAGTACGTCCTTTCTCAAGTAAGGAGACCAAAACTGAACACAATACTCCAGGTGTGGCCGCACTAACACCTTATACAATTGCAACATAACCTCCCTAGTCTTAAACTCCATCCCTCTAGCAATGAAGAACAAAATTCCATTTGCCTTCTTAATCACCTGTTGCACTTGTAAACCAACCTTCTGTGACTCATGCACTAGCACACCCAAGTCTCTCTGAACAGCGGCATGCTTTAATATTTTATCGTTTAAATAATAATCCCGTTTGCTGTTATTCCTACCAAAATGGATAACCTCACATTTGTCAACATTGTATTCCATCTGCCAGACCCGAGCCCATTCACTTAACCTATCCAAATCCCTCTGCAGACTTCCAGTATCCTCTGCACTTTTCGCTTTACCACTCATCTTAGTGTCATCTGCAAACTTGGACACATTGCCCTTGGTCCCCAACTCCAAATCATCAATGTAAATTGTTCACAATTGTGGGCCCAACACGGATCCCTGAGGGACACCACTAGCTACTGATTGCCAACCAGAGAAACACCCATTTATCCCAACTCTTTGCTTTCTATTAATTAACCAATCCTCTATCCATGCTACTACTTTACCCTTAATGCCATGCATCTTTATCTTATGCAGCAACCTTTTGTGTGGCACCTTGTCAAAGGCTTTCTGGAAATCCAGATATACCACATCCATCGGCTCCCCGTTATCTACTGCACTGGTAATGTCCTCAAAAATTCCACTAAATTAGTTAGGCATGACCTGCCTTTTACGAACCCATGCTGCGTCTGCCCAATGGGACAATTTCTATCCAGATGCCTCGCTATTTCTTCCTTGATGATAGATTCCAGCATCTTCCCTATTACCGAAGTTAAACTCACTGGCCTATAATTTCCTGCTTTCTGCCTACCTCCTTTTTTAAACAGTGGCGTCACGTTTGCTAATTTCCAATCCACCGGGACCACCCCAGAGTCTAGTGAATTTCGGTAAATTATCACTAGTGCATCTGCAATTTCCCTAGCCATCTCTTTTAGCACTCTGGGATGCATTCCATCAGGGCCAGGAGACTTGTCTACCTTTAGCCCCATTAGCTTGCCCATCACTCCCTCCTTAGTGATAACAATCCTCTCAAGGTCCTCACCTGTCATAGCCTCATTTCTATCAGTCGCTGGCATGTTATTTGTGTCTTCCACTGTGAAGACCGACCCAAAAAACCTGTTCAGTTCCTCAGCCATTTCCTCATTTCCCATTATTAGAACTCCCTTCTCATCCTCTAAAGGACCAATATTTACCTTAGCCACTCTTTTTTGTCTTATATATTTGTAAAAACTTTTACTGTCTGTTTTTATATTCTGAGCAAGTTTACTCTCATACTCTATCTTACTCTTCTTTATAGCTTTTTTAGTAGCTTTCTGTTGCCCCCTAAAGATTTCCCAGTCCTCTAATCTCCCAGCAATCTTTGCCACTTTATATGCTTTTTCCTTCAATTTGATACTCTCCCTTATTTCCTTAGATATCCACGGTTGATTTTCCCTCTTTCTTCCGTCCTTCCTTTTTGCTCTGGGAACGTGGGTTCGAATACCGCAAGAGTAGTTGGTGGAATTTTAATTCAATATGAAATCTGGAATTAAAAGTCTAATGTAAAAACCCATGTGGTTCACGAATGTCCTTTAGGGAAGGAAATCTGCCATCCTCACCTGGTCTGCTCCAGATGTGACTCCAGATCCACAGCAATGTGTTTGGCTCCAAGTGCCCTCAGCGATGGGCAATAAATGCTGGGACAGCCAGCAACACCCACATCCAATGAATGAGTAATAAGATCTTACTTCAAGAGAGCGCAGGTTACATGATTCGAACAAAGTCCTGATATCTTATTTGGGCATCAATTAATTCATTATGCCAAAATAAATCCATTAATCCAATTAAATATTTAGTAAAACTTGGATTTTTTTAAAAAACCAGATAAAGGAAGGCTGGCCATTTGGCCCATCAAGTCAGCTGTCAAGCAATAAGATCATGGCTCATCGGATTGTGGCCTCAACACCACTTTCGTGCCTTCCCACAATACCCCTCAACCAGCTTGTATATTAAAAATCTGCTCAACTCAGCCCCAAATGTATTCAATGACACATCCACCACACAAATAACCCTCAAAAGAAATTTCTCACCACAACGTTAAAAGGGAGACCATTTATCATTGAACGGTACTCTGTTCCAGATCCCCCACAAGAGGAAACATCCTCTCAGCACTGACCCTGTCAAACTTCTACATCTTGCAATAGGATCACCTCGCATTCCTCTAAACGACAATGGGTATCGGCCCAACCATTCCTCATAAGGCAATTCCTTCCTCCCAGGAATCAACCTAGTGAACGTTCTCTAAACGAAAACTGTACACACTACTCCAAGTGCAGTCTCACCCATGCCCTGTACAGCTATAACAAGACTTTCCTACTCATATATTCCATCCCCCTTGCAATCAAGGCCAAAAATTTGCCTTCCTAATTACTTGATTTCCTTGAATACTAACTTTTTATAATTCAGATACAAGTACACAAGTACTCTGATCACCACTGGGATTTCATTTCCATTTAAAATCGACTTAGAATGCTCACTGTTCTCTCTCCATTAATCACTGTGGATGCCTTCCATCTTGGAATTCATGTAGCAAGAAGTGTTTTAAAAACTTTTTGGATCTATGCGTTAGAATGTTTATTATTTCCGCGTGTTGTTTACCTTTACAACAATCCAATTTACTATTAAAACTGGGAGGGATGTGAAGTGGTTTGGGAAATGCCAGGATGCGAGTGATTGGCCGGAATTATCAAGAATTATAGGATATGGCCTGTATAAGTGAATTTTGGCCAGATAATAAACTAAAATATCCATAACTGTTAACCGCTACCAATAAAGCCACTAACCCCTAGATTCCACCCCCACCCCCAACAAAAAAAAAAATCATCTTCCATACATTAGTGAACAGGCTTTGGGGAGTCAGGTGGTGAACTACTTGTCACAGAATTCACAATCTCTGACCTTTTGGAGTTATGCATTTATATGGCTGTTCCAGTTCAGTTTCTGGTCAATCGTAATCCAGAGGTTGCTGATAGTGTGAGATTCAACAATGGTAATGTCATTGAAACGTCATGGAGAGATGGTTAGATTTTTCTTCTTGAAGATGGTAATTGCCTGGCACTTATGTCACATGAATGTTACTTGCCACTTATCAGACCAATCTCAAATATCATTCAGGTTATGCTGCATAATAACACTTATTGCTCGAGTACCCGAGGAGTCACAAATGGTGCTGAACAATCATTAGCGGACATCCCCACTTCTGACCTCATGATGAAGGAAAGGTTATTGATGAAGCCGTTGAAGATGGTTGGACCAAGCACATGACCTTGATGAACTCTTGCAGTGATGTCCCGCGGTAGAGATGATTGATCGGCAACAACCAAACAATTTCCTTTGTGCTAGGTGCTACTCCAACCAATGAGTCCAGTTTTACTAGGGCTCCTTGGTGCCACACCTTCTCAACTGCTGCCTTCATTTGAAGGGCAGTCTCACCATTAGAGTTTAGCTCTTTTGTTGATGTTTGGACCAAGGATAAAATTAGGTCAGGGAATGAATGTTGATCCATGGATGCTTAATGGACATGTATCTTTAAGTCAAGTAGCAAAGAGAATGAGGAATTCAAGAAGTTGCAACACAGTATACGGTGATGCTAGCTTTGGACAGAAAAACTCAAACTCTGTTGCACCCGAGAGATGGGGTGGGACTCGATTTGATTGGTTGGTTGGTTGGTTGGCTGATGGCCAATGAATTGACCAAAAGGCCAGATTCTACCATAAGAGATCATAAGACCATAAGACATAGGAACAGAACTAGGCCACTCAGCCCATCGAGTCTGCTCCGCCATTCAATCATGGCTGATATTTTTCTCATCCCCATTCTCCTGCCTTCTCCCTATATCAAGAACCTATCTATCTCGGTCTTAAAGACACTAGTGATTTGGCCTCCACATGCCCAGTGACAGGTGGTGATTGAATCCTGTCTGAGTGGGATTATTTCCAGAGACCCAAGGAAATCAGAGTTGAGTCCTGGACACACACAGCCAGGGACCTGCTCTCTCTCTCTCCCCCCTTCGTGTTTTCTCCAGAAATGCTGCGAGCTGCTATATTTCTGAAACTGTAGAGTCTTGAAAGAATCCACAGTGAAAACGATTAGACTGGAAAGCAGAAATCTCAACCTGAAAGCCTGGTTTAAAGGACAGTGTGCTGAAGACAACAATCTGAAATAAAGACTTGTTTTCCTTTTACTTATTAGTATACACCCCAATATACATATATGTAGATAGAGGTTTTTTTTTGGGGGGGGGGGGGGGGGGAGGGGGGAAAAGAGTTGACATAGAACATACAGTGCAGAAGGAGGCCATTCGGACCAGCGAGTCTGCACCGACCCACTTAAGCCCTCACTTCCACCCTATCCCTGTAACTTAATGACCCCTCCTAACCTTTTTGGACACGAAGGGCAATTTATCATGGCCAATCTACCTAACCTGCACGTCTTCGGACTGTGGGAGGAAACCGGAGCACCCGGAGGAAACCCAAGCAGACACGGGGAGAACTTTCAGACTCCACACAGACAGTGACCCAGGGAGGAATCGAACCTGGGACCCTTGTACTGTAAAGCCACAGTGCTAGCCACTTGTGCTACCATGCTGCCCGTAGTCTTCCAATTAGGGCAAATACTTTGAGTAATGTTGACAAATTAGCTGCGAGTTTGATCTCTCTCCAATGCTTAAACTAGATGTTACATGAACAAGATTAATTAAGAAATACTTATGATTATCTACACCTGCACTGAGGTGAGTGTCACTGTGTCTGGGATTTGATGGAAATAGTTTCAAGTTTACAGAAATGTTTATAAAAGGAAATGTTTGCAGGTCTATGGGGAAAGAATAGAGTGGGACTAATTGGATAGCTCTTTAAAAAAACAAAACAACATTGATACAATGGGCTGATTGTTAACATAGGGGATTAATAGTTAACCAGATGTATTTGCTGCATATTTAATTATTATAGTTCTTGTTATAAATAAAAAGTTAATTGGGACTTCCGGTGGCGCCCTCGAGGAGACAGGTCGCAGGACGGATCGCTCCCGCCCGCGATGGGCAAACTGACCTTTTTTAAAGGACTTTTTTGGGACCCGGCAGCCTGAATCGGTGGACAAGACGATAGGGAAGAGGCTTCCTTTCCGGGGTATGGGCAGCTGGACTAGAAGTGGTCGAGTGGAGCGGCAAGGATCGAAGCGGGAGACCCCAGACCGGGCGGCCAAAAATGGCGGACGTCGCGGACCGGGGAGCAGAGGCTCACTGGCCAAGGGAGGAACAGATGGAGTTCTTCAAGAACTGCTTCGCCGAGCTGAGGAGGGACACGCTGGACCCGATGAGAGCGGTGATGGACCGAATGGTCGAGACGCAGGCAGTCCAAGGGAAGGCACTCAGGGAGGTCGAGGCGAAGCTCTCCAGCCAGGCGGGCACGGTAACAGAGCTGGAGCACGAGGTGGAGGAGCTGAACACCCGTGAGAGAAGGATGCAGGAGCAGCTTGAAGAGCTGGGGAACAGAGCCAGGAGGCAGAATTTAAGGATCAGTGGCCTCCCCGAGGACTGCGAGGGGTCGGATGTGGGCGCATACGTGACTGGTATGCTTGAGGCGCTGATAGGACCGGAGGCCTTCCCTCAACCCCTGGAGATGGATGGGGCACATAGAGCCCCCGCAAGGAAGCCCAGGACGGGCGACCGACCGAGGGCCTTGGTGGTCCGCTTTCACCGGCTTGCTGACAGGGAACGTGTGCTGCGATGGGCCAAGGCGGAGAGGAGCAGCAGATGGGAGAACTGCGAGGTGCGCATTTACCAGGACTTGGGAACGGAGCTGGCCAAGAGGCATGCAGGATTCATCAAGGTAAAGGCAGCCCTCTACAAAAAGGTGAGGTTTGGAATGCTGTATCCTGCAAAGCTCTGGGTTATGTTTGAGGAACTCCACTACTATTTTGAGACACCAGAACAGGTTTGGACCTTTATTAAAGATAAGAAACTGGACTTGAACTAATGGGCACTTGGTTCTTTCAGTGCTGTACAGTGGCGGCGGTCTGTTAACCTAATTTGCTCTGATTAGGTGTGGACTTTTATTAAAAGAAGAAGCTGGACTTGAACTAAAGGACTTTGGGCTCTCAGAGCTTTCGTGTGGCGGCGGTTTGTTAAACTATCCTGTACTGTAATGTTTTAGCCAAGATTGTTTTCAGCCTGGACAGAGTGGGGGCTGGAGGGCGCACTGTTTAGGGTGTTTTGGGGGGATTGCAACAAGGGGAGGGGAAGAGAGGGGCCCTGCAAAGGGGGGCCTGCACTTGGTACCTTTTGGTGGGAGATCGGGGCCTCTGATAGGGGGATGGGCTAGGGGCTGGTTACGGGACTTGAAAGGGCACGGTGCGATACAATTAGGTTAATGGGTCCCTGGTGTGTGGGGGAAGGGCCCGAGCGCTCGGACGGGAGACAGGCAGGCACCAAGGGCAGGGGTCAGCGTAGCTAGCGTAGGTCAGGGGGCACCAGGGAGAGTTGGAGGTGGGGCGGTGCGGGCTAGGGCGAAGCGCAGGGCTGACCTGGCAGGTCAGGCCTTGGGGGGCAGGGTGGGGAAAGAGGGTTAGGGCCACGTTAGTTTAGCTGAACACGTGTGGCATGGGCAAACAGAGCTGGCAGGGGAAGTGCCTTATTAACATGTTTATTCTTTCCCACTGTTCGTTTTCACTATGTTAAGGCTCTTTGCACAGGGCCATTTTTCTCTCTGTAACTGTTACAAATTTGACTGGTGACTGGAATTATCGGGCAGCCCAAAGGCCAAAGACTATAGATATTTTTCTAAGAATTGTTGGTTAATTCAACTGTGTTGCGACTCTGGGACAAGGGTTATGGAACTGACTGCGCCTAGACCAGGGGGTGATAACATGAGCCATTTCTTAAAATCACTTGGAGTGAATGGAATTGGTTGAAGACTGACATCGGTGATACTGTGAATCTTAGAATTAGGCCCAGATAGATCATGCACTCGGCCCTTTTGGCTAATAATGGTTGAAAATGCTCACATCATTTGCTCCCCTTTCATTTCAAGATGGGGATATTTGTAGAACCTCCTTCTTCTGCTTGTTGTTTAATTGTGCCGCCATTCATGACGTGGCAGGGCTGCAGCGCTAAGCTCCATCACATGCTACTTTCGTTTGACATGATTGTAGTTGTAGCTACACGAGGTTGACACCTCATTTTTAGGTATGCCTGGTACTGCTCCTGGCAAGCCCTCTGCACTCTCAAACCTGTGTTTACAAGACCATAAGACATTGGTACAGAGATAGGCCACTTGGCCCATACGTCTACTAGGCCAATCAATGAGATCATGACTGGTCTGATATATATGATAATCCTCAACTCCACTTTCCCACCTTATCCCCATAATCCTGGATTCCCTTATTGATTAAAATCTACCTCAGCCTTAAACATATTTAATGCTCCAGCCTCTACAGCCCTCTGCAGTAAAAGAATTCCACAGATACACTACCCGCAAAATAAATTATTCCTCATGTCATAAATAGACGACCTCTTACTCGGAGATTATGCCCCCTTGTCCTAGACTCTGACAAGGGGAAACAACCTCATAGCATCTACTCGCATCTACCCTGTCAAGCCCCCACAAGAATCCTGGTGTCTCAATCTTCTAAACTCTAATGAGTAGAGGCCCAACCTACTTAACCTCTCCTCATAAGAAAATCCCTCCATACCAGGGATCAACATGGTGAACCTTCACTGGACTGCCTCCAATGCCAGCATATCTTTCCTGAGATAAGGGGACCAAAACTGTTCAGTTTTCCAGTTGTGGGCAACTATGCAAGAGCCCATGTCATGGTCAGCGGGGCCCTGGATGGGGCACCAGTAGTTCTAGTCAACGTGTACGCGCCCAACTGGGACGACACGAGCTTCATCCAAAAGACCATGGCAGAAATCCCGGACATAGCGACGCACCGACTAATCATGGGGGGGGGGGGGGACTTCAACTGTGGACAGGATCCAAAGACGGACAGATCAAACCCCAAAACGGGGAAAACCTCAAGCATGGCAAGGGAACTCAGTCACTATATGGAGCAGATGGGAGCAGTGGACCCCTGGAGATTCGCCCACCCGGGGGAGAAAGAATTCTCCTTCTTCTCCCCAGTACACAACGTGTACACCAGAATTGACTTCTTTGTGGTGGGGAAAACGGTGCTTCCAGGGATAGACAAGGTGGAATACTCCGCAATTGTGATATCAGACCACGCCCCACACTACATGGACGTGCGGCTGGAGACGGGAAGGGCCCAGCGCCCCACATGGAGGTTGGACGGTGCCTTACTAACTGACAAGGCCTTCAGCGAAAGGATAGTGCGGGCCATAGCGGAGTACACGGGAACAACCAAAACGGGGAGGTCGCATCCTCCACGTTCTGGGAAGCGCTTAAGGCCGTACTAAGAGGGGAAATCATTGCCTTCAAAGCGCAAAGAGATAGGGAGGAAAGGGTGGCTAGGCAGAAGCTGGTCGACTCCATACTGGAGGTAGACCGTAAATACTCCGAGGCCCCGACCGTCGAGCTCCTGGCGGAGAGAAAAGAATTACAAAGGAACTTTGACCTGCTCTCCACCAGGAAAGCAGTACACCAACTCCGCCAGGCACGCGGGGCCCTATACGAACACGGAGACAAAGCCAGCCACCTGTTGGCACACCAGCTGAGAAAGCAGGCTGCCAGCAGAGAAATTGCACAAATCAGAGGTACCAGAGGCACGTTGGAAACAGAACCAGAGAGGATTAACGAAACCTTCAAGGCCTTCTACCAAGAGCTGTACACCTCAGAGCCCCCAACGAGGAAGGCTGGGATGAACCGGTTTCTTGATGGACTGGACATACCAGTCGTGGGAGAGGGCAGAAAACGGGATCTGGAAGCACCACTAGCACTGGGAGAGATCATGGAGAGCATTAGCTCCATGCAGACGGGGAAGGCGCCGGGACCGGATGGATTCCCGGCGGACTTCTACAAAAACTTCGCGACAGCGCTGGCCCTGCACCTGCGGGAGATGTTCACAGGCTCGCTAGCTAGGGACACACTGCCACCCACGTTAGCACAGGCCTCAATCTCGCTGATACCCAAGAAAGACAAAGACCCAACGGAATGTGGGTCATACAGACCCATATCTCTGCTGAACGCAGACGCCAAAATACTGGCCAAAATCCTAGCCAAAAGGCTAGAAGACTGTGTACCTGAGGTGGTCACGGAGGACCAGACGGGCTTCGTCAAAGGTAGACAGCTTACCGCGAACATCAGGCGCCTGCTGAACGTGATAATGACCCTCTCCGGGGAGAGAACACAAGAGGTGATGGTCTCCCTGAACGCAGAAAAGGCCTTCGACAGAGTCGAATGGAAATACCTCATAGAGGTATTGGAGCGGTTCGGGCTTGGAACAGGGTTCACCGCTTGGGTAAAGCTCCTATACAACGCTCCCATGGCGAGTGTACGGACCAACAATACCAACTCCCAATACTTCCAGCTGCACAGGGGCACCAGACAAGGATGCCCACTGTCCCCGCTGGTGTTCGCACTAGCAATCGAACCGCTAGCAATCGCGCTCAGGGCAGCAAAAAATTGGAGAGGGATCCGAAGGGGAGGTAGAGAGCACAGAGTCTCACTCGATGCGGATGATCTGCTCCTCTATATCTCGGACCCACAAAGCAGCATGGACGGAATCATCGCGCTCCTGAAAGAGTTTGGAGCCTTCTCGGGCTACAAACTCAACATGAGCAAAAGTGAGATCTTCCCAGTACACCCGCAAGGGGGGGGGGGGGGGGGGGGGGGGGGGGGGGGGGGCAGCACTAAAGGGGCTGCCGTTCAAACAAGCCCGACACAAATTCCGCTACCTGGGGATCCAAATAGCCCATGACTGGAAAGGGATCCACAAATGGAACCTCACCAGCCTGACGGAGGAAGTTAAAAAGGACCTGCAAAGATGGAACACACTCCCGCTCTCCCTCGCGGGGAGAGTCCAGACGATCAAAATGAACGTACTGCCCAGGTTCCTTTTCCTGTTTAGATCCATTCCGATCTACATCCCCAAGGCCTTTTTCAAAGCGCTGGACAAACTTATCATGGCGTTCGTATGGGGGGGTAAAAATGCTAGGATCCCAAAGAAGGTCCTTCAAAAAACAAAATCCAGGGGGGGGCTAGCCCTCCCGAATCTACAATTCTACCACTGGGCGGCAACAGCCGAGCGAGTAAGGGGATGGATCCAGGAGCCAGAAGCCGAGTGGGTGCGTGCGGAGGCCTCCTGCATGGGGACCTCCCGCCGGGCCCTCGCCACGGCAGCACTCCCATCCCCACCCAAAAAACACTCCAGCAGCCCAGTGGTGACAGCCACCCTCCAATCCTGGAACCAACTGCGGCAGCAATTTAGCCTGACCAAAATGTCGGACAAGGCTCCCATCTGCAACAACCATAGGTTCACACCAGCACTGACTGACGCCACCTTCAAAAGGTGGAGGCAGGACGGGGGGACACTGACAGTCAGGGACCTATACACAGACGACAGGATCGCAACACTGGACGAACTGACAGAGAAATTTCAGCTAGCTAGGGGGAACGAGCTACGGTACCTGCAGCTCAAAAACTTCCTACGAAAGGAGACAAGGACATACCCACAACCGCCACGACAGACACTACTGGACGACCTACTGGACGCAAGTATCCTAGAGAAAGGGAACTGTAGCGACATGTATGACCGACTGGTAGAAAGGGACGACACCGTACTGGACGCAGTAAGAAGGAAATGGGAGGACGACCTGGGGATGGAGATAGGGTGGGGACTCTGGAGCGAAGCACTGCATAGGGTCAACTCCACCTCCACGTGCGCAAGCCTCAGCCTGACGCAACTAAAAGTGGTACATAGAACCCACTTAACGAGAAACCGTGTGAGTAGGTTCTTCCCGGAGGTGGAGGACAGATGTGAACGGTGCCAAAGAGGCCCGGCCAACCACGCCCACATGTTCTGGTCTTGCCCCAGACTTGTGGAGTTCTGGACAGCCTTCTTCGAGGCTATGTCCAAAGTGGTGGGGGTGAGGGTGGAGCCATGCCCGATAGTGGCGGTCTTCGGGGTTTCAGACCAGCCGGATCTATTCATGGGGAGGAGGGCGGACGCCCTTGCCTTTGCCTCCCTGATCGCCCGCCGTAGAATCCTGTTTGGCTGGCGGTCAGCAGCACCGCCCAGAGCTGCAGACTGGCTGTCCGACCTCTCGGAATCTCTCCAAATGGAGAAAATCAAATTCGCCATCAGAGGGTCAGACGACGGCTTCCATAGAACGTGGGAGCAATTCATGCAATTGTTCCGGGACTTGTTTGTGGCCAACGTACAAGAGGAAGAATAGTCGGGTGGCCAAGAATCAGGTGAAAATGGACGGGAATCAGGGGGAAGGGGGGGTTACGGGTTCGTTATGGGGGTTTGATGGCAAGCTAAGGCCCAAAACCAAACTATAAATAAATGCCTATAAACATGTGCCTCGGCCATATTGGGGAATGTAAAATATGTATGCCGGCTAAATTGTTGTTATGAAGATGCTTACCTGTAAATATACATGTTAAATTTTTGTGTTTTCTTTTTTTCTCTCTAATAATTTGTAATTTGTCATATATAAAATATGAAAACTCAATAAAAAACATTTATAAAAAAAAACTATGCAAGAGCCTTGCATAGTTTTAGCAAGACTTCCCCATTTTTATACTCCCATTCCCTTTGAAGTAAAGGTCAATATTCCATTTGCTTCCCCTATTACCTCCTGAACTTGCCATGCTAGCTTTTTAAGATTTATGCACAGGGCCCTCCAAAACCTTCTGTGGTACAGCTGTCTTCAGTCTTTTGCCATTTAAATAATATTCAGCTCCTTTATTTGGTTGGAAGAATAAAGGAGTTTGTAGTCATTTTTTAAAAAACTGTATTTTATTCCAAACATATATAAAACGTTACAGCACATACACAATTCAGGAAATGAGCTTCCCAACATACAACTATACAATTTGTACAAATCTTCCCCCACGCCCCCCCCAACAAAACTCTTCAAATGCAGATACGGACATCCCCAACCTTGCCTCGAAACCCTCCGCTGAACCCCTTAACTCGTATTTGATCTTTTCCAGCCAAAGAAAGTCATACAAGTCATCCAGACAGCCGCTATACCCAGTGGCGTTGCTGGCCACCACTCCAATAAAATTTGTCACCGGGAAAACAGAGGGGTGAAGGCCACAACATCGGCCTTCCTGCCCTCCCATCAGCTCCAGCTTCTCCGATACCCCAAGTATCGCCACCAATGGAGGCTCAACTTCCATCCCTACTGTCCTTGCTAGCGCTGCGAACACTCCCAGCCTGAATCTCTCCAACTTTTTGCAACCCCAAAACATATGCATGTGATTCCCTGGTTCCTGCCCACACTTCTCACTCGTCTGCCACCCCCCGAAAGAATCCATTCATTCTTGCCTGTCACATGTACCCTGCTTACCACCTCGAATTGTATCAGGCTCATCCTTGCGCACGAGGTCACATTTACCCTTCATAGCGCCCCACTCCATACTCCCCAGTTCATCTACCAGCTCTCCTTAATCTTCACCACCACTCATCTCCCTGTTCTCCCAGCACCCTCCCCTTCCACATCCAGAAGCAACAGTCGCTCCAGCAGGGTGTACCTCGCAACCTGGGAACACTTTCCAAACCTTCCACGCGAAGTCCTTTAGGACTTCAGGTACCTAAACTCACTTCCTCTCAGGAGCTCTACCCTCTCCTGCAATTCTACTATACTGGCAAACCCTTCTTCCAAATACAAATCCCTCACCTTGACCAGCCCCACTTCTCTCCATTTCCAATACATGCCACATCGAGATCCTCCCTCGCCTCCTCCTCCAGTTTGATTAAATTCCATTTGTGTAGCATCGGTGCCACATGACGTGTGCACTCATGCCACAAACTTCGGCCCAAACCCGAACCTTCCCAGGGCCTCAAACAGGTACTGCCACTCCACCAGGTCGAACGGCTTTTCCGCATCCATGGACACCACTACCTCCGGCACCTGGGCACTCGACATGGTCATGATCATGTTTAACAGACTCCTTACATTGCTAGAAAGCTGTCTACCCTTTATGAAGCCCGTTTGGTCCTCTGCTACCACCCCCTGCACACAATCTTCCATCCTTCCCGCCACCAACATAGCCAGCACTTTCATGTCTGTATTTAACAATATGGGCCTATACGACCCACATTCCAATCGGGTCCTTCCCCTTTTTTGGTATTAATGTGATCGTTGCCTGCATCGTCGTCTCCAGCAGCTCCTCCTTCTCTCTCAAGCCTCATTAACGCCCCCAAAAAATTAGTGCCAGTCACAAACTCCTTACAAAATTCCACCTGGTAGCCATCAGGTCCTGGGGCCTTCCCTGGCTCCATACCCCTTATACTGTCCAATATCTCCCTCAGCTCCAGGGGCTCCTCTAGCACCTTCCTCTTCTCTTCCTCCAACTGTGGGAGCTCTAGTTCATCTAAGAACTTTCCCATGTCCCCCTCTTCACCACCCCCCCCACCCCGGGTCCACCCTGTACAGCTCCTTGTAATAATCCCCAAACGCCTCATTTATCTTCCCCGGCTCCAACACCAGATATCCTGCCCCAGTCTGGCATTTCCCTGCACACGGCCTGCCTCCCCAGCTGATGCACTAACCTACGATTCGCCTTCCCCCCCGTATTCATACTGCACCCCTCTTGCCCTACACAGCTGTCCTACCGCCCTCCCCTTTGTCAGCCTATCAAATTGCCCCTGTAATTTTTTCCTCCTTGCCAATCTTTCTGTGGTGGGCACCTTAGAGCACTCCCCATCTACCTCCTTTTTTAGCCATTCATATTCCGCCCTCCTTTCCCTATCCACATGTGCCTTGAACGAGAATCTCCTCTCAGACCACCGCTTTTAGCGCTTCCCAAAATGTGGCCACTGATACAGCACTGTCAGAAAACCCTCTATCTGCCAACAACCCCAAATTGAGCCTCCACCCCGGCCTCTGTTCCCACCCCGATCTAAGCCGAATCTCAGCCAATGGAGCGCATGGTCCAAGGTTACTAACCACGCGTACTCTGCCCCCTCCAGCCCGACCAAAGCCTCCCGGCTCACCACAAAAAAGTCAATTCTGGAATACACCCTGTACGCATGCAAAAAAAAGAAATGCCACCTTCCCCCTGGGTTCTTGAAGAGCCACTGGTCCACCATACCCATCTTTTCCATAAACCCACCCAGCTCCTTTGCCATATGAATCCTTCCCATTGACCTGGGGCTCAATCCATCTACCCTCTGCTCTAGGACACAATTAAAATTTCCTCCCATGCCGGGTGGCCACGTCCGGGATTGCTGCCAGCAACACCCTCAAAACTTACATCACCCCAATTCAATGCATACATATTAACCAACACCACCGGGCGTCCCTTCCAAAAGACCACTCACAATCACATAACTCCCACTCAGGTTCCTCCCTTCCTTTGCACTCACAAACCCTGTTTTCTTACTCATCAAAATTGCCAATGTCACACCACGACTTTAAATTAAACCACGAGTGGAAAACTTGACCAGCCCACCCCTTCCCTTGCCTAACCTGGTCCTTCGCGTGGAGGGTGCGTCTCTGGCAGAAAGACCACCTCCGCTTGAGAGCTCCTATGGTACGCAAAGACCCGAGATCTTTTGACCGATCCATTGAGCTCCCACATGTTCCAAGTCATCAGCCTTGCGCTGCTATTCCCCTCTACTGTCTGCCATCCTCCCCTTTTGGCACTACCCCAAGTAATTTTGCCCTGTACCTGGCCCATCCAAGGTGGCCCCTTTCTGAGCCCTATGTTTCTTCTCCAACCTCACCTCGTCACATCACGCTCCCTTCCGCCGCAACCCCCCCGCCCTACAGTCACCTCTCTCGGCCTTCGCCTCCACCTCACTTCCATTCCCCAGCATTTCCAGCGTGGCAACTCCTGCCCAAAGGCTGCACTGACTGACCCCCCACCCCTCTGTTCTGTGAAGGCTCCTGGCTGACCTCCCCCTTCCTCCACCCAAACAAAGACTCATCTCGAACCACAGTCACCATCCCCAAGAACAAAAATAAAAAACACAGCCCCAGGAGGAGGAGGGGGGACAGCTGTCCCCTTATAAACTTTTCACCTTTGCTACGATTTGTCACCCCAATAGTAAAAAAACTTCCACCACAGAGAAAAAGAACTACTCCCTCCCGCCAATGCCCAATCTATCCGTATTTCCAATTACTTCAAAGTGTCAGCACCTCAAGTCTCCCAAAATTGTTCAGTTCAGTTCTCCCCCAGTTTATGCTCCTTGATGAAATCAAAATAATATTCCCGGCCTCCATACGTCACATAAAGCTTCACCGGGGTAGAGCACCCCAAACCCGATCTGCCGCCGATATAGCACCGCCTTGGCTCTGTTGAAGTCCGCATGCCGTTTTGAAATGAAATGAAACGAAACCCAGCTCAGTTCCAATGTCCTGGTATATTCGGACATGGTGCCCCTCCCATTCGCAGTTGCTCTTCTCCCTGGCCCACTTCTCCATGAGCTTGTGGCACCTCATGATCACGTCCCATGGTGGCTCCCCGTTCTAGGCTTCTGCCTCAAGAGACCCGTGTGCTCTGTCCACGTCAAGGGCCTTATCTAGCACCCACTCCGCCACCAGCCCCGCCAGAATCCTCGAAATGTATCTTGTGGCACTTGCACCTTCCACTCCTTCAGGCAGGCCCACCACCCGCTGATTCTGCCTTCTCCTGCTCCTCCACCTTTCCTCTCAACATCTTGCAAAAATCTCCTAAGAGCCCCACCTCAGCCTCCAATGCCACCACCCGATCGTTGCGATCCTGCATCACCCTCTCAAACTCTCGGATCTGCGTCCACTGTGCCTCAAAGCATTAATCCACCCTCTTGATCGAGCCCTTCAGGGATGCCACAGCCCCTTCAGTGGCCTCTGATTCATCCTCCTGCATCTCCTTCCTCTGCTGGCGGAACTCTTCCTTGATGAAGGCCATCAACTGTTCCATCTAGGGCTTTGCTACTTGCACTGACCCTTCCCCCTCTGCCATCCTTCCACTGGCTGCTGCTGCACAGGTCTCTCCCAACTCCTTGGCCCGGTCTGGTAACCAGCAGACATACCACTCTCAGGCAGGGCGGGGGGGGGGGGGGGGGGGGGGGGGGGGGGGGGGGGTTCTCCTCCGACCTTTAGTTACACTTTTCCGTCAATGTTGCACCCAATTTTGGGTAAAAAGAGCTCTTTTCTACACCTTCAGGAGGGAGCTGCCATGTGTGACCACTCACAGCACGGCCACCACAGGAAGTCATGTGTACTACCTCCTCAATGAATTCTAGCATTTTCCCAATTACAGATGTCAAATTAACTGGCCGATAGTATCTTGCTTTTGGTCTCCCTCCTAACTTGAACAAAGGGAAGCATAGTGGTTAGCACTGCTGCCTCACCAGGGGTGGGGGAACGGTCCTAGATAGAGTGCTCTTCAGAGGGTGAAGACTCTATGGGCCAAATGGTCTCCTGTACTGTAGGCATCTATGCTACATATCAGGTTTTACAATCTGCTGGGTCCTTCCCAGAATCTAGGGAATTTTAGAAGATTACAACCAGGGGATCCACCAACTCTACAGTCACTTCTTTGAAACACTAGGATCCAGGCCATCATCTCTCCGGGAAATGTCCTGCTTTAGTTCCATTAGTCGAAGCTCTTATTGTTTGTTCTTATATTTCTTGCCAGTTTATACTCTTATCGCAATTCTCCTTCTATTTTGTTTTTAAGTCATCTTTTGCGGGTTTCTAAAATTTGCCCAATCTTCTAGCCTATTAATCTTGGCAGCAACGTACATCTTTTCTTTCAATCTTATACTGTCCTTAATTTCCTTAGTGACCCATGGACATCCTTCTCAGAGTCTTTCCCAAAGAAACATCTTTGGTGAGAGCTATGAAATCTTTTAACCTATTTTCCCAGTTTAGACAACTCTGACTTCATATTCTGGCTGACTTCGCTCAGTGAACCAGAGAAGGCACAGCCAGAGTGAGTGTGGGAATTTGAAACTGGGTGGGAAGGAGGTGGTTCTTATCCCCGGTAAGTAGTAGTTTTTCTTTCCATTTGTCTATTTTTTTTGGGTGTTTTTTGTTTTTTAGTATTGTAGTTGTATAAATTAACCCAAGGTTTAAGACATGGCAGGAGATCCCAGACCCGTGTCAAGCTCCTCGTGTGCGATGTGGGAGCTCAGGGACATGTCCACTGACCCTGGCTCATTTACATGCAAGAGGCATGTCCAGCTGCAGCTCCTGTTAGACCACTTGATGGCCCTGGAGCTGCGGGTGGACTCACTTTGCAGCATCCACGATGCTGAGGACGTTGCGAATAGCATGTTTGCCAAGTTGGTCACACCGCAGGTGAACATTACTGAGGGAGATAGAAAATGGGTGACCAAAAGACAGAGCAAGAGTAGGAAGGCAGTGCAGTTGTCCCGTGCGGTCATCTCCCTGCAAAACAGATATACCGTTTTGGATACTGTTGAGGGAGATGGCTCACCAGGGTAAGGCAGCAGCAGCCACGTTCATGGCACTTGGCTGGCTCTGCTGCGCAGGAGGGCAGGAAGAAGAATGGCAGGGCTATAGTGATAGGGGACTCAATCATAAGGGGAATAGACAGGCAGTTCTGCGGACGCAATCGAGACTCCAGGATGGTATGTTGCCTCGCTGGTGCAAGGGTCAAGGATGTCTCGAAGCAGCTGCAGGACATTCGGGGTGGGGGGGGGGGGGGGGGGGGGGGGGGGGGGGGGGGGGGGGGAGACGCCGGAGTGAACAGCCAGCTGTTGTGGTGCATATAGGCACTAACGATATTGGTAAAAAACAGGTCAAGGTCCTACAAGCCAAATTCAGGGCGTTAGGAGTTAAACTAAAAAGTAGAACCTCAAAAAGGTAGCAATGTCAGGATTGCTACCAGTGCCACGAGCTAGTCAGAGCAGGAATGTCAGGATAGATAGGATGAATGCGTGGCTTGAGAGATGGTTTAAGAGAGAGGGATTCAAATTCCTGGGGCATTGGAACCGATTCTGGGGAGGTGGGACCAGTACAAACGGGACGGTCTACACCTGGGCAGGGCTGGAACCAATGTCCGAGGGGGGTGTTTGCTAGTGCTGTTGCGGAGGGTTTAAAATAATGCGGCAGGGGATGGGAACGAATGTAGGAAGTCGGAGGGAAGTAAAATGGGAAAAGAAATTAAAGGCAGTAAGGGGGAAAGTGTAAAGCAGAGAAGCCATAGTCAAAAACCAAAAGGGCCACAGTACAGGGTACAGTGACAGAGAGCTCAGTAAATAGGCCCAGTAATACAAAAAGGAATAAAACGGGAAGTAAAAACATAAATGGAAAGCGACACAGCAGGTGTTACATGAAGATATGGGTTCAACGATAAGGAAAATTAGGAGAAAAGTTAAAAGGAGAATCAATTTAGGAGAGGTTACTGATAGAGGTGTTAAGATTCAAAACGGAGATAGAAAAGTCAACATAAGGGTACTTTACCTGAATGCTTGTAGTATTCGGAATAAGGTAAATGAGTTGATGGTTGAATCCATTTGGGTGGAAATCAGGAATAGTAAGGCAAAAACATCACTGATAGGAGTAGTCTATAGGCCACCAAATAGTAACATTACGGTGGGGTGGGCAATAAACAAAGAAATAACTGACGCATGTAGAAATGGTACAGCAGTTATCGTGGGGGATTTTAATCTACATGTCTATTGGTTTAATCAGGTCGGTCAAGGCAGCCTTGAGAAGGAGTTTATAGAATGCACCACGATAGTTTCCTAGAACAGTATGTAATGGAACCTATGAGGGAACAAGCAGTCCTAGATCTGGTCCTGTGTAATGAGACAGGATTGATTAATGATCTCATAGTTAGGGATCCTCTTGGAAGGAGCGATCACAATATGGTGGAATTTAAAATACAAACGGAGGGTGAGAAAGTAAAATCAAATACTAGTGTTTTGTGCTTAAACAAAGGAGATTACAATGGGATGAGAGAAAAGCTGGCTGAGATGGACTGAGAACAAAGACTTTATGGTGAAACAGTTGGGGAAGAGTAGAGAACCTTCCAAGCGATTTTTCGCGTACTCAGCAAAAGTTTATACCAACAAAAAAAGGAAGGACGGTAGAAAGAGGGAAAATCAACCGTGGATATTATTTTTTAAAATAAATTTAGAGTAGCCAATTATTTTTCTTTTCCAATTAATGGGCAATTTAGTGCAGCCAATCCACCTAACCAGCACATCTTTGGGTTGTGGGGGTGAAATCCACGCAGAAATGAGGAGAATGTGCAAACTCCACACGGACAGTGACCCAGGGCCAGGATTCGAACCCGGGTCCTCAGCATCACAGTCCCAGTGCTAACCACTGCGCCACATGCCGCCCCAACCGTGCATATCTAAGGAAATAAGAGAGACTATTAAATTGAAGGAAAAAGCATACAAAGTGGCAAAGGTTAGTGGGAGACGAGAGGATTGGGAAATCTTTAGGAGGCAATAGAAAGCTACTTAAAAAGCTATAAAGAAGAGTAAGATAGATTATGAGAATATAAAAACAGGTATTAAAAGTTTCTACAAATATATAAAACAAAAAAACGAGCGGCAAAGGTAAATATTGGTCCTTTAGAGGACGAGAAGAGAGATTTAATAATGGAAGATGAGGAAATGGCTGAGGAACAGTCAAGGACAGTGGTGGGAAGTTGTGTGTGGAGGCTGAGGAGATAAGCGAGATACTAAATGAATACTTTTCGTCAGTATTCACTCAGGAAAAAGATAATGTTGTGGAGGAGAATGCTGAGACCCAGGCTATTAGAATAGATGGCATTGAGGTGCGTAGGGAAGAAGTGTTGGCAATTCTGGACAAGGTGAAAATAGATAAGTCCCCGGGGCCTGATGGGCTTTATCCTAGGATTCTCTGGGAAGCCAGGGAAGAGATTGCTGAGCCTTTGGCTTTGATTGTTATGTCATCATTGGCTACAGGAATAGTGCCAGAGGACTGGAGGGTAGCAAATGTGGTCCCTTTGTTCAAGAAGGGGAGTAGAGATAACCCCGGTAACTATAGGCAGGTGAGCCTCACGTCTGTTGTGGGTAAAGTCTTGGAGAGGATTATAAGAGATACGATTTATAATCATCTAGATAGAAATAATATTAGGGATAGTCAGCATGGTTTTGTGAAGGGTAGGTCATGCCTCACAAACCTTATCGAGTTCTTTGAGAAGGTGACTGAATAGGTAGACGAGGGTAGAGCAGTTGATGTGGTGTATATGGATTTCAGTAAAGCGTTTGATAAGGTTCCCCACGGTCGGCTATTGCAGAAAATACGAAGGCTGGGGATTGAGGGTGATTTAGAGATGTGGATCAGAAATTGGCTAGTTGAAAGAAGACAGAGGGTGGTGGTTGATGGCAAATGTTCAGAATGGAGTTCAGTTACGAGTGGCGTACCACAAGGATCTGTTCTGGGGCCGTTGCTGTTTGTCATTTTGATAAATGACCTAGAGGCGGGCACAGAAGGTTGGGTGAGTAAATTTGCAGACGACACTAAAGTCGGTGGAGTTGTAGACAGTGTGGAAGGATGTTGCAGGTTACAGAGGGACATAGATAAGCTGCAGAGCTGGGCTGAGAGGTGGCAAATGGAGTTTAATGTAGAGAAGTGTGAGGCGATTCACTTTGGAAAGAAAAACAGGAACGCGGAATATTTGGCTAATGGTAAAATTCTTGGCAGTGTGGATGAGCAGAGGGATCTCGGTGTCCATGTACATAGATCCCTGAAAGTTGCCACCCAGGTTGATAGGGTTGTGAAGAAGGCCTATGGTGTGTTGGCCTTTATTGGTAGAGGGATTGAGTTCCGGAGCCATGAGGTCATGTTGCAGCTGTACAAAACTCTGGTACGGCTGCATTTGGAGTATTGCGTACAGTTCTGATCGCCTCATTATAGGAAGGACGTGGAAGCTTTGGAACGGGTGCAGAGGAGATTTACCAGGATGTTGCCTGGTATGGAGGGAAAATCTTATGAGGAAAGGCTGATGGGCTTGAGGTTGCTCTCGTTAGAGAGAAGACGGTTAAGAGGTGACTTAATAGAGGCATACAAAATGATCAGAGGGTTAGATAGGGTGGACAGCGAGAGCCTTCTCCCGCGGATGGAGGTGGCTAGCACGAGGGGACATAGCCTTAAATTGAGGGATAATAGATATAGGACCGACGTCAGAAGTAGGTTTTTTACGCAAAGAGTGGTGAGGCCATGGAATGCCCTACCTGCAACAGTAGTGAACTCGCCAACATTGAGGGCATTTAAAAGTTTATTGGATAAGCATATGGATGATAATGGCATAGTGTAGGTTAGATGGCCTTTAGTTTTTGACTTCCCATGTCGGTGCAACATCGTGGGCCGAAGGGCCTGTACTGCGCTGTATCGTTCTATGTTCTATGTAACTGAACAGGTTTTTTGGGGTCAGTCTTCACAGTGGAAGACACAAATAACATGCCAGTGATTGATGGAAAATAGGCTATGACAGGTGAGGACCTTGAGGCGATTGTTATCACTAAGGAGGTAGTGATGGGCAAGCTAATGGGGCTAACGGTAGACAAGTCTCCTGGCCCTGATGGAATGCATCCCAGGGTACTAAAGAGATGGTGAGGGAAATTGCAAATGCACTCGTGATAATTTACTGGGATGGTCCAGGCGGGTTGGAAATGAGCAAATGTGACACCAGTTTAAAAAAGGTAGGCAGAAAGCAGGTAATTATAGACCAGTTAGCCTAACTTCGGTAGTAGGGAAAATGCTGGAATCTATCATCAAGGAAGAAATAGCGAGGCATCTCGATGGAAATTGTCCCCTTGGACAGATGCAGCATGGGTCATAAAGGGCAGGCCGTGCCTAACTAATTTAGTGGTATTTTTTGAGGACATTACCAGTGTGGTAAACAGCGGGGAGCCAATGGATGTGGTATATTTGGATTTCCAGAAAGCTTCTGACAAGGTGCCACACAAAAGGTTGCTGCACAAGACATGGCATTAAGTAGGAACATGGATAGAGGATTGGTTAATTAATAGAAAGCAAAGAGTGGGGATTAATAGGTGTTTCTCTGGTTGGCAATCAGTAGCTAATGGTGTCCTCGGGGATCAGTGTTGGGCCCACAATTGTTCACAATTTATATAGATGATTTGGAGTTGGGGCCAAGTGCAATGTGTCCAAGTTTGCAGACGACACTAAGATGAGTGGTAAAGCAAAAAGTGCAGAGGATACTGGAAGTCTGCAGAGGGATTTGAGTAAGTTAATGGGCTAGGGTCTGGCAGGTGGAATACAATGTTGACAAATGTGAGGTTATGGTAGGAATAACAGCAAAGGAGATTATTTAAATGATAAAATATTAAAACATGCTGCTGTGCAGAGGGACCTGGGTTACCTAGTGCACAAGTCTCAAAAAGTTGGTTTACAGGTGATTAAGGCGGCAAATGGAGTTTTGTCCTTCATTGATAGAGGGATGGAGTTTTAAGACTGGGGAGGTTATGCTGCAACTGTATGTAACACAAGGTGTTTGTGAGGCCACACCTGGAGCATTGTGTTCATTCTTGGTCTCCTTACCCGAGAAAGGACCTACTGGCGCTGGAGGGTGTGCAGAGGAGATTCACTAGGTTAATCCCAGAGTTGAGGGGGTTGGATTACAAGGAGAGATGGAGCAGA
The DNA here is from genome assembly GCF_902713615.1 of Scyliorhinus canicula. Lineage (NCBI taxonomy): Eukaryota > Metazoa > Chordata > Chondrichthyes > Carcharhiniformes > Scyliorhinidae > Scyliorhinus > Scyliorhinus canicula. The sequence goes on from NC_052155.1 coordinate 151,606,985, forward strand.
CTGGGACTGTACTCGTTGAAACATTTAAAATTATGAAGTGAATAGATAGGATAGATGCGGGCATGTTGTTTCCACTGGCGGGTGAAAGCAGAATTAGGGGGCATAGCCTCAAAATAAAGGGAAGTAGATTTAGGACTGAGCTCCGGAGTAACTTCTTCACCCACAGGGTTGTGAATTGATGGAATTCCCTGCCCAGTGAAGCAGTTGAGGCTCCTTTATTAAATGTTTTTAAAATAAAGATAGATTTTTTTTGAAGAATAAAGGAATAAAGGGTTATGGTGTTCGGTGGGAAATTGGAGCTGAGTCCACAAAAGATCATCTCATTGAATGGCGGAGCAGGCTCGAAGGGCCAGATGGCCTACTCCTGCTGCTAGAAAATCGTTTATTGTCACAAGTAGGCTTTAAATGAAGTTGTGAAAAGCCACATTCCGGCACCTGTTCGGGGAGGCTGGCACGGGAATTGAACCCGCGCTGCTGGCCTCGTTCTGCTTTACAAGCCAGCTGTTTAGCCCCTTGTGCTAAACCAGCCCCTGCTGAACATAGTTATGTTCTTATGTCTGCATAACTGCCTTTATGACACTAGTTTAAGACCCAGGTTCCTCAGCCTCAAATATCCTGTTGGCTCCACAAAAATGTTGTTTGAAGGAACTGTCCTGAATGCACTCTCCAAGCTCATCCTCAAGGTTACTTTTGCCAAAATAATTTGTCAATTCATGAAGATTAAAGTCATCCACAGTACCTTTCTTTCAAGTCCCCATTATTCCTTGATTTATACTCAGTCCTACATGGCAGCCTATAAACTAACTCCCACAAGTGGCCCTTTTTCCTGCTATTTCGTACATCCAAATGGGTTCTATATCATGATCTTCCAAGCCAAGATAATTTCCATACTTTATTTAGAGCTAACCAATCTCCTATTCCTTCCGATCTTTGAAATGTCAAATACCCCTGACTACTTACTTCACAGAATTGGTCAAGTTCAAGGAATGGCTATAAATTGTACTGTTATTTCTCTTTGTGATATAATTCATCCACCTTACACAGAAAATAGGAGGCCATTCAGCCCTTCGAGCCTGCTCCTCCATTCATGATCATCCAACTCAATAGCCGGATCCTGCCTCTCCCCGCCCTCCCCCCACCCCAAAGTGCTATATCTAACTGCTTATTGAAAAAAATGTTATGCTATATACATTCAGATAAAGAGCCTCTTCATTTCTTCCTTATGATCCTATTTGCTGCTACACTTGGTTTTCCCTGGCCCTTCCTTTTACACTCTGGTTATTATCCATATTGCTACTCGGCATTATTGCCTTGCCCTTTCTTGTTAACTCTCTAAATCTCTTTTCATGTGAACCCTCCCACTATCTAGTTTAAAGCTATCTCTACAATCTAATTATTGGGTTCGCCAGGATACTGTTCCCAGTGCAGTGCAAGTGATGCTCACTGAAACCAAACCGTTCCCTCTTTCTTCAATAGTGGTTCCAGTATCCCATGAATTGAAATTCATTTCACGCACACCAATATTTGAGCCAATATTTACCCACATGTGAATTTTGTAGCCTGTGATGTAATCCAGAGATTAGCATCTTAGTGGCTCTACTTTTTTAATTTAGCTCTTAGCTGCTCATAATTCCCATAGGTAGAACTAAGAAAGAGGTTCTGCCATTTCATTGGTATCCACGTAGACGACAAGAACCGGATCCTTCCCATCCCAAGTTCCTTTCCAATCCAAGAACATAATCCTTAACTGCCAGTCAGGCAACACAGCCTTTGCTCTTCCCCCCTTATTATACTGTCCTCCCTGCTATTACATTCCTTTACACTCACCCCATTTGAATAATACCTTGTACTATGGTGTTATGCGCAAGTTGCTCATTCTCCCTGCAGCTCCTGCTCTTGTCGACAGAGGGTGCAAGTACCTTGAACCTGTTGGACAAGTGCAAGGTCTGATGCTCCTCCAGTGATATGTTCTGAATCGCCATATCTGCCTCACTTATAGTCACCCTCCCTGTCCTCGGATCAAATCTGAAGCACCTAACCCAAGGGGCAATGACTGCATTCTGGAACAAAGTGCTCGGGTAACTTTCTCCCTCCTGGATATATCAGTGTCTGAAGCTCAGACGCCAACTCATCAATTTTGTACCAATATTCCTCAAACTGCAGACATGGGCTTGGAGGGCCGAAGGGCCTGTTCCTGTGCTGTACTTTTCTTTGTTTATTTTTTTAAAAAATAATTTTTATTCAAATTTTCAACAAGTTTTAACCAACAAAATGGAAGAGAGAGAAAACAGTAAACCCCCCCCCCCCCATACAGAAGCCCTTTCTTTGTTTATTTATTGCAGATGTAGTTGCAATGGATCACACTGGTATCCACCAGCTCCCATATGCTCCTGCTGCAATATATTATCTGCCATTTCTGGGTTTTGTATTTTGAAATATCACTCCACAATTACGTGTAGCTATTTGAAGTGGTTCAACTAGATAAGCTATACCTTTCAAGTCCAAGGTTAAACTATTGCCCCAGTTTAAGAGAAGAAAAACATAAAACTCACCAACCAATCACCTACCTGCTTACCTAATTATTGCCTCAAGGCCTCAATTGTCAAGCCTCACTGTCTTCTGGGACTACTGCTTGTCTTGTAAACGACCAAGACATAATCTCTTCCCTCACTGTGCAAAATTATCAAGTGAAGTAATTGGATGACGCTGTTCTAACTAGAGCTAGTCTCCATGCTATTTATGCCACGATGTTAAATGATGTTCGATCAGGAGTATTGTCAGTTATTCAAGACCTATCTGGAACCACTGAAAATAATAATTAGCCAGACATTCATGATTTCTCCATCAAGGACCACAATCGATTAAGACTACTTGTATCACTAGGTTCCAAGTGCAATTCCCAGGATGGGATGAAATAGCTGATCTCAGCCAAGGTTGCAGCTTGAGGCAATAAAATTGCCCTCGACTCAACTAGGACAGCAGCAAAAAGTTAAAAATTGGCCACAAGTTGCAAGACAAACATTGCTCTCAAAAGCACCCTTGCGCATATTAGAAAATCTAATCCAGCCCAGGCACCAAACCCTCCAGTAAAATGACCAAAGAGAAAATGCTGGAAAATCTCAGCAGGTCTGGTAGCATCTATAGGGAGAGAAAAGAGCTAATGTTGAGTCCAGATGACCCTTTGTCAAAGCTAAAAGACAGAGAAAGTGGGAAATATTTATACTGCGGAGTGAGAATTATCTTCAGTAATATAGCCTGCCAAAACTTTGCATTTGGTCTCGTGCACAAATAATTAATTTAGCAGGTGTACCAGAGCATTAATGTTAAGCTTGGCATAGGTCTCACCAAAATAAAAGTAGTTTCAGGGAAGTGGGGATTTATCCTTCCAAAAGTCACACAAGACGTCTTGAGGACACTGAAGAACATTCTGATGCTGTAAATAAGGATAAATCAAACTTGGACTACAATTTTGATTTAGGTCAGCAGTGGCCATTGCTCCTTCAAATGAGAGAGAAGAATTGATTTATCGATGAATTGGAATATCGTATCAGGAAATGATGCAAAGATGTGTGGGGATCCTCCTTCACAAGAAAGACTTGAATTTATACAAGTATGCACTCAACAGAGCAAAACATCCCATTCAGTGTCATCATACTCCAAGCTACATACAAACATATTGCAGCAAATTACCAAAAGCTTGGTCAAACAGGTACAAGCTACAACACAAAGAATCATAGAATTTACAGTGCAGGAGGAGGCCATTCGGCCCATCGAGTCTGCACCGGCCCTTCCAAAGAGCACCCTACTGAAGCCCACGTATCTACCCTATCCCCATAACTCAATAACCCCCACTTCACATTTTTTGAACACTAAGGGCAATTTAACATGGCCAATGCATCTAACCTGCACATCTTTGGACTGTGGGAGGAAACCGGAGTACCCGGAGGAAACCCACGCAGACACGGGGAGAAAGTGCAGACTCCACACAGACAGTGGCCCAGCTGGGAATCGAGCCTGGGATCCTGGAGCTGTGAAGCAACTGTGCTAAACACTATGCTACCGTGCTGCCCTCAGATAAAAAGAAGAGGCTCTTTATCGGAATGACAACAATCATGCCGAACAGCAGAAACTACATGTAACAGAGCTAAGCAATCCCACAATTTTAGATCAGATCTAAACTCGTTTTACCACATCCAGTCATGAATGGTGGTGAACAATTAAACAATTAGTTGGAGAAGGAGACACCACAGATATCTCCAACCTCAAAGATAGGGGAGACCAGCACATCAATGCAGAATGCAAGGCAGAAGCCTTTGCAACTATCTTCAGCCAGAAGAGCCAAGTAGATGCCAGCCTTTAGCCAGTTTGATTCACTTGAATGAACAAACTGGATAGCAAGTTTAGAGACCTGACAACATCTGGTTGTAGCACTTAAGGTTTGTGATCCATAATTAACTACAGCCCTAGGCAACTACATTACTAGCACTTACCTGGCAATGTAGAAAATTGTCCTTATGCTGTATGTAAAAAAGACAAATCCAATCCAGCCAATTACCAATTCACCAGTCTGGTCTTGATGAAAGTGATGCAAGGTGTCGGTGAGTGCAGTCAAGTGGTACTCATCAATAACATGCTCACTTTGGTTTAATGTTTAACGTTTCATTTGGGATTTGCTTTGTTTCAGGCAGTATCCCTTTAAGGGGCTGGTTTAGCACAGGGTTAAATAGCTGGCTTTTAAAAGCAGACCATGGAAGGCCAGCAGCGTGGGTTAAATTCCCGTATCAGCCTCCCCGAACAGGTGACGGAATGTGGCGACTAGGGGCTTTTCACAGTAACTACATTTGAAGCCTATTTGTGACAATAAGAGATTTTCATTGCATTTCATTGTGCAGTCATTTGCAAACATCCCCACTTTTGACCTTATGATGGAAGGGAGGTCATTGATGAAGTAGCTGAAGATGGTTGGACCTTGGATACTACACTGAGGAACTCCTGCAGTGATGTATTGGAGTTGAGACGATTGACCTCCAACTACCATAACCACCTTCCTTTGTGCCAGGTATGACTTCATCCAGCGGAGAGATTCCCCCCAGATTTCCATAGGCTCCTTGATGCCATACTCTGTCAAATAGAATTTACAGTGCAGAAGGAGGCCATTGGCCTATTGAGTCTGCAGTGGCCCTTACAAAGAGCACCCTACTCAAGCCCTCCGTATCTACCCTATCCCCGTAACCGAGTAACCACCACTTAACCTTTTTGGACACTAAGGGCAATTTAGCATGGCCAATCCATCTAACCCACACATTTTTGGACCGTGGGAGGAAACCGGAGCACCCGGAGGAAACCCACGCAGACACAGGTGAACGTGCAGACTCCGCACAGACAGTGACCCAGCCGGGAATCGAACCTGGGACCCCGGAGCTGTGAAGCAACTGTGCTAACCACTATGCTACCGTGCTGCCCAAATGCTGCCTTGATGTCAAGGGCAGACACTCTCACCTCACCTCTGGCATTTAGCTCTTTTGGCCATGTTTGAACCAAGGCTGTAATGAGGGCAGGGGCTGAGTAACTTTGGCGGAATGCAAACTGAGCGTCCATGAGTAGGTTATTGCAGAGTAAGTGCTGTTTGATAGCACCGTTGATGACTCATTCCATCGCTTTGCTGATGATGAGTAGACTTATAGGGCTGTAACTGGCTGGGTTGGATCATTCCTGTTTCTTGTGTACTGGATGTTAGACGTTTAGCAGCTGTAGCATAAAGAGTCAAAGGTTCTGCTGCTTTTCCACAAAGCACCTTTCATTTCCTTCAACAGACTTTGCACAAAACTCAAACATCACCTGACACAAGGATCACCTGAAACCCCTTTACGTATCAGTGTAAATTATTGGATGCTTAACATAAATGAGACAACTAATTGGAATGTCCATTAACCCATTACTTAACAGATTCCCCTTGCTTGAAGGAAAGAAAATAATTAGGTGAAACAAAGTTACAAGAAACTAAAAAAACACATGCAATCTCCCCACTTTTTTTTTCATTTTTGGAAGAAAAAAAGTCACAGAAACAGGTGTCCTTCTTTAACAATATCCAAAAGTTTCAGTGAACTAACTAGCCCCTCTTTTTGTAAAATAGTTTGACAATTGATAGCTGTCAACCCATTTAATTTTTGCTATCTCCCCTCTGTCCAAAATCTGCTTCAAACTTGCGATGTCTACCTATCCTTAACCTATTGTGCACTCATCAAAAAGTGTCATTTTCCCATCGGGATTTATTGCCAGTGACATTTAATAGATATATTTCCCAAATCCTCTAATCCCAAAATTTCTGTCAATATCTGAAGTATTGAAAAGACCATATCCACCGCCTCTACAAGGCTTAACGTCTCAGCAGCCAAAGTGCTTTTGACCACTCCTTATTTTCTTTGTATCCCCACACAAGAGGGCAACATTTACCACTGTTCCCCAAAAGGAAAATTATAAAACCTCCTACGCTTGAAACCCCATTACATAAATTTGCATAGGATGCATCACTATAAACTAGGAGTTTCAAATGCCTACGGTCACCAAAATCCAGGAACTCAAAACACACTCCTGCATTTTTAGTTTGACCAATGCTTTATTTGCTTTTATTATGTCTTCCACTTTGGGATCATTCATTTTTGTACTCAACTCGAAGATATCAAAACTCACATCCAATCTAGTCTGTCTACCGAACCAATTCAGTTGCCCAATTAGACTTCGTAGTTGCTCTTTTTCCATCTTTGAAACCATTGCGTCTTTTTGCGAAACCCGGCCACAACTAATTGCTATTGGGCTGATGCTTTCCAAGTAAGATTGCTGACATAAAGTTGCTCTGAACTTAGTCTGTCCGATTTATAGTACAATATATTTAAATGCACCGGAAGCCTGACTTCCAACCCGGAATTCTTTTCTCAAACCAGTGATTACAATAGCTTCACAATCATTAGTCCCAACCCACAAAAAAAATCATCGACATGTATCATAAAGATGCCAGAAAGATTTCCTTTATTGTGCCAGTAAAACATTGCCAGATCTGCTTTCAACTGGCAACAGCCTAACTTTAACAAAACTGACCTTACCGAAAAGTACCAGACTCTAGATGCATCATTCAATCCATATACACATTTGGTCAACTTCCAGGAGTACCCCTTCTGTGTTAGCTGCTTCTGTCGGAGGACGGAGAAAAAAGTGTCTCTTTGGAGCTTATGCCCCTGTAAAAAGGCAGCTTTTATATCTATAAATTTGCATTCCCATGCCTTTGTGGCTAATAGAGTCAAGAAGATCTTTAAAATAACCTTTCCTGCCGTAGGTGAATCTACCCTTAAATCCTGATCTTCTAAGTTTTCTTCAAATCCACAAGCCTTTTAAGTGCCATCCGTAAGAACCTTTTCCGTACAAATCCATCTGTGGGAAAGAGCTCTTTGTCCCCTATCCGGTACTTCCGTGTATACCCCAAATTCACTCCAAAGATGCAATTCTTGCTGTTTGGCATCTTCTGATAACTTTTTCCATCTAATTTATTTCGAAGCCACCAAAGTTTCACGTGCATGTGGGCTTCTACTCCCATTAGTATTCGTAGTCTTACTTATGTTCCGAGACCTTGATAAACTACGTCCCCTCTCCCGCCTGGTATCTCATTCTGTACTGCTACTGCTTGATCTTTTCCTTCTGCTGATGGATGTCCTTTCAATAGTTCGCGACCTTTTCCTGCCGACCTGTTCACTATCCGATGTACTATCTGAACTGGCACTGCGTTTCTGTGCCCTCCATTTTTGAACTTCGTTTTCCCAATCCATTGTCTTGACTCCCTCCCCTGAATGTTGTACATTCAACCAATACTTTCCAGTGGCCTTCCCTGCTCTACTAATAACAGTTGCAACCTTCCATTGACTAGACCCTTCAGGCAAGTATGTCACTTTTGTACCAACGTTGGCATTTGCCCTTTCGGAAAAATGGCCTGTTCTAATTCATCAGAAGTGTTGTGTTTCTCTACAGAAACCCTGTCTATATCAGTTAACTGGTCCTCATAGATCTGTAACACGCGTGTACCAGATGACCCTGGTTCCTCGTCATATCTGTCTGCTCTGTCTAAATTTGAAAATTTGTAATCTGTACCATTATCCTTGATGAATGTACCCTAACAGTTTGATTACCATGTTGCGAAATAATTGTTTTGCCATCTATGCCTATGATCTTCCCTGGGCCTTTCCATTCATTAGAATTGTCTCTCTTATAGTATACTATGTCTCCATGCTGAAAAATGGTATTTGATGGCCGTACATTATGCCTTGAAGCTGTGCAAATTCTTTCAGAGACTTCTGCTTCCAGAAAGGCTTTTCCACTGCTATGTAATGCATTTAAATGCTCAGCAAAAGCAGAGCTAATTGTAGTCCCTTCCCAATCTGGAGGCTGGTCATCCAAGGTGGATGGAATTTTAGGGTTTCTACCAAATTGATAAGGACTATAGCCCCCAACCATTCTGCAATGAATTATTTGCATGTACCGCCCATGCTAAAGCTAAATTTAACTTGCAGTTTGGTCTATCCGCCAAAATTTTCCAGAGCATGTCATCTATAACCGCGTGGTTTCTTTCACACACACCATTACTAAATGGGCTTTCCGCACCTGTATTCATAACTGTGATATTCACATTTTCACACATATCCCTAAACGCATTAGCAAATTCTCCCCCATTGTCCGCAAGGAATTTTGACGGTGGGCCCATTCCTGTCCCTATCCATTTTTCTACGATTTAATGCAGAATTATGCTCTTTTCTTTACTTCGTACAATCGTTGATTGACTAAATCTGGTTGCTAAATCTACAAAATGCAAAATAAATATATTATTGGCTTTATCCCAGATCTTAAAGTCCATAGCCACAATGTCATTACAATCCTTGGACAAAGGTAAGGTTACTATCGGTCGTGCTGGTGTCCTTCCGTACATCCTACAAACTTCACAGCGATCACTAACCTGTTCTATCAGTTTAGTATAATTTTCATTCCTTACCCCTGCATCCTTTAATACATTTTTCAGCCTCCGAGGAGATGGATGCGCAAACTGCCTCTGCAGTTTTAATACAACAAGTTTTTTATCAGCTAAAGTCCCATTTGCAACTGCCATTAACACATCCTTAACAACTGCACTTGAAATATTATTTTTCAGTAATGGAGTACAATTTACACAGTTGGGACACTATTCTAAGTCCACCATCTTTCCAAAAACTGTTGCCTTACCCTGTTCCATATCCAGTTTCATGTGTGCTTTCTTCATCAACGGTCTGCTCAGAACCAAAGATTTCTCACTTGATACAACATCTGTGCTAATGAAATGATTCACTCCGACAATATAGCAAGGGATCACCACTCTTTTCAGCGTATTCAGAGTATTATCGTCCCCAAACCTGAAACTTGTGGAACTTTCAAATTCCTTAACCTTGTTACGATTTTCAGCATTCAAGGAGTCCAGGTAACATTTTAACCAGTCAATTCCACACACTGTAGCTGTGCAGCCACTGTCCAATACAGCACAATTGAACGATGCTGCAACCAACATCCTCATTACCGGCGTAAAACTGTTAGTAGGACAATGCCTTCTTTCTATCTTTTTCCTCTTCTGACTCTTCCATGTCATGTGTCGCTTCAAACATTATGATAACGTATTGGGCAGTTGAAAGCATAATGGTATTGAGAGTCACATCAAAAACATCGATTTATCATACCCCAGGCATTTCTGGGGTTCATCTTTCTATTGTAGGTTCTAACTGGTTTCTGTCTTCATACTTTCTGGGTCCCGATCTCCCTCTATAGTCTTGGAACCTGTTTGTAGCCGTGCGATTTTGCCATCCTGTTAATAGTGTGTCTTCTATATTCTGCTTTATTGCAGGCTGACCTATTTGGGTCATCAGAGCCATCAGAATTGAATGTTTCCCCAGAAACTTTTTTAAAGCTTCTGTCATCTGATTGAATAAGGTATCCTTATCCACAAACTGAACTCCTGTCAAAACCAGGAGCCTATTCCTGTTGCTCACTCTAGCACAGTCAAGTAATTTAAAGGCCAACACAGATGGAAATTCCAGGTTGTGTTTCTGCAGCCTTTTATATAGTCTGCCAAATTCCATTAAATAGTATTTCATGGAGAATTCCTCTATTTTCCGGAACCTATCAAAATCCGACTAAGCTTCATACGCACTTAACAAGTCAGCCTTTTTATAAATCTTACCCATGTAACGTAAGAGTGTCCAGACTTTCTTCCGAGTCTAACTCCTCCAATTCCAGCTCAGAAAACACTTTGCTTCAGATTTTACGGTCATAAGGTAAAGAAAGAACCAATGCCATACCTTGTTTTCTCTTTCCCAAGGCAGTTACCTTAGTCCACATAACTACTGCACGTCCCCATTGATCGTACGATCCCCTTTCAGAAAATATGGGGGTTAGTCATATCCAGCCATCTTTATCCTCGGTTCAGTCATATTTTTGGGGGTTTTTTCTCACTGACTCCTTGGTTTGGTCTGAAAAAGTTGTATCTTTCAACCCTTCACACTTGCACAGCAACCATCCTCTGCTACCATTTGCTAGATGTTTAGCTGCTGTAGTATAAAGAGTCAAAGGTTCTGCTGCTTTTCCACAACACCTTAAATTTTCTTCAGACTTTGCACAAAACTCAAACATCACATCACCTGACACAAGGGCCACCTGAAGCCCCTTTACATATCAGAGACAATTATTGGATGCTTAACATAAATGAGACAACTAATTGGAATGTCTCTTAACCCATTTCTTAACACTGGAAACACCTGGGCAATTTCCCACATTGTAATATTGTAGCAGTACTGGAACAGCTTGGCTAGGGGTGCGGCAAGTTGTGAAGCACATGCCTTCAGTACTATTGACGAGATATTGTCAGGGCCCATAGCCTATGCAGTATCCAGTGCCTTCAACCGTTTCCTGATATCATATGGAGTGAATCGTATTGGCTGAAGACTGACATCTGTGATGCTGGGGACCTCCGGAGGAGGCAGAGATGGATCATCCACTCAACACTCCTGGCTGAAGATCGTTGTGAATGTCTCAGCCTCATCTTTTACACATGCATGCTGGGCTCCTCCACCATTTTAGATGGGGATATTTGTGGAGGTCCCTCCTCCAGTGAGTTGTTTCATTATCCACCACCATTCACGGCTGGACGTGGCAGGACTACAGAGCTTAGATCTGGTGCGTTTGTTGTGGGATCGTTTAGCTCTATTACTTGCTGCTTATACTGTTTGGCACACAAGAAGTTTGGTGTTGTAGCTTCACTAGGTCGACACCTCATTTCCCGGCAGATTGATGAGGACGAGGTCAAGTATGTTTTTCCCTCGTTGGGTCCCTCACCACCTGCTGCAGTCCCAGTCTAGCAGCCGTGTCCTTTAGGACCTTGTCAGCTCGGTCTGTGGTGGTACTACTGAGCCACTCGGAGTGGGACATTGAAGTCCCCCACCCAGAGCATGTTCTGCATCCTTGCCACCCTCAGTGCTTCCTCCAAGTGGCATTCAACACAGAGTACTGATTCATCAGCCGATGGTGGCCAGTACATGGTAATCAGCAGGAGGTTTCCTTGCCCATGTTTAACCATAAGACTTCATGGGGTCCAGAATCGATGTTGAGGGTTCCTAGGGCAACTCCCATCCAACTGTATACCACTGTGCCTCCACCTCTACTGGGTCTGTCCTGCTGGTGAGACAGGATATACCCAGGAATGGTAATAGTGGTGTCCACGATATTGTCTGTAAGATATGATTCTTTGAATATGACTGTCAGGCTGTTGCTAACTAGTCTGTGAGTCAGCTCTCCCAACTTTGGCACAAGCTCCCAGATGTTAGCAAGGAGGATTTTGCAAGGTCAACAGGGCTGAGTTTGCCGTTGTCGTTTCCAGTGGCTGGTTCGATGCCGGGTGGTCCGTCCAGTTTCATTCCTTTTCGTAGAAGGCCATTTGGCCCATCAAGTCGGCACCAGCCCTTGGAAAGAGCACCCCACCCAAGCCCACACCTCCATCCTATCCCCGTAACCCAGTAATGCCACCCCACCTTTCGTTTTGGACACCAAGGGAAATTTTGCATGGCCAATCCACCTAACCTGCACATCTTTGGACTGAGAGGAAACCGGAGCACCCAGAGGAAACCCACGCAGACACGGGGAGAATGTGCAGACTCTGCACAGACAGTGACCCAAGTCGGGAATCGAACCTGGGCCCTTGGAACTGTGAAGCAACTGTGCTAACCACTTGCTCCCGTACTGCCCTGGTGTTTTCGTAGTGATTGAATACAATTAAGTGGCTTGTTAGGCCATTTCAGAGTCAACCACATTGCTGTGGGTCTGAAGTCACTTGTAGGCCAGACCAGGTAAGGATGGCAGATTTCCTTCCTTAAGGACATTAGTGAACCAGATGGGTTTTTACAACAATCGACAATGGTTTCATGGTTATCTTAGACTTTTAATTCCAGGTATTTGGTTGAGTTTAAATTCCATTGCTTGCCATGGTGGATTCGAACCTGGATCAGGTCTCAGGATTACTAGCCCAGCGCCAATACCACTGTGTCACCACAGGCGCAAATGCAATTTGAAGATTATGATGTAGTAGCCATTACGGAGATGTGGCTTCAGGATGGTCAGAACTGGGAACTAAATATGCCTGGATATAAAGTTTACAGGAGGGACAGGGAAGATGGCAGAGGGGGTGAAACAGCCATTGCCTCAATGGTAAAGGAGGATATAATGAGGGAGAGCATCCAGTGGCGACGATATGGGTGGAATTGAGGAACAAAAAAGGATCTGAAACTGTAATGATCTGTATCAACCCCCTGGTAGCGGTTCTGAGGTGTTAGATTGTATAAATGCATTAAGAAAGTATGTAGCAAAGGCAGAGTAGTATTAATAGAGCACTTTAACTTAAACACAGATTGGGAGAGGCAGACAAATACCTGTCAGAATGTGTCCGGGATAGTTTCGTCCAGCAATATGTTCTAGATGCAAGGGCAGCAAGGTGATGCAGTGGTTAGCACTGATACCTCACAGCACCAAGGTCCTAGGTTCGATCCTGGCCCTAGGTCACTGTCCATGTGGAGTTTGCACATTCTCCCCATGTCTGCATGGGTCTCACCCCCACAACCCCAAAGATGTGCAGGGTAGGTGGATTGGCCTAAATTGCCCCTTAATTGGAAAAACAAATTGGATACTCTGAAAAAAAAGACCAAAAATAGATTTAGTTATGAATAATGAGCCAAATTTAACTAGGAGCCTAAGTCTGCACGAACACTTATCAAATAGAGATCATATCCGGTGGTGGTGGCGACACTGCAGATCTGGGGACAGTGGAAGAGGTACAAAAAAGGTGGAGGGAACATCGGTCTGGACCCAGATAGGCAACAACCACAGGTTTGTCCCGGGTAGGATGGATGGTGGGTTCCAGAGCTGACAGAGGGCAGGCATCAGAAGGATGGGAGATCTGTTCATAGGCGGAAGCTGTCTCAGTTTGAAGGCGCTAGAGTACAAATTTAATCTGCCGCCAGGAAATGCCTTTAAGGGCAGCACGGTGGCCTAGTGGTTAGCACAACCGCCTCACGGCGCTGAGGTCCCAGGTTCGATCCCGGCTCTGGGTCACTGTCTGTGTGGAGTTTGCACATTCTCCCCGTGTCTGCGTGGGTTTCGCCCCCACACCCAAAAATGTGCAGAGTAGGTGGATTGGCCACGCTAAATTGCCCCTTAATAGAAAAAATAATTGGGTAATCTAAATTTTAAAAAAAATAAATAAATAAAAAAAAAGGAAATGCCTTTAAATATCTGCAAGTACGAGCCTTCCTGAAAAAACAGGTAGTGGCCTTTCCGACCTGCCGCCACAGAGGATACAGGACAGGGTGGTCTCCGGCACCTGGGTGGAGGAGTGGAAGGTGTCGGATATCTACCAGGAACTACAGGAGGCGGAGGAAACCCCGGCGGAGGAGCTCAAGGGCAAATGGGAGGAGGAGCTAGATGAGGAGTTGGAAGCGGGTCTGTGGGCAGAGTTCCTGGGCAGGGTTAATTCCTCCTCACCATGTGCCAGGCTCAGTCGAATTCAATTTAAGGTGGTCCACTGAGCACACATGACGGCAGCGAGAATGAGCAGGTTTTTTGAGGTAGAAGACAGTTGTATGTGCAAGGGCACACCATGCCCACATGTTTTGGGCATGGCTGGAGCTTAGAGAGTTCTGGCAAGGGTTCACGAGGGCAATGTCCAAGGTGCTTAACACACGGGTGGTGCCGAGTCCAGAGATAGTGATCTTTGGAGTGTCAGAAGACCCGGGAGTTCAGGAGGCGAAAGAGGCCGACGTCTTGGCCTTTGCCTCCCTAGTGGCCCGGAGATGGATTTTATTAACGTGAAGGGACTCGAAGCCCCCCAAGTGTAGAGACTTGGGTTAACGACATGGCTGGGTTTCTCAGCCTCGAGAAAATAAAGTTTGCCTTAAGAGGGTCTACGCTAGGGTTCTCTCGGATGTGGCAACCGTTCATCGACTTTCTCGGGGAAAATGTAAATGTCAGCAGAAATCTGTAGCGGGGGTGGGGGGGGAGTGAGTGCTTCTTTGGGATGGTGTGGGAAGACTGGGTCGCGTGGGGTAATGTCTATTTAATTGTTATTGTATATTCTCTTTTTATACGATGTTAATGTTCACTCTAGTTTGTTTTGTTATTATTGTTACTACGGTTTTATTTTTTAAAATTCTGCAAAACCTTAATAAAAATACTTTTTTAAAAAAACAAATAGTGATCATAACATGATTGAATTCAGTGTAGCGTTTGAAAGTGAAAAGCACAATTCAGATACTAGAATTTTAGACTTGGGCAAGTCTTACTTTTTTAAAAAATATATATTTTTGTTCTCCTTTTTCACATTTTCCCCCTCTGACCCAGCTCCGCACCTTCTCCACATTCGCTGCCCAGTAGTAATACATCAGGTTCGGAAGACCCAAACCCCCTGCCTGCCTTCCCCTCTGTAGTAGCACCTTTCTAACTGGCCACCTTCCCTCCCCCATATGAATGAAGTAATCCTTCCCTCAATCTCTCTGAAAAAAAGCCTTTGGCAGGAAAATCGGCAGGCATTGAAAAATAAACAGAAATCACGGCAACATGTTCATTTTAACCGCCTGTACCCGACCCGCCAGTGACAGAGGGAGACCATCCCACCTTGCCAGATCCGCTTTCACTCTCCCCACCAACTGGAATGTTGTACCTGCGGAGCCCATCCCACTCCTGAGCAACCTGCACCCCCAGGTACCTAAAGTGAGTCCCTGCCCTACAGAATGGCAGCCTCCACACCCCTGCCCCCACCCAAGACACCACATCACTTGTCTAGATTTAGTTTGTACCCCGAGAAAGACCCAAACACTCTAAGCAGCTCCAATATTCCCCCTATCGACACACTCTGTTCCGACACGTATAACAGCAAGTCATCGGCATGCAAGGACACCCTATGCTCTTTTCCCCCCCCCCCACACAATTCCTTTCCATACCCCCAAACTTCTTTATGCGATGGCCAATGGTTCAATCGAGAGTGCGAACAGCAGGGGGGACATAGGACATCCCTGCCTAGTCCCACGGTGGAGAGTGGAGAGAAAAATATCTCGAACTGATATTGTTTGTACGGATGCTCGCCCTCGGCTCCTTATTTGGTACCTTTACCCAGTTTATAAATCTTGGTCCACTCCCAAACCGCTCCAGAAGTGCCATCAAGTACCCCCATTCTACTCGGTCAAACGCCTTCTCAGCGTCCAATGCCACAACCACCCGTTTCCTTTCCCTCTGCCGGTGCCATAACAACATCCAATACCCTTCTAACGTTTGAAAAGAGCTGCCTCCCTCTCACTAACCCCGTCTCATCTTCACCTATCACCTTTGGGAGGCACTCCTCTAGCCTACCTGCCTGTACCTTCACCAATACTTTTGCGTCCACATTCAGAAGTGACATGGGCCAATACGACCCACACTCCGTCAGATCCTTATCTTTTTTCAGCAACAGGGAAATGGATGCCTGCCCCAAAGTTTGTGGCAACACGCCCTTCCCTATCGCCTCTTCAAACATCCCCACCATCAGGGGTGTCAGCTTATACTTGAATTTTTTATAATATTCCACCAGAAACCCACCCAGCCCTGCCACCTTCCCCGACTGCATCCTCCCAATTGCATCCTTTATCTCCTGCTCCACTATCGCTCCTTCCAATGTAGCCCTGCCCCCCTCCCCTAATCTCGGGTATTCCAACCCATCTAGAAATTCGTGCATCTCCTGGTCTCCCCCAGGTGGCTCTGACCTGTACAACCTCTCATAAAATTCCTCAAAAACCTTGTTAATCAGATCCGGAGCCACCACCAACTTCCCTGCCCTATCCCTCACCTGAACAATTTCCCTTACCGCTGCCTCCCTCCGGAACTGACCAGCCAACATATCTCCACCTCATCTCCATGTTCGTAAACTGCACCCCTTGCTCCTCTCAGTTGGCGCACCGCCTTCCTGGTAGATAGTCGGTCAAAGCTCGCCTGTAGTTCCTCTTTTCCAGCTTTGCTGGGTCCCCATCTTCTGCATAACTCCTATCTACCTCCAACATATTATCTATTACCCTCTGCCGCTCCAACCTCTCCTCTTTGTCCACCCTGACCTTAAACAAAATCACCTCACCCCTCACCACCGCCTTTAGAGCCTCCCAAACAACTGCCTTTGACGCCTCACCCGTACAGTTGAAACCTACATATTCCTCAATTACCTTTTCAATTTTGTCACAGAACACTTGTCCCCCAAAAGTCCCACATCTAATTTCCACCCCGGCCTCTGCGCTACCCCCTTCTCCAGTACCATATCCACCCAATGCGGAGCATGATCTGACACTGCAATTGCCAAGTATTCCGACCCCTTAACCCCAGCCAGTAAAGTCTTTTCCACCACGGAAAAGTCGATCCGCGAGTATACCTTATAGACTGCTGAGAAAAACAAGTACTCCCGTTCCCTTGGGTGCAGAAACCTCCAAGGGTCCACTCCTCCCCTTTCCACCATTAGCCAGCCAATGCCTTCCCCCCCCACCATGGGACCAGCGAGCGTGGCCGTGATCTGTCTAACCTTGGCTCTTGCACCAAGTTCCAATCTCCCCCCACTATCAGTTCGTGTGTGTCCAAGTCGGGGATGGCCCCAAACACCTTTGCGAATCCCACATTGTCCCAATTGGGGCTGTATACATTTAACAGCGCCACTACCCTACCCTACAGCGCCCTGTCACAATCACATACCTAACCCCCCGATCTGCCACCACCTTCTCCATCTGGAAGTGTACTCTTTTGCTGACCATTACCGCAACCCCTCAAGCCCTTCCATCAAATCCAGAGTGAAACACCTGACTAACCCAGCCCTTTTTAAGTCTCACCTGGTCTTTCACCCTCAAGTGAGTCTCCTGCAGCATTGCTACATCGGCTTTCAAACTTTTAAGATGCGCAAGCACCCTTGACCAGACCTCCTAACCCCCTCACGTTCCACGTAACTAGGGATCTCTCACCCCCCACCACTCTTCTTATCCACCATAATCATACCACCAGGCCCTGTCCCATTAGCCTGACCACCCCTATCCATTAACATCAAACCCCTTCCCCCCCCCTCCCAAAAACCCACCTACATTTCCTCTCGAAAAAAATCTTCCAGCATCGATACCACCCCCCTCCCCTCTCCTCATCGGCCCATCAAATCTGCTAAGCAGGCACCAATGTCCGCAGTCCTCCTCTCACCTTCGTTCACCAGCCGACTTTAGTTAACTAGCGCGGGTGACTCCCCCGCCACGGTATACCATTCCCTCCCACCCAGTCCCAAAGAAAATAAAAACAAAAATCCAACCCATATAATTCACTAAAATAAGATATAACCGTCGCAACACAGAATGCCAATCAACCCATCTAATAACTTGAACTCTGTAACAATGTGGAGAAGTAAATTACCATACATGTCAGTAAAAAAAGAGTTATAGCATTTATACATTTTCCAGCTCCCCAATCACAGTCTACAGTCTCTCTTCCAAGCCTTCGGCCCTCACGATCACCTCAGCCACCTCCCGTCTCGAAATAAAAGTCTTTGGCATCATACATCACCCTCAGCTTCGCCAGGTATACCAAATCGCACCCCCTCTTTGTACAGTGTCACCTTCATTCACCTGAAAGCCGCTCGTCTTTTTGCCAACTCCACCGTCAAGTCCTGGTAGATCCGAACTCCAGCACCATCAGCTTCGCCCAGCTTAATACCTTCTCCTTCATGCAGTACTTATGGACCTGATAATTACTGCTTTTGGCGGCTCATTCGCTTTGGCTTCGGCCTTAATGACCAATGAGTTCGCTCCAGCTCGTATGGGGAGGGGTTCTCACCCTCCCCCATAACCTCTGCCAACTTCTTAGCAAAGTACTCTGTTGGCCTTGGGCCCTCTGTCCCTTCGAGCAAGCCCACAATTCTTAGATTGTGCTGCCTCGAGCGGTTCTCCAAGTCCTCGAGCTTTGCTCAGAGTCCTCTGTTGACCTCCACCACCCTCTGCAGCTTGTCCCCCATCGAGGTGAACTGGTCGCTGTGCTGCGACACTGCCTCCTCCAATTCCTTCATCTTCTCGTCCTGCTCCCTCACCTCGGTCTTTGCCACAGCTACCCTCACCGGGGCAATTGCCTCCTCCACCGATGACTTCAATGCAACCGCCATCTCCTTCCCCAAAGCCTCCATGTGCCTTGCAAACTGCTTTTCCAGCTCCACTGCCATCACCTCGGTCATCTTCGCCACTGAAAGTAGCGGGCCCCACCATGTGGTCCAGCATCTGCCATCTTGTTAGCACTTTTGCTGGTCCTCTCAATGGCGAGCCCGTGTTTCCTCCCTTCCTCGACGCTGCTTTTCGCATCCTATAACAACTTATTATTTTTCCTTTTTTTTTCCAACCCTTCTTCAATCTCTTTTTTATATAATGGAAAAACAAAAAAAAATTTCAAAATTCCTTCAAAAAAGAAAAAAACTTTCACCCAGTTTCTTTAAAACTTCTTTCTCTTCTTTTTTGTATTCCTCCAGAATTTCCGTGGGACCGGACTTCAGTCCTCTTACAACATCCTAGGCGGGAGCCAAGCAATGTGGGACATTTCACTTACATCACGCTCTGGCTTCGGGCCTGCCACCTCGTCCTCCGTTTCGCTCCGTCCCCGCTGCTCCGACCTCTGCGCGCACTGGGCCCGAATCCTCAGCACCAGCCGCCCGACACCCGCGCGGGGTTCCTCGCCGGTTTTCAAACCGGCCCCACTTGATGCCCGGGACAGCCCCAAAGGCTGACAATTCCACTCGATGCGGCCGACCCGCTTGCAAACGCCGCCGGATGTCTGGGTAAGGCTTACTTTAACAGGTTGACACACAGACAGTCCATGGTAAATTCAGAAAATCTGTTAACGAATCAAACAACTGAAGACCAGTGGAGAATATTTAAAGAAACATTTAAAGAGATGCAGAGTGAGTATATAGCCCCGAGAAGAAACGGCTCCACTTTAAAAAAAACAGCCATGGTCAACTAAAGAGGTTAGGGGCAGCATAAAACTAAAGAAAGCGCTTACAAAAATGCAAAACATAACACAAATCCAGATCAGTGGGATAGATAAAGACCAGCAGCAGGTCACAAAGCAGCTTATAAGAGCTACTAAAAGATATTATGAAAGGAAGCATGCAAGGCACATCAAAATCAATAAGAAATGTTATACTTATAAGGGAAAGCGGTGGCCAAGAGCAATGTAGGCCCACTCGATAGTCAGCGATAACAGGGAAATGGCAGGCACATTGAACAATTACTTTGCCTCCGTATTTACAGTTGAAAAGGAGGATAACTTGCTGAAAAAAAATCAAGGCAATAGAGGACAGGGACTTAATATAATTAACAAAGTACAGCATCAATAACTAGGACATTAATGGAACTAAAGAGTGGGAGAGCCAGCATGGATTTGTGAAGGGAAGGTCATGTCCGACTAATCCTACTGAATTTTTTGAAGAGGAGACTAAGATAATGGACAGGGGAATGTTGGTGGATGTTATTTTTATTTTTATGGACTTCCAGAAGGCATTTGATAAAGACCCACATAAGAGACTGTTAACTAAGATGAGCACACAAAGTTGATGTCAAATTATTGACATGGTTAGGAAATTGGTTGTGTGCAGGTGACAAGAGAGTGGGGATAATGGGTAATTACTTTAATTGACTAGTGGTGTACCACAGGGATCGGAGTTGGGGCCTCAATTATTCATTAATGACTTGGATGATGGTATAGAAAGTCATATATCCAAATTTTGCTGATGATACAAAGATGGGTGGCATTGTAGACAGCCCAGATGATAGCATAAAATTGCAAGAGATATTGACAGACTACAGGCAAATTTGTGGCAGATGGAATTTACTGTAAGCAACTGTGAGGTTATCCATTCTGGTATCCATTTTGGTATCCTCTACCAAAAAAAGGATATAGAGCAAAGTACTCTCTAAATGGAAAGAGTTAAGGTACAGTGGATGTCCAAAGAGATTTGGGGGTTCAGGTGCACAGATCTTTAAAATGTCAGGAACAAGTGCAGAAAATATTCAAAAAGGTTAATGAAATGCTAGCCTTTATACCTAGAGGGTTGGAATGCAAAGACACAGAGGTTATAGACATAGACATAGAACAGTACAGAACAGGCCCTTCGGCCCTCGATGTTGTGCCGAGCAATGATCACCCTACTTAAACCCACGTAACACCGTATACACGTAACCCAACAATCCCCCCATTAACCTTACACTACGGGCAATTTAGCATGGCCAATCCACCTAACCCGCACATCTTTGGACTGTGGGAGGAAACCCACGCACACACGGGGAGGACGTGCAGACTCCACACAGACAGTGACCCAGCCGGGAATCGAACCTGGGACCCTGGAGCTGTGAAGCATTGATGCTAACCACCATGCTACCGTGAGGCCCCGAATTATGCTACAGCTATACAAGACCCTGGTTAGACCCCACTTGGAGTGAACAGTTCTGGGCACCACATCATAGGAAGGATATTTTTCCTTGGAGGGAGTTTACCAAAATGATACCTGGACTAGAGGGGTTAAGTTATGAGGAGAGATTATACAAATTAGGCCTGTTTTAACTAAAATGTAGAAGGTTAAGAGGTGATCTGATCAAAATATTTGATAAAGTAACAGGGTAGATAAAGGACGGAATTCTAGGTTCCCCAGCCATGTGTTAGTCGGCAGTTCGCTGGTGGTGAAATTTTATACTCCCACCACTTGCAAATGGGATTTTCCCCATCGAAGCCAACCCATGCTGCCAGGAAACCTGCGGCGGGTGCGCGCTGTTGGCGCAAAAAGTGATTCGTGACAGTCAGTGAATTCTGGCCAAAATTTTCCACTGGTTGGAGATTCTAAAACTCAGGGGCATAGTCTACTTGGGACTTGACCATTAAAAGGTGATGTTAGGATGTATTTCTTCACTAAAAGGTTGGTAGAGATTTGGAACACTCTCCCACAAATAGCAGTTAAAGCTAGACCAGTTAATTTAAAAGCCGAGATAGATTTTTGTTAAGTAAAGATATTAAGGGATATGGGCCAAAGGCAGGTATATGGAGTTATGCAACATCAGCCATTATCTCATCAAATGGTGGGACAGGCGCAAGGGGCTGAATGGCCTACTCCTGCTCCCATGTTCCTATCTCAAAATAAGAATAGCATGCTCATTAATGCTCGGTTTGGCTCCATATCGAATTACAGCCTCAGCCAAAATATAGGCAAAAGAGCTGAACTCCAGAGGTGAGGCGACAGCAACAGTCCGAGACATAAAAACAGTTTTTGACAGATGTGTTGTCAAGACACCCTGGCAACACTAAAGTCAATGGGAATCAAGGGAAAGGTCTCCATTGGTTGGAGCGATATCTATAATAGTAATCTTTTAGTGTCACAAGTAGGCTTACGTTAACACTGCAATGAAGTTATTGTGAAAATCCCTTAGACACTACACTCTGGCGCATGTTCGGGTACACCAAGGGAAAATTCACTGTGTCCAATTCACCTAACAAGTATGGGATTTGTGGGAGGAAACCGGAGCAGCCGGAGAAAGCCCACGCCAACACGGGGAGAACATGCAGACTCCGCCCAGACCGTGACCCAGGTCGGGAATCGAACCCAGGTCGCTGGCGCTGTGAAGCAACAATGTTAACCACTGTGCTACCATGCCGCCAATATCGAACACTAAGGAAGATGGTTGTGGCTGTTGCCGATCAACCATAGCTTCAGAACATCACTGCAGGAGTTCCTCAGGGTAATGCCCATGTCCAACTATCTTCAGCAACGACCTCTCCACCATTAGGTCACAAGTGGGGGATACTCACTGATGATTACATAGTGTTTATTACCATACCTGACTATTCAGGTACTGAAGCAGCCCATGTTCAAATACAATGCGAGACCTGGGCAACATTCAGGCTTGGGCTGATAAGCGCAAGTTATATTTGAACCACACAAGTGCCAGGCAATGGCCATCTCCAACAAGAGATAAATTTAAATATCTCCCCTTGATATTCAATGGCATTACCATTCCTGAAGCCCCAATATCAACATACAGGGAGTTACAATTAACCAGAACCTGATAAGGATCAGCCCTATAAATACTGTAGCTACAAGAGCAGGTAAGAGGTTGGGAACTCAGTGGCATATAACTCCCCTTCGGGCTTCCCAAAATCTGTTAGTATTGTTACGATAGGGAGATGTTAGGAAATTGGATTGATGTAGTAGTCGCAATTTGGGGGTTAACCGACGGAGAGTAAAACTGCTCTCACTGATTCACACACACACCTAGCCCGAGTTGCATTGTCCCATTCAGGCTTAAACACATTAATGGTAATAAACAGCATTCCTCTATTCAGCCAGAGTGTTTCACTCAAGATCCATTGTCCTCCAGACACTCTGCTCTGACTAGCCATTAGCCTATTGCAGAGTTTGATTGAGCTCTTTTGTCCATATATTGGATGTTAATTGCATAGTCATAGCATGGCCCTGTTCTTTTGTAAGAAGTCTTGAATTCACCCGAGGAAGGAGCAGTCCTCCGAAAGCTCGTGTTTGAAACAAACCTGTTGGACTTTAACCTGGAGTTGTAAGACTTCTTACTGTGCTCACCCCAGTCCAACGCCGGCATCGCCACATCCTGTTCTTGTGTGTAAAGGGACTGGACAATTAAAAAGCCCAGATAGCGATGATGAGTTCAAGTCTGGATATGCCTGGAGAGAACCATCTTTGAGGGGCTGGGCAGAACTTGGAGAGTTAAAGAATTCTGTTCGAAAAGGTAGGGGCAGAAGGATTTGGAAAGCCACTGGGAGAGGTCATGAAAAACAGCAACAGAGACAGGCTTTCGGAAAGAGGTCTGAGGGAGCTACACACTAACAGCAGGAATATGTCTATAAATGCAAGTATAATTTTTGCCTGCCTGCATAAGTGGAGTTGAGAGCTGTATATTCATTCTACGTGCTGTTTAATGGGAAATCGTGTGTTATGATTAAGAGATACATGCAAGCTGTTCCTGTTATTACTTTTTCTTTTGTTTTAATAAGGTTTTGTTTATAAAAATAACCACGCCCTATTTCTTATGTAATCACTCCTGGAGCAAATCGATCTTTCTGCACGGTCTTAAAAATTAAAATATTGCGGGTTTGGTCCAGTATCTTAGCCACTGTTGGGATCTGACCGTCAGAAATGTGATTCAACATTTTCCACTCCCATGGCTGAGTGCTGCTTCAACACTATAGCTCAGAACTATCCAGGAGAAAGCAGCCCACCTGAATGGTACTCCATCCACAGCAGCGGGGGTGCAAGGAGGGGCAGCAAACAATTTCTCCTTTATGCAGTCTCACTTCCTCCAATCCTGGACCGAAACAGGACTAGACAGGGTAGATGCAGGAAGGATGCCCAGGTGGCGGGTGTGTCCAAAACCACAGTCTGAGGATACAACCATTTAAGACAGAGAAAAGGAGAAATTTCTTCACCCAGAGTGTGGTCCGCCTGTGGAATTTATCACAGGAAGCAGTTTAGGCCAAAATGCTACCGGTGGCAGAGTGGTATTGTCACTGGACTAGCAATCCAGAGGCCTAGAGTACTCTGGGATCCCGCCACTGCAGATGGTGAAATTTGAATTCAATTAAAAAATCTGCAATTCGAAGTTTAGTGATGACCATGAGCCATTGTCGATCGTCAAAACCATCTAGTTCACGAATGTCCTTCAGGCCCATATGTGCCTCCAGACCAACAGCAATGTGGTTGACTCTTAAATGCCCCTCAAGGGCAATAAGTGATGGGCAATAAATGCTAGCACAGCCAGCAAAGCCCACATCCCATAAACGAATAAATAAAAATGTTTTCACGAAGCACGCACTAAGTGTGGCGGGGATCAAAGGATATAGGGGGAAAAGTGGGATTAGGCTATTGAGTTTGGATCATCAGCCATGATCATAATGAATGATGAAGCAGGCTTCAAGGGCCAAATGGCCTCCTCCTGCTCCTATTTTCTATGTTCATAAGAGCACCTTGGGCTGGATTCTCCGATCCTGCAGCTGTGTCCACAGGATCCGTCTGGTCTTACAACCAGAAAGTCGGTGCCACCCCTGCACCGATCGTCCATCCGGTGGGGGGCTAGCAGCCACGCAGAGTAAAGCCACCAGTCACGCCATATAACATGATGCCAGCCGTGCGCGGACCCGGCCTACCAAAAACTGCCCCCATGACCAGCTTTGCCACCCCTGGACCCTCCATCCAGTCATCCCAGCCCCTGACAATGGCTCCCATGCCAGCAGAATGGCTCTTTTCCCCCCACCCCCCCCCCCCCCAATCATGGCAGCGCTGGACTCCATCCTCAGCCGCCACACGAGGTCCCCGAATGGTGTGAGCACACGTGTCCCACGCCGTCGGGATTCAGCCCATCGGGGGAGGGCCTCAGGTGACGTCCTGAGGCAGTGCATGTGGCGTACTCCCAGAGTACGCTGTTTGAGGGGGTGGAGCATGGCAAAAACAGCACCGCCTCCAAAACCGGCGATTCTCCGGCCGATCGTCGAACGCAATTTCGCCGTTGGCAATTGGAGAATCCCGCCCCTCATCTTTTGATTTGGCACTTTATGGCTTTCTGGACTCGATCATGTTGACCAACTTCAAACCACAAACTTTGCACTCATTTTGACTTTTGCCTCCCTCCCCCTCAAGTGCTAGTCTGTATCTTGTTTTCACGTTTTTGTTTTCAAACAGAGTTGTTTATTATTCTGCTATTAACACTTCCACTCTGGACCAATGTTTTGTTTCTTTACTGCAACCATTGTTTTTTGTTCCATGGCATCTTTTGTTATTTAATCTCTTCCACCCTCAAACCTACCCCAGACCTTCCCTTTTGTTCCATTTCTCCCCACCCCCCCATTTCAACAGCATAAAACCCAGCACTTTCCTACTTCTCTTTAGCTCCAAAGAGTCACTATTAATTTTTTGAACCCCCTTTTATTCTTAATCAACCGTTTGTTGCTTTTAGCAATATTTCAACTAAGCCTTTATAAAGGCCTGTTATTCGAGTACCACATACAAAGGTTAATTGGTGAATATCACTTGAAAGAATATAAATATTGTTTTAAGCAAATAAAGATATATGGGACCGAGCAAAAGCCAAGTCATATTTAAGTTTTTTTTGTCTTCAGTTTTTACCAGAGGAAGCAGTTAACAGGATCTGGAAAGGGAATCAAAGTGTTGCATCGGTAAGATGTAACACTTAACATTGCTACCAGCAAATGTAACCAAATGCTGTGAAACTTTTAAGATAAACAAAACTCAGGCTGGATAAGATACATTCGAGGATTCTTAAGAAAGGAAATTGCAAGGCTTTGACATAAACATTCCAGAAATCATACAAGCTGAATGTAGGGAAAAGCGAGGTGTTCCCGGTGAATGAGCTGGCACAGCGGGCTAATTTACGGTAGCGAGGGATAGGTTTCGGTACTTGGGGATTCAGGTAGCGAGGAAATGGACGGGGCTCCATAAGTGGAACTTAACGAAGCTGGTGGAGAAGGCCAGGGAGGATCTTAAGAGGTGGGATACACTGCACTTAACGTTGGCGGGGAGGGTCCAAATAGTCAAAAAGAATATTCTGCCGAGGTTCTTGTTTATCTTTCAGGCTCTCTGGATCTTTATACCAAAGGCCTTTTTTCAGAAAGTGGGCACAATCATCTCTGACTTTGTATGGGCGGGGAAGGTGTTGAGGGTGGGGAGGACCCTGCTACAGAGGCAGAGGCAGCAGGGGGGGTTGGCGTTGTCAAACTTGCTTCAGTATTATTGGGCAGCAAATGTGAACAAGGTGCGGCAGTGTTGGGAAGGAGAGGGGGTAGAGTGGGTTAGAATGGAGGAGGAATCTTGAAAGGGGTCTAGTTTGAGGGCTATGGTGACAGCAGCATTGCCAATGGTTCCGAGTAGGTATTCGGGGAGCCCAGTGGTGCAGTCCACGGTGAAGATATGGAATCAGTTGAGGACGCATTTTAGGGTGGAAGGGATGTCGGTGCTAACGCCGCTGTTCGAGAATCATGGGTTTGAGCCGAGGGGGGGGATGGTTAGTGTATACAGGAGGTGGAGGGAAGTGGGGTTGGCTATGAGGGAGTAGGTCGTACATTTGGTGGCTCCCGTCTCGGACTTTTGGACCTTCTCCCCCCGACTTATTTGCGCTTTTGAGGGCGGAACTGGAAAGCAATAGTACTCAGGCACAGGACCCATACAGAATTGTATGGACCTAAGAAGCCGGAGGGAACGTAAACAGCAGAAGAAATGGTCAAATAAGGGCACAGTGGAAGCTGTGAGAGGGACCAGCATGGCTGGTGTTCAGAGCACGGCGCCGACAGCCCAGCCCACAATGGAGCAGCTGCTGCAGACTATGCAAGAGGGCTTTTCGGCTCTGAAGCGGGACAACTTGGAGCCACTACAGAAGTCGATTGACCGGATGGAAAAAAGGCTAGATGATTAGGCTGAGATGCTCCACCAGTTGGAGAAGTCAGTGGAGGAGCAGGCTGACTTTCAAACGGTGGCGGATGTGGAGATTCAGAGGTTGAGGGACCAGCAAAAAGTGCTTCTGGAAAGGCTGGAGGACCTGGACAACAGATCTCATCAGCAGAAACTGAGAATCGTGGGACTCCTGGAGGGGGCAAAGCGGTCAGACGCTGCCGCATTTGTGGAGGGTATGTTTCAGAGGTTGCTGGGGAACGAGGTATTCCTGCGCCCGCCTATGGTGGACAGGGCACAGAGTGCAGGTGAGGCAGCCGCAACGAGGGGGTCCCCCACGAGCTATGGTGGTACGCTTTCACAGGTACCTCGACAAGGAACGGGTGCTGCAATGGGCAAAGAGCACACAAAGCTGCACTTGGACAATATCACCCTGCGTGTTTACCAAGATTTGAGCGCTGAGGTGACCAGGAGGAGGGGAGGCTACAGACAGGTGAAATTCGGGCTGTTTTTTCTGGTGCGACTGTGGGTTACGTATGAGGGTCAGCACCACTATTTCGAGGAACCCGAAGAGGCGATGGACTTCGTTAAGAAGCAAGGGCTGGCCCTGAGCTGAGGGTGTTTGGACTCTTGTTAGAACTTAAGTATATGTGGTGTCTCTCCAGTTTTGAAAATTGCCTGTCTGTTTGGGTCTGTTTTTGTTGTTTCTTTGCATGATTTTTGCTTGGTTTAACCTGAATGTTTCCTTTTTGAGCTCTTTGATTAGTTGGAGCTTGGCTGGGGGGGGGGGAATAATAAAGAAAATAGTTAAAAGGGTTAAGGGGGATGCTTCAGGGAAACTTTGTGCAATCTTTTCTGTATGGGAAGGAATGAGAGTGCCTGTTACTTCTTATCTCTTTCCTTTTTTTTGTCTTGTTTAACTTGAATTGTGCTACTGTAGGGGCTGTTTATGACTTGTATAGAGTGTTTGCTTAAGTAGGGCTGATATGGGGAAGTGGTGTGGATGGGTTGGGGGAGGGGAGACTGGGAACAATGGGTGGGAGACGCACTGGCGCCAAGGCTGAGCGCCCCAGGCTAGCTGAGTAGGGCCAGTCAACGGAAGCCGAGGTGGGGGGTGTGAATATAGTTAGATTAAAGCAGGGGTTAGGTGATAGGATGGTGTTGCTGGGAGGGGGGAGTCGTTCTGCTGATGGGGATGGAAACTGGGCATGGCAACAGTGAGGAGGTCATGGGTGGAGCTGGTCAGGAGGCGGGCCAGATGAAGCGCGACACATGGCTGGGGGGCTGGCAAGGAAAGGGGATGGCTGATCGGCAAAGAGGGGGGGGGGGGCGAAGTGCCCCCCAACCAGGGTGATCACCTGGAATGTTAGAGGGTTAAATGGGCCAGTGAAGGCGCATGTGTTTGCGCATCTGCGGGTTCTGAAGGCGGACATAGTCATGCTGCAGGAGACACACCTGAAAGTGGCAGACCAGGTTAGGTTAAGGAAGGGCTGGGTCAGTCAGGTCTTTCATTCGGGGCTTGATTCCAAGACGAGGGGGTGGCGATCTTGATTAATAAAAGGGTACAATTGACTTCCGGTTGCGGCTATGCTAAGCCACACGTTCGGCAGCTCCCGCTTTTATAGGACTTGTGGGCTCTTAAGGGCCCCAAACGGCGCTGAATCGACGATTCCCGGTGGGTAAAGGGGTCTGGAGCAAAACCCCCCCGGGATTTATGGTGCGGACCCGGAGTGGGGCGAGGAAAAAAAGGCAGCAGCTCCCCTGGAAAAGCGGGGGAAGGTGGACAAAATGGCGGCCTGTTGAGCCCCTGAGTGGAGGCAGTGGGCGGAGGAGCAGCAGGCGGCCCTTCTGCACTATTTTACGGAGCTGAAAGGGGAGTTGCTGGAATCCCTGAAGGTTACAACAAGTAAGCTGCTGGGGACCCAGACAACCCAGGGTGCAGCGATACTAGAGTTGCAGCAGCAGGCCTCTGAGCGCGAGGATGAGGTCTCGGCCCTCGTGGGGAAGATGGAGATGCACGAGGCGCTCCACAAAAAGTGGCAAGATCGTTTCGAGGAGATGGAGTTTCGATCAAGGAGGAAGAACTTGCGGATCCTGGGCCTCGCGGAGGGGCTGGAGGGGTCGGACCTGCCAGCCTATGTGGCCGTGATGCTGAATTCGCTGGTGGGGGCAGGATCCTTCCGCCTGCCCCTGGAGCTGGAGGGGGCCCACAGAGTACTGGCCAGGCGGCCTAAGGCGAATGAACCCCCGCGGGCGGTGCTGGTGCAGTTCCATCGGTTCAGTGACCAGGAGTGTATGCTGCGATGGGCCA
Source organism: Scyliorhinus canicula (assembly GCF_902713615.1). NCBI lineage: Eukaryota > Metazoa > Chordata > Chondrichthyes > Carcharhiniformes > Scyliorhinidae > Scyliorhinus > Scyliorhinus canicula. Next base: position 151,636,339 of record NC_052155.1, read on the forward strand.
AGAAGGTGAGGAGCAGCAAGTGGGAGAATTCGGTAGTGTGCGTCTACCAGGACTGGAGTGCGGAGGTGGCTAAGGGGAGGGCCGGGTTCAACCGGACGAACGCGGTGCTCCACTGCAAGCAGGTGAAATTCAGCATGCTGCCGCCTGCGCGCTTGTGGATCACCTACAAGGACCAGCATTATTATTTTGAGTCCCCGGAGGAGGCGTGGGCCTTTGTGCAGGCTGAAAAGTTGGACTCGAACTAGGGATTGGGGACTGTGGGGGTTTTTTGTATCACTGTTTATGCTGTTGCTGGTTATTCTGTTTGTTTTTTTTCCCGCTTTCGGATGAGGTTGGTTATGGTTTTGTGTTTGTGTTTTAAGGGGGGTGTTGGGGTCTGTGGTTGTTCTGTTTTTGTTTGTACGAGGTTGGTGGATGGGTTGGGACTGCTATTTGGGAGCTGCGTTGAGGGGGCGGGGTGGGGCAGTGGGAAAGCGCGGGCTTTCCTCTGGTTTCCCGTGCTGCGGGACGAGGGGGGTGAAGCTGGAGGCAAGGGGCGTGGATATCAGTTCCTTTTTCCCGCGCTGGAGCGGTGCCAAGGAGCTGCTGCGGGTGGGGGGTGACCCCATATCAGGGGGGGGGAAAACTGGGTTGCTGCTGGATTGGCCAGAGAGGAGCTGGTGTGGGTCGGGGGGGTCTGGGTGAGGTTCTATCGCGTGGGAAACGGGCCGAGTGGGGGGGTGCTGGCCAGGGGCGAGCAGTCGATGGGCTATGGCTAGTCGACGGGGAGGGGTGCCCCCCTGATCCGGCTGATCACGTGGAACGTGAGGGGGTTGAATGGGCCGGTTAAGTGGGCCCGGGGCTGAAGGCGGACGTGGCCATGCTCCAGGAGACTCACCTGAAGGTGGCGGACCAGATTTGTCTGAGGAAGGGGTGGGTGGGGCAGGTTTTCCATTCAGGGCTCGACGCGAAAAACCGGGGGGGTGGCGATCCTGGTGGGGAAGAGTGTGGCGTTTGAGGGGTCTGAGATGGTGGCTGATAGTGGCGGCAGATATCTGATGGCGAGCGGTAAGCTGCAGGGGGAGAGGGTGGTGTTGGTAAATGTGTATGCCCCAAATTGGGATGATGCTGGTTTCATGAGGCGTATGTTGGGCCGCATTCCTGACCTGGAGGTGGGGGGCCTGATCATGGGGAGGGGGGGGGCTTCAATACGGTACTGGATCGTTCTAGTTCTAGGACAGGCAGGAGGCCAGCGGCGGCCAAGGTGTTGAGGAGGTTTATGGACCAGATGGGAGGGGTGGATCCCTGGAGGTTTGGGAGGCCGAGGGCTCGGGAGTACTCTTTTTTTCTCCCACGTGCACAGTGTTTATTCCCATATTGAATTCTTTGTCCTGAGTAGGAGGCTGGAGGATGCCAAATATTCGGCTATAGCGATTTCGGACCATGCTCCGCATTGGGTGGATCTGGAGATGGGGGAGGGGCGGGACCAGCGCCCACTTTGGCGTCTGGAGGTGGGGTTGTTGGCAGATGAGGAGATGTGCAGGAGGGTCCGGGGATGTATCGATGGGTACCTCGAGGTCAATGATACTGGGGAGGTTCAGGTGGGGATTGTGTGGGAGGCTCTGAAGGCAGTGATTAGGGGGGAGCTGATCTCCATCCGAGCCCATAGGGAGAGGGGGGAGAGGAGGGAGAGGGAGAGACTGGTGGGGGAGCTGTTGAGTGTAGATAGGAGGTATGCGGAGGCCCCGGAGGAGGGCTTGCTGGGGGAGCGGCGTAGCCTGCAGGCCAAGTTTGATTTATTAACCACCAGAAAGGCGGAGACACAGTGGAGGAAGTCGCAGGGAGCGGTCTACGAGTATGGAGAGAAGGCGAGCAGGATTCTGGCACATCAGCTTCGCAAGCGGGACGTGGCTAGGAAGATTGGTGGAGTGAAGGATAGGGGTGGGAATGTGGTGCGGCAGAGGTCAATGGGGTCTTTAGGGACTTCTACAGTGAACTGTACCAGTCGGAGCCGGGGGGGGGGGTGCCATGGGCCCGATGCCCACGCACTACTTGTCCTTCCGCCGCCCCGCAGTATCCATTCGCGGGGCGGCTGAGGGGCAACCCGGCCCGCGCATGCGCGGGTTTCGCGCAAAAACGCGATGACGTCACCCGCGCATGCGCGGGTTGGAGTCTTCCAAACTGCGCATGCGCGGCTGACATCATATGACGCGTCAGCCGGCGCTAACCCCGGCAAGCGGGCTTAACGATTTTCGTTAAGCCCGTCTTGCCGGAGCCTACGGCGTCGGGCTGCTAGCCCCGACCGGGGACCAGAATCGGTCCCCGGTCGGGAAGGGGCGCGCTGCCGTAAAACCCGCCCGGGTTTTACGCCAGCTTTACGATTTCTCCCGTTTTGGGAGAATCGCGCCCTTGGTGTCTACGTTGATCAAAGACAACGGCCTGTATGACCCACAAGCCTCTGGGTCCTTATCCTGTTTCAGAATAAGCGAGATGGTGGCCTGCAACATCGTCTGGGGTAAACTCCCTCTGTCTCTTGCCTCGTTAAAGCCCCTGACCAGCACTGGCCCCACTATCCTGGCAAATTTTTTGTCAAACTCCACCGGATACCCATCTGGCCCTGGGGCTTTGCCTGACTGCATGACCTTCAGGCCCCCCAATACCTCTTTGATCCTGACCAGGGCCCCCAGTCCCCTCCCCACTCTTGGGAAGGTCAGTCCCTCCAGGAATCGCCTCATGTCCCCCGGGGGTTCTGAAGTGCACAGCTTCCTATTAAAGTCCTCAAAGGCCTTGTTCAGCCCTGCCGGGTCACCCACTAGATTACCCTCCTCATCCACTACCCTCCCTATTTCCTTAGCCGCTTCCCTCTTCCTTAGTTGTTGAGCAGGCATTCTACTGGCCTTCTCCCCATGCTCATAAATCACACCTTTTACCTTTCTAAGCTGCTCTACAGCCTTGCCTGTAGTCAGGGCTGCCCTCTCTCCCCTCTGCTGTTTGCGCTGGCCATAGAGCCGCTGGCAATTGCACCGAGAGCTTCTAGGGGCTGGAAAGGGGGGGGGGGGGGGGGGGAAGAAGAGAGAGCGAGAGCGAGAGACACACGGTATCATGGAGACCCGGAGGGAATTTGGCTGGTTCTCAGGATATAAATTGAACATGGCTAAGAGCGAGATGTTCGTAATTCAGGCAAGGGGGCAGGAGAGTAGGCGGAAGGGGTTGCCGTTCAGGCTAGTGGGGGAGAGTTTCCGATATTTGGGGATTCAGGTGGCACGGGACTGGGGCAAGTTGCATAAGCTCAACCTGTCCCAACTGGTGGAACGAGTGAGGGAGGAGGTCCAGAGGTGGGTTGCGCTGTCATTGGCGGGGAGGGTGCAGACTGTTAAGATGACAATTCTCCCGCGGTTCTTGTTTGTTTTTCAGTGTCTCTGCATCTTTATTCTGCGGTCCTTCTTTAAGAGGCTGAATAAAATTATTCTGGGATTTTTTTTATGGACAGCAAAGTCCCCGCAGGCGAAGAGGGTGATGCTTGAAAGGAACAGAGAAAGGGGGCTGGCGTTACCGAACTTCAGCAACTATTACTGAGTGGCCAACATAGCGATGATAAGGAAATGGATGGTGGGTGCGGGATTGGTTTGGGAGCGGATGGAGGCTGTTTCGTGCACGGGCAGTAGCTTAGCAGCCCTGATCCAAGCGCCACTGCCGGCACAGTACTCCACCAGCCCGATAGTGGTGGTGGCTCTTCGGATCTGGGGCCAGTGGAGGAGGCATGTAGGGGAGGTAAGAGCATTGGTGTGGACCCCAATCTGCGGCAACCACCGATTTGCCCTGGGGAACATGGACGGGGGGTATCGACTGTGGAGGAGGGCGGGGATTGTGAGGATGGGGATCTGTTCCTGGAAGGGAGCTTTCCGAGCATGAGGGCGCTGGAGGAGAAGTTAAGTTTGGGCTGGCGAGAGGGAACGACTTTGGATACTTACGGGTGCGGGATTTTGTACGCAGACTGGTGCCGTCCTTCCCACGTCTCCCGCCGAAGGGGAGGCAGGACAGGGTAGTTTCTAGGGGAGAGGGTGGAGTCTCAGACGTCTAGAAGGAACTAATGGGAGCTGAGGATACGCAGACCGAGGACCTGAAGCTTAAGTGGGAAGAGGGGGTGGGGGGGGGGGGGGGGGGGGGGGGGGGGGGGGGGGGGAGGAGGAGGAGATGGAAGACAGTATCGGGGCAGAAGCCCCGAGCAAAGTGAACACGACCGCAACATGTGCCAGGCTCAGCCTGATCCAGTTTAAGGTTGTGCACCAGGCCCACACGATAGGGGCCGGGATGAGCAGATTCTTCGGGCTGGAGGACACGTGTGCTAGATGCGCCGGAGGGCCGGCTGACCTTGTACACAGGTTCTGGTCGTACCCTAAACTCAGGGGGTATTGGCAGGGATTCGCAGATGTCATGTCCCGGGTATTGAAAACTGGGGTGGTAACGAGCTCTGAGGTGGCAATCTTTGGGGTTTCAGAGGACCCAGAGAGAGCGAGAGAGCGAGAGAGCGAGAGAGCGAGAGAGCGAGAGAGCGAGAGAGCGACGTTCTGGCCTTTGCCGAATATTGATAGCATGGAGGGACTCAAAGCCCCCCCCCACCACCACCCCGGAGGGCTGTGGTATGGCTATCGGACATGGCGAGCTTTCTTGGCCTGGAGAAAGTCAAGTTCGCCTTGAGAGGTTCGCTAGTAGGGTTCGCCCGAAGGTAGCAGCCGTTTATTGCCTTCTTCGCTGAGGAGTAAGCGTCTGTGCAAGGATGAGTCTGATACAGTTTAAGGTGGTGCATAGGGTGCATATGACTCGGGCGAGAATGAGTGGGTTCTTTCAGGGGGTAGCAGATGAGTGTGAGAGGTGTGGGCAGGGGCCAGCGAATCATGCGCACATGTTTTGGGGTTGTGAAAAATTGGGAAGATTCTGGACAGGAGTGTTCGCGGTCTTAGTGATATTTGGGGTTTCAGAGAAGACGGAGCTCATGGAGAGGAGGAAGGCCGATGTCTTGGCCTTCGCCTCTCTGATTGCACGGCGGTGAATTTTGCTAGAGGGGCGGTCAGCATCGCCAGCGGGAGTAGCAGCATGGTTGGGTGACCTGTATGACTTCCTGCGGTTAGAGAAGATAAAGTATGAGTTAAGGGGCTAAGCAGGGGAGTTTGAGAAAAGGTGGGGGATGTTTGTAACCATGTTTGAGGAGCTGTTCGTCGCAGGGGGTGGGGGCGTGAAATAGGAGGAAAATCTGTACAAAAACTGTATAGTTGATTGTTGGGAAGACTGTTTCCCAGGGTGTTTATTTGCTGTAACCTACTTTGAGACAAGTTTGAATAAAATGAGTTTTTTTTTAATGAATAAATATTCCAGAAACCAGTGAATTCAGAAGAGATACCTGGAACAATTGACGGGCATAATTCCAATTTTGAAAAAACAAAATATTTTTTAAAAATGACTTAAAAACCAGGCAAGAGAGTTTGACATCAACTTCAGGTACAGTTATGGAAACTCTTAAAAGATCATGGGCAATTTGGATCTGAATAAAGTAATAAAAACTAGTCAATATGATTTCACGAAAGGCAGATCCTGTCAATCTAACCATACGCTAGGCATGGATAGAGGATTGGCTGACTGGCAGAAGGCAGAGAGGGAGGATAAAGGGGTCCTCTTCAGGACGGCAGCCAGTGACTAGTGGAGTGCCTCAGGGGTCAGTGTTGGGACCACAACTTTTCACAATATGCATTAAGGATCTAAAAGAAGGAACTGAGGACACTGTTGCTAGGTTTGCAGATTATACCAAGATATGCAGATGGACAGGTAGTATTGAGGAAGCAGGGGGCTACAGAAGGACATGAATAAACTAGGAGAGTGGGCAAAGTGGCAGATGGAATACAATGTGGAAAAGTGTGAGGTTATGCGCTTTGGTCGGAAGAATAGAGGCATAGACTATTTTCTAAATGGGAAAGGCTGAGGAAATTAGAACCACAAAAGGGCTTGGGAGTCCTTGTTCACGATTCTCTTAAGGTTAACATGCAGGTTCAGTAAGCAGTTAGTAAGGCAAGTGCAATGTTAGCATTCATGTCGAGAGGGCTAGAATACAAGACCAGGGATGTACTTCGTAGGCTATACAAGGCTCTAGTCAGACTCCATTTGGAGTATTGAGTAGTTTTGGGCCCCGTATCCAAGGAAAGATGTGCTGGCTTTGGAAAGGGCCCAGAGGTGGTTCACAAGAATGAAGAGCTTGTCAAATGAGACGCGGTTGAGGACTCTGGGTTTCGAAGGATGAGGGGATATCTTATTGAAACTTATAGGATACTGCATGGCCGAGATAAAGTGTACGTGGAGAGGATGTTACCACCAGATGGAAAAACCAGAACCAGAGGGCACCATCTCAGACTAAAGGGACGATTGTTTACAACAGAGACAAGTAGGAATTGCTTCAGCCAGAGGGTGGTGAATCTGTGGAACTCTTTGCTGCAGAAGGCCCTGGAGGCCAAATCACTGAGAGTTAGGGATTATGGGGAGAAGGCAGAAGAATCGGGACTAAAATAAATCAGCTATGATCAAGTCTGCTCTGCCATTCAATGGGCCGAGTGACTTAATTCTGCTCCTAGAGGGCAGCACAGTGGCACAGTGGTTAGCATTGCTGCCTACGGCACTGAGGACCCGCGTTCGAATCCCGGACCTGGAAATCTGTCCATGTGGAGTTTCTACATTTCCCCGTGTCTGCGTGGGTTTCACCCCCACAACCCAAAGATGTGCAGGGTAGGTGGATTGGCCACGCTAAATTGCCCCTTATTGGGAAAAATAATTGGGTACTCTAAATTTTTTTTTAAAACCATTGTGCTCCTATGTCTTGTGGTCCTAATTAGGCCATTGAGCCGAGCCCATTGAGTCTGCTCCGGCGTTTGATCATGGCTATGTTCCTCATTTCCATTCTCCTATCTTCTACCCATAACCCCTGATCCTCTTATCAATCAAGAAATCCCATTATCAAGAACACCAGATTTGTGCTGGGAGGTGCTGTGTCCTACAAGGCCACACACGAATGCTGGAAGGTGGAATTAGACAGAATAGTTGTTTCTTAGAACATAAGAACTAGGAGCAGGAGTAGGCAATTTAGCCTCTCGAGCCTGCTCCAACGTTCAGTGCGATCATGGCTGATCTCATCATGGCCTCATTTCCACCATCCTGCCTGTTTGTTGGAACCCTTCATCCCATTCCTAAATAAAAATCTGTGTAACTCCTCAAATTTACCCACTGTCCCAACATCCACTGCACTCCGGGGTAGCATTCCACAGATTCACAAATCTTTGGGAGTAGTAGTTTTGCCTCATCACTGTTTTAAATTTGCTATCCCTTATCCTGTGACGATCTTAACCTCCTGTTTTTCTTTTAGGGAGTAATAAAGGACATCAACATGAGTGAAACAATACATGTGGTGTACGTAAGATTTCAGGAAGGTTGTTGCGACAGTTTCTCTGTGAGAGTTGGTAATAAAAATAAAGATAGCAGCTGAAATAGTCTGTAATAGCCACATAATTAGTTGACCAATAGAACCTAGTGGGCAGCAGCACAGGGAATGGGGGGGGGGGGGGGGTTAAATCACAGTGGAGTTCCCCCAAGAGTCTATTTTGGGATCTCATCTTTAACAATTGCATAAACCATCAATAGCTAGAAGTCACAAGCACAATATTAAATTTACAGATGATAAATAAATAAAAGAAGCTAATAAACAAGGTAAACTACAGAGCTGACCAGGATTAAGCTACAGAACACTTTAAATATACATAGAATTTGAGCAGGCAGGTAGATTAAATTAAATGTAGACATCCCTCATGTGATGAAACAAAATTTCAGGGACAATTTGGGATCCTACTGACAATAATAAGGAAACTATTACAACAAATGCCTACAGCCAATCAGTAAAGCAAATCAGATGCTGGGATATTTTGAAAGGTTAATATGGAGTCAAAATAGTGAGGTACCCATGCTGCGACTCAAGTTAGAATACTGTTCAGTTCCAAGATATTACAGCTATTGAAAGGATGAAGAAAATAACCATAATGATTGAGGGATTGGAAGGAAGGGATCATTCAGCAATTAGGCAGCTTGGACAAGAATTAACTGGAAAAAGACGATTAAGGTGTGTTTTTGTTTGTTTTACAATTCTAACAGGTCTAACTAACATAGACCATGGCATTCTGTTTTACTTGGTCCAAACTAGTAGATCCTACAGACAGCCTGAACTTGAAGATAAGTAAATGAGAAATGCAAAAACATTGATTTTTTAAAAATATTCCCATTCTCAACTCTGCTGCTGTGGAAGGTCCTAAGCAAATGGCAAGTAATTATCCACAAGACAGGTTCAGGTCAGATTAGCCAAAATTTCATTGAATACGATCAAAGAGCTAAATCCAACTCATATTCCTTAGTAGGTTAGAAAAAAATACAAGTTTAGGTGACTGATGACCACTTAACCCACAACTGTACTGATGCATTCATAGTTTCCCCTCACCATCACCTCCTTCAGATTTCACATGCAAACAAGGAAAATCATGAGCTACACTAAAGGAGGTCCACTAAAGGAGGCAAATCTTATTAATACTGGCAAACCAGTCTGTCTCCATTTCAAAGGTGCATAGTGAAAACGAAGTGGCTGAGCATAACAGCAAAGAAGCAAACAAAATAAAATATGAAAAGCTCAAAACACAAGCGTTGGTTTGCATTACTCAACAAGCCATCTTTAATTTTGGGTGGAGAGCGGTCAAAATCTTTATTACATAGTATCATGCATGCAAGTTAAAATATATCCCAGGTTCACTCTTGAGAACCTTCCCTGAAGCTCCAACGCCTCCCCCCCCCCCCCCCCCCCCCCAATCCCAGCACCTTGGTGGATTTAAAACAAACTGTAGGCAACTTCAATTACTGGACACAAGAGTACAATACTATTGGTTTTTTAAAAATGCAGAAATTGTATGAAAATACATTCCGCCCATTCAAGTAACACAAAGAACAAGGGCAATGTCGCATTGTAATTTTGTAGTGTCTGTAGGTGTGGTTTAAAACGTAAAAATGCAGATAAAGATCTTAAATGCTGAGGATTCCTCCAAACTGCAATCATTCTCCGGTGTAAATAAATCGCATATAGCTATAGAAACCGGATTGCACAGACGGTGAGCAAATAAGGCGCCCGGGAACAATATCAATGCACCAAACATTGCATTACAATCAGCTGTTCCCTTTTTTAAAACTCAGCAGTCGTTGTCTCCTAGTACACACACCCACCCCAGAAGGAAAGCTGTGGGTTCGGACATAATAACACCAACATCTCCCTTGTTGTTGCTGAGTCCCTGGTGACTGGTGCGCGGCTGTGTTGGGGCTGGGCCCGGTGCGCTCGCGCGCTCTCTCCCCCGGAGCTGCCGCCGCTGCAGCGCCCGAAGAGGCAAAGGGAGCATCACCTCGGCCATCCGCGCAGGCCACAGGCAGCCCACACACCATCACCATCACTCCGCTGTCCGGCAGGCAGTTTACCGCGGGGAGGAGACCGGCCTCACCTCAAAGCGGCCGCGGGTGATGCCATTCATGTCTCCGGCTCCGACTCTCGGCCGCTCCCGGATCCAACATGGACTCACCAACCGCCGCCTGACGTCACGCCCCCAAACACCAACAACCTGACTTTAATTTTTTTTTAAAGGCCGCATTTGCCCCGCACACCGTCACCCCGTTGTTAAAAACCAAAAACGTGCTTCCAGGGAAGTCATAGCGTTCCCCTTTAAACACTTTTCTTAAAGTTTAGATGCAGGCGATGCCGCCACGCGCCTGACGTCATTGGCCCGGGAATTCAGCGCATGGGATTTGTTTGGGTCCAGAGCAGCTGATCCCAGTGACTCTGCTGGAGACCCAGAGCAGCTGATCCCAGTGACTGCGCTCGAGGCCCAGAGCTGCTGATCCCAGTGACTGCGCTGGAGAACCAGAGCAACTGATCCCAGTGACTGCGCTGGTGGTCCAGGGCTGCTGATCCCAGTGACTGCCCTAGAGATCCAGAGCAGCTGACCCCAGGCCTGCTGATCCCAGTGACTGTGCTGGAGATCCAGGGCTGCTGATCTCAGTGACTGTGCTGAAGGTCCAGAGCTGTTGATCTCAGTGACTGCGCCGGAGGCCCAGAGCTGCTGATCCCAGTGACTGCGCTGGAGGCCCAGGGCTGCTGATCCCAGTGACTGTCCTGGAGATCCAGAGCAGCTGATCCCAGGCCTGCTGATCCCAGTGACTCCGCTGCAGATCCAGAGCTGCTGATCCCAGTGACTGCACTGGAGATCCAGAGCAGCTGATCCCAGTGACTCCACTGGAGATCCAGAGCAGCTGATCCCAGGGCTGCTGATCCTAGTCACTGCGATGGAGGTCCAGAGAAACTGATCCCAGTGACGACGCTGGAGGTCCAGAGGCGCTGATCTCAGGGCTGCTGATCCAAGTGACTCCGCTGGAGGTCCAGAGCAGCTGATCCCAGGGCTGCTGATCCCAGTGACTGTGCTGGAGATCCATAGCAGCTGATCCCAGGGTTGCTAATCCTAGTGACTGCGTTGGAGGGCCAGAGCAGCTGATCCCAGTTACTCCGCTGGCGCTCCAGAGCAGCTAATCCCAGGGCTGCTGACCCCAGTGGCAGTCCTGTAGATCCAGAACAGCTGATCTCAGTGACTCAGCTGGAGGTCCAGAGCAGCTGATCCTGGTGACTGCGCTGGAGGTCCAGAGCAGCTGATCCCAGTGCCTGCGCTGGAGATCCATAGCAGCTGATCCCAGGGTTGCTGATCCTAGTCACTGCGATGGAGGTCCAGAGAAACTGATCCCAGTGACGACGCTGGAGATCCAGAGAGGCTGATCCCAGGGCTGCTGACCCCAGTGGCTGCACTGGAGATCCAGAGCTGCTGGTCCCTGTGATTGCGCTGGAGATCCAGCACAGCTGATCCCAGTGACTGCGCTAGAAATACAGTGCAGCTGATCTCAGTGCCTGTGCTGGGGATCCAGAACAGCTAACCGCAGGGCTGCTCAACCCAGTGGCTGTGTTGGAGGTCCAGAGCAGCTGATCCCAGTGACTGCGCTAGAGAACCAGAGCAGCTGATCCCAGTGACTGCGCTGGAGATCCAGAGCAGCTGATCCCAGGACTGCTGATCCCAGTGGCTGCGCTGAAGATCCAGAGCTGTTGATCCCAGTGACTACACTGGATGCCCAGAGAAGCTGATCCCAGTGACTGTCCTGGAGATCCACAGCAGCTGATCCCAGTGACTGCGCTAGAGATCCAGAGCAGCTGATCACATGGCTGTTGATCCCAGTGACTGTGCTGGAGATCCAGAGCAGCTGATCTCAGTGACTGGGCTGGAGATCCAGGGCTGCTGATCTCAGTGACGGTCCTGGAGGTCCAGAGCTGATGATCTCAGTGACTGCATGGAGGTCCAGGGCTGCTGATCTCAGTCACTGCGCTGGGGGTCCAGAGCAGCTGATCCCTGTGACTGTCCTGGAAATCCAGACCAGTTGATCTCAGAGCAGCTGATCCCAGTGACACCGCTGGAGACCCAGAGCAGCTGATCCCAGGTCTGCTAATCCCAGTGACTGTCCTGGAGATCCAGAGCAGCTGATCCCAGTGACTCCGCTGGAGGTCCAGAACAGCTGATCCCGGTGACTATACTGGAGATCCAGAGCAGCTGATCCAAGTGACTGCGCTAGAGATCCAAAGCAGCTGATCACAGGGCTCTTGATCCCAGTGACTGTGTTGGAGTTCCAGAGCTGCTGTTCCCAGTGACTGTCCTGCAGATCCAGAGCAGCTGATCTCAGTGACTGGGCTAGAGATCCAGGGCTGCTGATCCCAGAGCAACTGATCCCGGTGACGGTCCTGGAAGTCCAGAGCTGATGATCTTAGTGACTGCATGGAGGTCGAGGGCTGCTGATCTCAGTAACTGCGCTGGTGGTCCAGAGCAGCCGATCCCTGTGACTGTCCTGGAAATCCAGGGCAGCTGATCCCAGAGCAGCTGATCCCAGTGACTCCGCTGGAGACCCAGAGCAGCTGATCCCAGGTCTGCTAATCCCAGTGACTGCTCTGGAGTGCAGAGCAGCTGATCCCAGTGACCGCACTGGAGGTCCAGAGCAGCTGATCCCAGGGCTGCTGGTCCCAGTGACTGCGCTGGAGATCCATAGCAGCTGATCCCAGGGTTGCTGATCCCATGATTGCGTTGGAGGGCCATAGCAGCTGATCCCAGTGACACCGCTGGAGCTCCAGAGCAGCTAATCCCAGGTCTGGTGATTCCAGTGGCAGTCCTGGAGATCCAGAACAGCTGATCTCAGTGACTCAGCTGGAGGTCCAGAGCAGCTGATCTCGGTGACTCAGCTGGAGGTCCAGAGCAGCTGATCCCAGTTCCTGCGCTGAAGATCCAGAGCTGCTGATCCCTATGACTGCCCCGTGGTCCAGAGCTGCTGATCCCAGTGACTGTCTTGGAGGTCCAGAGCTGCTGGTCCCAGGGACTGCGCTGTAGACCCAGCGCAGCTGATCCTAGTCACTGCGCTGGAGGTCCAGAGAAACTGATCCCAGTGACTACGCTGGAGATCCAGAGCAGCTGATCCCAGGGCTGCTGATCCCAGTGGCTGCATTGGAGGTCCAGAGCTGCTGAACCCAGTGACTGCGCTGAAGGTTCAAGGCTGCTGGTCCCTGTGGTTGCGCTGGAGATCCAGCCCAGCTGATCCCAGTGACTGCGCTAGAAATACAGAGCAGCTGATCTCAGTGCCTGTGCTGGGGATCCAGAGCAGCTAATCGCAGGGCTGCTGAACCCAGTGGCTGTGTTGGAGATCCAGAGTAGCTGATCTCAGGGCTGCTGATCCCAGTGACTGCGCTGGACGTCAGAGCTGCTGATACCGGTGACTGCGCTGGAGGTCCAGAGCAGCTGATCCCAGTGACTGCGCTGGAGAACCAGAGCAGCTGATCCCAGTGACTGCGCTGGAGATCCAGAGCAGCTGATCCCAGGGCTGCTGATCCCAGCAGCTGCGCTGAAGATCCAGAGCTGCTAATCCCAGTGACTACACTGGACGTCCAGAGAAGCTGATCCCAGTGACTGTCCTGGAGATCCACAGCAGCTGATCCCAGTGACGGCGCTAGAGATCCACAGCAACTGATCACAGGGCTGCTGATCCCAGTGACTGTCCTAGAGATCCAGAGCAGCTGATCTCAGTGACTGGGCTGGAGATCCACAGCAGCTGATCCCAGTGACTGCGCTAGAGATCCACAGCAGCTGATCACAGGGCTGCTGATCTCAGTGACGGTCCTGGAGGTCCAGAGCTGATGATCTCAGTGACTGCATGGAGGTCCAGGGCTGCTGATCTCAGTAACTGCGCTGGTGGTCCAGAGCAGCGGATCCCTGTGACTGTCCTGGAAATCCAGAGCAGTTGATCCCAGTGACTCCGCTGGAGGTCCAGAGCAGCTGATCCCAGGGCTGCTGATCCCAGTGACTCCGCTGGAGTGCAGAGCAGCTGATCCCAGTAACTCGGCTGGAGGTCCAGAGTAGCTGATCCTAGGGCTGCTAATCCCAGTGACTGTCCTGGAGATCCAGAGCAGCTGATCCCAGTGACTCCGCTGGAGGTCCAGAGCAGCTGATCTCGGTGACTATACTGGAGATCCAGAGCAGCTGATCCCAGTGACTGCGCTAGAGATCCAGAGCAGCTGAGCACAGGGCTCTTGATCCCAGTGACTGTGCTGGAGATCCAGAGCTGCTGACCCCAGTGACTGTCCTGCAGATCCAGAGCAGCTGATCTCAGTGACTGGGCTAGAGATCCAGGGCTTCTGTACTCAGTAACTGCGCTTGAGGTGCAGGGCTGCTGATCTCAGTGACGGTCCTGGAGGTCCAGGGCTGCTGATCTCAGTGACGGTCCTGGAGGTCCAGGGCTGCTGATCTCAGTGACGGTCCTGGAGGTCCAGGGCTGCTGATCTCAGTGACTGGGCTGGAGAACCAGAGCAGCTGATCCCAGGGCTGCTGATCCCAGTGACTGTGTTGGAGGTCCAGAGCTTCTGATCTCATTGACTGTCCTGGACGTCCAGAGCTGATGATCTCAGTGACTGCGCGGAGGTCCAGAGCTGCTGATCTCAGTGGCTGTCCTGGAGGTCCAGGGCTACTGATCTCAGGGACTGCGCTGGAGATCCAGGGGTGCTGATCTCAGTGACTGTCCTGGAAATCCAGAGATGCTGTTCCCAATGACTGCGCTAGAGATCCAGAGCAGCTGATCCCAGGGTTGTTGATCCCAGTGACTGTGCAGGAGATCCAGAGCTGCTGATCCCAGTGACTGTCCTGGAGATCCAGATTAGCTGATCTCAGTGACTGCGCTGGAGGCCAAGAGCTGCTGATCTCAGTGACTGCGCTGGAGGCCGAGAGCAGCTGATCCCAGGGCTGCTGATCCCAGTGACTGCGCTGGAGATCCATAGCAGCTGATCCCAGGGTTGCTGATCCCAGTGTCTGCGTTGGAGGGCCAGAGCAGCTGATCTCAGTGACTCCGTTGGAGCTCCAGAGCAGCTAATCCCAGGGCTGCTGATCCCAGTGGCATTCCTGGAGATCCAGAACAGCTGATCTCAGTGACTCAGCTGGAGATCCAGATTAGCTGATCTCAGTGACTGCGCTGGAGGCCAAGAGCTGCTGATCTCAGTGACTGCGCTGGAGGCCGAGAGCAGCTGATCCCAGGGCTGCTGATCCCAGTGACTGCGCTGGAGATCCATAGCAGCTGATCCCAGGGTTGCTGATCCCAGTGACTGCGTTGGAGGGCCAGAGCAGCTGATCTCAGTGACTCCGTTGGAGCTCCTGAGCAGCTAATCCCAGGGCTGCTGATCCCAGTGGTATTCCTGGACATCCAGAACAGCTGATCTCAGTGACTCAGCTGGAGGTCCAGAGCAGCTGATCTCAATGCCAGCGCTGAAGATCCAGAGCTGCTGATCCCTGTGACTGCCCCGGTGGTCCAGAGGTGCTGATCCCAGTGACTGTCTTGGAGGTCTAGAGCTGCTGGTCCCAGGGACTGCGCTGTAGACCCAGAGCAGCTGATCGTAGTCACTGCGCTGGAGGTCCAGAGAAACTGATCCCAGTGACTACGCTGGAGATCCAGAGCAGCTGATCCCTGGGCTGCTGATCCCAGTGGCTGCATTGGAGGTCCAGAGCTGCTGAATGCAGTGACTGCGCTGAAGGTTCAAGGCTGCTGGTCCCTGTGATTGCGCTGGAGATCCAGCACAGCTGATCCCAGTGACTGCGCGAGAAATACAGAGCAGCTGATCCCAGGGCTGCTAATCCCAGTGGCTCCACTGGAGTGCAGAGCAGCTGATCCCAGTGACTCCGCTGGAGGTCCAGAGGCGCTGATCTCAGGGCTGCTGATCCAAGTGACTCCGCTGGAGGTCCAGAGCAGCTGATCCCAGGGCTGCTGATCCCAGTGACTGCGCTGGAGATCCATAGCAGCTGATCCTAGGGTTGCTGATCCCAGTGACTGCGTTGGAGGACCAGAGCAGCTGATCTCAGTGACTCCGTTGGAGCTCCAGAGCAGCTAATCCCAGGGCTGCTGATCCCAGTGGCATTCCTGGAGATCCAGAACAGTTGATCTCAGTGACTCAGCTGGAGGTCCAGAGCAGCTGATCTCAGTGCCAGCGCTGAAGATCCAGTGCTGCTGATCCCTATGACTGCCCCGGTGGTCCAGAGGTGCTGATCCCAGTGACTGTCTTGGAGGTCTAGAGCTGCTGGTCCCAGGGACTGCGCTGTAGACCCAGAGCAGCTGATCCTAGTCACTGCGCTGGAGGTCCAGAGAAACTGATCCCAGTGACTACGCTGGAGATCCAGAGCAGCTGATCCCTGGGCTGCTGATCCCAGTGGCTGCATTGGAGGTCCAGAGCTGCTGAATGCAGTGACTGCGCTGAAGGTTCAAGGCTGCTGGTCCCTGTGATTGCGCTGGAGATCCAGCACAGCTGATCCCAGTGACTGCGCGAGAAATACAGAGCAGCTGATCCCAGGGCTGCTAATCCCAGTGGCTCCACTGGAGTGCAGAGCAGCTGATCCCAGTGACTCCGCTGGAGGTCCAGAGGCGCTGATCTCAGGGCTGCTGATCCAAGTGACTCCGCTGGAGGTCCAGAGCAGCTGATCCCAGGGCTGCTGATCCCAGTGACTGCGCTGGAGATCCATAGCAGCTGATCCTAGGGTTGCTGATCCCAGTGACTGCGTTGGAGGACCAGAGCAGCTGATCTCAGTGACTCCGTTGGAGCTCCAGAGCAGCTAATCCCAGGGCTGCTGATCCCAGTGGCATTCCTGGAGATCCAGAACAGCTGATCTCAGTGACTCAGCTGGAGGTCCAGAGCAGCTGATCTCAGTGCCAGCGCTGAAGATCTAGTGCTGCTGATCCTTATGACTGCCCCGGTGGTCCAGAGGTGCTGATCCCAGTGACTGTCTTGGAGGTCTAGAGCTGCTGGTCCCAGGGACTGCGCTGTAGACCCAGAGCAGCTGATCCTAGTCACTGCGCTGGAGGTCCAGAGAAACTGATCCCAGTGACTACGCTGGAGATCCAGAGCAGCTGATCCCTGGGCTGCTGATCCCAGTGGCTGCATTGGAGGTCCAGAGCTGCTGAATGCAGTGACTGCGCTGAAGGTTCAAGGCTGCTGGTCCCTGTGATTGCGCTGGAGATCCAGCACAGCTGATCCCAGTGACTGCGCTAGAAATACAGAGCAGCTGATCTCAGTGCCTGTGCTGGAGATCCAGAGCAGCTAATCGCAGGACTGTTGAACCCAGTGGCTGTGTTGGAGATCCAGAGCAGCTGATCTCAGGGCTGCTGATCCCAGTGACTGCGCTGGATGTCCAGAGCTGCTGATACCGGTGACTGCGCTGGAGGTCCAGAGCAGCTGATCCCAGTGACTGCGCTGGAGAACCAGAGCAGCTGATCCCAGTGACTGCGCTGGAGATCCAGAGCAGCTGATCCCAGGGCTGCTGATCCCAGCAGCTGCGCTGAAGATCCAGAGCTGCTGATCCCAGTGACTACACTGGACGTCCAGAGAAGCTGATCCCAGTGACTGCGCTGGAGGTCCAGAGCAGCTGATCCCAGCGAATTGGCTGGAGATCCAGGGCTGCTAATCTCAGTGACGGTCCTGGAGGTCCAGAGCTGATGATCGCAGTGACTGCATGGAGGTCCAGGGTTGCTGATCTCAGTAACTGCGCTGGTGGTCCAGAGCAGTTGATCCCTGTGACTGTCCTGGAAATCCAGAGCAGTTGATCCCAGAGCAGCTGATCCCTGTGACACCGCTGGAGACCCAGAGCAGGTGATCCCAGGGCTGCTGATCCCAGTGTCTCCGCTGGAGGTCCAAAGTAGCAGATCCCAGTGACTGCGCTGAAGGTCCAGAGCAGCTGATCCCAGGGCTGATGATCCCAGTGACACAGCTGGAGATCCAGAGCAGCTGATCCCAGTGACTCCGCCTCAGACCCAGAGCAGCTGATCCCAGGGCTGCTGATCCCAGTGACTCCGCTGGAGTGCAGAACAGCTGATCCCAGTGACTCGGCTGGAGGTCCAGAGCAGCTGATCCCAGAGCTGCTGATCCCAGTGACTGTCCTGGAGATCCAGAGCAGCTGATCGCAGTGACTCCGCTGGAGGCCCAGAGCAGTTGATCCCGGTTACTATACTGGAGATCCAGAGCTGCTGATCCCAGTGACTGTGCTGGAGATCCAGAGCTGCTGATCCCAGTGACTGTCCTGCAGACCCAGAGCAGCTGATCTCAGTGACTGGGCTAGAGATCCAGGGCTGCTGTACTCAGTAACTGCGCTTGAGGTCCAGGGCTGCTGATCCCAGTGACTGCGCTGGAGGTCCATCGCTGCTGATCTCAGTGACGGTCCTGGAGGTCCAGGGCTGCTGATCTCAGTGACTGGGCTGGAGATCCAGGGCTGCTGATCTCAGTGACTGGGCTGGAGAACCAGAGCAGCTGATCCCTGGGCTGCTGATCCCAGTGACTGTGTTGGAGGTCCAGAGCTTCTGATCTCATTGACTGTCCTGGACGTCCAGAGCTGATGATCTCAGTGACTGCGTGGAGGTCCAGAGCTGCTGATCTCAGTGGCTGTCCTGGACGTCCAGGGCTACTGATCTCAGGGACTGCGCTGGGGATCCAGGGGTGCTGATCTCAGTGACTGTCCTGGAAATCCAGAGAAGCTGATCCCAATGACTGCGCTAGAGATCCAGAGCAGCTGATCCCAGGGCTGTTGATCCCAGTGACTGTGTAGGAGATCCAGAGCTGCTGATCCCAGTGACTGTCCTGGAGATCCAGATTAGCTGATCTCAGTGACTGCGCTGAAGGTCCAGAGCTGCTGATCTCAATGACTGCGCTGGAGGCCGAGAGCTGCTGATCTCAGTGACTGCGCTGGAGGCCGAGAGCTGCTGATCTCAGTGACTGCGCTGGAGGTCTAGAGTTGCTGATCTCAGGGACTGCGCTGGAGGCCGAGAGCTGCTGATCTCAGAGACTGCGCTGGAGGCCGAGAGCTGCTGATCTCAGTGACTGCGCTGGAGGTCTAGAGTTGCTGATCTCAGGGACTGCGCTGGAGATCCGAGTTTTCTGATCTCAGTGACTGCGCTGGAGGTCCTGAGCTGCTGATCTCGGGGACTGGCCTGGAGGTACATGTGGAAAAATAGATCAAATGTAAGTTTCTCCTCCCGGGTATCCGTTCTTCACTGCGTCCTTTATTGATAATAAATAAAAACAGAAAATGCTGAAAATGTCAAATAAAAAGGATGCTGTGCCTGCTGGAAATCTAAAATTAAAATCAAGAAAATGCTAGATAACACTCAAGCAAATCTGACAGCATCAGGCGGGGGCGGGAACGGGATGGAGTTAATTGGGAAAAGTTAGAAATGAGCTTTGAGCAAGTGAAAGGAGTGGAATAGTGGCAAAAGAATCAAATGACAAAATGTGTCATGGTGCAAGGCCAAAGGAGGTGGTCATGGGACAAGTTGAGAAACAAATGATGTGTGTACAGGAGGTGGGAATATGATGGCTGATTTTTTTGAAACATAAGATTTAAAAGGGACATGATAGTGTTGTTAGTAAGAGTATGTATTGGGGGTAAACCTACAACTGGGGGCATGTTTCAGAATAAGTATTCTATGATTTAAGATTGAGAAAAGGGGGGTGATTTCTTCTACCGGGGTTGTTAATCTTCGGAATTGTTCACCCCAGAGAACAGTTGTGGCTGGGTAATTGAATAATTCAGGGCCGAATTAGACAGACTTTTGTTCTGCAGTGTTACGGAGAACAAACAGGAAAGTGAAGTGGAGATCATCATCAGATTAGCAATGATCTTAATGAATGGCAGAACAGGCACGAAGGGCTGAGTGGCCACTCCTGGAGCCATGGATAGCTGCTGTATAAAGTGAAGAAAGGGGTTGGCAAGAAGCTGTAAAGAGAAAAAAAACAACAAAAAAAGAAACAAAATTGTAATAGCCTCATTCTGACCCCTCTCCCCTAGCTATTCCAGCTATTTAGGTGAGATAATCATTTCAATCATGGAGGCTGCAAACCAGCATAGAATCCATGTTTGAATGTACACACTGAACGCTATGCACAGACCTTAACCACTCGGTCACCACATCTGGATGCAATGTCCAGTTAGTTATAGGTGAGCCAATGCTCATCAACTGTCTTTAACAATGTAATTGATTTAACAATGCAATTACCAACTGATGGAATGGATGATAATGTGTTATCTGTGTTGGATTAACACGGACTGCAACTCGATGCAGTATCACTTGAAAACAGGCTTCCAACGCTGTAGATGGTTCAACACTGTTTTATTGAACTTGCCGAAGAATGTACATAGTTCGCTGTGAGTCAACACTCTATCAATCTAAGCTTGCCCTGGTCTGGCTTGCCCAGACTTGCCCTGTGCCATGTGTAGTAGGTGCTGACTGTACATTGCACCCTGACTGCTGCTGCAGCTATCGCCAGGACGAAGAGGCCGAGCCTTCCTGCCTCGTGTGTTTTATACTGTTAATATACTCTGTAGTGCCCTGCCTGGTGATTGGTTGTTCTGTATTCTGTGTGGTGATTGGTTCCTGTGTGTGTCCATCACTGCCTGTCTATATGTCATTATGAACATAAGACCATAAGACCATAAGACATAGGAGTGGAAGTAAGGCCATTCGGCCCATCGAGTCCACTCCGCCATTCAATCATGGCTGATGGGCATTTCAACTCCACCTACCAGCATTCTCCCTGTAGCCCTTAATTCCTCGCGACATCAAGAATTTATCTATCTCTGCCTTGAAGCCATTTAGCGTCCCGGCCTCCACTGCACTCCGCGGCAATGAATTCCACAGGCCCACCACTCTCTGGCTGAAGAAATGTCTCCGCATTTCTGTTCTGAATTTACCCCCTCTAATTCTAAGGCTGTGCCCACGGGTCCTCGTCTCCTCGCCTAACGGAAACAGTTTCTTTGTGTCCACCCTTTCTAAGCCATGTATTATCTTGTAAGTTTATATTAGATCTCCCCTTAACCTTCTAAACTCCAATGAATACAATCCCAGGATCCTCAGCCATTCATCATATGTTAGACCCGCCATTCCAGGGATCATCCGTGTGAATCTCCGCTGGACACGCTCCAGTGCCAGTATGTCCTTCCTGAGATGTGGGGCCCAAAACTGGACACAGTACTCCAAATGGAGCCTAACCAGAGCCTTATAAAGGCTCAGTAGCACATCGCTGCTTTTATATTCCAACCCTCTTGAGATAAATGACAACATTGCATTCGTTTTCTTAATCACGGATTCCACCTGCATGTTTACCTTTAGGGAATCCTCGACTAGCACTCCCAGATCCCTTTGTACTTTGGCTTTATGAATTTTCTCACCGTTTAGAAAGTAGTCTATGCTTGGATTCTTTTTTCCAAAGTGCAAGACCTCACATTTTCCCACGTTGAATTGCATCAGCCATTTCCTGCACCACTCTCCCAAACTGTCTAGATCCTTCTGCAGCCTCCCCACTTCCTCAGCACTACCTGCCTGACCACCTAACTTCGTATCATCGGCAAACTTCGCTAGAATGCCCCAGTCCCTTCATCCAGATCATTAATATATATGGTGAACAGCTGCGGCCCCAACACTGAACCCTGTGGGACACCGCTGGTCACCGGCTGCCATTCTAAAAAAGAACCTTTTATCCCAACTCTCTGCCTTCTGTCAGACAGCCAATCCTCAACCCATGCCAGTAGCTCACCTCGAACACCATGGGCCCTCACCTTACTCAGCAGCCTCCTGTGTGGCACCTTATCAAAGGCCTTTTGGAAATCCAGATAGACCACATCCACTGGGTTTCCCTGGTCTAACCTACTTGCCACCTCCTCAAAGAATTCTAACAGGTTCGTCAGGCACGACCTCCCCTTACTAAATCCATGTTGATTTGTGCTAATCCGACCCTGCTCTTCCAAGAATTTAGAAATCTCATCCTTAACGATCGATTCTAGAATTTTACCAACAACCGAGGTTAGGCTAATTGGCCTATAATTTTCCATCTTTTGTCTTGATCCTTTCTTGAACAAGGGGGTTACAACAGCGATCTTCCAATCGTCCGGGACTTTCCCTGACTCCAGTGATTTTTGAAAGATCTCAACCAACGCTTCCGCTATTTCTTCAGCCACCTCCCTCAGAACTCTAGGATGTAGCCCATCGGGGCCAGGAGATTTGTCAATTTTAAGACCTTTGAGGTTTTTTAGCACCATCTCTTTTGTAATGGCAACCATACTCAACTCAGCCCCCTGACCCTTTATAATTTTAGGGATATTTCTCATGTCTTCCACTGTGAAGACAGACGCAAAGTACTTATTAAGTTCTCCAGCCATTTCCTCGTCTCCCATCACTAGCCTTCCAGAATCAGTTTGAATTGGCCCAATGTCTACTTTGGCCTGTCATTTGTTTCTTATGTATTGAAAGAAACTTTTACTATCTTTTCTTATATTACTGGCTAGCCTGCCTTCATATTTGATCCTCTCCTTCCTTATTTGTCTCTTTGTTAACCTCTGTTTGTTTTTGTAGCCTTCCCAATCTTCTGATTTCCCAGTGCTTTTGGCCACTTTATAGGATCTCTCTTTTTCTTTGATACATTGCCTGACCTCCTTTGTCAGCCATGGCTGTCTAATCCCTCCCCGGATAATCTTTCTTTTCTTGAGTGCATATTATGACATCTCCCCTTTTTAAATACATTTTGGATGCTTGTGGCTGTGTGCTTGTATTTACATGTGTGACTATGTGCAAAATGGTGAGTGAGTGAACATATATACATGGGAAGGTGTCTATCGTGCATATACAGAGCAAGGTGAACAAAATTTACACAGTTAAAGTCTATAAGTTCAGTCTTTGTGATGGGCGGTGGATTCGTGTCGACCACCTCAGAGGTGGCGGGGGGGACGCCGGTGTCTCGACAGACAGGATTGCTGCCAGATTGGCGGGCTCATAGTTTGAAATGTCCGGAGGAGGCGCCTCGACATACGGAGGGGTGTGGTCAGGTGGTGGTGGGCAGGCAGCTTTGCACAGTGCCTTTCTGTTGTGCTTGAGAATGGAGCCATCAGCCATGCAAACAACGAAAGACCTGGGGGCAGCCTGTCATAGAACAACAGCTGGGATGCCGGGGGTATGTGTTTCTTGTGGGGTTTTTGGTTGTTTTGTATTTATCAGGGGGAGATCGGGGACGGGGGTGGAACTGAAGATGGAGGGGCGGGGAGGGACAGGGCGAAAGCGCGGGCTTTCCTCTGGTTTCCCGCGCACGGGGCAGAGGAGGGAGGGGGGTGGGAGTAAGGGGCGTGGTCAGCAATGGCTCCCTTTCCCGCGCTGGAGCGGGGTCAAGGAGGGGTGGTAAGGGGGGGGACGTCCCCCCATGCCGGGAGGAGCCGGAGTGTGGCAGGGGCAGCCGGGTCAGCGTAAATCAGCTGACTCACGGAAGTACTATGGAGGGTGCGTCGCGGCTAGGAAGGGTCCTAGCCTGGGGGGGGAGGGGGGTGGGGGGGGGGAGGGGGAGGGGGGGAGGGGGGGGCTACCGGGTTGCTGCTGAAAAGGCCAGGGAGGAGAAGTTGAGGACTGGAGGGGTGGGGGGGGGGGGCGCCATCGCCATGGGGAGCGGGTCAGAAAGGGAGGGCTGACTCGGGGCGAGCAGGGGACAGGATATGGCTAGTCGGCGGGGGAAAGGGGCGGGCTGCCCTTCGACCCGGCTGATAACTTGGAATGTGAGGGGGCTGAATGGGCCGGTCAAGAGAACGAGAGTAATCTCGCATTTGAAGGGGCTGAAGGCGGATGTAGCAATGCTACAAGAGACCCATTTGAAGGTGGCGGACCAGGTCCGCCTGAGAAGGGGGTGGGTGGGACAAGTGTTCCACTCAGGACTGGACGTAAAGAACCGAGGGGTGGCGATCCTGGTAGGGAAGAGGGTGTCGTTCGTGGCGGCGGAGGTGGTGGCGGATAAAGAGGGTAGATATGTCATGGTGAAGGGTAGGCTGCAGGGGGAGAAAGTGGTGATGGTTAACGTGTATGCCCCGAACTGGGACGACGCTGGCTTCATGAGGCGCCTACTGGGCCTCATTCCGGACCTGGAGGCAGGGGGCCTGATCATGGGGGGGGACTTCAACACAGTGCTGGACCCCGTGTTGGACAGATCGAGTTCAAGGACGAGTAGGAGGCCGGCAGCGGCAGAAGTGTTAAAGGGGTTTATGGAGCAGATGGGAGGGGTGGACCCCTGGAGGTTTGGGAGGCCGAGGGCGAGGGAGTATTCCTTTTTCTCCCATGTCCACAGAGTCTATTCTAGAATTGACTTTTTTGTATTAAGCAGGGGACTGATCCCGAAAGTACGGGAAGTGGAGTACTCGGCCATAGCGGTCTCAGACCACGCGCCACACTGGGTAGATTTGGAAATGGGAGAGGTGCGAGACCAGCGTCCGCTGTGGCGTCTGGATGTGGGGTTGCTGGCGGATGAGGAGGTGTGTAAGAGGGTCCGGAAGAGCATTGAGAGATATCTGGACATTAATGACACGGGGGAGGTGCAGGTGGGGATGGTATGGGAGGCCCTGAAGGCGGTGATCCGGGGGGAGCTGATCTCCATACGGGCACATAGGGAAAGGAGGGAGAGACAGGAGAGGGAGAGGCTGGTGGGGGAGCTTCTGGACGTGGATAGGAAATATGCGGAGGCACCAGAGGAGGGGCTGCTGGGGGAACGGCGTAGTTTGCAGGCTAAGTTTGACCTGTTGACCACCAGAAAGGCGGAGACACAGTGGAGAAGGGCACAGGGCGCGATTTATGAGTATGGGGAGAAGGCGAGTAGGATGCTGGCGCATCAGCTCCGCAAGCGGGATGCGGCTAGAGAAATTGGGGGAGTGAGGGAGAGGGGTGGGAACATAGTGCAGAAGGGGCCAGAAGTAAATGGGGTTTTCAGAGACTTCTATGAGGAGCTGTATCGGTCAGAGCCGCCGACGAGGGGAGGGGGGATGGAGGGCTTCTTGAACAAACTGAGGTTCCCCAAGGTCCAAGAGGAGCTGGTAGAGGGGCTGGGGGCGCAGATAGGGTTAGAGGAGCTAGTCAAGGGGATTGAGCATATGCAGTCGGGGAAGGCGCCGGGGCCAGACGGGTTCCCGGTGGAATTTTACAAAAAATATGCGGATCTGGTGGGCCCCGTGCTGGTGCGAGCCTTCAACGAGGCATGGGAGGGGGGGGGGCTCTGCCCCCGACAATGTCGCAGGCACTGATCTCTCTGATCTTGAAGCGGGACAAGGACCCCGTGCAGTGTGGGTCATATAGGCCTATCTCGCTCCTGAATGTGGACGCCAAGCTGCTGGCAAAGATCCTGGCTACCAGGATAGAGGATTGTGTGCCAGGGGTGATACACGAGGACCAGACGGGTTTTGTGAAAGGGCGGCAGCTTAATACGAATGTGCGGAGACTGCTAAACGTCATCATGATGCCGGCAGTGGAGGGGGAGGCGGAGATAGTGGTGGCATTGGACGCGGAGAAAGCATTTGATAGGGTGGAGTGGAAGTACCTGTGGGAGACGCTGGAACGGTTTGGATTTGGGGAGGGATTTATTAAATGGGTGAAGCTGCTCTATTCGGCCCCGACGGCAAGTGTAGTGACGAATGGTAGGAGATCGGAGTATTTTGGGCTCCACCGGGGGACCAGACAGGGGTGCCCCTTGTCCCCCCTGCTCTTCGCACTGGCAATTGAACCGTTGGCGATGGCACTGAGGGGCTCAGGCGGGTGGAGAGGGCTGACAAGGGGCGGGGAGGAGCACCGGGTATCGCTATACGCGGACGACCTGCTGCTATATGTGGCAGACCCAGTAGGGGGAATGCCGGAGGTGATGGAACTGCTAGCAGAATTCGGGGACTTTTCGGGGTACAAGCTTAACTTGGGTAAGAGTGAGGTATTTGTGATACACCCAGGGGACCAGGAAGAGGGAATCGGGAGACTCCCGTTGAAGAGAGCAGGAAAGAGTTTTAGATATTTAGGGGTGCAGGTGGCTAGGAACTGGAGGACTCTCCACAAGTTGAACTTCACTAGGCTGGTGGAACAGATGGAGGAGGAATTCAAAAGGTGGGACATGGTGCCGCTGTCGCTGGCGGGTAGAGTGCAGTCCGTTAAAATGACGGTCCTCCCAAGGTTTTTGTTTTTATTTCAGTGCTTGCCCATCTTCCTCCCTAGGGCCTTTTTCAAAAAGGTGACAAGCAGCATCATGAGCTACGTGTGGGCGCATGGCACCCCAAGGGTGAGGAGGGTCTTCTTGGAGCGGAGTAGGGAGAGTGGGGGGCTGGCATTACCCAACCTTTCGGGGTATTACTGGGCGGCTAATGTGTCGATGGTGCGCAAGTGGATGATGGAAGGGGAGGGGGCAGCTTGGAAACGAATGGAGAGGGCGTCCTGTGACAACATAAGCCTGGGGGCCCTAGTAACGGCGCCATGGTCGCTCCCTCCCACGAGGTACACCACGAGCCCGGTGGTGGCGGCCACCCTCAAGATCTGGGGGCAGTGGAGGCGACACAGGGGGGAAGTCGGAGGTCTGATGGAGGCACCGTTAAGAGGGAACCATAGATTCATCCCGGGGAACATGGACGGGGGATTCCAGAGCTGGCACAGGGTGGGCATCAGGCAGCTGAAGGATCTGTTTGTAGATGGGAGGTTTGCGAGCCTGAGAGAGCTGGAGGAGAAATTCGGGCTCCCCCGGGAAACGTGTTTCGACATTTGCAGGTGAAGGCATTTGCTAGCCGCCAGGTGGAAGGGTTCCCCTTGCTCCCCAGCAGGGGGGCGAGCGATAGGGTGCTATCGGGGGTCTGGGTCGGAGGGGGGAGGATATCGGACATATACAAAGTAATGCAGGAGGCTGAGGAGGCATCAGTAGAGGAGCTGAAAGGCAAGTGGGAGGGGGAGCTGGGAGAGCAGATAGAGGATGGGACATGGGCTGAAGCCCTGGAGAGGGTTAATTATTCCTCCTCGTGTGCGAGGCTTAGCCTCATTCAATTTAAGGTGCTACATAGAGCCCATATGACGGGGACAAGGATGAGTCGGTTCTTTGGGGGTGAGGACAGATGTGTCAGGTGTTCGGGAAGTCCAGCGAACCATGTCCATATGTTTTGGGCATGTCCGGCACTGGAGGAGTTCTGGAAGGGGGTGGCAAGGACGGTGTCGAGGGTGGTGGGATCCAGGGTCAAACCAGGATGGGGGCTAGCGATCTTTGGGGTTGGGGTGGAGCCGGGGGTACAGGAGGCGAGAGAGGCCGGAATACTGGCCTTTGCGTCCCTAGTTGCGCGAAGAAGGATACTGATACAGTGGTAGGACGCGAGGCCTCCAAGCGTGGAAACTTGGATTAATGACATGGCAAGCTTTATCCAGTTGGAAAGGGTCAAATTCGCCCTGAGAGGGTCGGTACAAGGGTTCTTCAGGCGGTGGCAGCCCTTCCTCGACTTTTTGGCTCAAAGATAGGGTGCAGAGGTCGCAGCAGCAACAACCCGGGGGGGGGGGGGGGGGGGGGGGGGGGGGGGGGGGGGGTGGAAACAACGGGGGTTGTGGGTTATTTAAGGTTGTAATGCGGACAAATTTGTTCGCAGTTCATGTTTGATGTTAATTGTTGCTTTGTTTGTTTTTGGGGGGGGGAGGGTGGAGGGGGGGGAGGGACAGCGCGCGCGGGGGGTTGGGCGGGGGGGGGATATCTGTTAAGAGGGAATATTGTGTAATAGTCTATGGTTAGGGGGGGTAAATATTCTCATGTAAAAAAATCTCTTCAATAAAAATTATTTTAAAAAAAAAGAACAACAGCTGGGACTGACCAACCTCGCTCAGGCAGCTTGATGCGTACAACATCTTCTGGAGCCAGCACAGGCAAATCAGTGGCATGAGTATCATATGTGATCTTCTGCTAGCCCCTGAGTCGCTGCACTTTTCTTAGCACCGGGAGATGATCAAGGTCTGGAACGCGGATGGTTGGAATAGTTGTCCGCAGGTTGCGATTCATGAGTAGTTGAGCCGGAGACAGACCAGTCAACAGGGGGGCTGCCCTGTATGCCAACAGTGCAAGGTTGAAATCAGATGCAGAGTCTACAGCCTTGCGGAGCAGCTGCTTGACAATGTGTACCCCTTTTTCCACCTTCCCGTTTGACTGCGGGTAGTGGGGACTGGATGTGACATGTTTGAAGTGGTAGGATTGTGCAAAGTTGGACAACTTTTGGCTGTGGAAACATGGACCGTTGTCGCTCATAACTGTGAGTGGTACACCGTGCCTGGCAAACGTCTCCTTGCAGGCTTTGCTGACTGATTTTGACGTGAGGTCCGACAGCTTCACAACTTCTGGGTAGTTCGAAAAGTAATCGATCAGAAGTACATAGTCACGCCCATTTGCGTGAAAGAGGTCTATTCCCACCTTGGACCACAGAGAGGTCACGAGCTCCTGTTGTTGGAGCATCTCCTTCGGCTGAGATGGTTGGAATCTCTGGCATGTGGTGCAATTGAGGACTATATTGGAGATGTCCTGGCTGATCCCAGGCCAGTAAACTGCCTGTCGAGCTCTCCGTCGGCATTTCTCGACTCCAAGGTGACCCTCATGGATTTGCTTGAGCACCGTGGCCTGCATGCTGTGGGGGATAACAATTCGATCCAGTTTCAGAATGATCCCTTCAACAACCGTCAATCATCCTTGACATTGCCCCTTGCGCCACCCATTTATGAGGTGGTGCATTATCCTTTGCAGCAGAGGGTCTTTGGCAGTTTCTGCTCGTATCTGGACGACACGTTCATCAGTGGCCGGGAAGTTGCTGGCGCACATCTGCACCTGTGCCTCGATTTGGCGAATGAAGTCTACACGTTCGCAGGGTGTGCTGATGGATCTGGATAGGGCATACGCGATGATCAACTCCTTGCCTGTTGTGTAGACAAGGTCGAAATCATATCGGCGGAGTAGTAGAAGAATGCGCTGTAGCCGGGGCGTCATGCCGTTTAAGTCCTTCTGGATGATGTGGACTAAGGGTCTGTGGTCTGTTTACACCATGAACTTTGGCAGACCGTATACCTAATCATGGAATTTAACGATTCCTGTAGGAGACACAGGCACTCCTTCTCAATCTGTGCTTTGCTCGGTCGGAGTCATGGCCCTGGATGTGTATGCCACTGGAGCCCAGGACGAGGAGTCATCTTTCTGAAGGAGCACCGCACCAATGCCGTCCTGGCTTGCGTCCATGGATATTTTTGTTTCCTTGGTCGGGTCAAAGAACGGCAGGACTGGGGCCCTGGTGAGCTTTGCCTTGAGCTCCATCCACTCCGCTTGATGTGTTGGTGTCCACTGGAATACTGCGGTCTTTTTTACTAGATGCCGGAGGGCTGTGGTGTGGGATGCCATGTTAGGAATGAATTTTCCCAGAAAATTCACCATCCCCAGGAAGCGTACTACCACCTTTATGTCCTCTGGGGTCTTCATGGCATTGATTGCCGTTACTTTGTCGGAGTCAGGTTGCACACCATGCTGGGATATTTGGTCGCCCAAGAATTTGATTGAAAACAGACCAAATGAGCATTTGGCCCTGTTTAGCTTGAGGCCATTCTCGTGGACCCTTTTAAGGACCTGTTTGAGCCGATCTTTGTGCTCCTCAGGGGTCGTGGACCAGATTATCATATCATCCACATAGACTCGCACACCCTCAATGCCCTCCATCATTTGCTCCATTATGCGGTGAAAGACCTCGGAGGCTGAAATGATACCGAAAGGCATGCGGTTGTAACAGTACCTGCCAAACGGAGTGTTGAACGTGCAGTGCTTCTTGCTGGAGTCGTCCAGTTGTATTTGCCAGAATCCACGTGAGGTGGCCAGCTTGGTAAAGAATTTGGCGTGTGCCATCTCAGAGGTTAATTCTTCCCGCTTCGGGATCTGGTAGTGCTCCCTCATGATGTTGCGAGTGAGGTCTTTGGGATCGATACAGATTCGTATTTCGCCTGAGGGCTTCGACCCAGTCTGTTGATTCCGTGACCCTTGAGATGATGCCCTGGCTTTGGAGCTCTTGCAGCTGCACTTTTAAGCAATCCTTTAGAGGAGCCGGCACCCGGCGTGGTGCGTGAATGACTGGGGTGGCATCCGGCTTGAGTAGTATTTTGTAGCGATACGGGAGCATGCCCATCCCATCGAACACATCGGGATATTGCGTGAGGATGTCGTCTATGTCAGCCTGTAGATTCACATGAGATGAGGCAGTCGGAGGTGCAGAGGACATGGCATGGATTCGCTGTACCAGATTAAGGAGTTTACATGCACGGGCACCGAGCAGGGATGCCTTATTAGGCCTGACAATCTCAAATCTTTTTTCAAAGATTTTTTAAAATTTAGAGTAATCAATTCATTTTTTCCAATTAAGGGGCAATTTGGCGTGGCCAATCCACCTAGCTTGCACATTTTTGGGTTGTGGGGGCGAAACCCACGCAGACACGGGGAGAATGTGCAAACTCCACACGGACAGTGACCCAAGGCCAGGATCGAACCTGGGACCTCAGCGCCATGAGGCCGCAGTGCTAACCCACTGCCCCACCGGCTGCCCCTGACAATCTTGAATCTTAATGTCGCCATGATTGCCTTGTGGGATACAACTAGATGACATGATCCACTAGCAGCTATGGCATTGCCATTGTAATCAAGGAGCTGGCAGGCTGGTGGAAGAATTTTGGGTTGGTCTCAGATGCTGTCGAGGTCTGCCTGGGATATGAGGTTTGCAGACGCGCCAGTGTCCTGTTTGAATTGGATTCTGCCCTAATTCACTTTAACGACAGCGTGCCATTCGTCATCAGAATCCACACTTAGGATTGAGAGGCGCTTTGCATTAGTGGAGGAGACATTCTCACGTGTGGTGATGATGCCCACCTGATATGGAGACTCGAGGCAGTCATCATTTGGGTCCGTTGGGCTTTTGGGGTGGAGTCCTGCATGCCTTGCTGCATGCAGTGGACAGGTCTGCATTGCTGCTGGGATCGCTGGCTTTTGACCGGTGGAGCGGACCTGCATAAGGCCGCATAATGGCCAGGATTTCCACATTGGAGACATCGCCTACCTTTGGCTGGGCATTGCCGCTTTAAGTGGGCAGAGCCACAATTTCGGCATGTCATGACGCTGACATCAGTGCGTTCCTTGCGCCTTCGCGCATGCGCAGTGCGGTCGGCCGACGTTCATACATGCGCAGTAGGGTTTTCGGCCGCATTGTCCTCCCAGTCATGGTGCGCCTGCGCGGGGCCCCGTGGAAAGCCCAAGAAACAGCCACTGAAGCCCTCAAAACGGCCACTCTCTTCAATGTTCAGGCCCTGCAGCCTCGCGGTGGCTTGTACAGTTTCTGCCTCATGGGAGGCTAGTTTTGCCGTTTCTGCCGCCTTGATGTGGGAGTAGCGATTTCTGGCATGTTCATGGGCAACGCACATTTCGATGCCGATTGGGAGGGTCATACGTTTGATTTTAAAGAGCTCCTCCTGCAGGGAGTCGGAAGGGACCCCGAAAACGATCTGATCCCGGATCACGGAGTCAACAATCGAGTCATAGTTACATGACTGCACTAAGATGTGGAGATGGGTCAAAAAGGAGTGAAAAGGTTCATTCTTACCCTGAAGCCCCTGTTGGAAGATATACCGTTCAAAGCTCTCATTCACCTCGACTTCACAGTGGCTGTCGAATTTTTGCGGAATTTAGATACATAGATACATAGAACATACAATGCAGAAGGAGGCCATCCGGCCCTTCGAGCTTGCACCGACCCACTTAAGCCCTCACTTCCACCCTATCCCCGTAATCCAATAACCCCTCTATCCTTTTTGGACACTAAGGGCAATTTAGCATGGCCAATCCACCTAACCTGCACGTCTTTGGACTGTGGGAGGAAACCGGAGCACCCGGAGGAAACCCACGCAGACACGGGGAGAATGTGTAGACTCCACACAGACAGTGACCCAGGGGGAATCGAACCTGGGACCCTGGCGCTGTGAAGTCACAGTGCTATCCACTTGTGCTACTGTGCTGCCCACAAATTGTCTGGACCTTTGCTTTATCTTCTCCTTGGGCAAACGTGAGCGAGTTAAAGATGTGGATGGCGTGATCCCCCGCCATAGCCAGGAGCAGCGCGATTTTCCTGGCATCTGATGCTTCCTCAAGGTCGGATGCTGCGAGGTGTAGGAGGAACTTTTGTCTGAAGACCCTTCAGTTGGTGTCGAGGTAGTCAGAGATCCGGAGCTGCGGAGGGGCCTGGATCTTTTCCATACCGCTGGCTGTTTGCTACTTGCTTTTCCGGTCGTTTCAGATTTACTTGAGGTAGGTCCGTTAGAGTTGATAGTTTCCTGGTACCATAGTGTTATCTGTGTTGGATTAACATAGACTGCAACTCAATGTTGTATCACTTGAAAACAGGCTTCCAACGCTGTAGATGGTTCAACACTGTTTTATTGAACTTGCCGAGTAATGTACATAGTTCGCTGTGAGTCGACACTCTATCAATCTAAGCTTGCTAACCCTGGTCTGGCTTGCCCAGACTTGCCCTGTGCCATGTGTAGTAGGTGCTGACTGTACATTGCACCCTGACTGCTGCTGCAGCTATCGCCAGTACGAAGAGGCCGAGCCTTCCTGCCTCGTGTGTTTTATACTAGTAATGTACCCTGTAGTGTCCTGCCTGGTGATTTGTTGTTCTGTATTCAGTGTGGTGATTGGTTCCTGTGTGTGTCCATCACTGCCTGTCTATTGTCATGTGAGAGTGCCTTTAAGAATTGGATGTTTAAGAAATGTACCTTTAAGAAATGAAGCTGATGATATTACTGAAGTGATGTCACGGGGGGGAGGGGGGGGGGGAGCTGAGCTCACTTCTGTGTTTTGGGAGGTTTAGTTTCAGTTTGAAGAAAGCTTGGG
Source organism: Scyliorhinus canicula (assembly GCF_902713615.1). Classification (NCBI taxonomy): domain Eukaryota; kingdom Metazoa; phylum Chordata; class Chondrichthyes; order Carcharhiniformes; family Scyliorhinidae; genus Scyliorhinus; species Scyliorhinus canicula. The sequence goes on from NC_052155.1 coordinate 151,668,722, forward strand.
TGTGGCTGTGAGCTGCATTGTTGGTGATCTCTGCCATGAAGGAATATCTCTTAATCCTTTGGTGAAATCGGAATTGTAAAAAGGTCTCAGTATTGAATATAAATCTAATGTGCTTCTGTTTGAAGGATTTGTTCAGTCTTTTGGATGTGTAAAATGAACAGTTTGCAGGATTGGGTAGTGTTGTATTATTTTCGGGGTTATCTTTGAAGTAAGGGGTGTTAAGAGATCCAATGTTTATTTAAAAGGTTAATTTGAGTTCATGGAATAAACATTGATTTGTTTTAAAAACCACGTTTCCATTATTGTAATACTACACCTGGGGTACAAGGCGTGTGCTTCAAAAGCAACAATCCATTAAAGGTGGGGGTTGGTTGAACTCCATGATACATTTTGTGGTTCTGAAAACACCTCTCCCATAACACTATATCTCATTATGAACATGAGTGCATATTATGACAGATGACACATTGACATTCCAACACTTCACTGCTATTCAGATGAACAGGACGTGCCTGGCTCTACCTTATAAGCAGAGTATCACCTGTGATGGCTTCTCCTCCCAATTCAGTACTGTTACCTTTTATGTTCTTGCTCGCTGTCCCTTCAATTGCCTGGGCCCGAGACTGTGGAATTTGTTCCCTAAACCTCTGCGTCTCTCCGTCCTTTTAAATGCTCCTTAAAATCACTCTCTGAGCAAACATTTGGCCACGTGTCCTAATATTGCCACAGTGGCTCACTGATGTACTTTGCTTCATAATGCCCCTTTGAAGCACCTTATCTTTATTGTCACAAGTAGGCTTACATTAATACTGCAATGAAGTTACTGTGAAAAGCATCTAGTCACCACATTCCGGAGCCTGTTCGGGTACATAGAGGGAGAATTCAGAATGTCCAAATTACCTAACAGCACGTCTTTTAAGTTACAGGTGCTAAATAAATAAAAGTTGTTTCTTCCAAAATGCATCACTGTAAAGTATCAGGCAAGCGACCACTCAGAAGCGATGTCTGTATCAAAAAAATTGGTTTAATTCGGGTTATTAAACACTCCTGTTACTTCCTAAATGGTCTCCCACATGCGGCCCTCACCTGGGCCAGGGTATTTATATCCCAGTAGTCCTTTGAACAGAGGAGTGAGCCCCGTCCCCTCATGTTCAGGTGAGGACACAGGGACTCTGATGTTGCAGATCCCTGGGCCTCCTGGAGGTTATTACATCCCACCCCCCACCCCCCACCCCAAGTCCGAAACATTGTCTATGTCAATGGAAGGGGAGGAACCCTTTGCCCTCTTCGCTTAAGGTTGATTTTTCGGCACCCGCCGCTCCGGGTCCAGAGGTGTAAAACAAACGGGGAGCGACGCTTCCTGGTCGATTGCCTGGGAGGTGCTGCTGCCTGTCGTGCAGAGGTCACCTCTGGACCTGCGTCGATGTCCATCAGCAAAACCTCCATGTCCGATTCCTGGTCGGACTGGTCGACCTCCCGCATTTCCAAGTCACCGGGTTCAGCCGCCTTACGGGTTGCCTGGCAACTGTTGCAGAGGGAGGGACACCACTGGTGGGATCTGTGGCAAGTCCTCGGGTACCTGGTCCATCTGGCTCCAGAGCTGGTCCATGTGTCAATTTGAGCCCTTCGTTTGCACCCGCAGAGAAGGTTCAAGAATGGAATAGGGAGGCGGGTAAGGATGGAGGTGGGCGCATGTAGAGGGTTGGGGTTGCAGGTGCTGTTAACGGCGCCACTCCCGTTGAGTCCAGGGAAGTATTCGGTGAGTCCAATGGTGGAGGCCATGCTGAAGATTTGGAGGCAGTTTGAGCAGCACTTTAGGTTGGGAGCGGGGCCGGGGGAGGAACTGATTGGGGGAAATCACGGATTTGAACCGGGGAGGATGGATGCGAGGTTCTGGGAATGGGAGGAGGGGAATTAGGAAGATGAAGGATTTCTTTCTGGGAGGGCGGTTTGCGAGCATGGAGGAGCTGAATGAGAAGTTTGGGTTGTCATGGGGGAAGAGTTTCCTGTACATGTCGGTGGGGGACTTTGCTGGGCAGGTCTTCCCGACCTTCTCGATAGCACCTGTCTCTTTCTTGTTGGAGATGGTGCTGTCAGCGGGGAGGTTGGCGAGGGGGGTCGACTTGGCAATTTATGGGAGGATTTTGCAGGAGGATGGGGTGTCCATGGAAGGGACTGAGGCTAACTGGGAGGAGGAGTTGGGAGAGGGCATTGGAGGAGGGAGTGTGGTGTGAGGTGCTGTGGAGGGTGAATGCCCCAACTTTGTGTGTGAGGTTGGCGCTGATACAGCTGAAGGTGGTGTACAGGGCGCACTTGACAAAAGTCAAGGATGAGCCATCTGTTTGAGGAGGTCGAGGATGTTTGTGAGCAATGTGGGAGGCGTCCTGCGAACCATGTGCATATGTTCTGGTCCTGCCTGAAGCTGGAAAGGTTTTGGAGAGCGGTTTTCAGTTCTGCACGTGGGTGCGGAGTCTGGTCCTCTAGAAGCCATATTCAGGGTGTTGGACCAGCTGGAGCTGCAGACGGGGGCGGGGACAGATGTTTTAGCCTTCGCCCCACTGATTGCTCGCAGGCGGGTCTAGTTGGGATGGAGGTCAGCTTCTCCACCGTGTGCCTCAGTGTGGCGGGTTCAGCCCCCGCGCCCCGTGCCTGGCAGAGGTCTCCCCCACCCATAGCCAGCCCTGCCAGTGGCAGGACTGGCAACCCACGGTTGTGCCTCTGCATGTCCCACTTCCTCTCGCTCCCTCATCTGCTCCTGTTTCCCTATTTTAAAACCACAAGTGAAACACACCATTGATATTTCCTCCCAGTGGAGGCAGAGCATCGCTGAGGCCCCTGGAAAATACCGGGTCAGGCCTGCTAATGATATGTAGATAGCATTAACTGTACATACGGAGTAGAACTCATTGACACCACTGTTGAGTTACCGGAGCATGGCATTCTGTCGGGTGCCCGGTTCCAACCACGATTTTGGCCTCTTGACCAATTCTCTGCCCAATCGTTTTTCCTGATTCCAGCATTGGCCGATGGAGAACCCCACCCCTGATCTCCCTCTTTCACCTGATGGACTCTGTCTAAATGTTTAATGTAAAGACCTTTCTCTCTCTGCAGCCACATTAAACTTCAGGAAGTTCACTGCAGCCACCAGCTGGAGGTCGGGTCAATTGTTTGAAAATCCATTTAAATTCTCATGTGGGGAACTGTGTTCCTATCTCAGAAGGGCTATTGGTCATTTTGGTGGAGCAGGAAACAAATATGAATTAAACAAGCTTGAGGCTGTTCTTTTGAGTAAAGGCCCAGGTTAATAAAAGTGAAGGTGACTCCCCAGAGTGAATCCTACAGCCTTCGGAGTTCTGACTGAATACACGCACCAGAAGATCCTCGTTAGCAATCTGATGGATGGTGGCACGGTGGTTCAGTGGCTAGCACTGCAGCCTGCAACGTTGAGGACGTGGGTTCAATCCTGGCCTTGGGTCACTCTTATTATTGATCATATGGAAAGATGTGTAATTTGAAACATGGAAATCTGGCAATATCTGGTCTGAGAGAAACATGAGAGGATACAGGGAAAGATCCCACGAAGGGTTAACATCAGCTGCAAAGAGCAGGATTATAAAATGCAGATTCCTTCTCCCAAACAAACAAATAGAATGTTTGTATGAAGCTAAAAACAATGGTTCACACCTTTATTGAAACTAACTATCTTAGTAAGCATCTGGAAAAGCACGGATGAGGGTTTCAGTTGAGCTAAGTGATAAATGTAAACCTTTCAAATTATAACCAAGTGGATTTTTAGCATTATGCTAAAAGCAATGTTTCTCCTTCATTGAAATTAACTATCCTAGTAAGCAGCTGGAAAGAAAAGGATGAGGTTCAGTTGAATTTGGTGACAATTCTAGGTGTGAAATTCTGCTAACACCAAGTAAATTAAAGAAAACTGGAGACTATCAGTCTACGAGAAACATAATTTAAAGCCAAAATAAAAGTCAAAATTATGAGCTGGGGACACATTTGGAAAATAAAACTATAGAAATGAAAGGAATCAAATCAAAATTCACACCCCTATTGAAACCGAAGCATTTTTGAATATCACAAAGGAACTTTGAACATCACAAAGGAAACAATGTAATCAGCCACCTGATAGGTGAGGTCATGTCAAAATGAATACTTAGTTGTATAAAATGTTTAGATCAAAGATACTTTTTACAATCAAAGTGAAATAATAGTTACTTTACAATAAAGTCATAACAACTTAATAATTGTTAGAAAGAGAATATAAACCCAGAGACCAGAGCAGGAACTACCACAACTCAGAGAGAAGGAACAAGAGAAGCAAGCAGAGTCAGCTTACAGCCAGTTCGGTCATGGGAAAGATAAGACATAGCAGCCGAGCTAAAACAGCTAATACACCTAAGGAAGACTAAAATTTAAAGAGGAGGCAGAGTCTGGTCAGAGTCAGCTCAGAGATAGCCAGCAGAGCCAGCTCTCATAGCTCAGTACATGAGATCGACAAGACATAGCAACCGAGCTAACCAGCGAATAAATCTAAAGAAGAACAGACTTTAAAGAAGATTGATTGTCAAGTTGGGCCTGAAGGTCCCTTCAACCAACCAGATGGATCCAGAAGCAAGATATTTTTACCTTTCTATAAAGAAAGTGATTGCAGCTTTTAAAAGAAAAAATATAATAATAAAATAACTTAATTTAACCTGAAACAGTGGTTATTCCTAAGTCTACTTTACTTACTTAGCAATGCGGGACCCAGGATCGATGCTACTAAGTGGTAAGTAGATGAAATCTTCGGTGAAGGTATGGGTTATACTGGGAGATAACTTGAAAATATAGTTTGACCTGAATAACACCCACCGAAGCCTGCATCGGAGTCAGGGAGTAAGAATCCCTGTTCACCATTTAGAATGTCGGCCCTTTTTTGGTATAGGGGAACTCTAAGAATAGTGAGTTTTTAACAACACTCTCCATGTGGAGTTTGTACATTCTCCCCGTGTCTGCATGGGGTTCGCCCCCACAACCCAAAGATGTGCAGGTTAGGTGAATTGGCCACACTAAATTGTCTCTTAATTGGAAAACAATAATTGGGTACTCTAATTTTTTTTTTTAAACAATCCAACTAATGGTTTCAACACTCCACATCCTGGGAAGATAGCCAGCTACAACTACTTTAATATCAGAAATAAGGACACTCATCTCTCATTTTCATTTTAACCCCTATCATTTTACCACTTTTCTTTCCTCTGTCTGTGTGTGCCTTGTGTGTGTTTGGGTAGAGAGTTCAAGTAAAAGGAGGGAGTAGTAGACTAGCTGACCACTATTTTGTTAGTTATTGCATATTTAAACATTGTTCCTGTTATAATTAAACAGTTATTATGTTCAACTTTAAAACCTGGTGGCTATAACTTATTAAACAGCCAACAGGCCAAAGATTCTGCAAATTGTATACAAATTATTCGTTAATTCACTTGTGTTGGGACTCAGGGTCTGTGAGGCTGGAATCGGCCGTGCACTATCCCAGGGAGTCGTAACACAATGGAAATAAAAGTCCAGAGATATGGAAATGATGGTGTTGATTCACTGACACCTCTGCAACATTATGGTGCAAAGTCATAGTTTGCTCCTGATGTTTCCTTAAACTTGAGATTACAATTTACTTTAAAATCCAATAATGAAAGTGACTCTTTTTTAAGACCTTTCTGTGCAAAATTGTGAAATATTTTGAAAATGTGACTATAATTAAGAACCCTTTGAGCTCATCGCTGGAAGCTTGAATGGCCAAGTTGTCTTACACTTGCAAATTTCAAGATGAAATCTCAGTTGCCCAAACTGGCATCAGACTCAATAACATTGACACTATTCCTAATCTTCCATTCTTACCTAGACATGGGGGAGATGCTAGGCGATTGGAGAATGGCAAATGTGGCACCTTATTCAAGAAAGGAAGTAAGAACAGGCTGAGTCAGTTAGTTTCACATCAATAGCGGGTATGGTGTTAGGACAATAATTGGAGAAAAAGTCAACAGGCACTTGGAGGGCTTTGATTCAATAAAGGATAGCAAGCACAGATCGTGCTTGGCAAATATAATTGAATTTTCTGATAAAAGGAATGAGGTGAATGTTGTCTATATGGATTTTAAGAACATTTTGACAACGTACCATATAAAAGGATGGGTAACAGAATTGAGGCTCATGGGTCAGTTTCAATGGGATAAAAAAATTGGTTTAAGGATAGAAAAGAGCGGGTCATGGTTCCAGGGATAAGTAACTATAGCTATGAGGATAGATTGGCGAGTTTGGTCTTCCTTGGAGAAAAGAAGCCTGAAAGGAGACTTGATAGAAGCATTTCAGAGCCTGAGGGGGCTGGACAGGGTAAATAGTGAGAAACTGTCCCACTCAAGGGAGTATCAAGAACTGGAGAGCACAAATTCAAAATAATGAGCAAAGGGAGTCATAGTGATGTGAGAAAAAAATTAAATTTTCTCCAAGAGGGTGGCTGGAGCCTGGAACAAACTTCTGAGAGGGTGATGAATGCAGGTTTGATTGAGGGATTCAAAAGAGAAATCAAATCTGTCTAAATAGAAAGACTGTGCAAGGTTATGGAAATAAGGCAGGGAAGTGGAACTAGGTAGAATGCTCTTCCAGAGAGCCAGTGTAGACTCAATGGGCTCTAAGGCCTCCCTCTGCACTGTAAAGATTCTGCGGTTCTGTAGTGAATAGTTATTTTTCAGACTGTTGACAGTGATGTTCGCCAATGGTCCTTTTTTGCAGTATATAAATGACTTGGATCTTGCAAGAGAGAGTAGAATTTCTAAATTTGCCAACGGTTCCAAAGTGAAGGAATGGCAGACAGCAAAGATGATACGAATTGCGTGCAGCTTGACAAAGGTTAGCAGTATGGGCAGCCAAATGGTGGGTCTGCTGAAGACGGCCATCTATCTAGATGACATGCTCATCATGGGCACCATGGAGAAGGAACATATGGACAACCTGTAAAACGTTCTAAGGGAGTTTAACCAATTGGGCGCCCAGCTAAAGAGGAGCACATATGTGTTCCGCATGAGAGCAGTGTGTAAGGATCCTCCTGTTTAATCTCTGTTCACATTTTCTCCTTTTAATTTCTGTTATTCTTTTGGCTATTTAAATGTTTGTACATGGACAATGAATGTACCTAAGCCTTTAAAATGAACTTCATCTTTACTTCAAGTGGACGGCAAACTGAGGTTTGACCTATGTCCCTAAGGCAAGGCAGGTTTCTAGAAGCTGTTTACATTTCAGTTCATAAGATTTTAGGGGGATCAGTGCAGACACACATTAATGGACCTGGCTGTCGGTGTTGGTCTTGAAGCATCCTGGGAGGTGGCCTGTTGCAAGGACTCTACATCAAAAGCAAGGACTCTTATTTTATCCCCCTCCCTCTGTATTTGTCTGTTCTGTGTGTTCCTGGGTGGAGATAGGGATGGGGGGTGAGTAGATTAGCTGGTCATTATTCTGTTATAATTATTGCACATTTCAACATTGTTTCTGTTATAAACAAACAGTTATTGTGTTCAACGTACAAACCTGGTGGTTATAAACTATTGAGCAGTCAAGGATCAAAGGTTCTGCAAATTGGGGCAGCACGGTGGCCTAGTGGTTAGCACAACCGCCTCACGGCGCTGAGGTCCCAGGTTCGATCCCGGCTCTGGGTCACTGTCCGTGTGGAGTTTGCACATTCTCCCCGTGTCTGCATGGGTTTCGCCCCCACAACCCAAAAATGTGCAGAGTAGGTGGATTGGCCACGCTAAATTGCCCCTTAATTGGAAAAAATAATTGGGTAATCTAAATTTTTTTTTAAAAAAGGTTCTGCAAATTTTAAACAAATTATTGGTTAATTCACTTGTATTGGGGCTCTGGGGTCTATGAGGCTGGAAGTGATTGCTCACTAGCACAGGGTGTCATAACAGATGACTTACCTAGGACACCTGGTGGACAGGGATGGTCTACACTCAGTGGAGGACAAGGTTCAGGCCTTAAAAGGAGCCCCAACCCTGAAAAACACCACTGAACTCCGGTCGTTTCTAGACCTGGTAAATTATTCAGGAAAGTTCATCGCCAATCTGGCCACTTTATTGGCTCCACTGCAAACTGTTGAAGAAGGACCAGAAATGGTTCTGGGGTGCCTCGGAAGACAAAGCATTCACCAGGGTAATAGGACATCTTCGTCCACACAGCTCCCTCACTCACTATGACCCAGCTCACATGTTAGTCCTAACAAGCGATGCCTCACCCTACGGTTTCGTGTGCACACACCTATACATACAGAGAACCACCCACACAGGTACAAGCATCACCAAGTACAGATAGAAACACAGATACACACAAGTAATCTGACACATACATAATCAGACACAGATTGAGAGAGAGAGAGAGAGAGAGAGACACACAGTTAGAGAGACGCACACACATGTACAAACATTCCCAAGTAACTAATACTCCCCCAGACACCCACAGAAGATCCCACACTTCTGGTGGCTGGAGATCAGTTAATTATCTCCAGAAGGAGACTGTGAGGACTGGCTCTCTCTCCAACAAATCTGAGTGCCATTGCAGAGGCCTGAAGTCAAACCACGAGCCGGAAGCAAGGTTTGATGTGAAATAAAGTGTTTCTCCAGAAAGATAGATGTCTGAATGTGAACCTCGAGCTGAAGGCCCAGTTTGATGAGAAATAAGGTGACTGTGCAAGAAGCCTGCTGCCTATGAGTACTGCATTTTCTAAACTACAGGGACCCCGAACGAATGACTCTACAAAGAAGACCATTACCAACTGAAAACCAGAGACTTTAATCAGCAGGCCTGCTGTGAAGAAATTGTGCTGAAGAACCACCATCTGATGCAAAGACTCTTCTCTTTTGAACTTTATCTGTATTATTTTTTACCCCATTCCCCCCTCCATGTTTGTCTGTCTTGTATGTGTGGGTAGTGGGTGGGACAGTTAAAGTGGGTGGTAGGTATTAGCTTGTCGTTAACCAGTTGTACTCACTGCATATTTCATGATAGTTACAAATCAACAGAAATTGTCTTTAAACTTACAAACCTGGTGGCTGCAATTATGGGCAGTCACCCAGGGGGTTATAACACCATGGACTCATAATCACAATGTGCCTTTATGCAATGGACTTAAGCTGAGGCAGCCTGCTAGTCAGGGCAGTGTGACCCAGGATTTGTTTTGTGGAGAGGAGAAAACAGACCAGACAGTGCTGGGTGAACCTTAAGAACCAACTTTGGTGGAAGTCAGATTGACTGGCTGGCTGGCAACCTGTAAGTTGGCCAGAGACAGTATTCTCGCTGACAACAGTCAGTGATTGGTTCTTGCGTGGTGCTTTGGTTAGCACTACTTTTTCACAGTGCCAGGGACCCAGGTTTGATTCCCTGCTCAGGCCACTGTCTGTGTGGAGTCTGCACGTTCTCCCTGTATCTGCGTAGGTTTCCTCCGGGTGCTCCGGTGTCCTCCCACAAGTCCCGAAAGACGTGGTTGTTAGGTGAATTGGACATTCTGAATTCTCCCTCAGTATACCCGAACAGGCACCGGAGTGTGGCAACTAAGGGATTTTCACAGTAACTTAATTGCAGTGTTATGGTAAGCCTACTTGTGACATTAATAAAAAGAAGAGAGAGCTGCACACAAGTGATTGGACTTTTGATACAGAAGAAACTCTCTCTCTGCTGGTGTAAATGACTGTTTTATTGTTCTAAAACCAGTTAGTGCCTGGCACATCTTTGCCATAAATTTGAAATGATTTTGAATCTAGAAAGAAAGTATACAGCCTTGCCAGAGAAAAGCGTCTCAAGCCTAGATGGAAGAAGCAGCAAAGCGAAAGCTTGAACTCCTGAAAGACTTTAACTGGAAACCATCCTAGTGCATCAGAGATCCTTTGTCCTTTTATGTTATCATTAATTTTCTTCCTTTTCCACCACCCTTTCTTTCCTTCTATGTTGTTTGTGTGCATGTGTAGAGTGGGGCAAATCAGAAATGGGGTAGAGTGGGGGTGACATGGTGGCACAGTGATTAGCAATACTGCCTCACAGCCCCAGGGACCCGGGTTCAATTCCAGCCCCGGGTGACTGTCAGTGAGTTTGCACTTTCTCCCCGTACTTGCGTGCATTTCCTCTGGGTACTCCGGTTTCCTCCCACAGTCTAAATGTGCAGGTTAGATCGAGTGGCCATGCTAAATTGCCCCTCAGTGTCCAAAAGATTAAGTGGGGTTACTGGGGGGGTGGGGGGGGGGGGGTTCGTTATGGGGGTTTGATGGCAAGCTAAGGCCCAAAACCAAACTATAAATAAATGCCTATAAACATGTGCCTCGGCCATATTGGGGATTGTAAAATATGAATGCCGGCTAAAGGGGGCGGCCACAATTGTTATTATGAAGATGCTTACCTGTAAATATATATGTTAATTTTTGCGTGTTTTTTTTTCTCTAATAATTTGTAATATGTTGCATATAAAATATGAAAACTCAATAAAAAAACATTAAAAAAAAGAAATAAGGACACTCATCTCTCATTTTCATTTTAACCCCTATCATTTTACCCCTTTTCTTTCCTCTGTCTGTGTGTGCCTTGTGTGTGTTTGGGTAGAGAATTCAAGTAAAAGGGGGGAGTAGTAGACTAGCTGACCACTATTTTGTTAGTTATTGCATATTTAAACATTGTTCCTGTTATAATTAAACAGTTATTATGTTCAACTTTAAAACCTGATGGCTATAACTTATTAAACAGCCAACAGGCCAAAGATTCTGCAAATTGTATACAAATTATTCGTTAATTCACTTGTGTTGGGACTCAGGGTCTGTGAGGCTGGAATCGGCCGTGCACTATCCCAGGGAGTCGTAACACAATGGAAATAAAAGTCCAGAGATATGGAAATGATGGTGTTGATTCACTGACACCTCTGCAACATTATGGTGCAAAGTCATAGTTTGCTCCCGATGTTTCCTTAAACTTGAGATTACAATTTACTTTAAAATCCAATAATGAAAGTGACTCTTTTTTAAGACCTTTCTGTGCAAAATTGTGAAATATTTTGAAAATGTGACTATAATTAAGAACCCCTTGAGCTCATCGCTGGAAGCTTGAATGGCCAAGTTGTCTTACACTTGCAAATTTCAAGATGTAATCTCAGTTGCCCAAACTGGCATCAGACTCAATAACGTTGACACTATTCCTAATCTTCCATTCTTACCTAGACATGGGGGAGATGCTAGGCGATTGGAGAATGGCAAATGTGGCACCTTATTCAAGAAAGGAAGTAAGAACAGGCTGAGTCAGTTAGTTTCACATCAATAGCGGGTATGGTGTTAGGACAATAATTGGAGAAAAAGTCAACAGGCACTTGGAGGGCTTTGATTCAATAAAGGATAGCAAGCACAGATCGTGCTTGGCAAATATAATTGAATTTTCTGATAAAAGGAATGAGGTGAATGTTGTCTATATAGATTTTAAGAACATTTTGACAACATACCATATAAAAGGATGGGTAACAGAATTGAGGCTCATGGGTCAGTTTCAATGGGATAAAAAAATTGGTTTAAGGATAGAAAAGAGCGGGTCATGGTTCCAGGGATAAGTAACTATAGCTATGAGGATAGATTGGCGAGTTTGGTCTTCCTTGGAGAAAAGAAGCCTGAAAGGAGACTTGATAGAAGCATTTGAGATCCTGAGGGGGCTGGACAGGGTAAATAGTGAGAAACTGTCCCACTCAAGGGAGTATCAAGAACTGGAGAGCACAAATTCAAAATAATGAGCAAAGGGAGTCATAGTGATGTGAGAAAAAAATTAAATTTTCTCCAAGAGGGTGGCTGGAGCCTGGAACAAACTTCTGAGAGGGTGATGAATGCAGGTTTGATTGAGGGATTCAAAAGAGAAATCAAATCTGTCTAAATAGAAAGACTGTGCAAGGTTATGGAAATAAGGCAGGGAAGTGGAACTAGGTAGAATGCTCTTCCAGAGAGCCAGTGTAGACTCAATGGGCTCTAAGGCCTCCCTCTGCACTGTAAAGATTCTGCGGTTCTGTAGTGAATAGTTATTTTTCAGACTGTTGACAGTGATGTTCGCCAATGGTCCTTTTTTGCAGTATATAAATGACTTGGATCTTGCAAGAGAGAGTAGAATTTCTAAATTTGCCAACGGTTCCAAAGTGAAGGAATGGCAGACAGCAAAGATGATACGAATTGCGTGCAGCTTGACAAAGGTTAGCAGTATGGGCAGCCAAATGGTGGGTCTGCTGAAGACGGCCATCTATCTAGATGACATGCTCATCATGGGCACCATGGAGAAGGAACATATGGACAACCTGTAAAACGTTCTAAGGGAGTTTAACCAATTGGGCGCCCAGCTAAAGAGGAGCACATATGTGTTCCGCATGAGAGCAGTGTGTAAGGATCCTCCTGTTTAATCTCTGTTCACATTTTCTCCTTTTAATTTCTGTTATTCTTTTGGCTATTTAAATGTTTGTACATGGACAATGAATGTACCTAAGCCTTTAAAATGAACTTCATCTTTACTTCAAGTGGACGGCAAACTGAGGTTTGACCTATGTCCCTAAGGCAAGGCAGGTTTCTAGAAGCTGTTTACATTTCAGTTCATAAGATTTTAGGGGGATCAGTGCAGACACACATTAATGGACCTGGCTGTCGGTGTTGGTCTTGAAGCATCCTGGGAGGTGGCCTGTTGCAAGGACTCTACATCAAAAGCAAGGACTCTTATTTTATCCCCCTCCCTCTGTATTTGTCTGTTCTGTGTGTTCCTGGGTGGAGATAGGGATGGGGGGTGAGTAGATTAGCTGGTCATTATTCTGTTATAATTATTGCACATTTCAACATTGTTTCTGTTATAAACAAACAGTTATTGTGTTCAACGTACAAACCTGGTGGTTATAAACTATTGAGCAGTCAAGGATCAAAGGTTCTGCAAATTGGGGCAGCACGGTGGCCTAGTGGTTAGCACAACCGCCTCACGGCGCTGAGGTCCCAGGTTCGATCCCGGCTCTGGGTCACTGTCCGTGTGGAGTTTGCACATTCTCCCCGTGTCTGCATGGGTTTCGCCCCCACAACCCAAAAATGTGCAGAGTAGGTGGATTGGCCACGCTAAATTGCCCCTTAATTGGAAAAAATAATTGGGTAATCTAAATTTTTTTTTAAAAAAGGTTCTGCAAATTTTAAACTAATTATTGGTTAATTCACTTGTATTGGGGCTCTGGGGTCTATGAGGCTGGAAGCGATTGCTCACTAGCACAGGGTGTCATAACAGATGACTTACCTAGGACACCTGGTGGACAGGGATGGTCTACACTCAGTGGAGGACAAGGTTCAGGCCTTAAAAGGAGCCCCAACCCTGAAAAACACCACTGAACTCCGGTCGTTTCTAGACCTGGTAAATTATTCAGGAAAGTTCATCGCCAATCTGGCCACTTTATTGGCTCCACTGCAAACTGTTGAAGAAGGACCAGAAATGGTTCTGGGGTGCCTCGGAAGACAAAGCATTCACCAGGGTAATAGGACATCTTCGTCCACACAGCTCCCTCACTCACTATGACCCAGCTCACATGTTAGTCCTAACAAGCGATGCCTCACCCTACGGTTTCGTGTGCACACACCTATACATACAGAGAACCACCCACACAGGTACAAGCATCACCAAGTACAGATAGAAACACAGATACACACAAGTAATCTGACACATACATAATCAGACACAGATTGAGAGAGAGAGAGAGAGAGACACACAGTTAGAGAGACGCACACACATGTACAAACATTCCCAAGTAACTAATACTCCCCCAGACACCCACAGAAGATCCCACACTTCTGGTGGCTGGAGATCAGTTAATTATCTCCAGAAGGAGACTGTGAGGACTGGCTCTCTCTCCAACAAATCTGAGTGCCATTGCAGAGGCCTGAAGTCAAACCACGAGCCGGAAGCAAGGTTTGATGTGAAATAAAGTGTTTCTCCAGAAAGATAGATGTCTGAATGTGAACCTCGAGCTGAAGGCCCAGTTTGATGAGAAATAAGGTGACTGTGCAAGAAGCCTGCTGCCTATGAGTACTGCATTTTCTAAACTACAGGGACCCCGAACGAATGACTCTACAAAGAAGACCATTACCAACTGAAAACCAGAGACTTTAATCAGCAGGCCTGCTGTGAAGAAATTGTGCTGAAGAACCACCATCTGATGCAAAGACTCTTCTCTTTTGAACTTTATCTGTATTATTTTTACCCCATTCCCCCCTCCATGTTTGTCTGTCTTGTATGTGTGGGTAGTGGGTGGGACAGTTAAAGTGGGTGGTAGGTATTAGCTTGTCGTTAACCAGTTGTATTCACTGCATATTTCATGATAGTTACAAATCAACAGAAATTGTCTTTAAACTTACAAACCTGGTGGCTGCAATTATGGGCAGTCACCCAGGGGGTTATAACACCATGGACTCATAATCACAATGTGCCTTTATGCAATGGACTTAAGCTGAAGCAGCCTGCTAGTCAGGGCAGTGTGACCCAGGATTTGTTTTGTGGAGAGGAGAAAACAGACCAGACAGTGCTGGGTGAACCTTAAGAACCAACTTTGGTGGAAGTCAGATTGACTGGCTGGCTGGCAACCTGTAAGTTGGCCAGAGACAGTATTCTCGCTGACAACAGTCAGTGATTGGTTCTTGCGTGGTGCTTTGGTTAGCACTACTTTTTCACAGTGCCAGGGACCCAGGTTTGATTCCCTGCTCAGGCCACTGTCTGTGTGGAGTCTGCACGTTCTCCCTGTATCTGCGTAGGTTTCCTCCGGGTGCTCCGGTTTCCTCCCACAAGTCCCGAAAGACGTGGTTGTTAGGTGAATTGGACATTCTGAATTCTCCCTCAGTATACCCGAACAGGCGCCGGAGTGTGGCAACTAAGGGATTTTCACAGTAACTTAATTGCAGTGTTATGGTAAGCCTACTTGTGACATTAATAAAAAGAAGAGAGAGCTGCACACAAGTGATTGGACTTTTGATAAAGAAGAAACTCTCTCTCTGCTGGTGTAAAGGACTGTTTTATTGTTCTAAAACCAGTTAGTGCCTGGCACATCTTTGCCATAAATTTGAAATGATTTTGAATCTAGAAAGAAAGTATACAGCCTTGCCAGAGAAAAGCGTCTCAAGCCTAGATGGAAGAAGCAGCAAAGCGAAAGCTTGAACTCCTGAAAGACTTTAACTGGAAACCATCCTAGTGCATCAGAGATCCTTTGTCCTTTATGTTATCATTAATTTTCTTCCTTTTCCACCACCCTTTCTTTCCTTCTATGTTGTTTGTGTGCATGTGTAGAGTGGGGCAAATCAGAAATGGGGTAGAGTGGAGGTGACACGGTGGCACAGTGATTAGCTATACTGCCTCACAGCCCCAGGGACCCGGGTTCAATTCCAGCCCCGGGTGACTGTCAGTGAGTTTGCACTTTCTCCCCAGTTTGCGTGCATTTCCTCTGGGTACTCCGGTTTCCTCCCACAGTCTAAATGTGCAGGTTAGATCGAGTGGCCATGCTAAATTGCCCCTCAGTGTCCAAAAGATTAAGTGGGGTCACTGGGATAGGGTGGAGACTTGGGTTTAAGCAGGATGCTTTTTCCAAGGGCCGGTGCAGACTCAATGGGCCAAATGGCCTCCTTCTGCACCGTAACCTCTATGATTCTATGAGTACTATTAAGATGGCCTCTCCCTGGAACTGCAACCTCATCATTGGCCACCACTAGCAGTGATGCTATTGAGACGGCCGGGCTGCCTCTGATTGTCTCTGACCCTCAAATTGCCTTTAGTGGTTAACAATAGAAGCTGAATGGCATTATACAGAATCAAAATTAGAACTGAGCTAACGTTTCGAGTCTGGATGGTACCACAGTGGTTAGCACGGTTGATTCACAGCTTCGGTGTCCATTACCCCTCCAGTGCCCAAAAGGTTAGGTAGGGTTTCTGTGTTAAGGTGGAGATGTGGGCTTAAGCAAGGTGCTCTTTCCAAGGGCTGGTGCAGACTCGATGGGCCGAATAACCTCCTTCAGCACTGTAAATTCTATAAAGTCCATGACTCTTGGTCAAAGTCATCCAGACTCGAAATGTTTGCTCCCTTCTCTCTCCACAGATGCTGTCAGACCTGCTGAGATTATCCAGTATTTTCTACTTTGCTTCAGATTCCAGTATATGTGGTAATTTGCTTCCCACCCACAGCCCCCGACCCAACACCACCCCCCCCCCCCCCTCCGGTTGCCTCATTCACCCCTGCACCACTCCCACTCCCCCCAGCGAACCTCACAGCAGCTCCCACCCCAGGAGGATCCGTCCTCCCACTGGTTCCACTCAGGGGTGACAAAGACAAGGACAACACGCTCCCGGAGTGACAGGTGACCAAGTCGGCACCCGCATCACCACCGGGACTGAGACGATCACAGAGGAGAATCAAGGCCCCGGACAGAATGAACTTGTAAAAAAAATATTTCACCACCCCTGTCAGATTCTTTTTTTAACAGGGGGTGAGTGTGGTAGTCACCACTAGCTGTAATATATGTATTACGGTAAGACACATATACTAGAGGTACATAGGTAAATCCCTGCCTGCTGCCTCTGCCGAATAGGCGACGTATAAATGTGTGTGCTCGCCGGTGCTGCAGCCATTCTGGTAGCAGTTACAGGAGGCACAAGATCTTTGCTCAATAAAGCCTCGATTATTTACTACTCTCGTCTTTGTAGTAATTGATAGTGCATCAGTAGGTGAAATGAATGAAATGAATATTGCTTATCGTCACGAGTAGGCTTCAATGAAGTTACTGTGAAAAGCCCCTAGTCGCCACATTCCGGCGCCTGTTCGGGGAGGCTGGTACAGCAATTGAACTGTGCTGCTGGCCTGCCTTGGTCTGCTTTAAAAGCCAGCGATTTAGCCCAGTGTGCAGTTGCAATATTGAAAATGTGCTGTGCAAATTGGTTGACTCTCTGAATTTTGGTTCTTGCATCAGTAGTTTCAGCTGGGAAGTTCCAAAATATCCTAAAAAATGAACCCTCCAATTGCAGTTAAGTAAGCTAATGTTGTTCAAAGGTAATTGCAGCATTCAAAATCCTGTATTGAGCAAATAAATGTTGATAATATATGCTCTATTTACAATTGGTGGCCTCTAGAGGGAGTTACACTGGAGCTTCCTGAGCAACTCTGCATACCAATTGGAATAGTCATTGCTGTCAAACGGATGCAAAACAGAATTCGGATGTTAAAGTGCACGGAAGCTGCCTTGCAGCGTTTAAAAGCACTGTCGAACCTACGCACTCAGCAGCGGAATGGGTAAGTGTGAAACAGTCCTTGCCCCGTTTACTTCAGTCTCACATAACGGGCGGGATTCTCCCCTACCCAGCGCGGCGGGGGGTCCCGGCGTAGCGGAGTGGCGCCAACCACTCCGGCGTCGGGCCTCCCCAAAGGTGCGGAATTCTCCACACCTTTAGGGGCCAAGCCCTCACATTGAGGAGCTAGGCCCGCGCCGGAGTGGTTGGCACCACGCCAACTGGCGCCAAAATCGGCGCCACATTGAAGGGCTGGCCGAAAGGCCTTCGCCGGTTCGCGCATGCGCCGGTGGTGACGTCAGCTGGGGGATTCTCTTCCGCCTCCGCCGTGGTGGAGGCTGTGGCGGCGGCAGAAGAAAAAGAGTGCCCCTACGGCACTAGCCCACCCGCCGATCAATGGGCCCCGATCGCGGGCCTGGCCACCGTGGGGGGGGTCCGATCGTCCCGCGCGCCCCCCCCCCAGGACCCCGGGGGCCCGCTCGTGCCGCTGATCCCGCCGCCACCAGAGGTGGTTCAAACCATGGCAGCGGGATTGGCCTCTCAGCGGCGGGACTTCGGCCCATCGCGGGCTGGAGAATCGCCGCAGAGGGCTCGCCAATCGGCGGGGTGTGATTCCCGCCCCCGCCAATTCCCGGGTGGCGGAGAATTTCTGCCACGGCGGGGGCAGGATTTTCGCCGGCCCCGGGCGATTCTCCGACTGCGGGGGGTCGGAGAATTTCGCCCCACATCACATTTCTTATCGATATTTTCATCAAAGCTTTCCTAAATTATGACAGCAAAGTAGTTGGGCATTCCATGCTGCCAAAGAAGAGGATAACATAGGCAGAAGGAACAGACCATTAGGCGTGGATGCCAGCAAGGTTCACAGTAATATCACATTCCTTCACTTTAACAGATTGGTATCACCCGCCCCCAATATTTTATTACAGTTCTCCCACGCCTCCCACCCCCAATATTTTATTACAGCTCTCCCACAATATGTGGCACACATTCCTCAATTTCAGGCCTTTAAGGGTAGCACCAGAGGAGGAAGCTGTAATAAGTCCACAGAGGCAAACGTTCCGTCACCAGAATTCCTTTTATTTACAAACCCAACAGCTGAACAACCATGACCATTCAGTCTGCTGTCTACACCGGGAGAGCAGAGGATCTGACACTCCCTGTTATATACACAGAACGGAGTTCCCTGATTGGGCCACTAATCAGGGAACTCGTATTCTAATTGGCCAATCTCTAAGGCCTGGCCTAAGTCATTACAGAAGGAGGACAGCAGCACATATTAGGCCTCAGACATCCTCCTCAGAATACACTGCCAGCGTCTGCTCCCCCCCTGCCATGCTCCCAATGCAGAGGCACTGAAACTGCAAACCTGTTGCAACCTTTATGTGGATAGATTACCAGATCAGTGACTGTCTCTGCCAAATACACAAACTCATCACGACACATTCAAAAACACTTCACAGTTCTTCCAGAGACTTTGCAATACCAGATGTAATTCTACATTATCTGACCTGCTAGTTGGATGTCTGGCCCTCAGAGTAACATGATACTGGGCCCTTCCTGCAGCTGAATGCGTGTTCTTTGGTGACTGACACGTGAATACTTTGAATGGACCTGCATGGTCCAAGTTTGCAAACGGAATGTCAAATCAGCCTGTGGGCTGATGTGACATCATGGCAGCACCAGCTTTGATGCTTCCAGTGCATTCAGGGTGCCCTTGTGAGCACCTTTCACAGCATGGAGTGCCTTGCAGGCTGCATTGGAAATGGCTGGAGGCATAGCACGCTCCATTTGGAATTCCCCAGCTCCACGATCCCTTCTTGATCAGCGCTGCAGATTTGAAATTCAGACCAGGTTGTTTGTTTGAAATTCCGAACTTAAAAGATTCCTTAGTTGACATAATTTGTTAAAAATTACTCATTCTCATTTGAATGGGGAAAGGCTGAATTATGCAGAGATCCAGAGGGATTTGGAAGTTTGAATTCACAAGACTTTTGAAGCAGGCCTTCAAATGGTTCAAACCATAAAACAACTAACTGAATACTGGGTTTTCTGGATGTGGTATAGAATATAAAAACAATATGTAATGGTAAGTCTACCTAAAACCTTCCCTTTCCTTGGATTGCCATCTTGCCGTGGTGGAGAGGCTTGAACTTTCCGTTGATCCCAAGATCAATGCCATCAAGATTCTTAAGCTCCTGGCAGAGTCGCTCATGAAGATAAGGTCGGAAGAGGGTAACCAGACAAATCCAAGGTAAGTCCTCAATGGCAGCGGATCAGGCTGAGAATACCCATATCATATCAATGGCTACAATGGGAAATGAAGGCTGCAGCAGCAATAGGGAGATCCCCAGTCGCTGAGGTTCCCTTCCTACTGGAACTGGACCTACCTTCTGTTAAGGGCCTTGTGTCTGCTAATGTGCAATGGCATAACCATGTTAAAAGATGTCCTGCATGGACAGCACGGTGGCACAGTGGTTAGCACTGCAGCCTCACGGCTCCTAGGTCCCAGGTTCGACCCCAGCTCTGGGTCACTGTCCGTAAGGAGTTTGCACATTCTCCCTGTATTTGCGTGGGTTTCGCCCCCACAACCCAAAGATGTGCAGGGTAGGTGGATTGGCCACTCTCAATTGCCCCTTAATTGGGAAAAAATTAATTGGGTAATCTAAATTTAACAAAAAAAAGATGTCCCGCACCAGGAAACCACCACACAAACTAACCTATCCACTCCCATAAAAAAACATTTCTGAAAAATGGCAAGCACGGAAATCAAAATAAAAACCCCGGCAAAATGTTCATCGGAACTGCTTACACATGACCTGCCAAAGATAGGGGAAGACTGTCCCACCTCGATAGATCCGCCTTGACCCCACCAGCAGTCTCGTAAAGTTCAACTTACAGAGAGGGGGGGGGGGGGGGGGGGGGTTGTTGGGTTACGGGTATAGGGTGGATATGTGGGTTTGAGTAGGGTGATCATTGCTCGGCACAACATTGAGGGCCGAAGGGCCTGTTCTGTGCTGTACTGTCCTAAGAGAAATCATCAGCATACAGGGACACACAATGATCCACCCCCCTCAGTAACCCCCTCCATTTATCAGAGAACTCAGCACTATGGCTAAGGGCTCTATAGCCAGTGCAAACAGAAGGGGGGACATAGGGCACCCCTGCCTTTTTCCCCTATGCAACAAAAAGTACCCTGAATTCATCTCATTTGTGCGCCAACAAGCCCTCCACGCAGGCCTCTGAGCTGGCCCCTTCTCCAGGACCACATTCACCCAACGTGGAGCATGGTCCGAGACAACAATCGCAGAATATCCCTCACCTGGCTAACAGTGCCTTTCCCATAACAAAAAAGTAAATCCTTGAATACACATCGCGTACCGGTGAAAAGAATGAATCATCCCTATCCCGTGGGTGCAGAAACCTCCACGGATCCACCCTCCATCTCCCTTATAAACACAGCCAACAACTTCGCTCCCCTCAAAGGGGTCAGTACATATGGCTTGGACCTATCCACCTTTGGATTCAGCACTGTATTCAAGTCCCCCTTCCCTAGTATTAACTGGAGCGCATCCAAATTTGGTATGGCAGCCTGTGTTGTTCCAATTCAGGGTATATAAGCTAACCAGAACCACCAACCTCCCCTCCAAAGCACCCGTTACTATTACGTACCTGCCTTCCTGGTCAGCCACCACCTTCTCCATCTGGAACCTCACTCTCTTACCCGCCAGCACCGCTATCCCCCTGGGCCCTACTATCAAAGCCTGAGCGGAACATCTGACTCACCCAGCCCTTCTGAAGCCTCACCTGGTCCTTCATCCTTAGGTGGGTCTTTGGCAGCAGCACCACGCGGCTCTCAAGCTCTTCAAATGCATGAAAGCTCTCGTCGCTTCACCTGTCCCCCCAGCCCTCGCACATTCCATGTCACAACCCATACATAGATTTTCAAACTTAGAGGATAAGAGATCATCCGTCATCTCCATCAGTTGTTGCTGAAAATCTGGGACACAGAAGAAATTCCTGACGACCTCAGGCATGCCGTTATCGGCATCATCTTCAAGAGAGGAGACAAAGCAGATTGTGGAATCTCTCTATTCTACACCGCCAGGAAGACCATGGCCCAAATCCTCAATAGCCGCCTTCTCCCAGTCTCTGAAGAAATTATTCTAGAAAGTCAATATGACTTCTGTCCAAACTGAAACAGCGGACATGATTTTCACTGATCGACAGCTTCAAGAGTAAAACACCAGGAGTAACATCAACCACTCTACATGGTCTTCATCAATCTGACCAAGGCTTTTGACTCAATCAGAAAGTGCTGTGGAAGACCCTGTCAATGCCGGCTGTCAAGAGAAATTTACCAACATTCACCGACCCCTCCATGACAAGATGTCAGCGACAGTCCTCACCGAGGGAAATAAGTCAGAAACCTTTGAGATCAAGACTGGGGTCAAGCAGCAATGTGTCATCACCCCCACTCTTTTATTGCCACCATCTTTCACATTGTAAAGAACAAGCTTCCGACTGGAGTGGACATCGTCTACAGGATGGATGGAATACCCTTCAACCGCAACCTGTTGAAATCCAAGAAGAACGTGACACTGACATCACTAATTGAACTTCAGTATGCCGATGACATCACCATAATCAATCTCTCAGAGGAGAATCTCCAAGCCCTGTTTGACAGCTTTGTGGAAGCATACCAAATAATCAGCCTTAGCCTCAACCTCAAGAAGACTCAAGTCATTTACCAACCCACTCCAGGGAAAGATCTCCATCAGGAACAATGGAGAAACCCTGCCAAAGGTGGAACATTTCCCATACCTGGGGAGCCACATCTCCACTAAGGCTAAATTGATGCAGAGATCCAACACATATCTAATCCACGAGCATCTTCTTCAGACGCCTAAGGACAAATGACTGCAACATCCATGCTGACACCAAGATTCCAACTCTCCTCTACGGCTCAGAAACTTGGATTACATACCTCAAGGTACCTCAAGATGCCACCTCAAGGTCCTGGAGAGGTACCATCATTGCTGTCTGAGATGAATTCTCCACTCCAGTCCTTCCCCTGCCCTTGCTCTGATACCTACTCCAACTCTACTGTCAGCTGGGAGAACATACCGGTATCAGTGTCTTTGAAGGAGCCAAGAGCACCAGCATTAAGGCCATTATCATCTGAAACCAACTACGCTGGGCTGGCCATGCGCTTAGGAAGTCAGAGTCCCGACTGTCAAAGCAAACCTTCTTTGCCCAGCTGAAGGAAGGCTTCCAAACTAAAGGAGGACAAAGGAAATGCTTTAAAGACTCTCTGAGGGCTGACCTCAAGAAATGCAATACAGATGTTAATGCCTGGACGATCCTTATTCAGAAGAGACCCACTTGGAGCGATCCCCTGATTGAAGGGGCATAATTCTTTGAGGACACCCGATGGCAAGAGGAGGCTGGGAAAAAGAGCCTGAGAAAGGAATACCAGTGATTTAGAGTGCAAGGAGCGATCCCACTTCTCGGAAATACTTGGCAAACATGTGGTTGAAGATATGGCTCGAGGATCAGACTCATCAGCCGTGCAAGAACCCACAGAATCCATAACCAGTAATACAGAGTTTCTTTGGTTGACAATCTTATTCTTTAGTGAGTGATCGCCAATGAAGAAGATTTAAAATCTTAGTAAGTTCACAGTTAATAACTATGCAGTTTCTGAAGACATAGGAGCAGAATTAGGCCACTTGGCCCATTGAGTCTGCTCCACCATTTAATTATGGCTGATATTTTCTCATCCCCATTCTTCTGCCTTCTCCCCATAACCCCTGATCTCCTTATTAATCAAGAACCTATCTAACGTCCTGTAGTGGCCATGTCCGAATAGCTCGCGCACACGGCAGCTCCCGCCGGAATCGGAGTTTCGGGCCTTTAAATGGAGCGGTAAAGGCACTTTGGCGGTGATTCCAGGCATGGCAAAGGACACTGGAGAGGTTCCCCCTACTGCTGCATGGAGGGAACCAGGAGCGGGGCCGTTAAAAGAGCGATTGCAGGGAAGCGAGCGGAGTGGGTCCGGGAGGACGAAATAGCAGCCGGCGCGGTCCAAGCAGCATGGGCCCAGTGGTCGAGAGAGCAGCAAGAGTTTTTGAGAAGCTGATAATGAGGATGAGACCCTGGGCCTGGCGATCAGGGTGGAGGTGCACGAGGCCCTACACAAGAGATGGCAGGAGAGACTGGATGACCTCGAGGTCTAGGAGTCACAAGCTGCGGATTCTGGGCCTCCCTGAAGGTGCGGAGGGGGCGGACGCGAGCACGTATGTGACTACAATGCTGGGGACGCTGATGGGCATGGGGGCCTTCCCGTGGCCCTTGGAACTGGACGGGGCGCATAGAGTCCTTGCGAGGAAGCCTAGGGCGAACGAACCACCGAGGGCGATGGTGACAAGGTTCCACCGCTTCACAGACAGGGAGCGAATCTTGCATTGGGCAAAGAAGGAGCGGAGCAGTAAGTGGGAGAACGGTGAGATTCACATATGCCAGGACTTGGGAGCTGAACTGGCGAGGAGGCGTGCGGGTTTCAACTGGGCCAAGGCGGTCCTCTACAGCAAAGAGGTGAAGTTTGGGCTCCTGCATCAGGCGAGGCTTTGGGTAACGTACCAGGACAGGCACCATTATTTTGATACGCTGGACGAGCGTGGACATTTATTAAACATGAAAAGCTGGACTCGAACTCAGGGCCAGCTGCACATGAGTGAAACACTCTGGTGGGGATGTGTAACCAGTTGTTGGCCTGATGTAAGATTGGCAGTAGAATTTAAGTTGTTCGCTTTTCTTTTTCTGGGGTTTTTCTTTTTTTTTCTGTGTTTCTCTCAGGGCGCGTGGTAACGCCCGGGTTGTGTTTTTTGTTGTACGGGAAGAATCCAGATGGCTCTTGCCCTCTTACCCTGTGGGGGGGGGGGGGGGGGGGGGGGGGGGGGGCGAGGAGGAGACAATGGTAACTTTGGAGATAGAGGCGGGAGTGGCCAGGGTCAGCATTGGTCAGCTGACTTACAGAAGCGTAATGGGGGGGAGATCAGTGCTAAGCGGGTGCTTGGCATGGGGGTTGGGGGGGGGGGGATGGGGCACTGCTTTGCTGACTGGGGGAGCCAACTGTTGGGGACGGATGGAGAGTCAGGTTGGGGGCCTCTGGCAGGAGGGCTGGAGCGAGCGGGGGGCGCGGGGCACATGGCTGGCCAAAAAAGGGAGATGGCTAGTCGGCAAGGGTGGGGTGGGGACTCCCCCGGGGTCCAGGCTGATCACATGGAATGTGAGGGGCCTGAACGGGCTGGTTAAGAGGGCTCGCGTGTTCCCGCATTTAAGGGGATTAAAGGCAGACGTGGCCATGCTACAGGAGATGCATTGGGAGGGGGGAGAGACTTCAACACAGTCCCGGATCCAGCACTGGACCGGTCTAAGTCCAGGTCAGGAAAGAGACTGGCGGCGGCCAGGGCCCTGTGGGAGTTCATGGACCAGATGGGGGGGCGTGGACCCGTGGAGATTCGCGCGGCCAAGGGCGAACGAGTTCTCCTTTTTCTCCCCCGTTCACAAAGTCTACTCGCGGATTGACTTTCTTTGCGTTGAGCAGGGCGTTAAACCCGAGGGTGGAGGGGGTCGAGTATTCAGCCATTGCAGTCTCAGACCATGCCCCGCACTGGGTGGGCTTGCGGCTGGGGGCAGAGCGAGGGCAGCGCCCTCTCTGGAGACTGGATGTGGGACTGCTAGCGGATGAAGAGGTGTGTGGGCGCATAAGGAGGAGCATCCAAAACTATGTGACAACAAACGATACAGGGGAGGTAACAGCAACAACGGTTTGGGAGGCTATGAAGGCAGTTATTAGAGGGGAGTTAATTTCTATTAGGTCCCACAGAGAGAAGAGGGAGAGAGAGAGGCTGGTGGGAGAGATATTTAGAGCAGACAGAAAGTACGCAGAGACCCCCGAGGAAGGGCTGCTAAAGGAGCACTGGAGATTGCAGGCGGAGTTAGATTTGCTGACCACAGGGAAGGTGGAGGCACAGCTGAGGAAGGTGAAAGGGGCAGTCTACGAGTATGGGGAGAAAGCAAGTAGGATGCTGGCGCACCAACTTCGCAGGAGAGAGGCGGCCAGGGAGATCGGGGGAGTGAGGGATAAGGAAGATAATATGGTCTTGGGCCCAGAGAATATCAATGAAGTCTTTAAGGAGTTTTACTGTAAACTGTACGGGTCAGAACCCTCGGGGGGGGGGAATGAAGCAATTTATGGATCAATTGAGGTTCCCAAAGTTGGATAAAGATCTGGTGGAGGGACTGGGGCCCCGATTGAGTTGGAGGAGATAGTTAAGGGCCTAGAAAGTATGCAGTCGGGCAAGGCCCCGGGTCTGGACGGCTTCCCTGTAGAATTTTATAAGAAATTCTCGGAGCTACTGAGCCCACTCCTGCGAAGAACCTTTTTTTTAAAAAACAATTTTTATTCAAGTTTTTCAATAACAAATTTTCTCCCCACAATTTAAAACAAACAAGGCCTGTTTCCACACCAACACAAGAAAAGAACTCACCCCCCCCCAAAATAAATAATAACAAAAAACCAACAGCAATACAAGAAAGAAGAAAATACCAACATAACAAACCCACCGCCGCAAAAACAAACCCCCTAACCATCCCCAAACCCCCCTCCCCCCCAAGTTGCTGCTGAGACCGACAACTCTCTACCCCTTCGCCAGGAGGTCGAGAAAGGGCTGCCACCGCCGAAAGAACCCCTGTACCGACCCCCTCAGGGCAAACTTCATCCTCTCCAACTTGATAAACCCAGCCATGTCATTGATCCAGGCCTCCGAACTCGGGGGCCGCGTATCCCTCCACTGTAACAGACTCCCGTTGAAGAGGGCTGAGAGGAGCTTTAGGTATCTTGGGGTCCAGATGGCCAGGACCTGGGGGGCCATGCATAGGCTTAACTTTTCGAGGCTGGTGGGGCAGATGTAGGAGGAGTTTAGGAGGTGGGACACGCTACCGCTTTCGTTGGC
Source organism: Scyliorhinus canicula (assembly GCF_902713615.1). NCBI lineage: Eukaryota > Metazoa > Chordata > Chondrichthyes > Carcharhiniformes > Scyliorhinidae > Scyliorhinus > Scyliorhinus canicula. The sequence goes on from NC_052155.1 coordinate 151,695,070, forward strand.
GGGCAGGGTCCAGTCGATTAAGATGACGGTGCTCCCGAGGTTTTTGTTTCTTTTCCAGTGCCTCCCCATATTGATCCCAAAGGCTTTTTTCAGAAGGGTGAATTAGTCGATTCTGGGGTTCATGTGGGCGTGGAAGGCCCCGAGAGTAAGGAGGGTATTTTTGGAGCGAAGAAGGGAGGTAGGGGGCCTGGCGCTGCCCAACCTGTATGGATATTATTGGGCGGCGAACGTGGCGATGATTTGCAGGTGGGTGACGGAAGGGGAGGGTGACGCATGGAAGAGATTGGAGGTGGCGTCCTGTGCGGGTACGAGTCTGGAGGCTTTGGTGACGGCCCCACTTCCACTCCTCCTGGCAAAGTACTCTACGAGTCCGGTGGTGGTTGCGTCCCTTAAAATCTGGGGACAGTGGAGGCGGCATAGGGGGGAAGTGAAGGCCTCAGTTTGGGCCCTGATACGGGGCAATCACCGTTTTGCGCCGGGGAGAAAGGGTGGGGGATTTTGGAGTTGGCACAGGGCAGGCGTCAGACAGTTTGGGGACCTCTTCCTGGATGGGAAGTTCGCGACTCTGGAGGAGCTGGAGGGGAAGTGGAACCTCCCCCCAGGAACGCTTTTAGGTAGATGCAGGTCAGGGCATTTGTTAAGAGGCAGGTGGCGGAGTTTCCGTGGCTGCCGCCAAGGGGGGTGCAAGATAGGGTGCTTTCGGGGAAGTGGGTCGGTGAAGGAAAGATCTCGGTTATTTACCAGCTCATGCAGGAGGAGGAGGAGGCCTCAGTAGAAGAGCTCAAAGCGAAGTGGGAGGAAGAGCTGGGGAAGAGATTGAAGATGGAACGTGGTCGGACGCCCTGGAGGGGGTGAATTCCTCCTCTTGTGCACGGCTCAGCCTAATTCAGCTGAAGGTGCTGCATAGGGCTCACATGACAGGGGCAAGGATGAGCCGGTACTTCGGAGGGGAAGACAGGTGTGGGAGGTGTTCGGGAGGCCTGGCGAACCACATCCATATGTTCTGGGCTTGTCCGGCCTTGGAGAGGTTTTGGAAGGGGGTGGCGGGGACTTTGTCGGAAGTGGTCGGGTTTAGGGTCAAGCCGGGCTGGGGGCTCATGATCTTTGGGGTAGCTTCGGAGCCGGGAGTGCAGGAGGCAAGAGAGGCCGGCATTCTGGCCTTTGTGTCTCCTGAACCACCGGGTGCAGGACAAACAGCTCGCTTTTCCCCACATTGAGCTTATAGCCCAAAAAGTCCCCAAACTCCTCAAGTATCTTCAGCACCTCCGGCATCCCCTCAGCCGGATCCGCGACATACAACAGCAGATCATCTGCGTACAGCGAAAACTGGTGCTCCTCCCCCCCCCCCCCCCCCCTCCCCACCGCACAATCCCCCTCCAACTCTTTGAGTCCCTCAGCGCCATGGCCAGGGGCTCAATCGCTAACGCGAAGAGCAGGGAAGACAAGGGGCACCCCTGTCTCGTCCCCCTGGAAAGCCGAAAGTCCGCCGACCTCCCATTCATCACCACACTCGCCACCGGGGAGCTGTACAGCAACCTCACCCAGCTGATGAACCCCTCACCAAACCCAAACCTCCGCAACACCTCCCACAGGTAACTCCACTCCACCCTATCAAAAGCTTTCTCCGCATCCATGGACACCACTATTTCTGACTCCCCAGCCGCCAGCGCCATCATCATGACATTAAGGAGCCTCCGCATGTTGGCATTCAGTTGTCTCCCCTTTACCAACCCCGTTTGATCCTCATGAATCACCGTCGAGACCACATCCTCCACCCTCCACCTTTGCCAACAACTTGACATCTACATTAAGGAGCGAGATCGGCCTGTAAGACCCACACTGAAGGGGGTCCTTGTCCTGCTTCAGGAGCAAAGAGATGATTGCCCTGGAAATCGTTGGGGGCAGAGCCAACATCCGACTTGCCTTCTCCCCGTACTCATATACCGCCCCCTGCGCCCTCCTCCACTGCGCCTCCGCCTTCCGGGTGGTTAAAATGTCAAATTCCGCTTGGAAATTGTGCCGCTTCCTCAAAAGCCCCTCCTCCGGGGTGTCTGCATACCTCCTATCCACCCTTGCGAAGAACCTTTAACGAGGCAAAGGAGAGAGGAACCGTCCCCCCGGCGATGTCGCAGGCATTGATCTCGCTCATTTTGAAGAGGGATAAGGATCCGCTTCACTGTGGGTCCTACAGGCCGATATCGCTCCTGAATGTGGATACCAAACTGCAGGCTAAAGTTTTGGCTACTAGAAGAGAGGACTGTGTCCCGGAAGTGATTGATGAGGATCAGACGGGTTTCGTCAAGGGCAGGCAATTGAACACAAATGTGAGGAGGTTCCTGAATATTATTATGATGCCCTTAGAAGGAGGGGACGCAGAAATAGTGGCTGCAATGGTTGCAGAGAAAGCCTTTGACAGGGTGGAATGGGAGTACCTGTGTGAAGTGTTAGGTAGGTTTGGATTTGGTGAGGGATTCATAGGGTGGGCCAAGCTGCAGTATCAGACCCCCGTAGCAAGTGTATCCACGAACCGGCTGAGGTCAGAGTATTTTAGACTGCATCGAGGGACGAGGCAGGAGTGTCCCCTATCCCCGCTGCTATTTGCAATTGAGCCGTTGGCCATAGCGCTGAGGACTTCAAGGAACTGGAGGGGGCTGGTCCGGGGGGGGGGGGGGGGGGGGGGGGTGCACCAGGTTTCCCTCTGCGCAGACGACTTGCGATTGTATATTTTGGACCCAATAGAGGGGTTGGGGGAGGTCATGTGGATCCTAAGGGACTTTGGGAGCTTCTCGGGATACAAGTTGAACGTGCGGAAAAGTGAGCTGTTTGTAATCCACGCCAGGGATCAAGAGGAGAGACTGGGGGAGCTCCCGCTCAAGATGGTGGAGAGGAGCTTTCGCTACCTAGGTATAGTGGTGGCTAGGAACTGGGATGCCCTACACAGGCTCAATCTATCTCGGCTTGTAGAGCAGATGGAGGGAGACTTTAAAAGGTGGGACATGCTGCCACTTTCCCTGACGGGAAGGGTGCAGACTGAAGGTGATAATTCTCCCCAGATTCCTGTTCGTTTTTCAGTTCCTTCCCATCTTCATCCCCAAATCCTTCTTCAAGCGGGTGAACAGGATTATCACGGGATTTGTGTGGACAAACAAGACCCCGCGGGTTAAAAGGCTGTTTGTGGAGCGCAGTCAGGTGGGGGGAGGGTTGGCACTGCCGAACTTCTGTAGCTACTATTGGGCGGCTAATGTGGCCATGATTAGGAAATGGGTAATGGAGGAGGGGTCGGCGTGGGGTCGGCTAGAGGCGGCGTCATGCAAAGGCACCAGCCTAGGGGCACTAGTAACGGCACCGCTGTCGTTGTTGCTGGCACCATACACCACAAGCCCGGTGGTGACAGCGGCACTGGGAGTCTGGGGTCAGTGGAGAAGGCACAGGAAGGAGGAGGGGGCCTCAGTTAGCGGACCCCGATACGAGACAACCATAGATTTGCTCTGGGCAGGATAGACGGGGGGGGGGGGGGGGGGGGGGGTTTCAAGGCTGGCATAGGGCAGGCATTAGAAGGATGGGAGACCTGTTTCTAGATGGACAATTCACTGGACAGTTAACCGGACTGTTTAATGGACAGTTAACAAACTGCTTAATGAACAGTTTAATGGACAGTTAACCGGACAGTTTAATGAACAATTCCTTAGCTTGAAGGCGCTGGAGGAGAAGTTCAGCCTATCCCCGGGAAATGCCTTCAGATACCTCCAAGTCCGTGACTTTCTCAAAAAAACAAGTCAGGACATTTCCGTTGCTACCCCCTCGAAGGATACAGGACAGGGTGATGTCTGGCATCTGGGTAGGAGAGGGGAAGGTGTCGGACATCTACCAAGAGCTGCAGGAGGCGGAGGAAGCCTCAGTGGAGGAACTGAAGGGCAAGTGGGAGGAGGAGCTAGGTGAGGAGCTAGATGAGGGCCTGTGGACTGATGCCCTGGGCAGGGTGAATTCTTCCTCATCATGTGCCAGGCTCAGTTTAATTCAGTTTAAGGTGGTACACCGGGCTCACATGACGACGGTGAGAATGAGCAAGTTCTTTGGGGTGGAGGACAGGTTTGCGAGATGTTCAGGGAGTCCGACGAACGATGTCCATATGTTCTGGGCATGTCCGGCGCTTAAAGATTTCTGGCAGGGCTTTGCGAGGGCGATGTCCAGGATTTTGGACACGCGGGTGAAGCCGAGTCCAACAATAGCGATCTTTGGGGTGTCAGAGGATCCGGGAGTGCAGGAAGTGAAAGAGGCCGAGGTGCTGACCTTTGCCTCCCTTGTTAATGTGGATCTTGTTAATGTGGAGAGACTCGAAACCCCCGAGTGTGGAGACTTGGGTTAGTGACATGGCTGGGTTTCTCAGCCTGTAGCGAATAATGTTTGCCTTGAGAGGGTCCTTGCTGGGGTTCTCCCGGCGATGGCAAGCTTTTCTTGACTTCCTCGGGGAGCAGGAAAATGTCAGCAGCAGCAGCAATCGGGGGGGGGGGGGGGGTTTCAGGTGGGGGAACTGTTTATTTAATGTATATTTTCTTTTCGCATAATGACAACAGCCACCTAGTTTTGTTAACATTTGTCATTTATTTTTCTGTTATTAGTTACGTAAAAATTCTGTTTGAAAAAGCTTTCATAAAAACAATTTTAAAAAAAATCAAGAACCTATCTATCAGAGTTTTGTCTTATCACGTGGCTTGAGTGATGTCATTGTGTCGGTGGAGCTGGGCTGTGGCTTTGGGTTTTACTTTCGTTTTTGAGCTGGGAGCTGTTTTGAGGCTCTGTATTTTTGGCTTTCATTTTGACTGCTGTATTCTGACAAACAAATATCTTGAAGTGTCTCTCTCTACCTTCAGTTTAAAAGCTGTCTCCGGACGACTTGAACATTTAAACGTGATAACTGTTTTCTGGAAGGAATTCAAACCTGCTGTTTTGGACAGAAAACAAAAAGTACCTACACCAGGTCTTGAGTGCTGTGTGCTGGGCCACCCCTTTGAAAAGGGGTTTCTGGTTTCTGGGATCTTGTTACTAAATTGGGACAGCTTAAAGGGGAAATTTATTAAGGGTTATGTATAGAGTACTGTAGCTGTGTGGGGTATTTATGTTTGCAGTTGATAAAAATGCTTTGTGTGTTAAATGTTAACTGAATTTGTAGAATAAACTTTGTTTTTGATTAAAAGTGCTTATGGCCTCTGTTGAATAACACCTGAAGGGTGTGCTCCTGATAACCAAAATCTATAAACAGTTATAGGTCAGGTGAACTCCATGATATACTTTGGAGTTTTCTAACCCCTGGCCCATAACTGAAGGATGTTAAGGCAATTGAAAGTGCAGTGCAAATTTTCTTGAATGCTGACTGCTCTGGGAAAACATAATACAAAAAGGTTTGGAAATCCCAAATTATTCCCTAGTTATTGCTCGAGGTGAGTGTATATATCTTTCAGATCTTATAAGATGCGAAAGGATGTTAAGTAATGGGTTAAGAGACATTGCAATTAGTTGTCTCATTTATGTTAAGTGTTCAATGATTGTCTCATTTATGTTAAGTGTTCAATGATTGACACTGATATGTAAAGGGGCTTCAGGTGGACTCTGGAGCTTGTGATGATCTGTAGAGTTATGTGCAGAGTGAGTTTGAACCATTAAAGGCGTGTTGGTGAAAAAGGAGCTGGACTCTTGCCTCTGCATACCACAGCATCTAGTACATTTAACAATGATAGCAGAGAATAGTTGCTGTGTAAATGTGAAGGCTTGAAAGATACAATTTTTCCAGATCAAACCAAGGAGTGAAAAAGAAAAAGGGAAACATGGCTGAACCCAGGACAAAGATGGCTGGTTATGATTATCCTTCCCTATTTTCTGAAAGGGAATCATACGACCAATGGAGAAGTGCAGTAGTTATGTGGACTAAGGTGACTGCTTAAGGAAAGAGAAAACAAGGTATGGCATTGGCTCTTTCTTTACCATATGGCAGTAAAATCCAAAACAAAGTGCTTTCTGAGCTGGAGTTGGAAGAGTTAGACTCAGAAGAAGGTCTGGTGACTTTATTACTTTATATGGACAAGATTTATAAGAAAGATGACTTGTTAAGTGCGTATGAAGCATGGTCGGATTTTGATAAGTTCCAGAAAATGGAGGATTTATCTATGGAAGACTATATAATGGAATTTGGCAGACTATATAAAAAGCTGCAGAAACACAGGCTGGAATTTCCACAGTCTGTCTTGGCCTTTAAATTACTTCACTGTGCTAGAGTGAGCAACATGGATAGGCTCCTGGTTTTGACAGGAGTTCAGTTTACGGATAACGATACCTTATTTGAACAGATGACAACAGCTTTAAAAAAAATTTGGGGGAAACATTCAATTCCAATGGCTCTGATGACCCAAATAGGTCAGCCTGCTATAAGGCAGAATATGGAAGATACACTACTAACAGGATGGCGAAATCGTATGGCAACCAACAGGCCTCAAGACTATAAAAGAAGACCGAGACAAGGAAATTATGAAGACAGAAACCCAGTTAGAACCTACAATAGGAGGATGAACCCCAGAAATGCACGGGGCATGATAAATCGATGTTTTCGATGTGACTCTCAATACCATTATGCTTTCAACTGTCCAACTTATTATGATAGAGTGTTTGAAGCAACACATGACACGGAAGAGTCAGAAGAGGAAAAAGATAGTGACCAGAAAGAAGGCAGTGTCCTATTAACAAGCTGTTTTACGCCGGTAATGAGGGTGTTGGTTGCAGAATCTTTTAACTGTGCTGTATTGGACAGTGACTGCACATCTACTGTGTGTGGGATTGACTGGTTAAAATGTTATCTGGACTCATTGGATGCTGAAAATCGAAACAAGGTTAAGGAAATTAAAAGTTCCACAAGTTTCAGGTTTGGGGATGATAATACTTTGAAGTCGCTGAAAAGAGTGGTGATCCCTTGCGATATTGCTGGAGTGAATCATTTTATTAGCACGGATGTTGTATCAAGTGAGATACCTTTGCTTCTGAGCAGACCGTCGATGAAGAAAGCACACATGAAGCTGGATATGGAACAGGATAAGGGAACAGTTTTTGGAAAGACGGTGGACTTACAATTTACACAGTTGGGACATTACTGTATTCCTTTATTTTTTTTCATAACATTTTTATTGGAATTTTTTGAAAAATATATATCAACAGAACAATAATAATAATAACAATAATAAACACCCCCCCCCCCCCCCCCGGCACCCGTAACAACACATGCAACAAACCCCACCCCCCAAACCCAATAAACAACAAAATAAATTAACCATAAGCAAATTAACATAAACAATACCCCCCTGAGACACCCCCTTTCCCCCCCTCCCCCCCGGGTTGCTGCTGTTGCTGACCTAGTTCCTTATCGTTGAGCCAGAAAGTCGAGGAAAGGCTGCCACCTCCTAAAGATCCCCTGTACCGACCCCCTCAGGGCGAATTTGACCCTCTCCAGCTTAATGAATCCCGCCATGTCATTAATCCAGGTCTCCACACTCGGAGGTCTCGCATCCTTCCACTGCAGCAAGATCCTCCGCCGGGCTACTAGGGAAGCAAAGGCCAAAACATCGGCCTCTTTCACCTCCTGCACTCCCGGCTCCACCCCAACCCCAAATATTGCGAGTCCCCAGCCTGGCTTGACCCTGGACCCTACCACCCTCGACACCGTCCTTGCTACCCCGCCAGAATTCCCCCAGTGCCCGGGCATGCCCAAAACATATGGGCATGGTTCACTGGGCTCCCCGAACACCCAATGCACCTGTCCTAATCCCCAAAAAACTTGCTCATCCTCGTCCCGGACATATAAGCCCTGTGCAGCACCCCGAACTGGATGAGGCCAAGCCTCGCACACAAAGAGGAGGAGTTCACCCTCTCCAGGGCGTCCGCCCATGTCCCTTCCTCAATCCGCTCCCCCAGCTCCACTTCCCACTTAGCCTTAAGCTCCTCTACCGACGCCTCCTCCACCTCCTGCATCACCTGGTAGATGTCAGACACCTTCCCACCCCCGACCCACACCCCCGAAAGCACCCTATCCCTTACCTCCCGCGGGGGCAGCGAAGGGAACCCCTCCACCTGCCGCCTAGCAAACGCCTTGATCTGAAGGTACCTGAACATATTCCCCGGGGGGAGTTCAAGCTTCTCCTCCAGTTCACCCAGGCTCGCAAACCTTCCGTCAATGAATAGCTCTCCCAACTTCCCAATGCCCGCCCTGTGCCACCCCAGGAACCCGCCATCAATGTGCCCCGGGACAAACCGGTGGTTCCCTTGCAGCGGGGCCTCCACCGTGCCCACCACCTCACCCCCGTGTCGCCTCCACCGCACCCAAATTTTGAGGGCAGCCGCCACCACCGGGCCCGTAGCGCACCTCGCCGGAGGGAGCGGCAACGGCACCGTTACCAGTGCCTTCAGGCTCGTGCCTTCACAGGATGCCATCTCCAGCCGTTTCCATGCTGCCCCCTCCCCATCCGTTACCCACTTACGTACCATCGAGACGTTAGCCGCCCAATAGTACCCAGAGAGGTTGGGCAGCGCCAGCCCCCCTCTATCCCTGCCCCGCTCCAAAAAGACCCTCCTTACCCTCGGAGTCCCGTGCGCCCAAACAAATCCCAGAATGCTGCTGTTCACCCTCCTAAAAAAGGCCCTCGGAATGAAAATGGGGAGGCACTGAAACAAAAACAAAAACCTCGGGAGCACCGTCATTTTAACGGACTGTACTCTACCCGCGAACGACAACGGCAGCATGTCCCACCTTTTAAACTCCTCCTCCATCTGCTCCACCAACCTAGTAAGGTTAAGCTTGTGCGGAGTCCCCCAGCTCCGAGCCACCTGAACCCCCAGGTACCTAAAACTCCTCACTGCCCTCTTTAGCGGGAGCCGACCAATCCCCTCCTCCTGATCTCCCGGGTGTACCACAAACAGCTCACTCTTGCCCAGATTCAATTTAGAGCCCAAGAAACTCCCAAACTCAGCAAGAATCTCCATCACCTCCGGCATTCCCCCCACCGGGTCTGCTACATACAGCAAGTCATCTGCATACAGCGACACTCGGTGCTCCTCCCCACCCCGCACCAGACCCCTCCACCTCCCCGACTCCCTGAGAGCCATGGCAAGAGGCTCAATTGCCAACGCAAAGAGCAAGGGGGACAGGGGGCACCCCTGCCTCATCCCACGGTGGAGCCTGAAGTACTCGGACCTCCTCCCATTTGTCGCTACACTTGCCATCGGGGCCTCGTACAGCAACCTCACCCATTTAATAAACCCCACTCCAAACCCGAACCTCTCTAACACCTCCCACAAGTACCCCCACTCAACCCTATCAAAGGCCTTCTCCGCATCCAATGCCACCACAATCTCCGCCTCTCCTTCTGCCGCCGGCATCATTATCACATTTAGCAGCCTTCGCACGTTAGTGTTCAGCTGCCTCCCCTTCACAAAACCCGTCTGATCTTCATGTATCACCCCCGGCACCCAGTACTCTATTCTAGTGGCCAAGATCTTCGCCAGCAACTTGGCGTCCACATTCAGCAGTGAAATTGGCCTGTATGATCCGCACTGCAAGGGGTCCTTATCTCGCTTCAGGATCAGGGAAATCAGCGCCCGAGACATCGTCGGGGGCAAAACACCCCTCTCCCATGCCTCGTTAAAGGTCCGAACCAACAGGGGGCCCAACAGGTCCGCGTATTTCTTATAAAATTCAACCGGGAACCCATCCAGTCCCGGCGCCTTCCCCGACTGCATGTGGCCAATCCCACTGACCAGCTCCTCCAACTCATTCGGCGCCCCCAGTCCCTCCACCTGCTCCTCCTGCACCCTTGGAAATCGCAGCCTGTCCAAAAAGCTCTCCATTCCCCCTCCCACCGTCGGCGGCACCGACCGGTACAGATCCTTGTAGAAGTCCCGAAAGACCCCATTGACCTCTGCCCCCTGCCGCACCACATTCCCACCCCGATCCTTCACTCCACCAATCTCTCTAGCCGCGTCCCGCTTGCGAAGCTGGTGCGCTAGCATTTTGCTCGCCTTCTCTCCATACTCATAGACCGCTCCCTGCGCCTTCCTCCACTGTGTCTCCGCCTTTCTGGTGGTCAATAAATCAAACTTGGCCTGCAGGCTACGCCGCTCCTCCAGCAACCTGTCCTCCAGAGCCTCCGCGTACCTCCTATCTACACTCAACAGCTCCCCCACCAGTCTCTCCCTCTCCCTCCTCTCCCCCCTCTCCCTACGGGCTCGAATGGAGATCAGCTCCCCCCTAATCACTGCCTTCAGAGCATCCCACACCATCCCCATCCGGACCTCCCCAGTGTCATTGACCTCGAGGTACCTCTCGATACATCCACGGACCCTCCAACACACCTCCTCATCAGCGAACAACCCCACGTCCAGACGCCATAGCGGGCGCTGGTCCCGCACCTCCCCCATCTCCAGATCCACCCAATGCGGAGCATGGTCCAAAATCGCAATAGCCGAATATTCGGCCTCCTCCACCCTCGGGACCAGTCCCCTACTCAGGACAAAGAAATCAATGCGGGAATAAACCCTGTGCACATGGGAGAAAAAAGAGTACTCCCGAGCCCTTGGCCTCCCAAACCTCCAGGGACCCACCCCTCCCATCTGGTTCATAAACCCCCTCAACACCTTGGCCACCGCCGGCCTCCTGCCTCTCCTTGAACTAGAACGATCCAGTAGGGGATCCAGCACCGTATTGAAGTCCCCCCCCCATGATCAAGCCCCCCACCTCCAGGCCAGGAATGCGGCCCAACATACGCCTCATGAAACCAGCATCATCCCAATTTGGGGCGTACACATTAACCAACACCACCCTCTCCCCCTGCAGCTTACCGCTCACCATCGCATATCTGCCGCCACTATCAGCCACAACCTCAGATGCCTCAAATGCCACCCTCTTCCCCACCAGGATCGCCACCCCCCGGTTCTTCGAGTCGAGCCCTGAGTGGAAAACCTGCCCCACTCACCCCTTCCTCAGACGGACCTGGTCCGCCACCTTCAGGTGGGTCTCCTGGAGCATGGCCAGGTCCGCCTTCAGCCCCTTCAGATGCGAAAACACCTGGGCCCGCTTAACCGGCCCATTCAACCCCCTCACGTTCCACGCGATCAGCCGGATCAGGGACGCTCCCTCCACTGTACTCCCGTGAGCCAGCTGACTTCTGCTGACCCCGGCAGCCCCCGCTCTAACTCCGACCCCTCCCAATATGAGGTCACTCCTCCCCCCCTGGATCAGCACCTTGGCACCGCTTCAGCGCGGGAAAACGGATCTGATATCCACGCCCCTTGCCACCAGCTCCACCTCCCTCGTCCCGCAGCGCGGGAAACCAGAGGAAAGATTATATTCCATTATTGACAAATAATGTTTCAAGTAGAGTGGCTAAGGATGTATTAATGACAGTTGATAATGCGACTTTAGCTGGTAAAAAGCTTATTGTAGTAAAACTGCATAGGCAATTTGCTCATCTGTCTCCTCGGAGGCTGAAAAATTTATTAAAGGATGCAGGGGTAAGGGATGATGACTATTCTAAGCTGATGGAACAGGTTTACACTGGAGAAAGACAATGTTGTCGAGGAGAATACTCAGGTACAGTCAACCAGGCTAGATGGGATTGAGGTTCACAAGGAGGAGGTGTCCTTTGTCCTTGATCTTTATGTCGTCTTTGTCGACAGGAATAGTGCCGGAAGGCTGGAGCATAGCAAATGTTGTCCCCTTGTTCAAGAAGGCGCATAGACCCTGGTAATTATAGACCTGTGAGCCTTACTTCGGTTGTGGGTAAAATGTTGGAAAAGGTTATAAGAGATAGGGTTTATAATCATCTTGAAAAGAACAAGTTGATTAGCGATACTCAACACGGTTTTGTGAAGGGTAGGTCATGCCTCACAAACCTTATTGAATTTTTTGAGAAGGTGACCAAACAGGTGGATGAGGGTAAAGCGGTTGATGTGGTGTATATGGATTTCAGTAAGGCGTCTGATAAGGTTCCCCACGGTAGGCTTGTGGTGAGATAACCACTGTAGTTATGTGTACTGCAGTAGGGGGATGTATGCCTGTACCTGTAATACAGGTTCCTCCGGTCAGCCCCTGCCGGCTAGCTCCGCCCACAGGGAGCTTATGTATAAATGTATGAGAGCTGCTCAGACCCTTAGTCTACTGTTGCAGATGGAGGGACAACATCGTACAGCAATAAAGCCTCTATTGTACTAGTCTCTCGGCTTTGAGTATAATTGTTAGTGCCACAATTTATTGCTGTACGATTTCCCAGTCACCATGGACATCAGAGTCAAGCCTGACCGTCTGCAGCTGGATCCGCATTCGCCTCACGCCAGAAAAGACTTTGATCACTGGCTCGCAGTCTTCGAGGCCTACATCTCTTCAGCAGACCCTCCCCCGACGGAGGCTCAGAAAAAGCAACTCCTGTACTCCAGACTTAGCTCCAGCGTCTTTCCGCTCATTCGAGATGCGACCGACTACACCGCAGCTATGGAACTGCTCAAGGAGAACTATTCACCATCGGCGAACACCCTGTTTGCGAGGCATCAACTTTCTACTCGCGTCCAGCAGCCGGGTGAGTTGATTGAGGACTTCTGGAGGGCCCTTATACCTCTGGTACGAGACTGCGACTGCCGGGCCCTCACAGCCATGGAACATTCTCATTTACTCATGCGCGATGCCTTCATTACAGGCATTGCATCGGACCCCATCCGGCAACGACTGCTGGAAGGGGTCGCCCCCGACCTCGCGGCCGCAAAGGCACTGGCGCTCTCCATGACGGCCGCCTCCCGTAGTGCGCACACTTACTCCGCTAGCCACTCGGCCCACCCGTCCTACCCCTCGTGGACCCCGCAACGGCTCCCCAGGCCCATCCGTCCTACCCCTCGTGGACCCCGCAAACGGCCACCCCAGCAGCCGCCCCCGCGCACTATGCCTGCGCTGCCTGCCGCACCGCACCCCCTGGGGGTCCCTACTGTTACTTCTGCGGCCAACAGAAGCACCCTCGCCAACGCTGCCCGGCCCGCACAGCGACCTGCAAAGCTTGTGGAAAGAAAGGCCACTTTGCAGCGGTGTGTCAGTCCCGGACGGTCGCCGCTATCGCGCCGCCGGTCCCCACGCCTCAGCCGCTCCCTCAATGGGCCCCGCCGTCCGCTTCCCCCGACCCCACGTGCGATCAGTGGGCGCCGCCATCTTTTGCCGCCCCCGCCACGTGCGCCCCATGGGCGCCGCCATCTTCATCCACCACAGCCATGTGCGTTCCATGGGCGCCGCCATTTTGTTCCGACCCCATAACGTGCGCTCCATGGACGCCGCCATTTTAGCCACAGGTACTGCGGATGCCGCCATCTCGTCTCCAGGGGCCGCCATCACGGGACACGGGTCGCTACCGCTCCTCGTCGGACTCATCTGACTCAACCGCCGACCAACCACTGCTCGCCTCCGTTACGCTCGACCAGTCCCGTCCTCGCAACCTGGCACCCTCTTCCACATCGGTGCTGGTCAACGGCCATGTGACCTCCTGCCTCATCGACTCCGGGAGCACCGAGAGCTTCGTCCACCCGGACATGGTAAGGCGCTATTCCCTTGCGATCCATCCCGCCGACCGGCAGATCTCCCTTGCCTCCGGTTCCCACTCTGTCCCGATCCGGGGATTCTGCCTGGTTAAACTCACTGTACAGGGTGTGGAATTCGACCGTTTCCGTCTGTACATTCTCCCCGACCTCTGCACTTCACTCCTACTAGGCCTGGATTTCCAGTGCAATCTCCAGAGCCTCACCCTCAAATTCGGTGGACCCCTACCTCCCCTCACCGTTTGCGGCCTCGCGACCCTCAAGGTCAAGCCCCCCTCCCTCTTTGCTAATCTGACTGTGGATTGCAAGCCCGTCGCCACCAGGAGCAGACGGTACAGCACCCAGGACAAGGCCTTCATCAGGTCCGAAGTCCAGCGGCTGCTTCGGGAGGGTATCATCGAGGCCAGCAACAGCCCTTGGAGAGCCCAGGTGGTAGTGGTTAAGACCGGGGAGAAGCACAGGATGGTCGTGGACTACAGCCAGACCATCAACCGGTACACGCAGCTCGACGCGTACCCCCTCCCCCGCATTTCTGATATGGTCAATCAGATTGCACAGTACCGGGTCTTCTCTACTATTGACCTGAAATCCGCCTACCACCAGCTCCCTATCCGTAAATCGGACCGTCCCTACACTGCCTTCGAGGCGGACGGTCGTCTGTACCAATTTCTGAGGGTTCCCTTCGGCGTCACGAATGGGGTCTCGGTCTTTCAGCGAGAAATGGACCGAATGGTTGACCGATACGGATTGCAGGCCACCTTCCCGTACCTCGACAATGTCACCATCTGCGGCCATGACCAGCAGGACCATGATGCCAACCTTTATAAATTCGTCCACACCGCATCTCTCCTTAATCTCACGTACAACAAGGAGAAATGCGTGTTCCGCACAGACCGCTTAGCCATCCTTGGCTACGTAGTCCAAAACGGACTACTGGGACCCGATCCCGACCGCATGCGCCCCCTCATGGAGCTCCCAATTCCCCACTGCCCCAAGGCCCTCAAACGCTGCCTTGGGTTTTTCTCTTATTACACCCAGTGGGTCCCGCAATACGCAGACAAGGCCCGGCCACTTATCCAGTCCACACATTTTCCCCTCTCGGCCGAGGCACAACAGGCCTTCGCCTGCATTCGATCTGACATAGCCAGAGCGGGGATGCACGCCGTAGACGAGACTCTGCCTTTCCAAGTAGAGAGCGACGCTTCAGATGTTGCCCTTGCCGCCACGCTGAATCAGGCCGGCAGACCCGTGGCATTCTTTTCACGCACCCTCCACGCCTCCGAAATTCGGCATTCCTCTGTCGAAAAGGAAGCCCAGGCAATCGTTGAAGCAGTGCGGCACTGGAGGCATTACCTGGCCGGCAGGAGATTCACTCTCCTCACTGACCAACGGTCGGTAGCCTTCATGTTCAACAACACGCAGCGGGGCAAGATCAAGAATGACAAAATCTTGCGGTGGAGAATCGAGCTCTCCACCTTTAACTACGAGATCTTGTATCGCCCCGGCAAGCTCAACGAGCCCCCAGACGCCCTCTCCCGAGGTACATGTGCCAGTGTACAAGTGAACCAGCTCCGTGCCTTGCACGACAGCCTTTGCCATCCGGGGGTCACTCGCTTGTACCATCTGATCAAAGCCCGCAATCTGCCCTACTCCGTCGAGGAAGTACGGACAGTCACCAGAGACTGCCAGATCTGTGCGGAGTGCAAGCCGCACTTCTACCGGCCAGATCGTGCGCGCCTGGTGAAAGCATCCCGCCCCTTTGAACGACTCAGCGTGGACTTCAAAGGGCCCCTTCCCTCCACCGACCGCAACACCTATCCTTAGTGTGGTCGATGAATTTTCTAGGTTCCCCTTTGCCATCCCATGCCCAGATATGACGTCTGCCACCGTCATCAAGGCACTGGATTCCATTTTCGCCCTGTTCGGTTTCCCCGACTATATCCACAGTGACAGGGGATCCTCATTCATGAGCGATGAGCTGCGTCAGTTCCTGCTCAGCAGGGGTATCGCCTCCAGCAGGACGACCAGCTACAACCCCCGGGGAAACGGGCAGGTAGAGAGGGAGAATGGGACGGTATGGAGGGCCGTCCAGCTGGCCCTACGGTCCAGAAACCTCCCAGCCGCTCGCTGGCAGCAGGTCCTCCCTGACGCGCTCCATTCCATTCGATCACTACTGTGCACCGCAACTAACAGTACACCCCATGAACGTGTTTTTGCCTTCCCTAGGAAGTCCACATCCGGAGTGTCGCTCCCGACTTGGCTCACGACTCCGGGCCCAGTCCTTCTCCGTTGGCATGTACGGCACCACAAGGCGGAACCCCTGGTGGACAAAGTACGCCTTCTCCACGCCAACCCTCAGTATGCCTACGTGGAGTTCCCCGACGGCCGCCAGGACACAGTCTCGCTCCGGGACCTGGCCCCCTCAGGTGCCGATCCCATGCCCACACCCCTTCCTGCGCCAACCCCAGCGCCCCCCTATTCGTCCCCATCAGGTCCATCCCTCATCCCCCTGCCCACCCTGGAGGACACGGAAGATTTCGGCTTGCTCTTGGAGTCATCCCGCCAGCAGCCAGCACCTACACCGCCAGCACCTGCACCATCGGGGCCATCACCGCCTGTGCCGACGTCACCACCACAGCTACGCCGATCACAGCGGAACGTCCGACCACCGATTCGGCTCAACCTGTAACCTGCTAACCGGATGGACTCTTGATTTTCCTTGTTGGACCCTCTTGTAAACAGCATCCTTTGTATTAGAGTTACATGTCACCCCCGCCGGACTCATTTTTACAGAGGGTGAATGTGGTGAGATAACCACTGTAGTTATGTGTACTGCAGTAGGGGGATGTATGCCTGTACTTGTAATACAGGTTCCTCCGGTCAGCCCCTGCCGGCTAGCTCCGCCCACAGGGAGCTTATGTATAAATGTATGAGAGCTGCTCAGACCCTTAGTCTACTGTTGCAGATGGAGGGACAACGTCGTACAGCAATAAAGCCTCTATTGTACTAGTCTCTCGGCTTTGAGTATAATTGTTAGCG
The DNA here is from genome assembly GCF_902713615.1 of Scyliorhinus canicula. Taxonomy (NCBI): domain Eukaryota; kingdom Metazoa; phylum Chordata; class Chondrichthyes; order Carcharhiniformes; family Scyliorhinidae; genus Scyliorhinus; species Scyliorhinus canicula. Next base: position 151,711,711 of record NC_052155.1, read on the forward strand.
CCACAAGGCTATTGCAGAAAATAAGGAAGTATGGGATTGAAGGTGATTTAGCGGTTTGGATCAGTAATTGGCTAGCTGAAAGAAGACAGAGGGTGATGGTTGATGGCAAATGTTCGTCCTGGAGTTCAGTTACTAGTGGTGTACCGCAAGGATCTGTTTTGGGGCCACTGCTGTTTGTCATTTTTATAAATGACCTGGAAGAGGGTGTATAAGGATGGGTTAGTAAATTTGCAGATGACACGAAGGTCGGTGGAGTTGTGGATAGTGCTGAAGGATGTTATAGGTTACAGAGGGAACATAGATAAGCTGCAGAGCTGGGCTGAGAGGTGGCAGATGGAGTTTAATGCGGAAAAGTGTGAGGTGGTTCACTTTGGAAGAAGTAACAGGAATGCAGGGTACTGGGCTAATGGCAAGATTCTTGGTAGTGTAGATGAACAGAGAGTTCTCGGCATCCAGGTACATAAATCCCTGAAAGTTGCCACCCAGGTTAATAGGGCTGTTAAGAAGGCATATGGTGTGCTAGCCTTTATCAGTAGGGTGATTGAGTTTCGGAGCCACGAGGTCATGCTGCAGCTGTACATAACTCTGGTGCGGCCGCACCTGGAGTACTGCGTGCAGTTCTGGTCACCACATTATAGGAAGGATGTGGAAGCTTTGGAAAGGGTTCAGAGGAGATTTACTAGGATGTTGCTGGTATGGAGGGAAGGTCTTACGAGGAAAGGCTTAGGGACTTGAGGTTGTTTTTGTTAGAGAGGAGAAGTCTGAGAGGTGACTTAATAGAGACATATAAGATAGTTAGATAGGGTGGACAGTGAGAGTCTTTTTCCTCGGATGGTGATGACCAACACAAGGGGACATAGCTTTAAATTGAGGGGTGGTAGATATAGGACAGATGTCAGAGGCAGTTTCTTTACTCAGAGAGTAGTAGGGGTGTGGAACGCCCTGCCTGCAACAGTAGTGGACTCGCCAAATTAAAGGGAATTTAAGTGGTCACTGGATAGACATATGGATGAAAATGGAATAGTGTAGGTCAGATAGACTTCAGATGGTTTCATGGGTCGGCGCAACATCGAGGGCCGAAGGGCCCGTACTGCGCTGTAATGTTCTATGTTCTATGTTCTACGTTAGTGATCGCTGTGAAGTTTTCAGGAAGTACAGAAGGACACCAGCACGACCGATAGTAACCCTGCCTTTGGCCAGGGATTTTTTTTAAAAAAAAAATTTTTATTGGAACTTTTTGAAAAATATATATCAACAAAACAATAATAATAATAATAATAAACACCCCCCGGCACCCTTAACAACGCATATAACAAACCCCCCCACCCCCCCAACCCCAATAAACAACAAAATAAATTAACAATAAACAAATTAACTTAAACACTATCCCCCTAAACCCCCCCCTTTTTCCCCCTCCCCCCCGGGTTGCTGCTGCTGCTGACCTAGTACCTTATCGTTGAGCCAGAAAGTCGAGGAAAGGCTGCCACCTCCTAAAGAACACTTGTACCGACCCCCTCAGGGCGAACTTGACCCTCTCCAGCTTAATGAATCCCTCCATGTCATTGATCCAGGTCTCCACGCTCGGAGGTCTCGCATCTTTCCACTGCAGCAAGATCCTCCGCCGGGCTACTAGGGACGCAAAGGCCAAAACACCGGCCTCTTTCGCCTCCTGCACTCCCGGCTCCACCCCAACCCCAAATATTGCGAGTCCCCAGCCTGGCTTGACCCTGGATCCCACCACCCTCGACACCGTCCTCGCCACCCCCTTCCAGAACTCCTCCAGTGCCAGGCATGCCTAGAACATATGGACATGGTTCGCTGGACTCCCCGAACACCTGATACACCTGTCTTCGCCCCCAAAGAACCTACTCATCCTAGATCCGGACATGTGGGCCCGGTGCAGCACCTTGAACTGGATGAGCCTAAGCCTCGCACATGAAGAGGAGGAGTTCACCCTCTCCAGGGCGTCCGCTCCCTCCTCAATCTGCTCCCCCAGTTCCACCTCCCACTTAGCCTTCAGCTCCTCTACCGATGCCTCCCCCACCTCCTGCATTCCCTGGTAGATGTCAGACACCTTCCCATCCCCGACCCACACCCCCAAAAGCACCCTATCCCTTACCCACCGCGGGGGCAGCAAAGGGAACCCCTCCACCTGCCGCCTAGCAAACGCCTTGACCTGAAGGTACCTGAAAATATTCCCCTCCAGTTCACCAAGGCTCGCGAACCTCCCGTCAATAAACAGGTCTCCCAGCTTCCTAATGCCCGCCCTGTGCCACCCCAGGAACCCGCCATCCATGTTCCCTGGGACAAACCGCTGGTTCCCCCGCAGCGGGGCCTCCACCGAGCCCCCCACTTCCCCCCTGTGTCGCCTCCACTGCCCCCAAATTTTGAGGGTAGCCGCCACCACCGGGCTCGTAGTGTACCTCGTTCGAGGGAGCGGCAGCGGCGCCGTTACCAGTGCCTTCAGGCTCGTGCCTCCACAGGACGCCATCTCCATCTTTTTCCATGCTGCCCCCTCCCCATCCGTTACCCACTTACGTACCATCGAGACGTTAGCCGCCCAATAGTACCCAGAGAGGTTGGGCAGCGCCAGCCCCCCTCTATCCCTGCACCCGCTCCAAAAAGACCCTCCTTACCCTCGGAGTCCCGTGCGCCCAAACAAATCCCAGAATGCTGCTGTTCACCCTCCTAAAAAAGGCCCTCGGAATGAAAATGGGGAGGCACTGAATCAAAAACCAAAACCTCGGGAGCACCGTCATTTTAACGGACTGTACTCTAACCGCCAACGACAACGGCAGCATGTCCCACCTTTTAAATTCCTCCTCCATCTGCTCCACCAACCTAGTAAGGTTAAGCTTGTGCGGAGTCCCCCAGCTCCTAGCCACCTGAACCCCCAGGTACCTAAAACTCCTCACTGCCCTCTTTAGCGGGAGCCTACCAATCCCCTCCTCCTGATCTCCCGGGTGTACGACAAACAGCTCACTCTTGCCCAGGTTCAATTTATATCCCGAGAAACTCCCGAATTCAGCAAGAATCTCCATCACCTCCGGCATTCCCCCCACCAGGTCTGCTACATACAACAGCAAGTCGTCCGCATACAGCGACACTCTGTGCTCCTCCCCAACTCGCACCAAACCCCTCCACCTCCTCGACTCCCTGAGAGCCATGGCAAGAGGCTCAATTGCCAGCGCAAAAAGCAAGGGGGACAGGGGGCATCCCTGCCCCGTCCCACGGTGGAGCCTGAAGTACTCGGACCTCCTCCCATTTGTCGCTACACTCGCCATCGGGGCCTCGTACAGCAACCTCACCCATTTAATAAACCCCTCCCCGAACCCGAACCTCTCTAACACCTCCCACAAGTACCCCCACTCCACCCTATCAAAGGCCTTCTCCACATCCAATGCCACCACAATCTCCGCCTCTCCTTCTGCTGCCGGCATCATTATCACATTTAGCAGCCTTCGCACGTTAGTGTTCAGCTGCCTCCCCTTCACAAAACCCATCTGATCTTCATGTACCACCCCCGGCACCCAGTCCTCTATTATAGTGGCCAAGATCTTCGCCAGCAACTTGGCTTCTACATTCAGCAGTGAAATAGGCCTGTATGATCCGCACTGCAAGGGGTCCTTATCACGCTTCAGGATCAGGGAGATTAGCGCCCAAGACATCGTCGGGGGCAGAACACCCCCCTCCCATGCCTCGTTGAAGGTCCTAACCAACAGGGGGCCCAACAGGTCCGCGTATTTCTTATAAAATTCAACCGGGAACCCATCTGGTCCCGGCGCCTTCCCCGACTGCATGTGGCCAATCCCTCTGACCAGCTCCTCCAACTCGATCGGCGTCCCCAGTCCCTCCACCTGCTCCTCCTGCACCTTGGAAATCGGAGCCTGTCCAAAAAACTCTCCATTCCCCCTCCCACCGTCGGCAGCTCCGACCGGTACAGTTCCCTATAGAAGTCCCTAAAGACCTCATTGACCTCTGCCCCTGCTGCACCACATTCCCATCTCTATCCTTCACTCCACCAATCTCCCTAGCCGCGTCCCGCTTACGAAGCTGGTGCGCCAGCATCCTGCTCGCCTTCTCTCCATACTCATAGACCGCTCCCTGCGCCTTCCTCCACTGTGTCTCCGCCTTTCTGGTGGTCAATAAATCAAACTTGTCCTGCAAGATATGCCGCTCCCCTAGCAATCCCTCCTCCGAGGCCTCCACGTACCTCCTATCCACACTCAACAGCTCCTCCACCAGTCTCTCCCTCTCCCTCCTCTCCCCCCTCTCCCTATGGGCTCGGATGGAGATCAGCTCCCCACTAATCACTGCCTTCAGAGCCTCCCACACCATCCCCACCTGGACCTCCCCAGTATCATTGACCTCGAGGTACCTCTCGATACATCCCCGCACCCTCCTACACACCTCCTCATCAGCCAACAACCCCATGTCCAGACGCCAGAGCGGGTGCTGGTCCCGCACCTCCCCCATCTCCATATCCACCCAATGCGGAGCATGGTCCAAAATCGCAATAGCCGAATACTCGGCCTCCTCCACCCTCGGGACCAGTCCCCTGCTCAAAACAAAGAAATCAATGCGGGAATAAACCCTGTGCACATGGGAGAAAAAAGCGTACTCCCGAGCCCTCGGCCTCCCGAACCTCCAGGGATCCACTCCTCCCATCTGGTCCATAAACCCCCTCAACACTTTGGCCGCCGCCGGCCTCCTGCCTGTCCTTGAACTAGAACGATCCAGTAGGGGATCCAGTACCGTATTGAAGTCCCCCCCCCCATGATCAAGCCCCCCACCTCCAGGCCAGGAATGCGGCCCTACATACGCCTCATGAAATCAGCATCATCCCAATTTGGGGCGTACACATTTACCAACACCACCTTCTCCCCCTGCAGCTTACCGCTCACCATCACATATTTGCCGCCACTGTCAGCCACAACCTAAGACGCCTCAAACGTCACCCTCTTCCCCACAAGGATCGCCACCCCCCGGTTCTTCGAGTCGAGCCCTGAGTGGAAAACCTGCCCCACCCACCCCTTCCTCAGACGGACCTGGTCCGCCACCTTCAGGTTGGTCTCCTGGAGCATGGCCACGTCCGCCTTCTGCCCCTTCAGATGCGAAAACATCCGGGCCCGCTTAACCGGCCCATTCAACCCCCTCACGTTCCACGTGATCAGCCGGATCAGGGGGCACCCCGCCCCCCCCCCCCCCCCCCCCCCCGTCGACTAACCATAGCCCATCGACTGCTCGCTCCTTGCCATCACCCATTCGGCACGTTTCCCACGGCGATAGAACCTTACCCTGACCCCCCCAACCCCCCCCCCAGGCAAGGACCCCTCCTAGCCGCGACTCTCCCTCCACTGTACTCCCGTGAGCCAGCTGACTTGTGCTGACCCCGGCAGCTCCCGCTCTAACTCCGACCCCTCCCGATATGGGGTTCCCCCCTCCTCCTCTGCATCAGCTCCTGGGCACTGCTTCAGCGCAGGAAACCCGGTCTAATAACCACGCCCCTCGCCACCAGCTCCACCCCCTCGTCCCGCAGCACGGGAAACCAGAGGAAAGCCCGCGCTTTCACACTGCCCCACCCCACCAATGCAGCTCCCAAACCGCAGTCCCAACCCAACCACCAACTCCATACAAACAAAGACACAGATCAACCACAAACCCCAGTACCCCCCTTAGAACACAAAACCATAACCCACAGCATAAACAATGATACATAAATCAAAAACTCCCACAGCCCCCAATCTCTAGTTCGAGTCCAGCTTTTCAGCCTGCACTAAGGCCCACGCTTCCTCCGGGGACTCAAAGTAGTGATGCCGGTCCTTGTAGGTGACCCACAGGCGCACAGGCGGCAACATGCCGAACTTCACCTGCTTTCCAGGGAGCACCGCCTTCGTCCAGTTAAACCCGGCTCTCCGCTTGGCCACCTCCGCACTCCAGTCCTGGTAGATACGCACTACCGAATTCTCCCACTTACTACTCCTCACCTTCTTGGCCCATCGGAGAACACACCCCCGGTCACTGAACCGATGGAACCGCACCAGCACCGCCCGCGGGGGTTCATTCGCCTTAGGCCGCCTGGCCAGTACTCTGTGGGCCCCCTCCAGCTCCAGGGGCAGATGGAAGGATCCTGCCCCCACCAGCGAGTTCAACATCACGGCCACATAGGCCGGCAGGTCCGACCCCTCCAGCCCCTCCTCGAGGCCCAGGATCTGCAGGTTCTTCCTCCGTGACCGAAGCTCCATCTCCTCAAACTGATCTTGCCACTTTTTATGAAGCGCCTCGTGTATCTCCACCTTCCCCACAAGGGCCGAAACCTCCTCCTCGCGCTCAGAGGCCTGCTGCTGCAACTCTAGTATCGCTGCACCCTGGGTTGTCTGGGTCTCCAGCAGCTTACTCGTCGTCACCTTCAGAGATTCCAACAACTCCCCTTTCAGCTCCGTGAAATAGCGCAGAAGGGCCGCCTGCTGCTCCTCAGCCCACTGCCTCCACTCCTCAGGGGCTCCACAGGCCACCATTTTGTCCACCTTCCCCCGCTTTTCCAGGGGAGCTGCTGCCGTTTTTCTCCTCGCCCCACTTCGAGTCCGCACCATAAATCCCGGGAGGTTTTATCCACCCCTTTATCCACTGGGAATTGTCGAATCAGCGCCGTTTGGGTCCCTTAAAAGAGCCCACAAGTCCTTTTAAAGCGGGAGCTGCCGAACGTGCGGCTTAGCTCCGCATAGCCGCAACCGGAAGTCTTGGCCAGGGATTTTAATGATATTGTGGCCATGGACCTTAAGATCTGGGATAAAGCAAAAAATATATTTATTTTGCATTTTGTAGATTTAGCTACCAGATTTAGTCAATCAACGATTGTACGAAGTAAAGAAAAGAGAGTAACTTTGGACAAAATTGTGGAAAAATGGATCGGGACAGGAATGGGTCCACCAGCAAAATTCTTTACAGACGATGGGGGAGAATTTGCTAATGATGAGTTTAGGGATATGTGTGAAAACATGAATATCAGAGTTATGAACACGGCTGCCGAAAGCCCGTTTAGTAATGGTGTCTGCGAAAGAAATCATGCTGTTATCGATGACATGCTTCGGAAAATTTTGGGAGATCGACCAAATTGCACGCTAAATTCAGCTTTAGCATGGGCGGTACATGCAAAGAATTCATTGCAGATGGTTGGGGGCTATAGTCCTTATCAATTAGTGTTTGGTAGAAATCTTAAAATTCCCTCCATTTTGGATGACCAGCCTCCAGCTTGGGAAGGGACTACAATTAGCTCAGGTTTTGCTGAACATTTAAACGCGTTACATAGCAGTAGAAAAGCTTTTTTGGAAGCAGAAGTCTCTGAAAGAATTCGCAGACCTTTAAGACATAATGTACGGCCATCAGATGCCGTTTTTCAACAAAGAGAAATGGTATACTATAAGAAAGACAATTCTAATGAATGGAAAGGCCCAGGGAAGATCATAGGCATAGATGGCAAAACATTTATTTTGCAACATGGTAATCAAACTGTTAGGGTACATTCATCAAGGATAATGGGTACCGATTACAAATTTTCAAATTTAGACAGAGCAGACAGACAAGACGAGGAATCAGTCATCTGGTACGCATGTGTTACAGAACTATGAGGACCAGTTAACTGATATAGACAGGGTTTCTGTAGAGGAACACGACACTTCTGATGAATTAGAACAGGCCATTTTTCCGAAAGGGCTACTGCCAAAGGTTGGTACAAAAGTGACATACTTGCCTGAAGGGTCTAGTCAATGGAAGGATGCAACTGTTATTAGTAGAGCAGGGAAGGCCACTAGAAAGTATAAACATTGGTTGAATGCACAGCATTCAGGGGAGGAAGTTAAGACAATGGATTGGGAAAACGAAGTTCAAAAATGGAGGGCACAGAAACGCAGTGCCATTTCAGATAGTACATCGGATAGTGAACAGGTTTGCAGGAAAAGGTCGAGAACTATTGAAAGGACATCCCGCTATAGAAGAGAAAGATAAAGCAGTAGCAGTACAGAACGAGATACCAGGCAGGAAAGGGGACGTAGTTTATCAAGATCTCGGAACAGGAGTAAGACTACAAATACTAATAGAAGTAGAAGCCCACATGCACGTGAGATTTTGGTGGCTTCAAATAAATTAGATGAAAAAGATATCAAAGATGCTAAACAGCAAGAATTGCATAGTTGGAGTGAATTTGGGGTATACACGGAAGTACCAGATAGGGGACAAAAAGCTCTATCCCACAAATGGATTTGTACAAAAAAGGTTCTTCCAGATGGAACTTATAAGGCAAAGGCCAGGCTTGTGGCAAGGGGATTTGAAGAAAACTTAGACGATCAGGACTTAAGGGTAGATTTACCTACAGCAGGAAAGGTTATTTTAAAGATCGTCTTGGCTCTATTAGCCACAAAGGCATGGGAATGCAAATCTATAGATATAAAAGCTGCCTTTTTGCAGGGGCATCAGCTCCAGAGAGACATTTTTCTCCGTCCTCCTAAAGAAGCAGCTAACACAGAAGGGGTACTGTGGAAGTTGAACAAATGTGTCTATGGATTAAATTATGCATCTAGAGTGTGGTACTTTTTGGTGAGGTCAGTCTTGTTAAAGTTAGGCTGTTGCCAGTTGAAAGCAGATCCTGCAATGTTTTACTGGCACTATAAAGGAAATCTTGCTGGCATCTTCATGATGCATATCGATGATTTTTTGTGGGGTGGGACTAGTGATTTTGAAGCTATTGTAATCTCTAGTTTGAGGAAAGAATTCAGGGTTGTAAGTCAGGCTTCCGGTGCATTTAAGTATATTGGTCTGGAAATCGGACAGACTCAGTTACTTTACGTCAGCAATCTTACTTGGAAAGTGTCAGTCCAATAGCAATTAGTCGTGGCCGGGTTTCACAAAAAGACGCAATGGTTTCGATGATAGAAAAAGAGCAACTGCGAAGTTTAATTGGGCAACTGAACTGGTTAGGAAGACAGACTAGACCGGACGTGAGTTTTGATGTTTTAGAGTTGAGTACAAAGATGAATGATCCCAAAGTGGAAGACATAATAAGAGCAAATAAAGTGTTGGCCAAACTAAAAATGCAGGAGTGTGTTTTGAAGTTCCCTGTTTTAGGTGATCCTAGGCATTTGAAACTCATAATTTATAGTGATGCGTCCTATGCAAATTTATGTGATGGAGTTTCAAGCGCAGGAGGTTTTATAATTTTTCTTTTGGGGAACAATGGTAAATGTTGCCCTCTTGTGTGGGAAACAAAGAAAATAAGGAGAGTGGTCAAAAGCACTTTGGCTGCTGAGACATTAAGCTTAGTGGAAGCAGTGGATATGGCCTTTTATATAAGTCAGATAGTGACAGAAATTTTGGGATTAGAGGATTTAAGTAATATACCTATTGACTGTCACATTGACAATAAATCTCTGTGGGAAAATGTGCACTCTACAAAAAGTGTCAATGAAAAGAGGTTACGGATAGACATCGCAAGTTTAAAGCAGATGTTGGACAGAGGGGAAATAACAAAAATTAAATGGGTTGACAGTAGCTATCAACTGTCAGGCTGTTTCACGAAAAGAGGGGCTAGTTCACAGAAACTTTTAGATATCGTGAATGAAGGGCGCCTGTTTCTGTAAATGTTTTTTTTTCTTCTACTTAACAAAAAGGGGGGAATCAGGTATGTGTTTTAGTTTCTTGAAATTTTAGTTTCTTGAAATTTTGTTTTTACCTAATGGTTTTTTTTCTCCAAGGAAGGGGAGACTGTTAAGAGACATTGCAATTAGTTGTCTCATTTATGTTAAATATTCAATGATTGACACTGATATGTAAAGGGGCTTCAGGTGGACTCTGGAGCTTGTGATGATCTGTAGAGTTCTATGCAGAGTGAGTTTGAACCATTAAAGGTGTGTTGGTGAAAAAGGAGCTGAACTCTTGCCTCTTCATGCCACAGCATCTAGTACATTTTAACAAAGGATTGAGGCATATAATTTCTCCTTGACAGAGACAGAATTCAGCCCTACCCCTGCCCTTGCTCTGATACCTACTCCAACTCTGCTCTCTGCCTGTCAAATATTGAAATAAATATTGCTCGGAGCATTTTGATTTTCATGGATATTTTGTGACGACATGAAGTAAGAAGCACATTTGCATTTATGAGGTGTGATCTGGTTTTAGATTAGACTTCACAAAGCAGTTCAAAGTGTATTCAGGAGAATTTTCTTGATCAGTATGTTCCCACACAATAAAGAAGGAGACATTGCTGGATCTGCTTCTGGGGAATGAGGTGTGTCCAGTGGATCTAGTGTCAGTAGGGGAACATTTAGCACATAATGCTCATAGTATTATAAGGTTTATGTTGACTATGGAAAATACAAAGCACAATACAGGGCTAAATGTTTAATTGGAGGAAGGCCAATTTCAGAGAGTAAATTGGAATCAAAGATTGGCAGGCAAAATTAATAAAATACTGGGTTGCCTTTAAAGAGGAAATAATTCAGGTACAGTCAAGGTAAATTCCCACTGTGGTCACTTGACCACAAAAAGGTAGTCGAAAAGATGTGGTGAAAGATAATCTCCTTTAATATATAAAAATGAAGTAAAAAATATAGTATGGATTCAAAAGCGGGAGTAACTAGCCAAACATCGAAATAACAGTAATAGAATAGAATAAGAATTAGCAACAGTTAAATACGAATATACAAAGGTAATAACAACTAATGATGTGATAGCATTTACTGATGACATCATCAATGGATTTAAATAAGAAGATGCATAATAATAATACTCTTTCACACTCACAATGCGACATGGTAACCAAAGCCAGAGCTTCCTGGACAATGGAAAATATGAGGCCCTTCCAGTCCTTCCTGCCAAAACCCACCCCAGACGCAGATTCTCCAGCCGTGGCACAGGTGATGAATGTAAATCACCAGCGACTCTGGGAGGGACCAGAAGATCCTGCTGGTAGTTGATGGCGAGCCCCCTCTACCGCAGGGAAACCCACCGTGGGAGGGCTGGAGAATTCCACTCATCCAGTGTGAAATAGAACAGAAAAAGAATGCAAATGACAGGTAATGGGTTGATACTACAAGTGAGAACCAGGCTGAATGTATAAAGTTCAGAGAAGTTAAAAAGTATATAAGACTGTTCCGGGACCTGTTTGTGGCCAACGAACAAGTGGAAGAATAGCCGGGTGGCCAAGAATCAGTGGAAAATGGTCTGGAATCGGGGGAAGGCAGCCGGGGCACGGAGGGGAGAGATGGACTGGGAGGGGGTGGGGGGGGGGGGGGGGGAGACGGGATGGCTAAACCTGAGGAGGGAGGGGCGAACCACGGGGGGGGGGGGGGGGGGGGGGAAGACAGCCAAAAACCTAAAAAAAACATTTATTAAAAAATACTTCAGCAACAACCCGGGTGGGGGGGAGGGGGGGGGGGCTACGGGTTCGTTATGTGGGTTTGTTCTCATGGTTTTATGCTTATTTCTTTTTCTTGTTAATTTATTGTTTTTGTATTGGAGGGGAGGGGTTACTGTCTTTCTCTGTTGTGATAAAATTTGTTGTTGAAAACTTGAATAAAAATTATTTTTTAAAAAAAGTATAGAAGAGGGCAGCTCGTGCCATGTGGTTAGCACTGGGACTGCGGTGCTGAGGACCTGGGTTCGAATCCCGGCCCTGGGTCACTGTCCGTGTGGAGTTTGCACATTCTCCCCATGTCTGCATGGGTTTCACCCCCACAACCCAAAGATGTGCAGGTTAGGTGGATTGGCCACGCTAAATTGCCCCTCAATTGGAGAAAAAATAATTGGGTACTCTAAATTTGTTTTTTTAAAGTACATAAGAGAGGCCAAAAGTATGAGAAAAGACTGGCAGGTAGTATTAAAGGGATAGGTATATGACTATGAAAAGGTTAGCAAGAGGAGAGGATGGGGCAAATAAAGGGGTCTATGCATGGAGACAGACAGTATGGCTGATGTACTAAATGAGTACCTCTTCTTTGGTAAAGACACAGGCAGAGATTTTACCAAGGTCATATAAGAAAGAAATAGTTGAGACAATGGGCGGGTGTAAAATTGATAGAGGAGGGACTGGAAAGGGTGGCAGTGATTAAGTAATAAACAAACTTACATCATCTAAGTGGTCAGTGTTGAAATTCAAGTAGGTTACTTTGTTGAATTAAAATTCCATTGTGCAGATCTTTTATGAGATATTGCTGGAGTGTTGAAACAAAAACAACAAACTTGCACTGTTCACATCCTCAGGACATTCCAGAACATTTCACAGCCAATGGGTCACATTTTGAAGTGTAGTCAATGTTTTGTAGGCATACGCGCTGACCAAGTTTCATTCAGCAAGACCACACAAACAGCAGTTAAATGAATGGCCAATTGACCTGTTGTGATAATGTTGGGTGAGGGTGGAATGTTGGTTAGTATATCAGTACAACCTCTCAGTCCTCCTGAAAATAAAATGCTGCAGCTTACTATTTTCAAGTTTTAATGTGGAATGGGCATCTGTGGGTAGCTAAAAACTTCTTAGTGGAACTGTGTTTCTGTGATATGGAGAATTAAGTAACCTGCAAATGTGCTGGTTGACCATGTTATTTGAACAGTTAAGACTCTGTACTGAAGGGGCAGCACAGTGGCGCAGTGGTTAGCATTGTTGCTTCACCACGCCGAGGTCCCAGGTTCAATCCCGGCTCTGGATCATTGTCCGTGTGGAGTTTGCACATTCTCCCCGTGTTTGCGTGGGTTTCGACCCCACAAACCAAAGATGTGCAGGGGAGGTGGATTGGCCAGGCTAAATTGCCCCTTAATTGGGAAAAATGAATTGGGTACTCTAAATATTTAAAAAAAGACTCTGTACCGATGTAAATGGGGTTTGAGGCGCTTTCTTCAACCTGTATCTTGTGAGATAGGTTAAAAACTCAGGAGGTGCCTATTTTATATCCTACACTGAGTGAATTTTGAGCTGTTAACTCTGTGGTCTTCAGAGCTCAGGAGATTTAATTCATTGTCAATAATAACTATTTCCGAGCACCTAAAAAATAATCTGGAACTCATGCCGGGCACGATTGATCTATGCCTGGTATTACTTAGCTAAAGGTCAGACAAATCACCTTCCTTCCCCCCTTCTCAGTAGGTTTCAGTAGTCCAACTAATTGCTTCAGGATGCATTGTCAAAAATCTGCATCAATATTCACGTTAAATTCAAAGCACCACCACTTCACTTTCGAAATCATATCCTGTCAACGCTTTCAGCTATGTTCTCCAGGATAAGAGTTAGAAAATATTGTGTTTTATGCATTGTAATATGCCAAACATGGGTTATTGTGTGCACAGAAAACAATGACAGTTGTATCAAGTAACAAAATCAGTTACCATCAGCAGATTTGTACCATACTAATACAGCTATTGCAGAAACAGGGGAAATAGAAAATGAAAACTCAGGTGGGTAAATTATATACCAGAATGAACAGAAAGTTTGTTCAGATTTTGACGCATGTCACTTATTTACAAGATGAACATAACTCGTTTGATGATGTAACCACCAGGAAGAATTATATATTTCAAAAATCTGAGCTCAAGGGCTCAGTCATTTACGAGGTGCAAGACCATAAAATGAAGTCAACCTGGAAGGATTTTAAAGTGCCATCTGCTTCTTGTCTTGTTGCACTACCTCAAACCTAGTTGTATGAGAGGCTGCTAACTTTACCACAAAAAATAGTTAAAAACTGCTCAAATAAATCAAGTGTTACTTGTAAAAGCTGAAATACTGGAATCTCATTTAAACAAATGCGAGAGATTGCATGATTATTCAATCAGTACTTTCCAGGTGCAAAGTTGCTTTTCTGTAGTATTGGCCAGTGTTACAACACCCTGGACAAATGCACGGTCAATTCCAGACCTACTTGACCCAGAGTCACAACACAAGTGAATTAACCAATAATTCTTTGAAAAATACCCAAAGTCGTTGTCCATTGGTTGCCCAATAATTGCAGTAACCAGGTTTGTAAATGTAAACACAATTACTTTTTATTAATAACACGGACTGTAATGAAATATGCAGCAAATACAACTGGTTAACTATTATCTAATTCCTAGTTCCCCACTGTATCTACCCTCTACACATATACACGCAAGACAGACAAACACAGAGGGGAAGAAAAGGGGAAAGAAATCATAAGTAAAAGGGAAAAAGAGTCTTTGTTTCAGATGGTGGTTTTTAGAACCTTACTCCTCTTCATACTTTGCTTTTAGTTTGAGGATGTTATTGGAGATTCAGAAATACAGCACTCACAGCCTTTCTGGAGAAAACATGGAAGAGAGAGAGTGAGAGTCCTTGTCCCTGTGCTTCCATGAGTCAAACCGAGCTCCTTGCGGTTCTAAAAATCATTCCACTGGGATAGGATCCAATCACCACCCGTTACCGGGCAGAGTATGGCATTTTGGGACAATTCATTGGCCACCAGCCAATCAATAAAACCGAGTCCCACCCCATCTCTGTCTCTGGTGCCGAAAAGTCTGAAATTTCTGTTGAAATGAGCAGAGACAAACAGAATATTCTCTCCTGTAAATTCTGAATTCCTCATTCTCTCTCAAGATACATGTCCATGCATCCCCCCCCCCCCCCCAACGATACGGCCGGCAGAGGATCCTCGGCGGCGGCTCGGCGGCAGCATCGACGGCAGCATCGGCGGCAGCAGTGGCAGGTCCACCCAGGTCCACACCCCCCCCTCCCCCAGCGGCACCAGAGCGCAAGCCAGGAGTGGAGCGGCAGCGACCCGGTTGGAAGTGGGGCCCAGCCTGCGGCAAGAAGGGAACGGAGGAGCAGCGACCTAACCACCCCCACCGGGAGAGCGCGGGGTGCGACCAGCAGCGATCCGAACGGAGCAGCGGGGACCGACCCAAACCCCCCCCCTCCCCAACCGGCAGCGACCACCACGAGGCAAGAACAAAGAGATTCCCTCTCTCTACGCTGGGTGAGTGAGGGGAAAGGAAGAAAAAGAGAAGGACTTTTACAAAAACAAAACTCAAAAGAAAACTGTTAAAGAGAGGGGAGGGGGAAATAAATACATATATATATATTTTTATTATTTTTTATTTTATTTTTAAAATTTTATTTTTTCTCTCTCTTCTTGCACTCTCTTGTCCCATCAAAAACAAGCCCACCTAAGAGGAGTTGTATAAAAGGGGAAAAATAAAGTAGCAAAGGAAAGGAGAGAGGAGGGAAGAAAAAGGGAAGAGACAAAGAATAAAGATAGGGTGTGGAAAAGGGGGGGGGGGGTGGGAAGAAAAACAAGGGAAGAAGAAAGGGAAGTGGGAGGAAAAAATGGCAGAAGAGAGCCAGATCAGAGGGAGAAGGGTCACCAGATACAGACCGGGCAAGGGGCGAGCCAGCTCAGGCGAGCGAAGCGGCGGAACGAAAGTATCGCCGCATCAAAAAGAGCTGGACCGACAGATGCCCTCTCCCCTGGGGCCAGGGGGGAGCGGGAACTGGAAGGTAGACTTTACCGAGGCGCTGAGGGAGCAGCTGCAGGTACTCAAGGCAGAGGTGAAGGCAGAAATAGAGGCCGCAGTGCAGGCAGCAGTGGCCAGGGTCATGTCAGGGGTGCAGCAGGCCCTGACCAGACTAGAGGAGAAATTGGATACCCAAGGGGAGAAACTGGAAGCCCAGGAGGCGACAATTAAGGAGCTGGAGAAAGCAGCGACTGATGCGAGCGACTGGGTCACGGCACTGGAGAAGGAGGTGGCGAGACTGGGTGCAACAAAGGGAGCCTGAAGGGCAGAGTAGACGACCAGGAGAACCGCTCGAGAAGGCAAAATGTCAGGATAGTGGGCCTGCCAGAGGGGACCGAGGGTAGAAACCCCACAGCATACGTGGCTGAGATGCTGGGCAACTTAGTGGGGAGGAAAGCTTTCCTCAAACCACTGGAAATGGACAGAGCACATCGGTCACTGCGCCGTGGCGGACACACAAGCCTAAGGCAGGAGAACAACCGAAAGCAGTCATAGCTAAACTGTACCGGTACCGGGATAGGGAGACAATCCTGCGCTGGGCCAAGGAAAATAGAGCTTGCAAATGGGAAGGGCACGCCATTCGAATCTATGAGGATCTTGAGGCAGATATAACTAGGAGACGGGCTGAGTTCAACAGAGCGAAAGAAGCTCTCCACAGGAGCAGAGTGCGTTTTGGTATTTGGTATGTTGTACCCAGCGAAACTCTGGGTCACATACCAAAACAGGGAATACTTCTTTACAGCCCCCGCTGAGGCGAATAGGTTCGTCGAGGAGCACGGGCTGGAAAACAACCAGCGGGAGTAGGGACGAGGGGCCAATGGCAAGGGGCAACGACACGTCGACGGGGGAGGGGGGGTAGGGAGGGGCGAGGCAATGCCAGCCCCCCCCCCCGGCAGGAACACCCAGAACAAAGAACAAACAATTGCCCGAGGGACCGCTCCAGGTGGGAGGCCAGGCCCCAGCACGAGGGAACAAGAGTAATGGAGAAGGGAGAGCAGGCGAGAGGGGTGCAGGGTAGGATGGGGGAAGAGCGGGCAGAAAACCGTAGAGGCCAGGCAGGGGAGAAGCGAGACAATAACCCCCGAGAGGGGAGCCACCGTACTAGCAGGAAAGCTAGCGCCGGGGGCACGCAACAAAGCAGGGCCGCAGCGCACCCCCAACAGGGGGGAAGGCGCCAGGCAGGGGAGGGAGGGGAACACCCGTCAAAGTCGGGAGAACAAACGGGAACAGGAATAGGGGATAGAGGGGCAAAGAAGGGGTATACGGGGGAGGACGGAAAAGTGAGAGACCGGGGGGAGGGGGGGGGCACACAGGGAGCGAGAGACCGGGGAGGGGAGATGCAGGGACAGAGGGACAAAAGTGGCCAGAAAAGGAACAGGGCTACAAAGTGCCACAACCAAGGGCTCGAAACAAGGAACCGCTGCAAGCACCCACCCAGTACGGTCTGTGGGCGAAGGGAGCCCCCAGAGTGCAGGGGACTACCCGCGTGGCGGACACACAGTGAACGGCCATGGTGGGTGCCCCCGGGACAAGGGGAAACCCCGGAGCACAGAGACCCGACCGCATGGGGAGAGTAGTGACAGCGGCCATCCTGGATGGCCCCCTAACAAAGGGAAACCCCGGAGGGCAGGGGCGCGTCCACCAGATAAGTATGGTTAATCCCACAGGAGCGAGGGGGCAGAAGCCCCCCACCAGGATAATCACCTGAAATGTAAGGGGACTTAACGGCCCAGTGAAGAGATCCAGAGTCCTCACACACCTCAGAAAAAAGAGACGCACCTGAGGGAGCAGTACCAACTATGGGTAAGAAAGGGTTGGGTGGGACAAATATACCATTCCTGCTATGGGACAAGGGCCAGGGGGGTGGTGATCCTGATCATCCTGGACATCAGGGTGCACTAGCTAGATGGATAAAGAACTGGCTGGGCAACAGGAGACAGAGAGTAGTGGTGGAAGGGAGTGTCTCAAAATGGAGAAGGGTGACTAGTGGTGTTCCACAGGGATCCGTGCTCGGACCACTGTTGTTTGTGATCTACATAAATGGCCTGGAGGAAGGTATAGGTCAGGGGTGGGCAAACTACGGCCCGCGGGCCGCATGCGGCCCGACAAAGGTTTTTATGCGGCCCGCCAATGAGGTGCCCGGAATCATTTTTTTTTTTATAAATGTTTTTATTCAGTTTTCGTATTTTATATTGAACAAATTACAAATTGTTAGGAGAGAGAAACAAAAAAAAAAACAAACAAAAACAAACACGCAAAAATTAACATACATATTTACAGGTAAGCATCTTCGTAGTAGTAACTGCGCCCCCCCCCCCCCCCCAACATGTTTATTTAGCTTGGTTTTGGGCCTTAGCTAGCCATCGAACCCCCGTAACGAACCTGTAGCCCCCCCCCCCCCTCCTGCTACCTTCCCCCGACTATTCTTCCTCTTGTACATTGGCCACAAATAGGTCCCGGAACAGTTGCATGAATGGCTCCCACGTTCTGTGGAAGCCGTCGTCCGACCCTCGGATGGCAAATTTGATTTTCTCCATTTGGAGAGATTACGAGAGGTCGGACAGCCAGTCCGCAGCTCTGGGCGGTGCTGCTGACCGCCAGCCAAACAGGATTCTACGGCGGGCGATCAGGGAGGCAAAGGCAAGGGCGTCCGCCACCCTCCCCAGGAATAGATCTGGCTGGTCTGAAACCCCGAAGACCGCCACTATCGGGCATGGCTCCACCCTCACCCCCACCACTTTGGACATAGCCTCGAAGAAGGCTGTCCAGTACTCCACAAGTCTGGGGCAAGACCAGAACATGTGGGCGTGGTTGGCCGGGCCTCTTTGGCACCGCTCACATCTGTCTTCCACCTCCGGGAAGAACCTACTCATACGGGTTCTTGTTAGGTGGGCTCTATGTACCACTTTTAGTTGCGTCAGGCTGAGCCTTGCGCACGTGGAGGTGGAGTTGACCCTATGCAGTGCTTCGCTCCAGAGTCCCCACCCTATCTCCATCCCCAGGTCGTCCTCCCATTTCCTCCTTGTTGCGTCCAGTACGGTGTCGTCCCTATCTACCAGTCGGTCATACATGTCACTACAGTTCCCTTTCTCTAGGATACTTGCGTCCAGTAGGTCTTCCAGTAGTGTCTGTCGTGGCGGTTGTGGGTACGTCCTTGTCTCCTTTCGTAGGAAGTTTTTGAGCTGCAGGTACCGTAGCTCGTTCCCCCCAGCTAGCTGAAATTTCTCTGTCAGTTCGTCCAGTGTTGCGATCCTGTCGTCCGTGTATAAGGTGCCCGGAATCATAACCGGCATTTTTGAAAAGCCGCCGGGGAAAAGCCGCTGAAGTAAATGCGCTTATTCAATAAGCGCATTTACTTCAGTGGCTTTTCCCCGGCGGCTTTTCAAAAATGCCGGTAATGATTCCAGGCACCTCATTGGCGGGCCGCATAAAAACGCCCGTAGTGGGGTGGATGAGTGGGGCTGTCTCATTGGTCGGTTTAGTTGGGTGTGCGACCAATAGGAGTCCAGGTTACAAACAATAAGCCTTATTATTGTTTGTAACCTGGACTCCTATTGGTTGCACACCCAACTAAACCGACCAATAAGGCAGCCCCACTCATCCACCCCACTACGCGCGTTTTTATCGTTGACTCGGCTAGGCTGTGCTTCTGTCAGTGTTAAGGATCAGCACAAGCAACTTGACACCTGATTTCAACAAACTGGTAAATGACTGCAGTCAGATGCATCATTCTCATTGACATTGTTCTGTTACTTACTGAGTTACTTTGTTTTTCAAATAAATGTTCTTTTTTTTCTTTAAAAACCTTTTATTTTGGCTATTTAAAATATTAAATATTTTACTTAATATACTATGCGGCCCTTTAGAATTGTGAATTTCTGAATGTGGCCCTTGCACGGAAAAGTTTGCCCACCCCTGGTATAGGTGGTCTGATTAGCAAGTTTGCAGATGATACAAAGATTGGTGGAGTTGCAGATAGCGAGGAGGACTGTCAGAGAATACAACAAAATATAGATAGATTGGCGAGTTGGGTAGAGAAATGGCAGATGGAGTTCAATCCAGGCAAATGCAAGGTGATGCATTTTGGAAGATCAAATTCAAGAGCGGAATATATGGTCAATGGAAGGGTCCTGGGGAAAATTGATGTACAGAGAGATCTGGGCGTTCAGGTCCATTGTACTCTGAAGGTGGCAACGCAGGTTGATAGAGTGGTCAAGAAGGCATACAGCATGCTTGCCTTCATCGGACGGGTATTGAGTAAAGAGTAGGCAGGTCATATAACAGTTGTATAGGACTTTGGTTAGGCCACATTTGGAATACTGTGTGCAGTTCTGGTCGCCACATTACCAGAAGGATGTGGATGCTTTGGAGAGGGTGCAGAGGAGGTTCACCAGGATGTTGCCTGGTATGGAGGGTGCTAGCTATGAAGAAAGGTTGAGTAGATTAGGATTGTTTTCGTTGGAAAGACGGCGGTTGAGGGGGGACCTGATTGAGGTCTACAAAATTATGAGAGGTATGGACAGGGTGGATAGCAACAAGCTTTTTCCAAGAGTGGGGGTGTCAGTTAGAAGGGGTCACGATTTCAAGGTGAGAGGGGGAAAGTTTAAGGGAGATGTGCGTGGAAAGTTTTTTACGCAGAGGGTGGTGGGTGCCTGGAACGCTTTACCAGCGGAGGTGGTAGAGGTGGGCACGATAGCATCATTTAAGAGGCATCTAGACAGGTATATGAACGGGCGGCAACAGAGGGAAGTAGACCTTCGAAAATAGGAGACAGGTTTAGATAAAGGATCTGGATCGGCGCAGGCTGGGAGGGCCGAAGGGCCTGTTCCTGTGCTGTAATTTTCTTTGTTCTTTGACTCCATACTGGAGGTAGACCGTAAATACTCCGAGGCCCCGACCGTAGAGCTCCTGGCGGAGAGGAAAGAACTACAAAGGAACTTTGACCTGCTCTCCACCAGGAAAGCAGTGCACCAACTCCGCCAGGCGCGCGGGACCCTGTACAAACACGGAGACAAAGCCAGCCTCCTGTTGGCACACCAGCTGAGAAAGCAGGCAGCCACCAGAGAAATTGCGCAAATCAGGGGTACCAGAGGATAGTTGGAAACAGAACCAGAGAGGATTAACAAAACCTTCAAGGCCTTCTACCAAGAGCTGTACACCTAAGAGGCCCCAACAGGGAAGGCTGGGATGAACCGGTTTCTTGATGGACTGGACATACCAGTCGTGGGAGAGGGCAGAAAACGGGACCTGGAAGCACCACTAGCACTGGGAGAGATCATGGACAGCATTAGTTCCATGCAGACGGGGAAGGCGCCGGGACCGGACGGATTCCCGGTGGACTTCTACAAAAAATGTGCGACAGCGCTGGCCCCGCACCTGCGGGAGATGTTCACAGACTCGCTAGCTAGGGGCACACTGCCACCCACGTTAGCACAGGCCTCAATCTCGCTGATACCTAAGAAAGACAAAGACCCAACGGAATGTGGGTCAGGCAGACCCATCTCACTGCTGAACGCAGACGCCAAAATACTGGCCAAAATCCTAGCCAAAAGGCTAGAAGACTGTGTACCCGAAGTGATCGCAGAGGACCAGACGGGCTTCGTCAAAGCTTACCTCGAACATCAGGCTCCTGCTGAATGTAATAATGACCCCCTCCGGGGAGATAACACAAGAGGTGATCGTCTCCCTGGACGCAGAAAAGGCCTTCGACAGAGTCGAATGGAAATACCTCATAGAGGTACTGGAGCGGTTCGGGCTTGGAACAGGGTTCACCGCTTGGGTAAAGCTCCTAAACAACGCTCCCATGGCGAGCGTACGGACCAACAATACCAACTCCCAATACTTCCAGCTTCACAGGGGCACCAGACAAGGATGCCCACTGTCCCCGCTGCTGTTCGCACTAGCAATTGAACCGCTAGCAATTGCGCTCAGGGAAGCAAAAAATTGGAGGGGTATGCGAAGGGGAGGCAGAGAGCACAGAGTCTCACTCTATGCAGATGACCTGCTCCTCTACATCTCGGACCCACAGAGCAGCATGGACGGAATCATTGCGCTCCTGAAAGAGTTTGGAGCCTTCTCGGCCACAAACTCAACATGAGAAAAAGCGAGATCTTCCCAGTACACCCGCAGGGGGGGGGGGCACCACTAAAGGGGCTGCCGTTCAAACAAGCCCGACACATTCCGCTACCTGGAGATCCAAATAGCCCATGACTTCAAAGGGATCCACAAATGGAACCTCACCAGTCTGACGGAGGAAGTAAAAAGGACCTTCAAAGATGGAACACACTCCCACTCTCCCTCGCGGGGAGAGTCCAGACGATCAAAATGAACGTACTGCCCAGGTTCCTCTTCCTTTTTTGATCCATTCCGATCTACATCCCCAAGGCTTTTTCAAAGCGCTGGACAAACTAATCATGACGTTCGTATGCGGGGGGGGGGGGGGGGGGGGGGGGGGGGGGGGGGGTAAAAATGCTTGGATCCCAAAGAAGGTCCTACAAAAAACAAAATCCAGGAGGGTGCTAGCCCTCCCAAAACTACAATTCTACCACTGGGCGGCAACAGCTGAGCGAGTAAGGGGATCGATCCAGGAGCCAGAGGCCGAGTGGGTACGCGCAGAGGAGGCCTCCTGCATGGGGACCTCCCTCCGGGCCCTCGCCACGGCAGCACTCCCATCCCCACCCAAAAAACGCTCCAGCAGCCCAGTGGTGACAACCACCCTCCAATCCTGTAACCAACTGCGGCAGCAATTTGGCCTGACCAAAATGTCGGACAAGGCTCCCATCTGCAACAACCATAGGTTCACACCAACACTGACTGACGCCACCTTCAAAAGGTGGAGGCAGGATGGAGGGACACTGACAGTCAGGGACTTATACACGGATGGCAGGATCGCAACACTGGACGAACTGACAGAGAAATTTCAGCTAGCCGGGGGAACGAGCTACGGTATCTGCAGCTCAAAAACTTCTTATGAAAGGAGACAAGATCGTACCCACAACCGCCACGACAGACACTACTGGAAGACCTACTGGACGCAAGTATCCTAAATAAAGGGAACTGTAGCGACATTATATGATCGACTGGTAGAAAGGGCCAACACCGTACTGGACGCAACAAGAAAGAAATGTGAGGATGACCTGGGGATTGAGATAGGGTGGGGACTCTGGAGCGAAGCACTGCATAGGGTCAACTCCACCGCCACATGCGCAAGGCTCAGCCTGACGCAACTAAAAGTGGTACATAGAGCCCACTTAACAAGAAACCGTATGAGTAGGTTCTTCCCGGAGGTGGAGGCCAGATGTGAACGGTGCCCAAAACGCCCGGCCATCCACGCCCACATGTTCTGGATTTGCTCCAGAATTGTGGAGTACTGGACAGCCTTCTTCGAGGCTATGTCCAAAATGGTGGGGGTGAGGGTGGAGCATGCCCGATAGTGGCGGTCTTCGGGGTTTCAGACCAGCCAGATCTATTCCTGGGGAGGAGGGCGGATGCCCTTGCCTTTGCTTCCCTGACCGCCCACCGTAGAGTCCTGTTTGGCTGGCGGTCAGCAGCACCACCCAGAGCTGTAGACTGGCTGTCCGACCTCTCGGAATCTCTCCAAATGGAGAAAATCAAATTTGCCACCCGAGGATCAGACGACGGCTTCCACAGAACATGGGAGCCATTCATGCAACTGTTCCGGGACCTGTTTGTGGCCAATGAACAAGAGGAAGAATAGCCGGGTGGCCAAGAATCAGGGGAAAATGTACTGGAATCGGGGGAAGGTAGCCGGGGGGGGGGGCTACGGGTTCGTTATGGGTTTGTTCTCATGGTTTTATGCTTATTTCTTTTTCTTGTTAATTTATTGTTTTTGTATTGGAGGGGTTACTGTTTTCCTCTGTTTTGATAAAATTTGTCGTTGAAAACTTGAATAAAAATTATTTCAAAAAAATATTTTAAAAAAGAGAGCTAGGCACCGTGAAGGGGGGGGGGGGGAGGTGGGGGTGAGGGGTGTAGGGGGTGAGTGCTTCATTGGGATGGTGTGGGAAGACTGGGTCGCATGGGATAATGTCTATTTAATTGTCATTCTATATTCTCTTTTTACACTATGTTAATATTCACTCCAGTTAGTTTTGTTATTATTGTTATTACTGTTCTTTTATGAAAAATTCTGCAAAACTTGAATGAAAATACTTTTAAAAAAAAGATACATGTCCATTAATCATCCATAGATAATAATGGCAAAATAAAAGGAAGGGGAAATAAGGGAATAAACAAGAAGGACCCTTACAAGTATCGCTGCATATTCTAATCATAACAGACACTTAGGGAGTTCAGTAACTTCTCAGAAACTGCCCCACTCTCCCGATGGTACTGCCCAACTATCTCCACCCTCCCTCCCTCCCCCACCAACCGCCCCCAATGCCCCCTCCCCTCCTTACCCCCTACCTACCCCCATGTGCCCTGTCAGTGATTCTCAATGTGCTTGGCCTTCCTTGCTCTACACGCTGCATCTCAATGAACCTTAGGATGCAAATCAGAGGTGGAGGCAGCAGCTGCTCACCATGTCCCGTGGCCTTCGATTCCCCTGGCGGGTGTCCCCTGGGGGCTCTGCGGCCAGAGTGCCCTAGCGCATGTGACGGCGGCACATACACAGCCCATGCCGCCCTGTTCTGGCGTTGTCAGAGGGATGGAACTCGGTGGAACTGGCGGCTATCATCGTCAGTCTATAGAATGGGTCTGGGTTGCCACCCTGATATGGCACTGGGGTTGGCCTCAGAATGGAGGGGCAACTGGATTGAGCCCCAGCTGTCCCTACATCATCTGGCTCTGCCAACCCTGGCGGCTCCCACATGTCTGCACCATGGTGTCAACGTCCTCATTGATGCTCCTCAGTGATTGGGCAATGCTCTGCAGTGCCTCAGCAATGCCCACCTGCGACTGGGACAAGCTCCACAGCGCCTCGGCCATTCCCATCTGAAAGCGGGACATATCCCACCGCGCCTCATCGCTCACTGGATCACGTCCTAGCAAGTCAGACAGTCTACCGAGGCCCTCATCCATGGCCGTCACTGACTGAGCCACGCCTTGCACACCTCCACTAATGCCATGCATTGCCAGTGACAACTCCCATGCCCCTAGTCTCTGGGACTCCTCCAATCAACTATGGACCTGCTGGAGTGTTGCTGACATCTCCCTCTGAATCTGCTGGCCTCTGATCCAGAGGCTCAGCATCTGACTGGGGCCCAGTGGGGCCCTGGGATCCAGCAGCCCTCTGTTACTGCCTGCACCTAATGTGCATCAGCAACTGTGTGGTGCTCACCAGACAATGCCCCAGATGCCTGTCCACTAACGCTGCCCACCGAGGTGCATGTCTCTGTACTGTTGGAGAGTGGGAATGACAGCTGTGATTCATTAATGGTGGGATCCTTGGAGCTCTCCTCTGAGGTGTTCTCTTGGGAAGTGGTGGTTGGGGGGGGGGGGGGGGGGGGGGGCGGGAGAGGGGGAGAGGTAGGGCGGGGAGAAGTACCCCGGGTGGACCGGTGCGTTGGCTGGAGGTCCTGCGGGAAAACGGTCATGTGGTCAATGAGAGGGATGGGTCAGTCTGCATGGCAACAGCAACTAATGTGTGACAGGTCCTCTGGGTGGGGCCCGGTAGATCCTCACCTCTGCAGCGTGCGCCACCCTCAGCGTTAGTGACCGCTTTGTCCTTTGCCATCCCGTCAATTCTAGGGCCCATTCCTCGAAGGTCGTCAGGACTCTTATGTACGGTACCCCACGGCCAGTCTGGTGGGGTGCCGGACATAAAAGAGGGCATTGTTAGCTGCACGTGTGGTTCACAATGGTTGGGGGGGGGAGGGGAGGTGAAGGAAGGGTTGGCGGGGTGAAGAGAGAGGGGTGAAAGGGGGTTAATGGAGCGTTGGGGGCTGGTCACGTGGGAAGAGTTTGTTTGGGAGGGGAAGGGTCCGCAGTCAACTCACATGTGCGGCCTGATGTAGGTCATTGGCCTTTTTGCGGCACTGGAGGCTAGTCCTCCTGGTCACCCTGCTGGGGCTCTGACACTTCATCCCAGGCAGCACTGGCTGCCGTGTGGCTCATCCACTGGGACCCTTGGTGGAGCAGG
This sequence comes from Scyliorhinus canicula, assembly GCF_902713615.1. NCBI lineage: Eukaryota > Metazoa > Chordata > Chondrichthyes > Carcharhiniformes > Scyliorhinidae > Scyliorhinus > Scyliorhinus canicula. The sequence continues at coordinate 151,737,323 of NC_052155.1, forward strand.
AGATCACTCCTGCCCTCGACCACATCTAGGAGCCTCCCCAAGTCCGTGTCTCCAAATCATGGGGCCGGCTGTCTCAGCGCCATGGCTGTAAGCAGAGTGTGGTTGACCGTGCAAGGGCAGCACGGTAGCACAGTGGTTAGCACTGCTGCTTCACCGCTCCGGGGTCCCAGGTTTGATTCCCGGCTTGGGTCACTGTCTGTGCGGAGTCTACACGTTCTCCCTGTGTCTGTGTGGGTTTCATCCGGGTGCTCCGGTTTCCTCCCACAAGCCCCGGAGGACGTGATTGTTAGGTGAAGTGGACATTCTGAATTCTCCCTCAGTGTACCTGAACTGGCACCCAAATGTGGCGACTAGGGGATTTTCACAGTTACTTCATTGCAGTGTTAATGTAAGCGTACATGTGACAATAAAGATTATTATTATTTGCAGTCTGAAGCCTGTGGGGCCTCGCTAAGTGGACCATTTAATGTATTGCATTGCCGACCTCACCGGGTCGTGCGCCAGGAAGCTTGCGGCAGTTCCCGCGTGCTACCACACTTAGAAATCTTTCCGGAGAATCAGGCTCATTCACTGTGCCTAAAACCACAGCTCTTGCCCCTTCCTAGGATCCATGTGCAATGCCATGCACTACCACATGCACGTGCTTGACCTCTCTCTATCTTTATGCAGAACTGACTTACTCTACCTCAGTGTTATCTTGGTCCACAGATCCAATTTCTGCTTTAACTCACGAGGCGTTTTTCCAAAAAAAAGCTTCCTTCAATTGTTAATGATCATACACTATAACTCATTGATATCAACACTTATTTTTATTATTATTTATAAGGTTAGAGTACCCAATTTATTTTTTCCAATTAAGGGGCAATTTAGCATGGCCAATCCACCTACCCTGTACATCTTTGGGTTGTGACTCAAACACGGGGAGAATGTGCAAACTCCACACGGACAGTGACCCAGAACCTGGGACCTCGGCGCCGCGAGGCGCCAGTGCTAACCACTGCACCACCATGCTGCCTGATATCAACACTTATTAATTGCATATTAATTATATTTAATTGTACGCAAGTATTACGAACAGGGAGGGAGACAAAACTGAACTTTATTTTTTCCGTCATCTGTCCGTAAGCAGCGATATTTTAATTTTGGAAATAGTCTGAGGCGTGTTTCCCCAAACCCTCTGTTTGTGAGGTCAAGTTTTAAAGTTTTAAAGTTACTCACAGCAAACTCTCTTTCTTTCTTTAGGATTAAACCAGAAGTACAATTTTTCCCACATTCAAACCCGTGGAACGGTCGTAATTTCATACACACACACAAGCAGACAATAAGAAGATTGGCAAGAGGAGATTTTACCACCATGAATAACTTAAAAGAAAAAAGCACCACAATGTAGATATCAGTTCACTTAAAAAACATAGAAACGTAGAAAATAGGTGCAGGAGTAGACCATTCGGCCCTTCGAGCCTGCACCACCATTCAATATGATCATGGCTGATCATCCAAATTCAGTATCTCACTCCCTCATTCTTTTCAAGACCCTTGATTCCTTCAGCTGCAAGGGCCAGGTCCAGCTTCCTCTTGAATATCCAACGAACTGGCCCCAGCAGCTTTCTGTGGTAGAGAATTCCACACAAGTTCACAACTCTCTGAGAGAAGTTCTTCCTCATCCCAATCCTTTTAAAAAAAAAATTTTGAAAGTATTTTTGTTCAGGTTTTGCAGAATTTTTCATAAAAGAACAGTAATAACAATAATAACAAAACTAACTAGAGTGAATATTAACAAAGTGCAAAAAGAAAGTACAGAATAACAATTAAATAGACATTACCGTCCCGGAACAGTTGCATGAATGGCTCCCATGTTCTGTGGAAGCCGTCGTCTGACCCTCGGATGGCGAATTTGATTTTCTCCATTTGGAGAGATTCCGAGAGGTCGGACAGCCAGTCTGCAGCTCTGGGTGGTACTGCTGACCGCCAGCCAAACAGGATTCCACGGCGGGCGATCAGGGAGGCAAAGGCAAGGGCGTCCGCCCTCCTCCCCAGGAATAGATCTAGCTGGTCTGAAACCCCGAAGACCGCCAGTATCGGACATGGCTCCACCCTCACCCCCACCACTTTGGACATAGCCTCGAAGAAGGCTGTCCAGTACTCCACAAGTCTGGGGCAAGACTAGAACATGTGGGCGTGGTTGGCCGGGCCTCTTTGGCACCGTTCACATCTGTCCTCCACCTCCGGGAAGAACCTACTCATACGGTTTCTCGTTAAGTGGGCTCTATGTACCACTTTTAGTTGCATCAGGCTGAGCTTTGCGCACGTGGCAGTGGAGTTGACCCAATGCAGTGCTTCGCTCCAGAGTCCCCACCCTATCTCCATCCCCAGGTCGTCCTCCCATTTCCTTCTTACTGCGTCCAGTACGGTGTTGGCCCTTTCTACCAGTCGGTCATACATGTCGCTACAGTTCCCTTTATCTAGGATACTTGTGTCCAGTAGGTCTTCCAGTAGTGTCTGTCGTGGCGGTTGTGGGTACGTCCTTGTCTCCTTTCGTAAGAAGTTTATGAGCTGCAGATACCGTAGCTCGTTCCCCCTGGCTAGCCGAAATTTCTCTGTCAGTTCGTCCAGTGTTGCGATCCTGCGGTCCATGTATAGGTCCCTGACTGTCAGTGTCCCTCCGTCCTGCCTCCACCTTTGAAGGTGGCGTCAGTCAGTGCTGGTGTGAACCTATGGTTGTTGCAGATGGGAGCCTTGTCCGACATTTTGGTCAGGCCAAATTGCTGCCGCAGTTGGTTCCAGGATTGGAGGGTGGCTGTCACCACTGGGCTGCTGGAGTGTTTTTTGGGTGGGGATGGGAGTGCTGCCATGGCGAGGGCCCGGAGGGAGGTCCCCATGAAGGAGGCCTCCTCAGCATGCACCCACTCGGCCTCTGTCTCCTGGATCCATCCCATTACTCGCTCGGCTGTTGCCGCCCAGTGGTAGAATTGTAGTTTTGGGAGGGCTAGCCCCCCCCCTGGATTTTGTTTTTTGTAGGACCCTCTTTGAGATCCTAGCATTTTTACCCCCCCATACGAACGTCATGATTAGTTTGTCCAGCGAGTGTGTTCCATCTTTGCAGGTCTCTTTTTACTTCCTCCGTCAGACTGGTGAGGTTCCATTTGTTGATCCCTTTCCAGTCATGGGCTACTTGGATCCCCAGGTAGCGGAATTTGTGTTGGGCTTGTTTGAACGGCAGCCCCTTTAGCGCTGCCCCCCACCCCCCCCCACCCCCCCTTGCGGGTGTACTGGGAAGATCTCGCTTTTGCTCATGTTGAGTTTGTAGCCCGAGAAGGCTCCAAACTCTTTCACTCCTTTGAAGTGGGCGTTGCCACAGTTCGAGCACGTCATGACGTCGGCGTTGTGACGCGGTGTACATCGGCGCACATACGCAGTGCAGTCGGCAGATGTCTGCACCTGCGCAGTGTGGGTGTTGGCCGCTTCGTTATCCCGTTTGTATCGCGCATACGTGGGGCTCCGGGAAAAGCGCGCGAGATGCCCATTGTCTTCAATGCTGAGGCACTGCATCCGGGAGATGACCTGTACACTCACTGCCTCGTGGGAGGCAAGTTTCTCATTTTCAGCCGATTTGTACTGGGAACACCGATTTTTTGTATGCTTATGCACATTGCATGTTTCAATCGCGACTGGCAGGGTCATATGCTTGATTTTTAAGAGCTGATCTCTCAGAGGATCAGAGTGAACTACAAACACGATTTGCTCTCGATCATGGAGTCAGCAATATCACCAAAGTTGCAGGACAGCGCTAGCAGGCGGAGGCATTGAAAGATTCATCTTTATCTTGAAGACGTTGTCTGAACATGTAGCGCTCGAAGATTTCATTGGTGTCCACTTCACAGTGACTATCGAACTTGTCCAGGATGGTCTGAAACGTTGTCTTATCCTGGCCTTCGGTGAAGTTAAAGGAGTTGAAGAGTTCAATGGCTTGATCACCCGCTGTTCAGAGGAGAAGCGCGATCTTTCTTGCATCAGATGCACCCTCAAGGTCTGAGGCTTCGATGTGCAGCAGAAACTTTTGCTTGAATATCCGCCAGTTGGCACTGAGATTACCGGAGGTCCTGAGCTGGTGAGGAGCGTGAAACCTCTCAATGGTGCCGGGATACATTTGCTGGTCGTCCAGGAAAGGACTGAGGGAAGCCACCTTAAATTAGTAGTCTCCTGGTATCATGTCGTGTTAGGGACACTAGTCTAACACTGGCTGCAATTGGATGCAGCTTAGATCAGAAAGATACTCCAGACCTTGAAGTTAGTTCAATCAGATTTATTGAACTAATAGCACAGTTAGCACAGTTCTCTATGAGTTCGACTCTCTGCTAAGTTACGTGTGGTTACTCTGTCTGACTGAACCAGACTAGCTCTTAGCCACGTGGTGGAGGTGTGAGATTGTAACAACACCCTTGACTGACTCTCTAGATGTTCATCAGTGGAAAGAGGCGGAGTGTGAGTGCCTTGTGTCTTTTAGTCAGATCCCACCCCTGAGTGTCCTGTCTGCTTATTGGTCATGTCCTGTTCTCTGTGTCCATTAGCTGCTTGTCTGTATATCATTATGTGTGTGTCTGCATATCATGACAGCCTTTGTCTGGGCTGGAGAGAACCCTAGTATCCGTAAAAATGTTCTCCAAAGATGGCAGCGCATGGGGAACTTGGCTGTGCCGAACTTTCTATTCTACCACTGGGTAGCGAACGCAGTGAGGGTGCAGGGGTGGTTGGGAGAACTGAAGGCAGAATGGATACAGATGGAGGAGGCTTCCTGTATTGGGAACTCCATTTGGACACTGGTCACTGCCTCACTCCCATTCCCTCCAGCCAAATACCCGAGGAACCCGGTGATAGTAGCCACACACAAGGACCTGAAACCAGCTCAAACAACACTTCAAACTCGGTGATATGTTTGTTGCGGCCCCCATCTGGAGAAATCATAGATTTGTCCCGGCGAAAATAGACGCAATCTACAAAGTGTGAAGAAAGAACAAAGGGGGTTGATGGTAAGGGACCTGTACATGGATGGTAAAATGGCAACCATGGGTTTGGGTTAGAATCAAATATCTTTGATTCGACGGTTAGCTGTCAATCCTTAATGTGCGATTCTGTGCTATTATCAAGACTAGTTTCTACTGGTTTTCTGCTAACTTTGCTTTATCCACATTATGAACAATAGTGCCTTTGTGTTGCTACGGTGCCTGCTTCGTCCTTGATCAGATTACTGGTACAGCTCATGTCTTAATGTCAAACTGTCTTTGAAAATATGTTTGTTACAACAATAGCATTTTCATCTTTGCTTAGTAAAAATGTTGTTTTAATCTCCAATGAGTTCATGCATGTGTCAGGCTTATTGTGTCTCTGTTGAAGCTATGTGTTTCATCCTGACCTGAGGTTATGAGTGCTGAAATACTCAATTTAAAATGGGTATTAAAACTGGGGCTTAATATTTACACAAAATAGCCTTCTTTTACCTATCAGATCTATCAGGAAATAGTCGATTCCTATCAGCCCTCCTCCCCATGAATAGTTCGGGCTGTAATGAATGGAGTGCTACAGTATCAGTGTTTGGGTCTCAATAATTTGCAAACTATATTAATGACTTTGAAGGACCAACTGTATTGCAGGCAACAAGAACAGAAACTACTGGACAATCGCGGAAGGTCTGACAACATCTGTGCAGAGCGAAGGGAGCTAATGTTTCGTGTCTGAATGACTCTTTGTATTATAGGCAAATTTGCTGGTGGTAATGAGATCGGAAAGAAAGCAAATTGTGACGAGGTTATAAAGTGTCCGTAAAAGGACACAGAGAGGTTAAGTGAGTGGAGAAAAATCTGGTGGATGGCAGAAGGGGAAATGTGAGGGTATCCATTATGGCAGACAAACTAGAGAAACAGAATATAATTGAAATGGAAAGAGACTTCAGCTTTCTGTAGTACAGAGAAATTTGCATGTCCTGGTACATGAATTCAAAAAGTTAGCATGCAGCTACAGTGAGTAATTAGGAAGGTAAATTGAATTTTGGCCTTCAAGGGGATGGAGTATGAGAGTAGGGGGATTTTGCTAGAACTGTACATGCCATTGGTGACACCGCACCAAGAATGTACTATTCAGTTTTCTCTTCTTACTTAAGGAGGGATAAACTTGAATTAGAAGCAGTTCAGAGAAGGTTCACTCGGCTGCTTCCTTGGAGGAAGCGATAGTCTTGTGAGAAAAGGTTGGGCCTGTATTCATTGGAAGGATGAGAGGTGATCTTATTGAAACATATACGTTTCTGAGAAGCCTGATGGGGTGAATGCTGAGAGGACGTTTCTCCTCACAGGGCAATCTAGAACTAGGGGGGGACGGTTTAAAAATAAGAGGGTCTCTCAATTAAGATGGAGATGCAGAGGTATTGTGTTTCACATAGGGTTGATAATCTTTGGAATTCTCTTCTCTAGAGAGCAACGGAATCTGGTTCATTGAATATACCCAAAGGTGAGTTAGACAGATTTTTCATCGACAAGTGAGTCAAGTGTTATGGGGCAGGCAGGAAAATGAAGTTAAAGTACAACCCAATCAGCCATGTTCTTATTAATTGGCAGAACAGGTTTGATGGGCTGAGTGACCTATTCTTGCTCCCATTTTTTATGATCTTGGGCAAGAGTGAACCCCAGCTAATGTCCAAGACCTGTGTCACGTTTGTAAAACTTCAAACCATATTTTTTTTTCTATTTACAAAGTGGACTTGGTTGAACCAAAAGATGGCTGCTGCAGGTCACATGATTCACAAGTTGGGTACAGTTTCTAGAACTGTTCAATGTAGTTATAAACTCTCAAACTTCATCCCTGTGGAATCTCTCACCTCTCATTGTGGGGACACATTACTATCAACAAAATCAGGTACTTCATCCATCTCCCCAGCCTGGTCCTATAACAAAGGGAAAGCCATCAAAACTTGTTATATCTGCAGAGGCACTAAAGGTCACCATTTATCTCCTAAGCTGAACAACAGATTTCTATCAGAGTGTAGCCATCTGGGATGGCCACTTACAACAAGAAACATGGCGTTTGCAAAGCCTAAAGGGAAATATGGACAATGTAAGATTCAGGCAGGCACAGAGCCTACATGTATATCTGTGAGCAGAGAATCCAGACAGCACCGAAATCCCCAACCGATTAGCATTTTAAAAGCCCATCTCTGTAAGACAAAGGACTGATACTCAGGTAACTGATACAATCCCAGACATTTCGGTGCCACTCCATTTACTCAAGAAGCATAAACAGCAAGGTCAATGACCGCTTAGGACACGCCCAGCCATCAAGGCACCCGCCCCTTTATTGGCTCAGATCGAAGGCAGTGATCGAGAACTGCCCAATTAATTGGGTCCACACCTAAGGACCGCCCAAAAGAGCGTGAAACCCCTCAAGGATAAAGAGAGACACTACCATGTGTTTGATCTCTTTTAGACCTGGTGCTCTGGCATCTCCAATCGCAGCACCACCAGAAGCAAGTTCAAGTTCAACGCTCGCTACCAGACGGATGAGCCCAGATGAACAGCAGTTACTTCTCCAGACCCAGTAGATCCTTGTTGAACAAAGGCCACTGTTCCTCTGACCTAAGCCGGGTACCTAAAGTTAAGTACAGGTTGTCATAGTTGTTAGGTGTAGTTTAACTAGTAGTGTTTATGTTGCATGTGTAAGTTAATCTTGTGTGTAAATAAAGTACCATTGATCTTGAACTAATTAACTGGTTGTTTGGCTCTCTGATCGATACCCGGTTGAACCTTGTGGTGGTATCATTTGATACCTGGCGACTCTGAGAGCATAATATAGAAGGGCAAACTTATTGACTGCCATATTCATAGCAAGAAAAAAAGGCAACAAGAGGCATAGAAACTGCATGTTAGCCTACAATAGACTCACTGATGGGCAATATCACATAACCTAAGCTTCTGACCTTTGGAAAGTTTCAATATTATATTTTCAGACTTGCAACTCAGTCTGTTGTTTAAACTCCAGCCTGCAAACATCAAAGCAGGACTCCAGGCTAAATCAGTCTGAATCAAACCATGCTTCCTCAAACCCTCTTTTCCTCTGGAAGATTCCTATCATCGCTGTCTCTGTATACCAACCTCATACCAATGCGTCATCTTCAATTTTGAAGAAATTCGGCAAAAATCCTGCTTCAGCTAGCTGAACTGTAGTTCCTCCGTGAAGGAGCCCTCACTGGGCTCTGACTTTCTGGACTCTGACAATCAAGTCAAAAAATAAGGGGTAATGAGAGCACAGAGTCTCACTCTATGCAGATGACCTGCTCCTCTACATCTCGGACCCACAGAGTAGCATGGACAGAATCATTGGGGATCTGCCGACTGAGGTAATATGGGCCAAAGTTAGAAATAGGAAAGGAGCGGTCACGTTGTTAGGAGTTTTCTATAGACCACCAAATAGTAATAGATATGTGGAGGAAGAAATTGCAAAACAGATTATGGATAGGTGTGGAGGTCTCAGGGTAGTTGTCATGGGTGACTTTAACTTTCCAAATATTGATTGGAACCTCTATAAGTCGAACAGTTCGGATGGGGCAGTTTTTGTACAGTGTGTGCAGGAGGGTTTCCTGACACTATATGTGGATAGGCCGACAAGAGGGGGGGGGGGCCACATTGGATTTGGTACTGGGTAATGAACCGGGCCAAGTGTTAGATTTGTTTGTGGAGAGCACTTTGGCGATAGCGACCACAATTCAGTGTCTTTCACTATTGCAAGGAGAGGGATAGGGCCATACAGCATGGCAGGGTACATAATTGGTCGAGGAGTAATTATGATGCGATTAGGCAAGAATTAGGGAGCATAAGATGGGAACAGAAACTGCCAGGGAAAGGCACAAATGAAAAGTGGAGCTTGTTCAAGGAACAAATACTGCGTGTCCTTGATAGGTATGTCCCTGTCAGGCAGGGAGGAAATGGCCGTGTGAGGGAACCATGGTTCACAAAAGAGGTTGAATGTCTTGTCAAGAGAAAAAAGGAAGCGTATGTAAGGATGAGAAAAAAAGGTTCAGTTGGGTCGCTTGAGGGTTACAAGGTAGCATGGAATGAGCTAAAAACAAAGGGCTTAGAAGAGCTGGGAGGGGGCATGAGAAGTCCTTGGCGGGTTGGATCAAGGAAAACTCCAAGGCTATTTACTCTCATGTGAGAAATAAAAGAATGACCAGGGTGAGGTTAGGACCGGTCAAGGACTGTAGTGGGAACTTGTGCATGGAGTCAGAAGAAAGAGGAGAGGCATTAATGAATACTTTTCTTCAGTGTTCACCGAGGGGCCATGTTTTTGAGGATGAGATTGTGATACAGGCGGGTAGGCTGGAGGAGGTAGATGTTCTGAGGAAGGATGTATTGGCAATTTTGAAAAACCTTAGGGTCGACAAGTCCCCTGGGCCAGATGGGATATATCCAAGGATTCTTTGGGAGGCAAGGGATGAGATTGCAGAGCCTTTGGCTTTGATCTTTGGGTCCTCACTGTCCACGGGGATAGTGCCAGAGGACTGGCGAATGTTGTTCTTCTTTTCAAGAAAGGGAATAGGAATGACCCTGGTAATTATAGGCCAGTTAATCTTACTTCGGTGGTCGGTAAGTTAATGGAAAAGGTCCTGAAAGATAGGATTTATGACCATTTGGAAAGATGCAGCATAATAGTCATGGGATGTTGACGGGATAGTCAACATGGATTCGTGAAGGGTAAGTCTTGCCTCACAAATTTGATTGAATTCTTTGAGGAGGTAACTAAGTTTGTCGATGAAAGTAGAGAAGTTGATGATGTATACATGGATTTTAGTAAGGCGTTTGATAAGGTTCCCCATGGTCGGCTTATGATAAAAGTAAGAGGTGTGGGATAGAGGGAAATTTGGCCAATTGGATAAGTAACTGGCTATCACGTAGAAGACAGAGGGTGGTGGTGGATGGAAAATTTTCAAACTGGAGACCAGTTACTAGCGGTGTACCACAAGGATCAGTGCTGGGTCCTCTGCTATTTGTGGTTTTTATCAATGACTTGGAGGAGGGGGCTGAAGGGTGGGTCAGTAAATTTGCTGATGACACCAAGATTGGTGGAGTAGTGGATGAGGTGGAGGGCTGTTGTCCCCTGCAAAGAAACATTGATAGGATGTAGAGCTGGACCGAAAAATAGCAGATGGAGTTTAACCCTGATAAGTGCGAGGTGATTCATTTTGGTAGAAAAAATTTGAATGCGGATTACAGGGTTAACGGCAGGGTTCTGAGGAATATGGAGGAAAAGAGAGATCTTGGGGTTCATGTCCACAGATCTCTGAAGGTTGCCACTCAAGTAGATAGAGCTGTGAAGGCCTCTAGTGTGTTAGCGTTTATTAACAGGGGGCTTGAGTTCAAGAGCCGCGGGGTTATGCTGCAACTGTACATGATCCTGGTGAGACCACATTTGGAGTGTTATGTGCAGTTCTGGTCACCTCACTATAGGAAGGATGTGGCAGCATTGGAAAGGGTGCAAAGGAGATTTGCCAGGATGCTGCCTGGTTTGCAGGATAGGTCTTATGAGGAAAGGTTGAGGGAGCTAGGGCTTTTCTCTTTGGAGCAGAGGAGGATGAGAGGTGACTTAATAGAGGTTAATAAGATGATGGGGGCATAGATAGAGTGGACGTTCAGAGACTTTCCTCGGGTAGATGTAGCTGTTACAAGAGGGCATAACTATAAGATTCAGGGTGGGAGATATAGGAGGGATGCCCGAGGTAGGTTCTTTACTCGGAGAGTGGTTAGGGTATGGAATGGACTGCCTGCTGTGATAGTGGAGTTGGACACTTTAGGAATTTTCAAGCGGTTATTGGATAGACACATGGAGCACACCAGAATGACAGGGAGTGGGATAGCTTGATCTTGGTTTCGGGCAATACTCAGCACAACATCGAGGGCCGAAGGGCCTGTTCTGTACTGTACTGTTCTATGTTCTATTTGCTATGTTTACATTTCTCTGTCTAAATTGCACCCAATTTCGGGTAAAAAGAGCCCCCTTTCTACGCCTTCAAGCAGGAGCTGTCTTGTGTGTGACCACTCACACCATGGCCGCCACCGGAAGTCCAGCCTTGAACATTCTTAACGACCAAGCCTCTACAGCTCTTTGCGGTAAATAATTCCACAGATTCACTGGCTTCTGAGAGGATAAATTCATCCTCATCTCTGTCTCTCCATTCTCTTTCCTTCTTTAAGACACTGCTTAAACCCTACTCTTTGAACCTAATCACTTGTCCTAATGTCTGCTTCTTGTCTCAGTGTCAATTTTTGCCTGATTATACTCCTGTGAGGCACTTCAGCATGGTTTGTTTCATTAAAGGTACTATACAAATGTCAGCTGTTATGTTAAGCTGGGCCATGACTCCAGACTTAGATTTTAACATCATGAATTACATTTACACTATAAATAGAGTATCAGTGTGAAGCAAAATCACTTAGTATCAATGCTACAGTTGTAATGCAAATGCACCTTTAAACAACGACACACTTATAAGCTTTTGGATGCACAGTTGTTTAATTTGGCACACTCGATACTTTGAAATCCACTACATTTTATAGACAGTATGAATGGGAGAGCAGTGGGAGCTGACACTTATAGAACCGCTTGCATTTGAAACCATTCTCTACAATATATGTTCATCGTAAGACTACCTGTTGATCACAGCAATATTTCTGCCGGAATGCTACAAGAGATTTGGAGGCATCAAATAAATCACAAAAGATGCTGCTTCATCCACTAGCGCTCTAGCTGTTCCGAATGTTTGAGAAGATTTGCAAACTGTAACTATGCCCTCAATCATGATTACTTCTCTTGTATCCAGTAGGTGAATTAGCTTTCTGATTTGGCCTGTTTTACAAAATAGATTATCTTTCGGAACCCATCATGTTTTCCTTTATTCATTCATGGAATGTGGGCTTTGCTGGCTAGGTCAGCAGTTATTCCTCATTCCTAGTTGCTCTTAAGAAGGTATCTGCCCTGCATATCTGCCTCTGCAATCATGTTGATCAAATTGGCTTGCTTCATTATTGCTAAATCAGTGTAACAATGTTGCGGTCATTTGTTGATTCAATCCATGAATCACACATTAAAAATGTGCTTCAATGCTTTGATTGTAGATCCACCTGCAGGATCAAGCAGCAATTTTTATTTTTACGTTAAAGAAATGGTTGTTATTTTTGTTAATAAATGTCAATAAATGTGTGGAAAATCGGGTCAGTTTCTATGCAATGCTGAGGCTCACTTTTAGAGGCCTTCAGCACAGGAATCGAGGGGGAGGGAGGGCGAGAAATCGGGAGACATTGCACACACCCGGAACCCCAATTTGGTTCAATTTCACATTTTACTTGCGGTGGCAAAACCCCAAGTCAAAATTAACGTTACGATGCAGTGAGACTACAGCTAAGCTCTGTTGTATTACGTGATCATAATATGTCGTTATTCTTTGCTTTACGTCCAGAATGGTCTGATGGTTAGATTTCAATGTAACTACCAATCTTCAATTCAAAGCAAAATAGATTTAATGAATAACAAATGAAACACTAATGTGTTTGTTCACTCTTACAGAACTACAACTGATGATAAAGTAAATGAGAAGAAGTATTAACTACTTTAACTACACGTGCCAGCTAAGCTTTGTCTCTCTGACACTCTGCTGTCTAGTCACTCCTGGTTCGAAGAGACACAAGATCCTCTGAGTTCAGTTTATATACCTGAATCTAGTGCTGCCATCTAGCGGTTGTCTAACACTATGATGCAGTTGTTAACCATTTACATACCAGCAGATATACAGATCACTACAAGCTCATTGAGCAGGTAGTTAACATGATTTCCATGTAATTGGTTGTGACTTTTGTGTACTTTAGGACTTTTGTAATTGGTGCAAGGGGATCGCAGAGGCCTCCAGATTCCTAACTAGTAGAGCTGCTGCCTCCAAGACAAGACCTCTGCGCCACCTCTGAAATTCAGCCATATTAAGATGGTTTTTTAACTCTTGGCTGACCTGTAGAAGAAGAGAGGGGAGCAGAAACCATTGGTGGCCAATGGTGGCAGAATGAGATTCTAGTCTGGTGGCCTCACACCTGAGTGTGAGATTATTCTGATGGGGCCTCTCACCAACAGTGTGAGATTATTCTGCTGGGGACTCTCACCAACAGTGTGAGATTATTCTGCTGGGGCCTCTCACCAACAGTGTGAGATTATTCTGCTGGGGCCTCTCACCAACAGTGTGAGATTAGTCTGCTGGGGCCTCTCACCAACAGTGAGAGATTATTCTGCTGGGGACTCTCACCAACAGTGGGAGATTATTCTGCTGGGGACTCTCACCAACAGTGAGAGATTATTCTGCTGGGGACTCTCACCAACAGTGGGAGATTATTCTGCTGGGGACTCTCACCAACAGTGAGAGGTTATTCTGCTGGGGACTCTCACCAACAGTGTGAGATTATTCTGCTGGGGCCTCTCACCAACAGTGAGAGATTATTCTGCTGGGGCCTCTCACCAACAGTGAGAGATTATTCTGCTGGGGCCTCTCACCAACAGTGAGAGATTATTCTGCTGGGGCCTCTCACCAACAGTGAGAGATTATTCTGCTGGGGCCTCTCACCAACAGTGAGAGATTATTCTGCTGGGGCCTCTCACCAACAGTGTGAGATTATTCTGCTGGGGCCTCACACCTGAGTGTGAGATTATTCTGCTGGGGCCTCTCACCAACAGTGAGAGATTATTCTGCTGGGGACTCTCACCAACAGTGTGAGATTATTCTGCTGGAGGCTTTCACTTGAGTGGGAGATTATTCTGCTGGGGACTCTCACCAACAGTGGGATATGATTCTGCTGGGAGCTCTCACCTGAGTGAGAGATTATTCTGATGGGGACTCTCGAACTGCCTTTCTGCAGCCGTTAAACTATCCTTGATTAACAATGCTACTCCTCCACCTCTTTTACCACCTTCCCTAATCTTACTGAAACATCTATACCCCGGAACCTCCAGCAACCATTCCTGTCCCTGTTCTAACCATGTCTCCGTAATGGCCACAGCATCGTAGTCCCATGTACCAATCCACGCTCCAAGTTCACCTACCTTATTCCAGAAGCTCCTTGCATTGAAGTACACACACTTCAACCCACCTTCCTGTCTGCCGGTACACTCTTGTGACCTTGATACCCTTCTCAGTACCTCACTACTCTCAACACTGGCTTCTGGACTACAGCTCGTTTTCCCATCCCCCTGACAAATTAATTTAACCTCCCCCCCCCCCCCCCCCCCCCCCCCCAAAGAGCCATAGCAAATTTCCCTCCCAGGATATTGGTGCCCCTCTGGTTCAGGTGCAAACCGTCCTGTCTGTACAGGTCCCACCTTCCCCAGAATGTGCTCCAATTATCCACCTAACTGAAATTCTCCCTCCTACACCATCCCTGCAGCCATGTGTTTATCTGCACTCTCTCCCTGTTCCTCAACTCGCTAGCATGTGGCACCGGCAACAAACCAGAGATGACAACAAGGTTTGTCCTGGCTCTCAGCTTCCACCCTAGCTCCCTAAATTCCTGTTTTAAATCCCCGTCCCTTCTCTTACCTATGTCGTTGGTACCGATGTGTACCACAACTTGTGACTGTTCCCCCTCCCCATTAAGGATTCTGAAAACATGGTCTGAGACGTCACAGACCCTGGCACCCGGGAGGCAACATACCATCCGTGAGTCTCTTTCGTTGCCACGGAATCATCTATCTGTCCCTCTAACTATCGAGTCCCTAATAACTATTGCTCTCCTGCTCTCCGTCCTTCCCTTCTGAGCCACAGGGACGGACTCAGTGCTGGAGATCCTTTCACCGTGGTTTACCCCTGGTAGGTCGTCCCCCTCAACAGTATCCAAAGCTGTATACTTGTTACTGAGGGGAATGACCACAGAGGGTCCCTGCACTGACTGCTTCCTCCCAGCCCCTTCACCGTCACCCATCTATCTTGATTCTCCAGAGTAACTACATCCCTGAAGCTACTATCTATGACCACCTCTGCCTCCCGAATGATCCAAAGTTCATCCAGCTCCAGCTCCAGTTCCCTAACGCGGTTTCTGAGGAGCTGGAGATGGGTGCACTTCCCACAGGTGAAATCAGCAGAGACACTGACGGCTTCCTTCACCTCAAACATTCTGCAGGAGAAACATTGCACTGCCTTCCCTGCTATCCCCTCTAGATAAAACAAGAAAAAGAAAGAAAGAGCTTACCTGTTATTCACTCTACCCCTTAGGTTAGACGAGGTGGAAGGGTGGGGGACACTACAAGTGTAGTGTCTAAGGTTTAGGAACCGCCCAACTTAAATACAGGTAAAATTAAAACACAACCAGCAACCAATGCGCCCCGCACGAGAACAGCAATCAGCTGTTATGGGCTCGCATAAACAATTTAAATCTTTACTACTTACCCAACAGTCACTCTGTCCTCACCCGACCTGATTCAGCTAGAAACTCCCAACAGTAAGTTTTTTAAAAATTAACTCCCCTTCTCAGTAAGCACTCACTCAGCAACCACTGCGCCCCACATGAGAACACCTCAGGGAAAAGAAAAACTACTTCCCAGTCACCAGCCAATCACTTACCTGCAGGCTGTGATGACATGGTTCAAATTCTTTCTATTTCTACCTGCCCTCGAGTCTCCCTCTTGATCTTTACTCGGCTGGGAGCCTTACAGTGATTGTTTTTTTTGGGTTAGAGGAGGAGGTAGGGAGGAAAGCACTGAAGAAGTGTTTGGGGTCTCACTTGACAACAGCTCCTCCACAAACCACCTTCTAGATACAGTGACCGCAATGCACTGATGCAAATTTCCCCCGCAACAGCCAATCAGCAGCTCCGCTCTGCTGCCCTCTACTGGATGTAACTGAAGGTTGGAGGAGAAGATGCTCCCCAGGAGTAGTATGTCTGCTCGTTATCAAACCCGGCAGAAGGTGAAGGACTTGGCCAAGGAATTGGAAGAAACCTGTGGCGCAGCAGCATGTGGAAGGATGGCAGAGGGGGAAGGGCCAGTGCAAGTAGCAAAGTTGGAGCAGTTGACGGCCTTCATCAAGGAAGAGTTCCACCAGCGGAGGAAGGAGATGCAGGAGGATCGCTCAAAAGCCATCAAGAAGGCTGTGGTACTCCCGAGGGGCACGATGGAGAGGGTGGAGCAATGTTTGGAGGCGCAGTGGTCACAGATCCAAGAGACTGAGAGGGTGTTGTGGGACCACAGCAATCGGGTGGTGGCATTGGGGATGGAGATGGGGTTCTTAGCAGACCGTTGCAAGACGCTGAGAGCAAAGGTGAAGGAGCAGGAAAATAGGTCAAGAAGGCAGAATCTGCGGATAGTGGGCCTGCCTGAAGGAGTGGAAGGTGTGAGTGCCACGTGGTACGTTTTGAAGATGTTGGCGAGTCTGGTGGCAGAGGGGATGCTGGACAAATCCCCTGAGGTGGTCAGAGTGCACAAGTCTCTGAGGCAGAAGCCTAGAGCAGGGGAGCCACAGCGGGCAGTGATCATGAGACTCCACAAGCTCGTGGAGGAGAAGATTCTGAAGTGGGGCAGGGAGAAACGAATGGGAAGGGAACAAAGTCCGAATATACTAGGACATTGGAGCTGAGCTGGCAAAATGGCGTACGGGGTTCAACAGGGCCAAGGCGGTGCTATATCAACAGTGGATAAGTTTTGGCGTGCTCTACACAGTGACCTATGGAGGCCATGAATACTATTTTGAGACCCAGAATTGGCCAATGACTTTATCAAGGAGCATAAACTGGGGAAGAACTGAACTGAACAATTTTGGGAGACGGAGGTGCTGGCACTATGAAGTAATTGAGAACATGGGTAGAGTGGGGTTGGAGGGAGGGTTTTTTCTTTTCCTCCGATATGAGGGTGACGCGACGAGGCGAGGTTGGAGAAGAATCATGGTCAGGGGTGGAGAAAGGGGTCATCGTGAATGGGCCAGGTATAGGGTGAAATTAATGGGGGTAGAGCTGAAAGGTGAGGATGACAGATGGTCAAGGAGAATGGAGGCGTAAGCCCCCGGTACGGCTGATAACATGGAACATGCGAGGACTCAATGGACCGGTGAAGAGATCTTGAGTCTTTGCGCACCTGAGGAGTTTAAAAGCACAGGTGGTCTTTCTGCAAGAGACTTACCTCCATGTGAAGGTGGTTCAAAGTGTGGGGTGGCAATTTTGATGTGTATGAAAATGGGGTTTGTGAGCGCGAAGGAAGTGAGAGACTCAGGTGGGAGGTATGTGATGGTGGGTGGGGTATTAGAAGGGACGCCGGTGGTATTGGTCAATATGTATGTACCGAATTGGGATGATGTCGGTTTTATGGGGGGGGTTGCAGGCAGAAATCCAGACTTTGCCACCCACCAGTTCATGATGGGAGGAGATTTTAATTGCGTCCGAGAGCCAAGGGTAGATAGGTTGAGTCCCAGGTCAATGAGTAGAATACGAATGGTAAAGGAGTTGGCCGGTTTATGGTAATGATGGGTATGGTGGACCCGTGGAGCTTCAAGAACTCAGGGGGAAGAGACTATTTCTTTTTCTCACATTGCATAGGGTATATTCAAGAATCGACTTTGTATGGTGAGCTGGGAAGTTTTGGTTGGGGTGGAGGAGGCAGAGTACGCAGGGTTAGTAATCTTGGACCATGCGCCCCATTGGCTGGAGATTCGGCTTAGATCGGGACGGGAGCAGAGGCTGGGGTGCAGGCTCGATTCGGGGTTGTTGGCAGATAAAGGGTTCTGTGACAACGTGCGGGCTGTGATTAAAGATTATGTAGAGTTGAACCAAAACGGGGAGGTGTGGCGGCCACATTTTGGGAAGCGCTAAAAGCGGTTGTCTGAGGGGAGGTTAACTCATTCAAGGCACATGCAGATAGGGAAAGGAGGAAGGAATATGAATGGCAAATGAACGGGATAGTGGAGGCAGACAGGGGGCTACTCAAGGACATCCACCACGTAGAGATTGGCGAGGAAAATATTACAGGAGCTATTTGATAGGTTGACAATGGGGAAGGCAGTAGGGCAGCTGCATAGGGCAAGAGGGGTGCAGTACAATTTCAGGGAGAAGGTGAGTCAAATGTTAGCACATTAGCTACGGAGGTAGGCTGTGTCCAGGGAAATATTGAGGATACGGACTGGGGCAGGGGATGTGGTGTCAGAGCTGGGGAAGATAAACAATATGTTTAGGGATTATTAAAAGGAGCTGTACAGGGCAGATCCGGGGGGCGGGGGGAGGGGGGGGTGAAGTGGGGGTCATGGGACAGTTCTTAGATGAATTGGAGTTTCCACAGTTGGAGGAAGAGAAGAGGAAGACGCTAGAGGAGCCCTTGGGGCTGAGGGAGGTATTGGATAGTATAAGGGGTATGAAGTAGGGGAAGGCTAAGGGGTATGAAGTAGGGGAATGGTTACCTGGGGGAATTCTATAAGTAGTTCATGACGGACCTGGCACGTGTCTTGGGGGCGTTTAATGATGCGTTGGAGAACGGGGAGCTTCCAGAGATTATGACGCAGACAACGATCACATTAATACTAATAAAGGGGAAGGACCCACTGGGATGTGGATCGTATAGACCCATATCATTGTTAAATTCAGAGATGAAAGTGCTGACTAAGTTGGTGGGTTGTGTCGCTAGGGTGGTTGCAGAAGACCAAACAGGCTTCATAAAGGGCAGACAGCTTTCTAGCAATGTAAGGAGGCTGTTAAACATGATCATGACCCATTGTGAGCCCAGGTTCCAGAGGTAGTGGTGTCCATGGACGCGGAGAAGACATTTAACCGGGTGGAATGGCGATACCTGTTTGAGGTCCTGGGAAGGTTTGGGTTTGGGCTGAGGTTTGTGGCCTGTTAGATGTGGCACTGAGGGCGAGTGTGTGGACCAATGACATGGGTTCATAGAACTTTGAACTGCGCAGAGGAACAAGGCAGGGGTACCACTGCTGGTTGCGCTGGCCATAGAGCCTCTGCCAATGGCTCTTAGGGGGTCGGCAGAGTGGTGAGGGATTACGAGGGGACAAAGGGAACATCGGGTGTTGCTATACACGGACAACCTACTATTGTTTTTTCGGATCCACTGGAGAGCATGGAGAGGATCATGGGCCTGTTGGGTAAGTTTGGGACATTCTCGGGATATCAGTTAAATGTAGGGAAAAGCGAAGTGTTCCCTGTGAACGCGATGGGTCGGCGAGCAAATCTAGGGGAGTGCCATTCAAGGTGGCCAGAGACAGGTTTAGATACCTGGGGATTCAGGTAGTGAGGGAATGGGCGGTGCTACACAAATGGAATTTAACAAAACTGGTGGAGGAGGTTAGGGAGGATCTGAACAGGTGGGACTCGCTGCGCTTGACTTTGGCAGGAAGGGTCAAAGTGGTGAAGATGAACATTCTGCCGTGGTTCCTGTTCATATTCCAGACACGGCCCATCTTTGTACCAAAGGCCTTCTTTTGAAAACTGGATATGATTATTCCATGCTTTGTAAGGGCAGGGATGGTGTCAAGGGTTAAGAAGACCCTGTTACAGAGGCAGAGGCAGAAGGAAGGGTCAGCTTTGCTGAACCTGCTACATTATTAATGGGTGGCGAACGTGGGAAAGAGAGGGGGCAGAATGGGTTAGGATGGAGGAAGAATCCTGTAAGGGGTCCAGCTTGAGGGATATGGTGACGGCAGCATTGCCAATGGTACCATGGAAACATACGGAGAGCCCTATGGTGCAGTCCACAGTAAAGGCCTGGAACTAGCTGAGGAGACACTTTAGCATGGATGGGATGCCAGTGTTAACGCTGTTGTGCAAAAAACACGTTTTTGAGTCGGGATGGGGGGTGCGGTGGATAGATGGCATGTATATGGGTGGCACGGTAGCACAGTGGTTAGCATTGTCCATCACATGTCCTAAAAATGTGCTTGTTAGGTGAATTGGACATTCTGAATTCTCCACCAGTGTACCCGAACAGATGACGGAGTGTGGCGACTGGGAAACTTTCACAGTATCTTCATTGCAGTGTTAATGTAAGCCTACTTGTGACAATAATAAAGATTATCATTATTATAGGAAGTGGAGAGAAGTAGGGCTGTACCTGGAAGAAGGGTTTGCCAGTATCGAGGAACTGAAGGAGAGGGTTGAGCTCCTGAGAGGAAGTGCGTTTAGGTACCTGCAGGTCAGGGACTTTGTGCAGAAGATTTGGAAAGAGTTTCCCAGGTTGCTGAGTTACACCCTGTTGGAGTGACTGCTGCTTCCAGATATGGAAGGGGAGGGCAGGATCGGAGACAGGGAGGTGAGCAGGCGATGAAGATTAAGAAGAAGTGGGAGAGGAGATAAACTGGGGAATATCGAGTGAGGCGTTATGAAGTGTAAATGCAACCTCCTTGTGCGCAGGGATGAGCCGGATACAGTTCAAGGTGGTAAACAAGGTGCAGATAACTCGGGCAAGAATGAGTGGGTTCTTCCAGGAAGTGACAGACGAGGGTGAGAAGTGTAGGCGAGGAGCAGCAAATCATGTTCATATGTTCTGGGCCTGCGAGAAGATGGAGAGATTTTGGGTGGGAGTGTTCGCGGCACTAACGAGGATAGTGGGGGTGGATGTTGAGCCGCACCCTTTGGTGGTGATATTTGGGATATCGGAGAAGCCGGAGATGATGGAGGGGAGGGCCGATGTTGTGGCCTTCGCCTCTCCGATTTCACGGCGAAGAATTCTGCTGGAGTAGTGGTCAGCAACGCCACCGGGGGTGGTAGCTTGGCTGGGGGACTTATATGACTTTCTTCGGTTGGAAAAGATCCAAGTATGAATTAAGGGGTTAAGCGGAGGGCTTCAGGGCAAGGTGGGGGATGTTCGTGGCCACATTTGAAGAGCTGTTCGTCGGGGGGTGAGTGTGAGGGGGGTGTGACAAAGGGGGTGAAAAAGGGGAAAATCTGAACAAACTATCGTTTTTTAAAAATGTTTTTATTGTTTTTTAGGTATGCACAACAAATATAAATACAAACAGAACAGTGAGAATTTTACAAGGAGCACCGAGGAAGTACCCTTAAACTTATTTACATCGAGATCGGTTTTAACTATTTACATGGATTTTTCAGTTTCTTCTTTCCATTCTTTTGTCCTTTCCTTGCAGCGTTTGCTGTGGCCATTGTGGTCCCCTGTGTATCACTCCCCGCTGTTTTCCCCTCTCTTTTCTCTCCCCTGGTCCCTGTTGTTGTTGCTCCTCACCCCCCCCCCCCCCCCCCCCACCCCTGTGGCCCCTGGCTCTCCTGTTGGGTTTGGTTGTATTTTCCTTTTTCCCCGGACCCCCCCGCCCCCGGCCCCTTTCTCCCCTTCTGTGTCAATGTAACTCTCCCTTTGTCCTTGGCTAACTAGTTGTTGGCAACAAACAGGTCTTGGAACAACCGAGTGAATGGCTCCCATGTTCTGTGAAAGCCCTTTTCCGACCCACGGATGGCGAATTTGATTTTCTCCATTTGGAGAAATGTACAACCTGTACAATTGTGTGTTGGGGAGTTTGTTCCCCAAATTGTTTATGTTTTGTAACCTTTTATATACGTTTGGAATAAAATACATTTAAAAAAAAGTGTGTTCAAGGCGGAGATAGACAGATTTTCAATCAGTACGAGAATCAAGGTGCGAAAGTGGAGTTGAGGATTATCAGATCAGCCATGATCTCATTGAATGGTGGCACACATTTGATGGGCCGAATAGCCTACTTCTGGTCCCATGCTTTATGGTTTGACGGTTTTACAAGGAGGTTGAGCGGGTATGCCAGAGCCTAGAGATATTGATGGACTGGGAGCCAATCTAGGTTGGCAAGCAAAAAAGTGATGGATGAACAGGACTTGTTGCAAGTTAGGATATGGGCAGCAGAAAAGATCAAAGCAAAGTGAGACTCCCTGGATGACGGTCTTAAGCAACTTTCCTTTGGAGTCAGTTCAGCCCTCAATACCTGATTTATACTCAAAATATGATATCAGTGCCAAGCTTGGTCTCATCCCAAGTTTAGACATAGAGGGCGAAATTCACCGAAGACTTACGTGACGCCCATTACCGGCGGGCAAAAGCGGCGCTGGTGACTCCGGCGTCGGGGCCTGCTTATAAGCCCTAAATCTCCCATCCCGAAAGGGCCAGCAGCGGAGTGACGCTGTACGCGTCAGTTTCACCCGCTGCGGAAGTGGCGCGTCGGTTGGTGTCGGGCGACATCATCAATGTCACCCGGCGTTGGGGGGTACCGGCGTTTGGGGGGGTACCGGTGTTTGGAGGGGGTAACGGCGTTTGGGGGGGGTACCGGCGTTTGGGGGGGTACGCCGTTTGGGGGGGTACGGCGTTTGGGGGGGGTACGGCGTTTGGGGGGGTACCGGTGTTTGGGGGGGTACGGCGTTTGGGGGGGTACCGGCGTTTGGGGGGGTACGGCGTTTGGGGGGGTACCGCCGTTTGGGGGGGAAACCGGCGTTTGGGGGGGGTACCGGCATTTGGGGGGGTACCGGCGTTTGGGGGGGTACCGGCGTTGGGAGGGGTGGGTTGCGGCATTGGGGGGGTGGGTTGCGGCGTTGGGGGGGTTGCGGCGTTGGGGGGGGTTGCGGCGTTGGGGGGGGTTGTGGCGTTGTGGGGGGGTTGCGGTGTTGGGGGGGGTTGTGGCGTTGGGGGGGGGTTGCGGCGTTGGGGGGTGAGTTGGGGGGGTACCGGCGTTTGGGGGGGTACCGGCGTTTGGGGGGGTACCGGCGTTTGGGGGGGGTACCGGCGTTTGGGTGGGTACGGCGTTTGGGGAGGGTACCGGCGTTTGGGGGTAAAC
Organism: Scyliorhinus canicula; assembly: GCF_902713615.1. Lineage (NCBI taxonomy): Eukaryota > Metazoa > Chordata > Chondrichthyes > Carcharhiniformes > Scyliorhinidae > Scyliorhinus > Scyliorhinus canicula. Next base: position 151,760,127 of record NC_052155.1, read on the forward strand.
CGGCGTTTGGGGGGGATACCGGCGTTTGGGGGGGGTACCGGCGTTTGGGGGGGTACCGGAGTTTGGGGGGGTACCGGCGTTTGGGGGGGGTATCGGCGTTGGGGGGGGTGGGTTGCGGCGTTGGGGGGGGTGGGTTGCGGCGTTGGGGGGGTTGCGGTGTTGGGGGGGGTTGCGGCGTTGGGGGGGGTTGCGGCGTTGGGGGGTGAGTTGGGGGTACCGCCGTTTGGGGGGTACCGGCGTTTGGGGGGGTACCGGCGTTTGGGGGGGTACCGGCGTTTGGGGGGGGTACCGGCGTTTGGGAGGGGTTGCGGCGTTGGGGGGGGGTTGCGGCGTTGGGGGGGGTTGCAGCGTTGGGGGGGGTTGTGGCGTTGGGGGGGATTGCGGCGTTGGGGGGGGGTTGCGGCGTTGGGGGGGTTGCGGCGTTGGGGTGGGGTTGCGGCGTTGGGGGGGTTGTGGCATTGGGGGGGTTGCGGCGTTGGGGGGGTTGCGGCGTTGGGGTGGGGTTGCGGCGTTGGGGGGGTTGTGGCATTGGGGGGGTTGCGGCGTTGGGGGGGTTGCGGCGCTGGGGGGGTGGGTAGGGGTAGGGGTGGGGGGGTAGGGGTAGGGGGGGTTAGGGGTGGGGGGTAGGGGTAGGGGGGTTAGGGGTGGGGGGTAGGGGTAGGGGTGGGGGGTAGGGGTAGAGGTGGGGGGTAGGGGTAGGGGGTTGGGGTAGGGGGCAGCGGCATGCAGGGGGGGGCGACGGTGCGTTGGCCCCGGGCATCCATTGGATGGGGGCATCCGCAGATCTTCCTCAAGGCTCCCCTTCCTCCCAGCTGCCTTGTCTTTGTTTGAGAGAGAGAGAGGGAGATTGTGGGGACAGACAGAGAGAGAGAGACAGAGAAAGGGAGTCCCGTCCGTCCTCTGGCTGAGAGCAGGGCTTTGGTGAGTATATTGCAATCTGCCTAAACCCAGGAATATTGCCTGGTTAGAATGCAGAGGGAAATGTTGCGATCCGGGGTGGGAGATGTGTCTGGATTTGTCTATTTCAGCTTCAGCCTCTGCGATTTCAGGTCAGTTTCACAACAACAGGAAAAACGCGCGGAGAGAGAGGGAAAAACTTTTGGCAAAGTTTCTGGGTTCTGCCTTTATAATTCACAGCACAGAAGGATTTGAACAACGCCGTTTTATGGCGGGTGGGATCATTCTTAACATGGCGGGAGCAGGAATAACGCCGCCGCCGGCCGACTCTCCGACCCTGCGTGGGGTTGGAGAATTTCGCCCAGAGTGTGAAATATTAACAATGTAATGGTCATTTTTATTTTATAGCATTGATCTTCCTTGATGGTTGGAGGGAGACTGAGAGTATAAACCAGGATTGACAATGGCATGTTATGCCTTTGCCGATGAAGCACTGTGTTCCTGCAGTGTTAAGAGAATAATGTCTTGCTTACATTGCAGCCCAGAACTTTGCTAAAAGTGACATGATAGTATCAATGCAGCATTAGATATACACCACGGAATATTAGTATTCTGTGAGGTGACTGATACTTTAATTTGACATTTACTCAATGGTTAGCAGAATTTAGAGCAGCTTCCATTGCTAGGACTCGTGTGTTGTTTCACCAAACAGGCAGGAGTGTACCAACAGACTGTGAAGAAGTTTCACAGTTTAAACTGAATGTTGTTTCTTTTCCTCTCATTAAGCATCATGTTAATATAATCAAGCCGTTTCATGTAAATATTGCTGATGCAGCCATTAAATATTGCTGCAACTCCCTGGAGAATAACTCCACCTATGAGCAGCTGAGAGCCTGAAGGCAAAAGATTTACAGCAAAGCACATTCCAGGATGTTAATTGGCATTGGTTTATGTACCATCGCCATATTTGTCCACCATCGTGTCACGCAGGTTTGCACATTTGAGAATCTGACCGATTCAATATGGCTAAACCACTCACTGGCGCATTTGTTACAATGACTGTAAAACATAGGCACAAGAAAAGAGAAAGAAGAGAAAAACAGAACACCTGATTATTTGTTACCCAGTTGTTGACTTTTTAAATGGGTTTACATTTATTTGCATTTTTACATTAGACCCTCACTAATGACTTTCCAGTTATAGCAAGGAGGGCAGAAGGTTCCACTGCAGTAGTCTCCTGGGTCCCTGTCAGTGCTGCTTTGCAATCAACTGACAGGAGCGATGTTTCCAGGAGTCAAACCGTTCTTGTCAGCTAGTCCTGCCTCTTGAGATTGAGAGGTGGGAGCCCTGCCAATTGCAAGATGCAAAGCGTTCTATTTATCAAAGTCTAGTTGATCTCCCAACTGAAGGAAATCGAGCTCCAGCAAGTCGAGATTGGAAACTCACGCCTCCTGAATCGGAATCAGTATGTGACTGTCATAGAACTTTGTGACTGCCCCATAAGGTTGTTTGCATATTAGTCTCACTATCATTGTACATTGTGTAGTAGCAGTGCTCAAATGGTGGGCGGGATTCTCTGGCCGGCAAGATGGCGCCGAAATTGGGGGGTAACGCCACTTTTGCGATTCTCTGCCCCTCCAAAACAGCATACTCCAGCACGCCGTATGGACGGCCTCAGGATATTCCCTGAGGCCCTCCCCCCGATGCTCTGTCCCCCAACGGGCCGAGTTCCCGACGGCACACGTCACTCATATTATTTTTTTCCGGGAACTCGGTGTGGCGGTTCCGGACTGAGTCCAGTGCCGCCACAGTCGGAGGAGAGCTGATCCGCGAGCAGGGACGGCTTTGGCAGGAGCTGGAGGCACTGGTGGGGGGTGGTCCAGTGGTGGTCTGGGGCGGCGAGCCTAGCCAAAGGGGGACACTATTTGGCAGACCGGGTCCATACGCAGCTGGCGCCATGTTGCATGACGCAGCCGCTGCAGGCCACCGCTGTGCGCATGCGTGGCCACGGATCCGGCAACAGTTCAGCTTTTCGGCAGCTAGAGCCGGGTGCTCTAAGCTGTGTGCCTGCTAGCTCCCAACCAGACGGGCGATTGGTGGCCGTCTTGCGCCATTTTTTTGGTCGCAAAAGATTACCATTCCCACGCTGGCGTCAGGACAGAGTCTCAGAATCGGAGAATCCAACCCATTCTGCCTATTCACTTCTTAACCTTATTGTAGACAAAGGGTTTCTTCCACCTTGTGAATCCTGAGCAGCAGGTGTATAAACTTGGATGTTCCTTTTCTGTTCGTCCTTTTCATTATTCATGATTCCTGGAGGAAAGTAAACTGATTTCTTTTCAGTAAAACCAGAAAATGTTGGAAATGTACAACAGCACCGAAAAGACAAAATTTGGTAAAAGATTTGGGTGTGAATTTTCATGATGCCTTACACTTGAAACATTCTGATGCAGAAAACTGTGTGGATTTCCATCATCTTTGGTTTTCAGTTGAGATTTCAAATAGTTATTCACTCTGAGAAGTGGGCACCTTTGCCGAAGCTGGCGTTTGTTGCTCAACCATGGTAGCTGATATTCTTCTTTGAAGGCATCTGAGTGATTTGCAGGACCACTACAGACAGCAGCTAAGAATTGAACAACTCTGACAAGAATGATACTTCAGGACCATGAATTAGATATGTATTACACTGCGGAAAATAATGTAAGCTGGTTCAGATATTGCTACAAATTAAACCAGCAAATTTCATTTGGTTTTAATACAATGAACATCGAGCAGGTTCTGCTACAGTTGAGCGAACTGTTCGACCAAGTGTTACCACACCCTAGTGCACGGTCAATTCCAGCCGCACAGGTCCCAGTGTCCCAAAACAAGTCAATTAACTAATAATTCCGTGAAAGTTTCTGAGATCTTTGGCCCCTGACTGCTCCAATGACTTACAGGCACCAGATTTATAAGTGAAACACAACAACTGTTTATTAATAACAAAAATGCAATACCTATAACAGAATAACGTCCAGCTAATCTACTATTCTCCTTTCTACTGTCCCGCCCTCTAACCAAACACACAGAACACAGGCTGTCCTTCCATGATGCGGAGTGATTGAAACCAGCTGTTGGTTTGCTGACGAGGGTCACATTTCCTTTCGGACACTTTTAGAATTAGTTTTGTCCAAGTAGTCCTGGTATTTTCATACCTAAAAAGGATCTCGGTGACAGTCTCCATAGACACAGCAAAACTTTGTCAAGAATTCGGTACATGCAGTTGTCTGTCTTTACCAGCAGAGTTTTTCCACTTGATCATACGACAGATTGTTGATTATTGTTGAAGCATTCATTATCAGTTTGTCACATTAATCAATGGTTTTGTATCTTGCTTCCTCTGCTGTCCATTGAGGACAGCCAAAATAATTGGTAAGCTGATGCATTTGGACACCAGTCTTTGCATGTTGAAAAGTCTGCTAACTATTCTGGCTACATTTGTAGCAGCTCTTCAGCCTCCATATTCCCGATTCCACCACGGACGATGCTCTCTGTTAAACCGTAGGACAGCTTTAGTCCTTCATCTGTTCCTCCTGACCAGATCCTAGTGTCATCACTTCCTGTTTCACCATTAAGTTAGGAATTTGACTGCTCATGTAGCTCCACAGTTTCTTTAATTGCAAGCTGCTGCCTTGCGAGTAGCTCTCTCCCTTGTTTACATTATTGTCATTCCTCTTTGATCTCATGCAGATGATTGCTGGTATGCTGGAGTTACTGTGCAATCTTACACTGGTTCTCAGCTTTCTTCCGATTCTGCCTTTCCAAGTTAGCTTTCTTTTCCGTGTGATCATCACTGAAAAATGAAAATCGCTTATTGTCACAAGTAGGCTTCAAATGAAGTTACTGTGAAAAGCCCCTAGTCGCCACATTCCGGCGCCTGTTCGGGGAGGTTGGTACGGGAATTGAACCGTGCTGCTGGCCTGCCTTGGTCTGCTTTAAAAACCAGCGATTTAGCCCTGTGCTAAACCAACCCCTTTGCCTCCTGTTGGATGAAATTCCCATGCCAGCTGCTTCGTAGCCTTCCTTTCTCCATTCACTCTGAAAAGGAGTTCTAATGTTCATTTACGTACATCAGTCAACTCCATTAGTTTGCAGTCGTTAGCGGATTGAGCTTGCATGGGTGTTGTTTAATGGCTGCAGCATTTCCCATCACTTTTTTTGCATCCCACGTTATCCCCACACAGTTCTTATGTGACTGTAATATCTCTTCCCCCTGAGTTACAACACCTAATGCTTCCTCCTTCTTTCCTTCTCTATCAAAATAACTTTTTAGCATATTAACCTGACACACTCTGTAAGTCCTCCTTCTGTCTGGCATTCTTATCACTGATTCACCTCATTCAGTTTCGTTTAGATCTGATAAGGCCCTCTAAATCATGCTTTTAATGGTTCCTTCAATGCGGGAACGGGTATTAAAGGTGCTCGTTTGATTAGTGCCTGTTCTTTGTCTTGACTGACCATCTGATCAAATATGCAGCCGGATTTTCCGCTCCTGAGACTAAGTATTGACGGCGGGGCAAGATTCGTGGACTTCCACCACAGGAAAACTGGTGCCGCATCTGGACCGATTCAACGCCCGTTGAGGGGCTAGCACCGGCGCCACATGGAACACAATCGATTCCAATGAGAAACGTTGCTGAATTCACCAGGTTCGCGATTGACACTAGGAGGCTGACAAGCTGCAGCTGGATATACACACTGCACTCCCCACACACACCATACCAGCCAACAAAGTGGCAGCGAGGAGAACGGCAACCTGTTTTACGGACGTCGAGCTCAAGACCTTATTAGACACAGTGGAGCAGAGGCGGGTGACCCTGTACCCCAGCCCGAGAAGGAGGCGGCCACCCACCGCCGATCACCGTACCTGGGCATGGGTGGCAGAGGCTGTCAGTAACACTGTCCAGACCGGCCAGCAGTGCCGTACAAAACTGCATGTACTCTTCAGGGCTGCCAGTGTGAATAGGCAGCACTGTGCCCCAGCACCAATCCCCGACCCACACACCAGTTACCCTACTCCCCCACTCCAACTTTGAGGGCGGTGGAATACCCACCTTGCACCATAAGCTGGCACCCATACCAGCAGCCATGGGCAGGTGTCCTGGCCATTGAGCCACCAGCTACCCACCCCCCAAGCTGTATGCGTCAGATTGTATAACATTGTACATCTTCTGTCCTCCTCCGTCCCCCCCCATGAACTTCTCATGTCCCCAATTTTGCAGATTGAAATTGATGTCAGAAACTAAACTTTGCTTTATGAACAAACGCAAAATTGCCAGCCATTTCTGCGGCCTGTGTAACTGTTTTAACTCTCTGCTCTTCCACGCGAGTTCTAACTACTACAGGAAGTGAATCTTTAAATGCCTCTAAAATGATTATCTTCTGAAGCGTCTCATTCATTTGGTTTATTTTTAGTGCCCTTGTTCACCTATCGAAGTTAGCTTGTTTAATTCTTTTGAATTATATATAGAGCTGACCTGGTTGTTTTCCTGGATTTCTAGGCTTCTGTCTGTAAGCTTCTGGCACTAGTTCGTAGGTGCTTAATATGACTTTCTTCACCACATCACAATCCCCAGATACCTCTTTCAAAAGTGAGGCAAACACATCACTAACTCTACCAAACAACTTGTCTGACCAATACCACCCTCATGGTCTTTGGCCAATCAATTGTTTAGCTACTTTCTCAAAGGATATAAAGTACACTTCAACATCGTCTTCATCGAATCTTGGCAAGGCTTGCATATATTTAAACATGTCCCAACTACACCTTTGACTGGGGGTAATCCTTTTTCCCCTTAAACTTACTCATCTCCTGCCTTTGTCTTCAACACTTTAAGTTGCTGCTCTCCTTGCAATGCCAGTTTCCAAAATTAAAATGATCTCTCTCTTTCCTTTGATTCTGCCACTGCCACTCTCTCAATCTCTTCTTTGGCCAATCTTTACCTTTCCATTTCCCTTTAAAAAACATTCTCTTTAGCTTCAGTTGTCATTTCCATTTATCTCTAATTTTTCAAAATAAATTTAGAGTATCCAATTATTTTTTTCTAATTAAAGGACAATTTAGCATGGCCAATCCACCTAACCTGCACATCTTTGGGTTGTGGGGCTGAGACCCACGCAGACACGGGGGGGAATGTGCAAACTCCCCTCGGACAGTGACACGGGGCCTGTATCGAACCCGGGTCAATGGCACCATGAGGGAGCAATGCTAACCACTGTGCCACCATGCCGCTTAATTCTTTCATTTTTAATTTGATTCGAACTAATGCTAATGGGTAAGATTGTGCTACTGGCAAGTTTAAATACTGAGCTAGGGTTTGCACTATCTCTGTCTTCTTTGGCCTTTTTGACAGGGCTAAGTGCAGCTTCTCTGCTAAACTCAACAGCTTTGCTTTCAATTCCCCTTTTAAATCCTCTCGAGTGATTTTTTTTTCCACCCAGGGCATATTTTGCAACTGTAGGAGTAATTTCTGTCACTCCCTATTCAATATTTCAAACCCAGAAAGAATGCAATCGATCCACACATACTCACTGCTTTTAAGTTTGATAACCCAAGCCAAACAAGAAATTATACGTAAGAATCTTGGACGAGCCCCCAATTTGTTTCAGATTCCTGGTAAGATCTCAATAGAGTTTAAGAGGCTAGACCAATACAGGATAGAGTAATTTACAGTACCTGGGTGGGAGAGGGGAAGGTATCGGATATTTACCAGGAGCTTTCAGAGGCAGAGGAAACTCCGGTGGAGGAGCTTAAGGGCAAGTGGGAGGATGAGCTAGGAGGAGAGATAGAGACGGGGCTATGGGCGGATGCCCTAAGCAGGGTTAATACCTCCTCATCATGCGCCAGGCTTAGCCTGATACAATTTAAGGTAGTCCACCAGGCACACATGAAAGCAGCTAGGATGAGTAGGTTCTTCGGGGTTGAGGATAGGTGTGCGAGGTGCGCAGAAAGCCCAGCAAATCAAGTCCACATGTTTTGGGCATGCCCGAAGCTTAGAGGGTTCTGGCAGGTTTTGCGAAGGCAATGTCCACGGTACTAAAAATACGGATGGTGCTGAGTCCGGAGGTAGCAATCTTTGGAGTGTCCGAAGATCCAGGATTTCAGGGGGCAAAAGAGGCTGATGTCTTGGCCTTTGCCTCCCTGGTAGCCCGCAGACGGATCTTATTAATGTGGAGGGACTCGAAGTCCCCGAGTGTAGAGACCTGGGTTAGTGACATGGCTGGGTTTCTCAGTCTCAAGAAAATAAAGTTCGCCTTAAGAGGGTCAATGTTAGGGTTCACCTGGAGGTGACAGCCGTTCGTCGACTTTCTCGGGGAAAATTAAAATGTCAGCAGATGCAGTATTCTGGGGGGAGGGGGGGGGGAATTGTTGTATGATTGAGGTGTGTGAAGATTGGGCTGGGGGGGGGAATGTTTATTTTACCATGTTGATGTCATTGTTTATGTTACTGTTACAAAAATTTTCAAATACCTCAAAAAAATATTACTTACAAAAAGAGGCTGGACCATATACCATAACTTTTTTTTAAGTTTTAATGCAGAAGGGGCAACATGGTGGCACAGTGGTTAGCAATGCTGCCTCACAACGCCAAAGTCCCAGGTTCAATGCCGGCCCTGGGTCACTGTCCGTGTGGAGCTTACATATTTGCCCCGTGTCTGCGTGTGTCTCACCCCATAACCCAAAAATGTGCAGTTTAGGTGGATTGGCAATGCTAAATTGCCCCTTAACTGGAAAAACAAATAATTGGATACTCTAAATGTATTTTTTTTAATTAAAAGTTTTCATGTGGTGTGGAAAGGTCAATTCATTCCAGGAGTGATAAAATAAGAAATAGGGTTTGGTTATTTCATAAAGACACTTTATTAAAAGAAAAGAAAACAATATTTAAACCTTTACTTCAGTTCTAACACTAATACATGCCGTTTCTTAGCCTTAACACACTAATTCCTATTACACAACATTGTACCTGAACATGCAGGTCTTGTTCCACTAATCCACTCAGACAAAGGCAGTACTTGTATTAACAAAGTAATTTTTCTTTTGTTCGGAACATTGATTCAGACTCCTTTTCCAAAGCCTGCCTTGGTTTGGATTTGATTTATTGTCACGTGTATCGAAGTTCAGTGAAAGGTATTGGTCTATGTACAGTCCAGACAGATCGTTCCATACATGGAAAACATAGGACATACACAATACACAATGTAAATATATAGACACAGGCATTTGGTGAAGCATACGGAGTGTAGTACTACTCAGTAGAGAAAATGTGTGAAGAACATAAGAACTAGGAACAGGAGTAGGCCATCTGGCCCCTCGAGTCTGCTCCGCCATTCAATTAGGTCATGGCTGATCTTTTGTGGACTCAGCTCCACTTTCCGGCCCGAACACCATAACCCTTAATCCCTTTATTCTTCAAAAAACTATCTATCTTTACCTTAAAAACATGTAATGAAGGAGCCTCAACTGCTTCACTGGGCAAGGAATTCCATAGATTCACAACCCTTTGGGTGAAGAAGTTCCTCCTAAACTCAGTCCTAAATCTACTTCCCCTTATTTTGAGGCTATGTCCCCTAGTTCTGCTGTCACTCGCCAGTGGAAACAACCTGCCCGCATCTATCCTATCTATTGCCTTCATAATTTTAAATGTTTCTATAAGATCCCCTCTCATCCTTCTAAATTCCAACGAGTACAGTCCCAGTCTACTCAACCTCTCCTCATAATCCAACCCCTTCAGCTCTGGGATTAACCTAGTGAATCTCCTCTGCACACCCTCCAGCGCCAGTACGTCCTTTCTCAAGTAAGGAGACCAAAACTGAACACAATACTCCAGGTGTGGCCGCACTGAAGAGATCAGTTCAGTCCATAAGAGGGTTATTCAGGAGTCTGGTAACAGTGGGGAAGAAGCTGTTTTGAACCTGTTAGTGCATGTTCTCAGACTTTTGCATCTCCTGCCTGATGGAGAGATTGGAAGAGAGAATAACCTGAGTGGGAGGGGTCTTTGATTATGCTGCCCACCTTCCCAAAGCAGCAGGAAGTAAAGACAGAGGGCGCTATTCTCCGCTCCCCACGCCGGGTGGGAGAATCGCAGGAGGGCCCCTGACTAATTTCACGACTCCCTGGCGCCCCCCGCGATTCTCCCACCCCCGCTCGGAAGAATCGCCGGTCGCTGTTTTTCACAGCGACCGGCGATTCTCCGATCCGGATGGGCCAAGCAGCCTGCCATTCGTGACCATTTCACGATGGCCGCAACCACACCTGGTCGCTGCCGTCGTGAAATCGATGTGAGATGCCCGTTTTGGGGCTTGTAGGGGGCCTGATGGGGAATGAGCATCACGACTGTGCTCGGGAGGGGACAGGCCCACGATCGGTGCCCACCGATTGTCGGGCCGGCATCTCAATCGGACGCACTATGTCCCCTCTGCCGCCCCGCAAGATCAAGCCGCGACGTCTTGCGGGGCGGATGAGGGGAAAGACTGCCACCGCGCATGCGCGGGTTCGAGCTGTCAGCCGTCGTGACGTCAGCCGCGCATGTGCGGATTGGAGACGGCCAACCTGCGCATGCGCGGCTGACATCACATAGGCGCCGCCGTCGCATCACTCTCGGCGTGCCCCCCAGGCAGCCGAGAGTTATGGAGCGCCGCTCCTAGCTCCGCCGGGAGGGGAGAATAGACGGCGAGGAACGGCCTCCGAGGCCGTCGTAAAACTCGACCGAGTTCATGACGGCCCTCCCCGATTTTTCCCGGGAGCGGAGAATTCCGCCCAGAGTCAATGAATGGGAGGCAGTTTCATGTGGTGAACTGGGCTGTGTTCACGACTCTCTGCAGTTTCTTACGGTCTTGGGCCATGCAGTTGCCATACCAGGCTGGATGTTTTCTAGGGTGTATCTGTAAAAATTGGTAAGAGTCAATGTGGACATGTAGCATCGGCTCCTTCACTCCCCTCCGGCACGTCCATGATCCTTATGTTCTGCCTGTGTGACCGGTTCTCCTGGTCTTCAACTTTCTCCTGGAGCCACTTTCTCTACTGATCGCGCATCAGCCCCATCTCTGCTGCCATCGTGTTCCCCCACCACCTCCTCCGATCCCGGCTCTGGGTCACTGGCCGTGTAGAGTTTGCATATTCTCCCCCGTGTTTGTGTGGGTTTTGCCCCCACAATCCAAAGATGTGCAGGGTAGGTGGATTGGTCATGCTAAAATTGCCCCAAATTTTATAAGAGGTCCTCCCAGCAGCTCACACCTCTACTATTCGATATGTTTAATGACTCGTTGTCTGAGGGGTCACTAACCCCCACCCTCACCCAAGCCACAATCTCTGTGCTCCTTAAAAAGTGTAAGGACCCAGTGGAGTGTGGGTCATAGCGACCCATTTCACTCCTTAACACAGACGTTAAACTACTGCAAAAATCACAAACTCAGCCCCGCGACAATGGACACCTCCTTCAAAATGTGGAGGCAGGTTGAAGGGACGCTGATGGTAGGGAACCTATATGTAGATGGCAGACTAGTGACCCTGGGAGAAATTATGGAAAAGCTCCAATTATGGAAAGCGAACGAGCTAAGATACAGACAAATCAGAAACTTCCTTCAAAAAGAGACGGCGACGTTCCCCCAGAGGTCAGGACACTCACTACTGGACAGATCTCTGACTCTGGGTGAACTAGGGGACGGTAACTACGCTGACATGTCTGGGATACTACAGGAGGTATGCATACCCCTTGGCGAGATATGGGAGAAATAGGAGGAAGGGCTAGGCATGGAGATGGGGGGAGGACTCTAGATCGAAGCACTGCCCAGGGCAAACTCCACCTCCTCATGTGCAAGGATGAGTCTCGTGCAGCTAAATATGGAGCACAGGGCGCACTTAACCAGAACACGTCTGAGCGGCTTCTTTCTGGAGGTGGAGGACAATTGTGAATGGTGCCAAGGAAGCCCGGCCAACTACATCCACATGTTCTGGTCTTGACCCAGACTTGTCAGGTACTGGATGACATTCTTTGAGGCCATGTCCAAAGTTGTGGGGCTGAGGGTGGAGCCGTGCCCACTAGTGCCGGTCTTCGGGGTATCAGAACAGCCAGAACTCTTTATGGAGAGAGGGGCAGACGTCCTAACCTCTCTGAACCCACCGATAATTCCTGCTTGGCTGGCAATTGAGAGTCTCACTCAAGACCGCAGACTGGCTGTCCGATCTAGCAAAATTTCCCAAACTAGAGAAGATAAAATACGCCATCCAGGTTTCAGAGGAAGGCTTCCAGAATTCATGGAGGCTATTCACCAGCCTGTTCCAAGATCTGTTCGTGACCAGCAGCCAATAAACTAGGGGGGTGGGGGGGGGGGGGGGGGGGTGGAGAAACAAGACAGACAACTGAAGAGCGAAAGGAAAAGAACGGATAGGAAGAAGGATAGGAGGGGAGGAGGAGGAAGGGGGGGGGGGGGGGGGGGTGAGGAAGCAGGGAGCATCTCTCTCAAGGGTGACTGCCTCCTGAAACACTGCATTCAGGTAACTCTCCCCCTCCCTGATGTGTTGCAATGTCTGATGCTCAGAGTCCAGCTCACTAACTGTAAGCCGAAGCAAGCAACACTTGCTACAGGCGTGGTCACTATGAACCACAATGGGATCCAACAGCTCTCACACGTTGCAGCTATAACACATCGCCTGGCCCTGCATCCCTAATTTTATTTAATTTGATTTTATGTAAGTTAGAATTTCAATATCTTTTTAAATCCCGCAGTTTATTTTTCCCTCTCTCGACTTCACATCCAAAGTCAGAAAGTAGAACAGAGAAAGACGCGCCTACCAGTCACTTACCTGTGATATCACACACTCTATACTGTAGTGTGACTGCAATTTATACCCCAGCTCTCCTACCTAGACCTCCACCTGCCCCCACAGAGCCAAATCAGCTGCTTCCTCTTGCCCTCTGTCACTTTCTGAATCCTGACTTCACCTCAGCAGCTCTGCCTCTGGATTCAGTGAAGTTCGCTGCGCTGCTCTATTTAAAGTTTTCCCGCCGTTGCAATCAGCTGCCTGCCACCAGCTGGGTGTGAGGGTGGTGTGGGGGTGAGGGTGCTGTGTGTGTGTGGGGGGGGGGGGGTGGGGGGGGGGGGAGTGACACACATGTCACGGGGAACTGCAATTCAGCGGGGCCTCACTTCCTCACCTGATGCTGATCCCCACTCCAGCAACTGCCCTTCCCTGGCACACCGACCACGTATAGATCCTGCTGCTCTGTTGCGGTGAAGGGCCACAGGTCCAAAGATCCCCCTCTGGCCTTCTCCTGGGGAGGGGGAGGAGGAGCAGAAAATGACAGTGGTAAGACAGTCCGATGCATGCAGCCCAGGAGGTGGGTAGCTGGTGGCTTCAGTGGCCAGGGCACCCAGCCATGGTGGCCGTATGGGTGCCGGCATGTGGTGCAGGATGGGAGTTCGGTAGCCTTCCTGGTTGGGGGGGGGGGGGGGGGGGAGGTTTAGTGCCAGGGCACAGTGCTGACTACTCACCCTGGCCCCCCTGAGGAGGTTGTGCAGTTTTTTACGCACTTGCTGATCAGTCCGGACGGTGTCGCTAATGCCGCTTAGTGCCTCGGCCACTGGCCTCCAGGCACGGCGAATGGGGGTGGCTGGCAGCCTCCTTCCCGGGCTGGGGTACAGGGTCACCTCGCCTCTCCTCCATGCCATCTTTCTGGATCTCGAGCTCGGTATCACTCGTTGCCAGCTTGTTGGCTGGGATGGTGTGTGTGGCGAGTGCAGTTTGTATATGCGGCCTCCTGAGTGTAAATCGTGAATCCGGAGAATCCCCCACCGTTTCCCATTGGAATCGATTGTGTTCCACATGGCGCCGGTGTTAGCCCCTCAACGGTTGGTGAATTGGTCCAGGTGCGGTGCCAGCTTTGCTGTTCTAGAGGTCCACGAATTCTGCCCGGCGTCAAAGTCAACACTCAGTCCCAGGAGCTGAAAATTCCGCCGCTTATCTTGAAACTGAACAAAGATTTATGGAACCCGAAGACTTAGGCTGCCAACTGCTTACTTACAGCATCACTGCCGAGCTCTCTCTAACCACTCCCGCAGTTTAATAACCTTTATTTCTCATCATTATTGTAACTCATAACATTGTAACGTTAGCATGATTTTGCTCTCGAGTTGCTTGCAGCGATGCCCAAGCGGTTAATCTTTGATTCTCCAGGGCAATCCAGAGAACACTCTCAGGATTGACAAACCAAAAAGGGGAACAAAGTTGATTTCAGTCAGAAACGTCTGCTGGACTCCTGCCGTCCACGAGAGGGTGCGTTAGCTCTTTTCAAACTCGCTGTGACCCGCTGATTTGTCTCACTAAAACTTTTTAATGGGATTTCGATAAAAGAAAAAACATTTTTCACATTGAATCGGATTACGCAAGAGAAATAAAGGGGAACATGTTACAGACAAAACGCTTTGCTCGATTCCTCATGAACTGTACCACACAATCATCTTTCACTGACCACAATCTCAGCGCTGCATTCCGTGTAAATCATTTTGCTCGGAATCCCTGCCAGGGTATCGGCGACAAATGCGATGAGTCAAATAATTAACTCCAACGAGAGAAATACCTGATTAAAGTGGAAACAAAAATGTGTGCGTTTTTTCTTAGAAGTGAAGCGCAATTTTGGAATCTGGGAAAGATCTGGGGCGGTATCAGTGCGAGGAGGACGTTCTGCTGGCCAAACTCTCAAGGGCGCCAAGTCTGTAAAACGCGGATCTAGCATCTGTTCACCACTAGGGGCTGAATCCAACACTTTTCAGGAGATCAACGAACCTGCAGCCTGGCAGGGTCTGTGTGGCAGGGTGTGTGAGGCATGGTCTGTGCGGCAGGGTCTGTGAGGCAGGATCATTGTGGCAGCGTCTGTGCGGCAGGGTCAGCGTGGCAGGGTATGTGCGGCAGGGTCAGCGTGGCAGGGTATGTGCGGCAGGGTCTGTGTGGCAGGGTATGTGTGGCATGGTCTGTGTGGCAGGATCATTGTGGCAGCGTCTGTGCGGCAGGGTCAGCGTGGCAGGGTATGTGTGGCAGGTAATGTGTGGCATGATCTGTGTGGCAGGATCATTGTGGCAGGGTCTGTGTGGCAGGTCTGTGCGGCAGGTCTGCGTGGCAGGGTCTATGTGGTAGGGTCTGTGTGGCAGGGTCTGTGCGGCAGCCTGGCAGGATGTGCGCGGCAGGGTCTGTGTGGCAGGGTCTGCGGTAGGATCATTGTGGCAGGGTCTGTGCGGCAGCCTGGCAGGGTGTGCGCGGCAGGGTCTATGAGGCAGGGTCTGCGAGGCAGGGTCTGTGAGGCAGGGAGGCAGGGTCTGTGTGACAGGGTCAGCGAGGCAGGGTCTGTGTGGCAGGGTCTGTGAGGCAGGGTCTGTGAGGCAGGCTCTGTGTGGCAGGGTCTGTGAGGCAGGGTCTGTGAGGCAGGGTCAGCGAGGCAGGGTCAGTGAGGCAGGGTCTGTGTGGCAGGGTCTGTGAGGCAGGGTCGGTGTGGCAGGCTCGGTGTGGCAGGGTCTGTGAGGCAGGGTCTGTGCGGTAGAATCATTGTGGTAGGGTCTGTGCGGCAGCCTGGCAGGGTGTGCGCGGCAGGGTCTGTGTGGCAGGGTCTGTGCGGCAGCCTGGCAGGGTGTGCGCGGCAGGGTCTGTGTGACAGGGTCAGCGAGGCAGTGTCTGTGTGGCAGGGTCAGCGAGGCAGGGTCTGTGTGGCAGGGTCTGTGCGGCAGCCTGGCAGGGTGTGCGCGGCAGGGTCTGTGTGACAGGGTCAGCGAGGCAGTGTCTGTGTGGCAGGGTCAGCGAGGCAGGGTCTGTGTGGCAGGGTCTGTGAGGCAGGGTCGGTGTGGCAGGCTCTGTGTGGCAGGGTCTGTGAGGCAGGGTCTGTGAGGCAGGGTCAGCGAGGCAGTGTCTGTGTGGCAGGGTCAGCGAGGCAGGGTCTGTGAGGCAGGGACTGTGCGGCAGGGTGTGTGTGGCAGAGTGTGTGTGGCAAAGTGTGTGTGGCAGTGTGGTAACCTGGCAGGGACCGTGTGGCAGGGTCTATGTGGCAGGGTCTGCGTGGCAGCCTGGCATGGTCTGTGTGGCAGGGTGTATTTTTATTAGTAAATGGCCTGTCATTTCTGCCACAAATCACCAGCACCTATTGACCTGAATTAATGTTTGCCCGCTCTTGGCAAATGTTCCCCCAGTTTAGTATTTTCAATTGAGTGTAACCTGGGTTCTAAAACCGGCGTCGAATGAATGGTGCCTCACAGTTTCTTTCTTGTCCGAGGCCCAGTCATATTGCGATGGGGTAAGTAGAATAAGCCAGCCCTACAAACCCCGCAGTTCGCATGATGAAGCACTGCCCTCCAACCAGTCCTATTGAGGGCCACAGGCCTGATTTGTTCACTGTTTCTCTACTGATGCTGCCACACCTTCTCAACATTTTCTGTTTTGATTTCAGATTTCCAGCATCCGCTTGAGTTTGCTTTTTCGTCGAACTCTGCCCAGTTTATCAATCCATGTGTCAGCCTGGCCTCCAATCGATATGTCAGTATCATCTACACATCTATTACAGATATTATCTATCTCCGAGCCCATACATTATCTTCACCATTTAATCAATGAATGAACGAAAAAGACCTGCATTTTGATAGCTTCTTTCACGATCACAGGGGTCCCCAAAATCAAAGAAGTATTATTGAATTGTGATCGCTGTTGTAATATGGAGACCCCAGTGGTCCAGTTTCTCGCTCTCGACAAGGTGGAATTATGCTTCCCTATAATGTCGGTCAAAACCACAGCAGTTGTTGGTAAAGATACAACCTTAAGTTCCCAGCGGGGTCTTTGTACTGTTTACAAACAATCCTGAAATGTTTACTCACATTGGGAGAAGTAGATAACCTGCAATTAAAAGTGTAAATTGGTGAAGGTAGTGCAGTGGATGTTGTGTATATGGATTTTAGCAAGGATGTTGTGTGCATGGATTTTAGCAAGGATGTTGTGTGCATGGATTTTAGCAAGGCGTTTGACAGGATTCCACATGGTAGATTGGTCAAAAAAGTAAAAGCCCATAGGATACAGGACAATGTGGCAAACTGGATAAAAAGCTGGCTTAGTGACGGGAAACAAAGGGTAATGGTCAATGGCTGCCCTTGCAAATGGAAAGTTGTTTCAAGTGGTGTTCCACAGGGCTCGGTGTTGGGACCCTTACTTGGTGTTGGGAAGATGCAGGGGAGGGGGTACGATGAGCAGAATATGGGGCCTGGGCAGGCAGGGGAGGCCGCACGACATTGTCGCCAGCGCCAGTGCGCATGGGACGCTCTGATCGCAACACGGTTCACTGACTTGGAGGAGGAGGCTGGAGGGAGGCTGCTGGTCAGGGGCACGGACACTACATCCTAGACCCATACCCCTTCACTTCCCGCACGCCAGACCTCCCGCTTGGACACCCCTTCGTTATACATACCCGCGGTGCAACAAGCTGGGGGCCCTGGATTGGCAGTAACAGCGAGTCTTGTCCATGGGATGGAGGATGATGACAGGCCGCTCTGCGATGAGCAGTGGTGCTCCACATAGTATGACAACGTCTGCCTCATGCCCACTGTAGCCCCTTCCACGTGGGTGACCCCTGCATGCGCGCTGGCCAGTTCATCACACGGTCCCGTCAAATCCCTGGGGTGGGGGTGCTGAGGACGACTGCGGCTGGGGGAGGGGGGCGTTGGGCATGGTCCTCCCACAGTGTATGCACTGGTCCCCTGCCCACCCCCATTGCCACTCCACCTCCGCCCTCTCAGCCAGCCCAGACTAGCCCACACCCATCAGACAGAGCACCGAGGCAGTATTTAACATTATTAACAGGTGTTTATTGTGAAGAAATATATGCAGTCTGTGCCCTAGCCCTTGTAACTAAACTGTGTCCTGCACCATGCCAACTATAACTAAACTTTGCCTTGCACCCATGCCAACCTAACTGGTGTCTAAATTTCTGGCCTAGCGGGCCCTAACACCGCAGACAGTACAGCAGGAGTGGAGGTGGTCTGAACCAACTCCTTCTGGGTCTGGGCCACCGCGCCCAGTGTCTGCGCAATGCCGGGCAGCACCTGGGCAATGCCGCCGACATTCTCAGCCATGGCCTGCTGTGACTGGGCCACGCTGAGGAGCGCCACTGCGATGTCCAGGTGGCTCTGGCACATGGCTGCCTGTGAGAGGGCAGCCCTGTCCTGGGCTTCGGCCACCGCCTGCACAGAATGCTCCAGGCCTTGGACACGCTGATCCATAGCCGAAACCGTCGCCCCCAATGCCTCCAACGCAGACACTCCCTGTGCGGTGACGGCCTGGGTGGCACGCATGACCAGTACCACACCCTGCTCCTGCATACGGGTGGACTCCTCTACCTGGGCCTGCAGCTGCTGGATGCTGGCCATCATCCCCTGTTGCAGTCCCTGGCTGTCTGACTGCACCTCCACTGTGGCTGGGACTGGATGTTCCAGTCGCCCAGGACCCGTCTGGATGGCAGCTGGTTGCTGGGACGGCCTGCCCTCCGACCGTCCGGCCCCTCGGCTGCTTCTATCTCCACCTGCTGTACCGGATGTGATGTGTGGTGCGCACCAGATAGTGTCCCACGAGTCTCTCCACGAATGTACCCAACCGAGGTGTTGGCCTCTAGGATGGTGGAGGGTGTAGGAGACAGCTCTGACGGAAAGTCAGTGGCATCCTCGGACCCGGGCCAAAGGGTGTCTTAAGTCTCGGGCGGAGGGCTGCTCTCCCCGTCAGTGCTGTCTGTGGGGCACTGGCTCTGGTACTGGCTGGGGGCAGGGGACTTCGGATGGACTGGCCCCATCTCCAACAGGTCCTGTACGACACAAGTTGACATGTATGATTAGACAGTGGGCCAGGGTGTGAAGGGCCCACACATGTGTTATGGGCATCCGCTACTCAGCGGGTTCTCACTTGCTCGCCCGTGACACTACTCCACCTCGGCAACATCCACCTCGGCAATGGTCCGACGCATGCAGCCTCAGAGGTTGGCTAGATGGTGGCCTCAGTAGCGAGGGCACCCATACCTGGCGAATGGCATGTTGGGCAGGGTGGGGGTTTGGCCATCCCTCAGGTGGAGGGGCCAGGTTATTGGTGTGTGGGATTCGGGGTTAGTGCCAGGGACACGGAGCAGTCAAAGCACCCTGGCTGCCCTGAGAAAGTCATGCAGTTGCTTCTGGCACTGGATGCCAGTCCAGACGACATTGCCCGCGGCGCTGGCCGCCTCTCCCACCTGTGCCCAGGCACGGCAAATGGCGGCACCTGGCAGCCTTCCTCCCGGGCTGGGGTATAGAATAATCCTTCCCTCATCCACGATGTCCATAAGGGTGGCCAGCTCAGTGCCCCTGAACCGTGGCCCTGCTCTCTTTCCAGCCATCTTGTTGGCTGGGACGTTGCGTGTGGGGAGAATGGATTGTTTAAGTGCGGCTGCAGTGTGTGAGCCTCATGAGTGCCAATCACGCACCCGACTAATCCAGTCCCGTTCTCCATGGAATTGATTGCATTCCATGTGGCGACGGTGCTAGCCCATTTAAAGTAGCTGAATCAGTGCAGCTGTATTTTCTGTCGTAAAACGCTACACTTCTTCCGCTGGCATCACCACTTAGTCTCAGAAACGGAGAATCCAGCTGAATGTGGTTTTGGCGCAGGTCTAACATCACCGGATGGATTCTCCATTCCTGAGACTATGAGCACGATTCTCCAGAGAAATTCCAAGTGTGATAGCGAGCGGGAATTCCCAGCACTCGGCCCAGCGAGACAGGCAACGTTATTCAACGTTAATTGGTCGGCTTCACGTGGCCTCAGTGGCTTCTCGCGAAAATGAAGGCTTGCCAACTGATTCACTAGGACCGCGCTCGCCAGCCCCCTGCTGGCTAGGTCAAGCTGCACTTACTCAGTCAACCCAGCCAGCTCGCACCAATGGTGCAAGGAGACCAGCCCCAAGATTCGGGGATGAAGACCTGCGGAGGCTGCTAGATGCTGTGGAGGCCAGGAAGGATGTCCTGTTCCCCCAAGGGTCATAGAATTGACAGTGCAGATGGAGACCATTCGTCCCATCAAATCTGCACCAGCCTTGGAATGAGCACCCCACCTAAGCCCAGACCTCCACCCTATACCTGTAACCCAGTAACTCCACCTAACCTTTTTGGACACTAAGGGCAATTTAGCATGGCCAATCCATCTAACCTGCACATCTTTGGACTGTGAGAGGAAACCGGTGCACTCGAAGGAAACCGACGCAGACACGGGGAGGAAGTACGAGCTCCACACAGACAGTGACCCAAGTCGGTAATCGAACTTGCGTTCCTGGAGCTGTGAAGTAACAGTGCTAACCACTGTGCCACCATGCCACCCGGAGGGTGAGCCACAAGCAGCCAGTGCTGCCTGGGACAAGGTGGTGGCAGCAGCCAGCTCAGGGAGTGTGACCAGGAAGACTGGCCTCCAGTGTTGGAAGACGGGCAACAACCTATACAGGGCAGCACAAATTAATACACATCAATGCCCCCCCCCCCACTCCAAGGGAACATCCACCCCCCAAACCCCCCAGGTAACCTACCTCACCCTCCACCTCCTCCCCTTCAACCCCCCCTCCATCCCTCTTCAACCCCCACACCCAAACCCTCACTGCAAACCCGCCCTCCACCACTGTGAGCTGCGTGTGTGGCTAGCAATGCCCTCTCTGTGTCTCCGCAGAAAAAGCTCTCCGACAATTGGTGGGAGAGGGCCCAGACTGGTGGTGGGGTGCCAGACTTAAGAATTCTCACCTCCTTTGAGGGGCAGGCATTGGAGGTGACTGGGGTGGCCGAGGACAGATCGGTCACCCATGCGGAGGCTGGCGGACACCGCAAAGGTGAGGAACTACCAAGCTCCACCCGGAGGACCTGCCAAACGTACGTTATCGCCTTACTGACTGACCCTCCCTCCCACTGACCACATGTCCATTCTCCCGCAGGTCCTCCAGCCGACAGCGCCAGCAGATCCTAGGCGTCCCCTCTCCTGACTCCGAGGAGAACACCTCGGAGGAGATGTCATGTGAGAGTACCTTTAAAAAATGGGTGTTTATCAAATAGCTGTAGTGGGTGTACCTTTACGAAATGGGTGTTTATCAAATAGCTGCAGTGATGTCAGAGTGTGGGTGGCGCTGTGCTGTCTGTCTGTTTTACTTTCGCTTTGAGATAGCAGATACAGGGTGTGTTTAGTTTCATTTTGCAGATTGGGAGCTGCATCCAGAGAAACAAAGTGTAATTCTGATTTCTTTCTGCATGAAAGAATGTCTTCAAATCACTTGCTAATTTAAAAGTGATAACTGCTCTCAGTAGAGAATTTAAACCTGATGTCTGTGTTGAAATGGTATTTATCTTATGGATGTTGCAAGGAAAGATTAAGGGTTACTTATAGAGTACTGTATTCTTTGGGGGAGTATTTGAGTTGATCGTTGCTAAGATGTTCACTGCATGTTTATAAAAATGTTAACTGGACTCATAGCATAAACATTGTTTTAATTTAAAAGTACTTTAGCTCTCTGTTGCATCACACCTGTAAAGTGGGCCCTTGGGCTCCCCATAGCCAAAATCTGTTAAAAGTTATGGGTCAGGTGAACTCCATGATACACTTTGGGGTTCTCTAAACCCTGGCCCATAATAGAGAGCTCTGAGGATATAACTGTTATAGTTGCAGCGTAGCTGTCTTCCCCACCCTCCACCAGCACAGATACACACAACCTCGGTGGGAAATGTTAGTGGTTATGCTTCTGGGGCACAATCTGGTGAGCACTGCACTGCTTTTTTTTATAATGTTTATTGGAATTTTTTGAAAAATATATATCAACAGAACAATAATAACAATAACAATAATAATAGTAAACACCCCCACCCGGCACCCGTAACAACGCATATAACAAACCCCCCCACCCCCCCAAACCCAATAAACAACAAAATAAATTAACAATAAGCAAATTAACTTAAACACTATCCCCCTAAACCCCCCTCCCCCTCCCTCCTCCCCCCTCCTCACTCTCCCTCCCCCCACCCTCTCCCTCCCCCTCCTCCTCTTCCCCCTTCCCTCCCCCCTCCCCTTCCCTCCCCCTCCCTCCCCCTCCCCCTACCTCTCCTCCCCCTCCCTCCTCCTCCCCCCCCTCCCCCCCTCCCTCCGTTGAGCCAGAAAGTCGAGGAAAGGCTGCCACCTCCTAAAGAACCCTTGTACCGACCCCCTCAGGGCGAATTTGACCCTCTCCAGCTGAATGAATCCCGCCATGTCATTAAACCAGGTCTCCAGGCTCAGAGGTCTTGCATCTTTCCACTGCAGCAAGATCCTCCGCCGGGCTACTAGGGACGCAAAGGCCAAAACATCGGCCTCTTTCGCCTCCTGCACTCCCGGCTCCACCCCAACCCCAAATATCGCAAGTCCCCAGCCTGGCTTGACCCTGGATCCCACCACCCTCGACACCGTCCCCGCCACCCCCTTCCAGAACTCCTCCACTGCCGGGCATGCCCACAACATATGGGCATGGTTCGCTGGGCTCCCCGAACACCTGACGCACCTGTCTTCGCCCCCAAAGAACCTACTCATCCTAGATCCGGACATGTGGGCCCAGTGCAGCACCTTGAACTGGATGAGACTAAGCCTCGCACATGAAGAGGAGGAGTTCACCCTCTCCAGGGCGTCCGCCCATGTCCCCTCCTCAATTTGCTCCCCCAGCTCCACCTCCCACTTAGCCTTCAGCTCCTCTACCGATGCCTCACCCACCTCCTGCATTACCTGGTAGATGTCAGACACCTTCCCATCCCCGACCCACACCCCCGAAAGCACCCTATCCCTTACCCCCCGCGGGGGCAGCAAAGGGAACCCTCCACCTGTCGCCTAGCAAACGCCTTGACCTGAAGGTACCTGAACATATTCTCCGGGGGGAGCTCAAACTTCTCCTCCAGTTCACCAAGGCTCGCAAACCTCCCGTCAATAAACAGGTCTCCCAACTTCCTAATGCCCGCCCTGTGCCACCCCAGGAACCCGCCATCCATGTTCCCTGGGACAAACCGGTGGTTCCCCCGCAGCGGGGCCTCCGCCGAGCCCCCACTTCCCCCCTGTGTCACCTCCACTGCCCCCAAATTTTGAGGGTAGCCGCCACCACCGGGCTCGTAGTGTACCTTGTTGGAGGGAGCTGCAGCGGCACCGTTACCAGTGCCTTCAGGCTCGTGCCTCCACAGGACGCCATCTCCATCCGTTTCCATGCTGCCCCCTCCCCATCCATTACCCACTTACGTACCATCGAGACGTTAGCTGCCCAATAGTACCCAGTGAGGTTGGGTAGCGCCAACCCCCCTCTATCCCTGCCCCGCTCCAAAAAGACCCTCCTTACCCTCGGAGTCCCGTGCGCCCAAAAAATCCCAGAATGCTGCTGTTCACCCTCCTAAAAAAGGCCCTCGGAACGAAAATGGGGAGGCACTGAAACAAAAACAAAAACCACCGTCATTTTAACGGACTGTACTCTACCCGCCAACGACAGCATGTCCCACCTTTTAAATTCCTCCTCCATCTGCTCCACCAACCTAGTAAAATTGAGCTTGTGCAGAGTCCCCCAGCTCCTAGCCACCTGAACCCCCAGGTACCTAAAACTCCTCACTGCCCTCTTTAGCGGGAGCCTACCAATCCCCTCCTCCTGATCTCCCGGGTGTACGACAAACAGCTCACTCTTGCCCAGGTTCAATTTATATCCCGAGAAACTCCCGAACTTAGCGAGAATCTCCATCACCTCCGGCATTCCCCCCACTGGGTCTGCTACATACAACAGCAAGTTGTCCGCATACAGCAACACTCGGTGCTCCTCCCCACCTCGCACCAAACCCCTCCACCTCCTCGACTCCCTGAGAGCCATGGCAAGAGGCTCAATTGCCAACGCAAAAAGCAAGGGGGACAGGGGGCACCCCTGCCTCATCCCACGGTGGAGCCTGAAGTACTCGGACCTCTTCCTCTTTGTCGCTACACTCGCCATCGGGGCCTCGTACAGCAACCTGACCCATTTAATAAACCCCACCCCAAACCCGAACCTCTCCAACACCTCCCACAGGTACCCCCACTCAACCCTGTCAAAGGCCTTCTCCGCATCCAATGCCACCACAATCTCCGCCTCTCCTTCTGCTGCCGTCATCATTATCACATTTAGCAGCCTTCGCACGTTAGTGTTCAGCTGCTTCCCCTTCACAAAACCCGTCTGATCTTCATGTACCACCCCCGGCACCCAGTCCTCTATTATAGTGGCCAAGATCTTCGCCAGCAACTTGGCGTCTACATTCAGCAGTGAAATCGGCCTGTATGATCCGCACTGCAAGGGGTCCTTATCACGCTTCAGGATCAGGGAGATTAGCGCCCGAGACATCGTCGGGGGCAGAGCACTTCCCTCCCATGCCTCGTTGAAGGTCCTAACCAACAGGGGGCCCAGCACTGCACTGCTGATGATGCACATTAGGTGGAAGCAGGAACCCCAGAGGAGACAGCAGTCAGAGGATTGCTGGATCCCAGGACCCAGCTGGGTCCCAGCCTGATGCTGAGCCTGTGGATCAGGGTTACCCGGCGCTGTTGGAGACGATAGGGAGCGGCCGTGACATTCAGAGGGTGACGCCAGCGTCACTCCAGCAGATCCACAGCCGATTGGAGGAGTCCCAGAGGCTACAGGTGTAGGAGATAAGTGGCACCGAGGTCAACATTGCTTGGGTGGAGACCGCAGGGGAGAGCGTGATGCACGACGTTGGCACCATTAGTCAAGGTGTCCAAGGTGTTGCGCAGTTGGTGACGGCCACGGCCGAGGGTCCCGGCAGAATGTCTAACTTGTGACTTGGCAGGATGTGACCCGGTATCAGGCTGACCTTGATGATGCTCTGCGGGCCACGTACCACTCTCAGATGGGCATGGCCGAGGCGGAGCAGAGCTTGTCCCAGTCGAGGGGGGCATTGCAGAGGGCGTCAACACGATAGTGCGGCCCATGGGGAGTCACCAAGACTGGTAAAGCCATATTATGCAAGGGCAGCCGGAGCTCGAACCAGCTGCCCCGCTGTCCCAAGGTGGACTCCAGGACCCTATGGGCACCGACCGGGAGAAGGGGATGCTTTGTACCAACCGGGACCCAACCCATGGAGTAGTTACGGTGGACACCAGCTCTCCCGGTTTCCATCCCTCTGATGAGGCCATGTCTCGGAGTCAGCAGACGGGACAGGACGGCACGGCTATGCATGTGTCGTTGACAAGTGAGCCGGGGCCCTCCGGCCCCAGTGCCCCCAGAGGACGCCCGCCAGTGGCATCAAAGGCTGCAGGACGAGTTAGGCAGCTGGCAGCCTCCACTGCTGATGTGCATCCTGGGGAGACACGTTGACATAATGGTAGAGACAGGTGGATAAAGCACATTGAGGATCACTGAGGGCACTAGGAAAGGCGGGGTCTGTGGGGGGCAGAAATTGGGAGGGTGGGGGGCAGCACCGTCGGGAGGATGGGGACATGTAGTGATATAACATGTTGCCCTGCTGCCGTGCGATGTTGTGGAGGACACAGCCGGCAGTGTGCTGCAGGGTACCACCGGAGTGGTCGAGGCATCGGAAACGCAGTTTGAGGAGTGTGATGCACTGCTCAATGACAGTCCGGGTGGCAGCATGAGCCTTATTGTATCGGGTCTCCACTTCAGTCTCCGGCCTCCGTACTGCCATCATTAGCCAGGTCCTCAGCGGATATCTCTTATCCCCCAAGAGCCAGCTGCCCATCCTGGGGTGCTCCTCAAAGAGGGCAGAGATGACCGACTGCCCCCAGCTGTCGCGCACACTCCCCGAGAAGCGGGCACGCACGTGTATTATCTTCATCTGGTGGTCACAGCCGAGCTGTATGTTCAGGGAGTGGAACCTCTTTCGGTTAACATAGGGCACCCTCAGGTGGCCCGGTGAGCACAGGGCAACTCACGTGGCATCTATTACCCCCTGGACCTGGGGCTTCCCGGCGATAGTGGAGAAACCTGCTGCCCGGGCATCTTGTTGGGCTTGTTCCATGTCAAAGACTATGTAGTCTTCCGCCTGGGCGTACTGGGCATCCATGACCTGCCAGATGCACCCGTGGGCTGTAGCCTGAGGATTTACCACACAGGTCCCCACTTGAGCCCTGGAATGATCAAGGTTCAGGGCTGCAGTGACCTTGACGGCCACCGGGAGCAGGTGTCCTCCTCCATGTGCTGCCAAGTCTGCGAGGACATTGTGGTGATAGACATCACTGTAAATACACAAGTAGTTAATGCAAATACACTACAACTAAATAAACACTAGAGGGAGCACCAGTGACATCATGACACACAGACATTCAACCAATAGGTCAGTAAGATAGGACACGACCAATGGGCAGTCAAGACATCCAGAGGTGACATTACCACAAGGGAGAAATCCATATGAAAGTACAGGGCACATATGCTCTTTCTCTTTCCCTTGGCGACACTAGGAGAGACAGGGGCAGGTCAGGAAGCATCACACCCACCGCATGGATTAGAGCAGACTGGTTAGTTAGACTGAGTTACTATAGCAAGATAGCAGGAGAGTCGAACTCAAGTAGGAGAATTGTTAACTGTTCAATAAATGTGTTAAACCTATCTCCAAGTCTGAACCTTCCTTTGTCAGAATATACATCAAGGAAGCAGCTTATGCTACATGAAGAAGCATAACACAACAGACATCGCACTGGTGTTGCACCATCTCCTGTTGAGGCGGAGCCTCCTGCGGCATGCATTGTCCGTCATTTGCTTGAATGACCATCGACGTCTGTACACACTGGGCCGTCGCGGGACTCCTCCTCTGGGTCTCACGCTGGCCTGATGGACGGACGGGTCCTCAGGGTGTGGGGCTGGGTCCGGTGCAAGGGCCACTGGCTCAAGCATCTGCAGGCACTGCCGCAGTCTCTTGCATCTGGCTGCCCGGCCTAGCAGCAGCACCATTGGGGCAACTTAGATGACCAACATCCCTGCCATAGCATTCAATATCTGTAAGGCATTGGGAGAGTATGTTATACTGACAAACAGCAGGGGCTCCCATCCCGGGACCCTCCATTCCCCCACTGATCCCCTCCACCCGGAATGCCCTGCCCACGCACTCCTGGCCGCAGCAGGCCCCCTTCACCAGACCCTGCACCCTGGACACTCGCTCACAATGTCAACTGAAACGGGCGCTAGTGCCCTCCCCAAGGCACTCTCCACCCTCTGGCCATGGACATGTACCCCGTAGCTGTGTCCCATGTACTGGGTGTTCGGATCTCGGCTGTTGCGTTTGTGATGTTGCCTCCCGCAGTGTTCAGGCATCATGGTCTGATTGGGATGCGAGGCAATGACTCCCACATGTCACATGGCCCACCCACCCACGGGGATCCACTTGGGATGTGTGCAGTGCTCACTTAACCACAACTGCCGATTTCCTATGAGCTATAGCCTTCAGCAGTACGGCCAGGGGCCTCAGCAGTCAGAGGGGGTTATGGGCAGTCTGTGAGGCAGACGGACAGGGACAAGGGTTGCCCCCGGAATCAATACACATGATCCAGGGGTTGCCATGGTGGTGCTGCGAGCGGTTGCCCCCCGAGCATCTCCCCCCCCCACCCTCCCATGGCGGCCCACCACTGCTGAGTGCTGGGGCAACAAGCCCAGCACCCCCGGGCTCTTTGCCTGACCAAAGATGGCTACTCACCTCCTCGACTCCCCACAGAAGCCCTTCAGTCAGGGGAGGGCGGGTAGGTAGGAGAGGGAGGGCAGGGAGGGGAGAGCGGGTGAGGGAGGGGAGTGAGGTGGGGCGTGGGAGGGCGGGTGGTTGGGGGCAGGGGGGGCGACATGTTGTGGAAGTGAAAGAAGAGCAGAAGAGTTGGGGTGGCACCAGGGAAGGGTCGGGGAGGATGGGGGGGGGGGGGGGGGGATGAGAGTCGGGGGGGCAAAAGACTCCGGGAGGAGCGAGAGGCTGGGCGTGTTGGTGATAGGCTGGGCATGTTGGCGAGAGGCTGGGGGCGTTGGCGAGTGTTTGGGGGGGGGGCCGAGAGTCCGGGGGGCTGGCTCGAGAGACCTGGGGGTGGGTAGAGTGCGTGGGGGGGTGAGGTTGGGGGTGTGGGGAGTGTCCGGAGGAGGGGGTGAGAGTCCAGGAGGGTACGGGGGAGAGAGTCCGGGGTCGGGGGGAAAGAGTCTGGGGGAGGGGGCATGAGAGTCCGGGGGAGGGGGTGCGAGGGTCCGGGGAGTGCTAGAATCCAAGGGGACGCAAGAACCCAGGGGGACCGCGAGAGTCTTGGGGGGGGGGGGGAGCGCGAGAGTCCGGGGGGGAGCGCGAGAGTCTGAGGGAGGGGGAGCGTGAGAGTCTGAGGGGGGGAGCGCGAGAGTCCGGGGAGGGGATCAAGTGTCCGGGGAGGGGGTCAAGTGTCCGGGGGGTGCGGGTGGGTGGGGCATGAGTCCGGGGTGGGGGTGGGGGGTCGAGAGTCCGGGGGTGGGCGAATTAGACTGGGGGGCAGTGAAGAGTCAGGGGAATGAAGAGTCGGGGGGGGGGGGGGGAAGTGTACAGTAGCACAGGGGTGGCACAGTAGCACTATGGTTAGCACTGTTGCTGCACAGCACCAGGACCTGGGTTCGATTCCCAGCTTGGGTCACTGTCTGTGTGGAGTCGGCACGTTCTCCCTCTCTCTGCCTGGGTTTCCTCCAGGTGCTCCTGTTTCCTCCCACAAGTCCCGAAAGGCGTATAGTTAGGTAATTTGGACATTCTGGATTCTCCGTTAGTGTACCCGAATAGGCCCCGTACTGTGGTGATGAGGGGCTTTTCATAGTAATCTCATTGCAGTGTTAATGTAAACCTACTTGTGAGGTTTGTGGTGAGGGGGGATTGCAGTGGGGGTGAATGTGGGGAGATTGGGGTGGGTGAGTGGGGGGATTGGGGCGGGGGTGAATGGGGCGGGGATGAGTGGGGGTATTGGGGTGGGGTGAATGGGGGGATTGGGGTGAGGGTGAGTGGGGGGGATTGGATGGGGGGGATTGGGGTGGGAGTGAGATTGCGTTGGGGTAAGTGGGGGGGGTTGTGGTGAGTGGGGGGATTGGGGGTGTGTGTGGTGAGATTGGGGCGGGGGAGAGTTTGGGGTGAGGAGTTGGGGAGGGTTGTAGTGGGGTGACGAAGTGGAGTATTCATGGTGGGGGCTGTTGTTTTTATTGGGGGGGGGGGGGGGGGGGGGAGGAGGAGGAGGAGAGCGGTTTGCGCCGGGCCAGGATGACGGGGAGGCGGGAACTCCGGACTGACAGCCCAGCTGCCGGCCCCTCATTGGGCCAGGAGCAGGCAGCGCGCCGCGATCCGGCGGCGGGTGTGTGTTACCTCCTGTGAAAGTCTCACTTTGTTGCAGTTTGTCTTTTTCTCTTTTTAAAAAAAAAAGCCCCACACCAATTCACTAATAGATGGTCCGGTTTGCCAGTGGGGGCGCGGGGAGCTGGCCTCCGAGTCGCTGAGCCCGGGAGGTGCAGGCGGCAGCCGGGGAGGAGCGGGGACCGTGATCACCGGAATCAGCGTTCCCTCCAACTCCACTCACAGCAGGTAAGAGCTTTGGGGGGGTGGGGATCACTCCCAGTCCCCATCTCGGCACTGAACCCTCACACCTTCCCTCCCTCAAACTCCACCAACTCCAGCTAACCAATGCCTCAGTGTGTGTGTGTGTGCTGGGACGGGCCGGAGAGTTGCGGTCCTCTCTGCCAACACGCACAAAGTTTTTTTTTGTTGCATTCTCGGCGAGAGGCAAACTTTCTCCCTCCCAGATCCTCGGTTCCCTCTCCCTGTCGCCTCGAGTTTGTTTTCCTTTGAAGAAACCGGCGGTACTGCTCCAGCATCACGCACATCCACCCCGGGGGGGGGGGGGGGGTTGCAGCTGCGCAACTTTACACGATGTAAAAGATTGGAAAAAACAAATAATACAAAAAAAAGTTTACCTCGTTCGTGTTTGTCACATACTTCGACGATCCGGCGCGGGTCTGAGGGAAAGGGTGGCTGAATTGGTTTCCCCTCAGCTTGCAGACATTTTTGTTTTTAACTATGGCTCTCCATTTCAGCAAATGAAGATGAATTGGAAAGAGCAGAGAACCGCGTCTCCCACTCAAATACAATCCGCGCCTAACCTCAACGTTTGCAAAAAGAGTAGGGAGAAGCGGAGTTTTGTGCTTAATTCCCCGAGCTCTGTGTGTGTTTGTGGACGTGTGCCAGCCTGTGTGTGTATGTGTAAAACATTTTAGAACAAGTTGCTTCCAGCTGTTCTACACATCCAGGCTGCCAGCAGAATAAAACTTGGTTCAGTTGCCTGGATGTGAACGGCCTTTTTCTCTTAATGTTTTTTTTGTGCGGCGCTCATTCCAGGAGAGTCACCAGCCCCGTTTCAGCGCGAGTATTTCACATTGATTCATACAAATCAGAAACTAATTGGAGCAACGTGAATAATTGAAATGAATTTGGGTCGATGTATAATTTATAATGGGTATCCCTTTGATGGTTTAACACTCACTAAATACAGTACATAAACCATGGCTGGTAGTTAAAATCTAATAAAAGTTCTCAATGTTTCTCGCACGGTTTAAAACGCCTCCGAAAAGCGCTCTACACAGAAGAAAAGTCTGAGGAAAGTGTGCAAGGTTAAAACTTGCTCCTGACGTGTTTCCATATGGTGAAGATTAACGGTTCAAAATTTTATTTCAATTCCTGAAACGGATTCCGATTGGACTATTTTTATTTGAGGGAAGTTGGTTGACTCTGAAATTCCGAATGGAGTACGCGATTTATGAAACCCCGCTCATGGTTATTTAAATTAAAGTTGACGTTTAATAATTCAGGAGAGTTAGTCATCCCCCCCCCCCATGAAATGAAGCAGATGCGGTTGTGTTCCTATCCCTTGGACGAGTTGCAGTCTCATTCCAGCCAAAAGAATATTCCTGAAATTCATACATTTAGGAGTTGGCAGCTCAACCCTGCCCCAACATTTCAATATTAAGGTTCACAAGGAGGGAAAATGATAAGTGGCAGTTACAAAATTCCAGCTGCTTCTTGACTTTTTAAAGGGAGTGAGAGTACTGCATTCTGTTGGAACAGTGACCTTATTTATTAAGTCTGCAGTCAATTTTGTCAGGGAAATGAAACCTCATTGTTGGAATGTTAATGCTATTAAACTGCAGAAGATTATCTCAAAGTCATCTTTCTTTTTTATTTGACTGCGCTAAACCCGTCCCCGCAGGAACCCTGTTTGTGCAGCAGGAATATATATTTTTTGAAGCAATTCACTTTTTCAACATAACTGATTTTGCGACAGAAAGCCTTTCTCCCTTGCTGTACTTATTATAGCGCGTAATGGGTTAAAGTAACTTTAACAACCTTGTTCATTTCATTTGCTCTGATCCAATGAAAATTTCCAAACATCAGGAAGGTGTTTACCCACTTTTTAATATATATTGCTGAAAAATAACTAAATTTGCCTCCTGTATGGGCTTTTAGGAAATATTACTATAATCAGGACTTGTGATGTGGTTGTGACCTAATTATAAAATATTCAGTTGGCCAAAAATGAATGAGAATCTTTTAAGTTGTTCTCCCACTTTCTGAGCTTTTGTTTCATGCTTCTTTGAAATATGGCAGTAGACCAGGGAAGGAGCAAAACCAGAATTTTACACTTTGATGACTTTGTCTTTGATATCTTGACAGCAAAAGGCTCACCATTGCTTTTATATACCAGAAGCAGTAACATAGAGCAGCAGGCAAGTGCCTCGGTGCATTTGTGTTTAACTGCAGAAGAAAACGTGGTGATAGGCAGCATGGGTTCTTGTCAGTTTTCTAATCCCAGATCCCAGAATACCTTGAGGGCACACCTCAGATCTAGGTAAAATTGTAGACTCTCCCAGTATGCAGTTATGTTCTGTATTCCTAGTCATGATGCCGATTCTGTGTTTACAGTGCTTCCTGTTTTAAATGCCCTTCTGAAGTTTTGGCATTTGCTAAAGGCAACCCATTAGATACTGTTCATCTTAAAATTTGCAGTATGCACACACTCACAGCAGATCTGGAACTTTATAGCCTGCATCATAATTTAAGAATAATTAAGATAAAGAGCGGATATTCCAGTTTTCTGGAGGAATATAATCCCAGTGGAAGTCTTTGCATGGCTTCAAAACATTAAATGCCACACTGCATTGCATAATACCTCCTCATAGTCTTAGTTTTAAAGGTAAATGTGTATGACCTAAATATAGAATTGGTTTCAGTCTGTGTACACCTGGCTAACATGAACAGGTGCTGCATTAGTCTGTTTGAAGATGCATGCATTGATGAGGAATGTGTTGTGTCCACATCGATATACTAACCCAATATGGAGCTCTTCTTTTCTGTTGAGTTTGCTAGTTCTGATTAGAAGTGACAGTCTCCAGTGGGGAGGGAGAGGTACAGTTGAATTTAGCACTTAATAATGAATCAGTGTGTTCCATCTATCTATTCTATATCTAATAATTCTTCTGAAATACTCTGATACAGAAATTGTGACATGTTAAACCATTTTTATAATGCAAATTATGCAGAGAGTCATGCTGAGTATCATTGCTGTTTTGCAGTCAGTAAAAATTAATAAGTGTGTCAGGTTCCTTGCTATAGTAGGCAGTTATGAAGTATAATACACACATTAATAAGGGTTTACACGAGTTAATGCTTCAGTCATGCTATAATATGATCTATTAAATGTATACTCCTAATGCCATAAAAAGACAGACTATCACTTATCTTAGAAAAGACCAATTAGTTTGCAATTGTAAGCATGCTGCTAAATTTACTGGAAAACTATTATTAATCTACAGGACATTAGTGTAAATTATTCTATGAAATAATGTTTCTTCTGTTTCATCGGAGTGTGTAAGGATGAAATAATGTTACTTGTGCTCTGAGACTTGCATATTTTGTATTTGATTACTATTGTTCTTTCAAATTAACAGGACTTGAAAACCATTTTTGAATTTCTAACAGAATTTAAAAAATGTCTGGGCCTGATTTTAACTCTTGTGTAAGCAAATGGGTTTTGAGTGGGTTAACGGCAGGCCCATTGAGTATGACTATGCAAATTTTGATGTCCCGTAACATTGAACATTTGTTCGTTTTGCAACATCTTTTTTTAAAAAAATGTGGATGGAAAAAATATGTTTGGTGCTTTAGAAATTAAATGTAACTGTTTCTCTGTCCACCATCCCCAAACATGCACCACTCAGTTATGATTGATTTCAGACTTTTCAAATGCTTACAATGACCCCTTCGAAACACCTCAAAAGATATTGGGCTTTATCAGCATTATTTTTTGCAAATGTTTAGTTTACACAGCTTAAGCCTCAATTTTGCTGACTTTACTAACTAGTATTGCAGTTCAATCATTGAGTGGATATATAATAATATATTAAGACTGCATCAGATAGAATATGCACTTCATATAATAAGGTTGTGAAGTGTTCTATTGTAAGGTTGTGAAGTGTTCTATTGTACTTTTAAAAAAATTCTCAAGAATGTAGATATGATAGAAGTATTCGGCTAAATCTTCTAACATGACTCACTGGCTGGTGTAAAACTATAGTAAAAACGGGTGGCATGTGGCACAGTGGTTAGCACTGGGACTGCGGCGCTGAGGGCTCGGGTTCGAATCCCGGCCCTGGGTCACTGTCCGTGTGGAGTTTACACATTCTCCCCATGTCTGCGTGGGTTTGACCCCCACAACCCAAAGATGTGCAGGTTAGGTGAATTGGCTGCGCTAAAATTGCCCCTTAATTGGAAAAAAATAATAATTGGGTACTCTAAATTTATTTAAAAAACTATAGTAAAAATAAGTAATTAGTATTTCTCTTTAACCATTATTATGAAGACCTGTATGGAGACAAATAGACCTACAGGCTACAGAAGCACAAATTGTTTTAAACCTTCTGCCTTTAAGAATTTAGATGCTTGGTTGTGATAATATGCTTTAATGCATCTTGTAAAAGTGATTAGGTTTTCTCATTGTGATACTTTGAGCAATGCAGGTATTCAACCAGTAAAAATGTACTAAAAGAAAGTACTGATTGTGTGTCTGTGCCCTAAACTGCATTGAAATACTGTTTCCTGACAAACGTCCAATTTTAAAAAAAAAAATTGTGTAATTAGAAGTAACCAGAAGAATAAAAAAGGTCCCCAGATGCACTGTTGTGTTTATTAACTCGTCCTTAATTGACCTTTTTTTTTCAACAAAGGTTATTTTGTGAATGAAATTATGAAAGCATGCTTGTCAGGATAGCTTCAGTTAGCTCTCAAACTCTGAACTTGTCTACAATGCTGTCAGCATGGCTGGGTCATTAGTCATCCTTGTATTAGTGATGCCTTGAGGCTGTATGCCCCGTCCTTCTTAACACCATCACGGATACAAAAGTATTTGTACTCTGCCGACTTGTAGAATTACCGACCATAGTTCTGCCTGACTGAATCTGAGGTAAGCTTCTCTCTGTCTCCTAGCTGAATATAATTGTCTCTGTCTTGCTGGGCTAAATTTGGCTGTGATTTACGATGAAGAAAAAACTCTTTTAGCCTGTACATCTATTAGTATTGTGTTGTAGTCACTTCATCGATATAGCATGTAGCTGGTGAGGTGTGTAGTAGCCAGCTGGAATTTGTTAAGACCTCGTGGAAGGAGCCATTTGCTAACTGGTTAAGTGAAAACAGAAAAATGTCAAATTGGCCTTAGCGTTACAATATTGTTCATATTTATAGATACTTAATTTTTATTGTAGACTAGATTTACAATTTGGTTTTGCAGTTGGTGATTTTGGTCTTCTGAAGAATTTTGAATGCTTTCAGGAAATGTGATGGCGACATGGTCTAGCGGTGCAGTTGAGCTGTTTACGGTTTTTCTTCCAAACAGAATGTTAGTGTAAAATAAGTATAGAATGCCAGCAGTTACTTCATTGTAAAATATTGAGTGATTTGTAAAAGACAGCAAACATGTGCATCCACAGTATAAGTTTTTTTTTAGAGAAGCCTAAAATAACAATTTGTTTTATTTTTTTTTAAACAGCAATCACTTTGTTCTTCAGCAATAATACAGGTGTAACAGGTTTAAACATGTCAATAAAGTTCAACATGATTTCTTAAGTATGGAAAAAAAATCTTTGATCTTTAAGACAGGTTATACTGCTTTTGATGTGGAAAAACCTTTCTACAAAATGGTGGGAATTCTGTGTCTTAAAACTTTTTTTAATTGTTTGCATATTTTGTAGACTATTTACTACCTTGGTTTGTCTGTTAACTTCGATTGATGCAAGTACTGTGCGAAGACAATGGCTTGGTCTAATTGCAGCAATGAGCCTTATCGTACACATTGAAAATAAAAATTGTGTTCAAGGAAAACTGTGATTGCCATCCATGTGTAGTTCTGGGCACGTTAAATGTTCCAGGCAATGATCGCTTATCCTTATAGCTTGGTAATTACTTGTCGGTAATATTTGAGTAATGACTGCAGCATGGTGGAGCACTGAATGAAACGAGGGTGAGTAATTAAAAGTGTTTTGATTTTCAGCCAGCGTTTAATATTTTATAGGAATGTTGAAATACTTCCTGCAGTGTTTCCTGCCATTGTAATATTTGTTAAAGGATGCTAGTTATTGCTTGAAAAGCTGAATGATGTGTATAGGGGGAAGTCTTAATTGAAGGAGTAAAACTGTGAAGCATAGCCAGGCTTAAGAATCAGACTTATTTTTGACTAGCTTCTGGCTAACGGAGGAATTTGCCTGGGTTTGAATTGGTTTATTTTGCCTCCTTTGTAGTGCAAGTTGATGCCAATGTTAAAACTCACTACTTTCAGTTTTTTATTGTTTCAACTGCTAGTTAGCCTCACTGTTTTTAAAACTAAGTTTCATTAGACAGCAGTTGCTAAAAGAAAAGTAATCACTGAAGCAGATATCCAGCTTTGGCTGAAACTTTCCTTTTGGAATTATTTAAGCACTTACCTGTATTGTATTTTACAGAAATAAATATTTATTATGTTGGACAGCAATTAACTTTCAGTCAGAGCTGTTTTTTTTTCTGTAAAATATGTAATTTTTATTTATTAAAGGGAACTCCGACCTTCCAGTAGAATAGCCCTATATGTCTGTGTGTAATTTTGAAAGTTCAATATTGTTCTTGTGGATTTGCTAAAGGGCCTTGTGTAACTTTCATAATCAGAAAATGTTGATCATCTTGTCAATTTCAGATTATTTGAGTGAAAGATTTGAGTTTACCATTAGTTGTTTTGAAATAATAGTTTGTTTTGGGAATTTAATTGAAAGCTTTAGTGTTTGTACATATCCTGTAAAACTGCGTCGTCCAAATTGCACCTACTTAGATGTATTTGGTGAAGTGTTTGATACAGCTGTGGTGTGTGTTACAGATCACTTGGAGTCTTATTAATGTGGCCACGTGCACTTTTACATGAATGTTTTAGGCTGGAGCTATAGATAGTGATAGTAGATGCTCCAACTTTCTTGTCATCACAGGGCTGACCGAGAGTGTCTCCTGCCTTTGCCACCTGCCATTAGCATGTGTTGGAAAGCTTTGCACGTTCGTAATCCACTTGTTGGCTACATTCATGGATACATTCTTCTTGGCCATCATGTCCTGGAGTGGGACTTGAACCTAGGGCTCCTGACTCTGAGGCAGTGACTGCCACAGTCATTAAAATGCTGAGCTGAGGCGGCGCGGTGGATCAGTGGCTAACACTCCTGCCTCACGGTGCTGTGGACCCGGTTTCGATACCTGCCCAGGTCACTGTCTGTGTGAAGTTTGCACATTCTCCCTGTGTTTGTGTGGGTCTCACAGCCACTACCGAAAGATGTGCAGGCTAGGTGAATTGGCCATGCTAAATTGCCCCTTAATTGGAAAAAAAAGAATTGGGTACTGTTAAATTTATTTTAAAAATGCTGAGCTGGATATCTTCATTAATACTTGCACATTTTAAATGTTTCATTCGCTGAACAGATCATATATTCAACATCTCATTAAGACACCTAAATGTACAACTTTGTGTAATGGTAGAAGCTGTAGCTGTAAATAATTTCATTGCTGAAACATGGAAATGAAATTGCAGGCATGCAAAAGGAAGGGTTGCCGAACTTGTATTTACACAAGAAACAGTGAACAAAAAACATTGAGTTCACTTGTAATACTTTTTTCGATGTAGAATGCACCTTGCAAAATAACAAGTGTGAAGACTGTGGCTGGTAAGAAGTCTGTGGATAAAACTGTGTTTCATTATCAATTTTTAAAAAATTATAAATATATCTGGCTTGGATTTATTTAAATAAAACATTCAAGGTTGCATACTGCAAAATTCGAAGTGATAGACTCATTATTGACGTAAGAAAAAATTAATTTTCAGTAATACTATCACTCACGCAGTACTCATTAGTCAGTGTTAATTGGAGTTGTATGATTTATTGCCTGTCCTGGCACAAACAGGTTTGTTTTGTTAAGACAGTGTGATATGGGAGCAAGCTGACTGGCACCTCAACTTTGGGTAACCGCATGCTTATTTCTTCTGCTGGCTAAATTGGGATGCAAAAGAAAGGATTGCATTTATATAGTGTCTGTCATGATCTTGGAACCAATTAAGTGCACTTTAAGTATATGTATTGTTGTATTGGACCACAGGAAGAGAAGTAGGGCATTTAGCCCCTCAAGTCTGTTCTGCACCATTAAGTTGGATCATGGCTGATCTGTGACCTTTTTTCCCATAATCCCTTAATAATTTTGGACAACAAAAATCTATCCATTTCTGACTTAAAATTTGCAACGGTTTAGCATTAATTACCATTAATAGAATGGAGTTCCAAACTCCACCCTTTACATGTAAATATAGATCCTAATTTCACTCCTGAAAGATCTGGCTGTATTTTCTTTTTAGACTATACCCGCTAGTCCGGGACTCACTAACCAGGAGAAATAGTTATCTTGATCTGCCCAATCTGTTCACCTTAATATCTTGATAAATTCAATCAAGTCACCCCATAAACGTCTAACTTCCAGTAAATGCAACCATAATTTATGCATTGCCTCTTTTTTTCAATTTAATTATTGGAGTTCAAATAATATTCTGGTAAGTCTATACTTCATCCAAGCATAGTATATCTTAGGGTGTAGTGCTCAGAACTCCTCACAGTAGTTCAGGTTTGGTCTAACCAAGGCCTTGTATAGCTGAAGCACAACTTCTCATTCTCTAGATATATCGGACCAGTTTTCCATTAGCTTTTTTGACTATTTTCTGTATCTTGTCACAACACCCTGGGCTAGTGCACGGTCAATTCCAGCCTCACAAGCCCCAGAGTCCCAACAAGTGAAATAACTAATAATTTGTATAAGGTTTCTGAGATCTTTGACCCTTGACTGCTCCGATGACTTATAGGCAGCAGACTTGTAAGTGAAGCACAAAAAACTGTTTATTTGCGACAACAATAAAGATACGACATGCAATGATTATCATAGAATATTGGCCAGCTAGTCTATTACTTCCCTTCCTTTTTATTGTCCCACCCTTTACTCAAACACACACAGGGGAAAGGGGTAAAATAATAGGGAATTAAATGGAAGAAGGAGAGATGAGTGTCCTTGTTGGTGATATTGAAATAGTTGTAGCCGACTTCTGGTGTGGACCATGGAGTAAGTGGTCACACACAAGGCAGCTCCTGCCCAAGGTTACAGAAAAGAGCTCTTTTTTTAATCAATACGGGGTGGAATTTTGATGAAAAGGTGTAGGTGAATGTTGGAGGAGTACTTGACCCCAGGAATGGTATGTCTCTTGGTTACCAGACCCGGCAGAAACAGCGAAAGATTTGGCTGGAGCTGCAGCAAAGACAAAAGCCTCTTCCAGCATGCAAGCGGGGGAAGGGCATGCTTAAAGGCTTCAAGCTGACTTGATGGCCTTTATTAAAGCTGAATTCTAGCAGCAGAGGGAACAACTGTGAAAAGATCTCGCCAAGGCCATTCAAGAAGCGGTGGCGGCCATGGAGGAGTAGGTCACGCATTCGGCAGCTCCCGTCTGGAATGGACTCCCGGACATTTTTCAGGAGTTTTCGCAGATTGGTGAAGCGAACACTGCCAAAAGGATTCCCTCTCTGTTGTATGGATAGCTGGACCAGGAGTGGCCGGGTGAAGCGTTTAAGTCCCAGCAGACAGAAGAGTGCGGAGCGGGCGCCAAGGCACAGCATGGTGGCCGGTATAGACCAGGGTGCATAGGCGCAGTGGGCACAGGAGCAGCAGGAGTTCCTTAGGGGCAGCTTTGCTGATCTTAAAAAGGACATGCTGGCCCCAATGAAGGCATCAATAGACCAAATGATCGCAACTCAGGCGACACAGGGGAAAGCGATTAAGGATATGGGGAAAAAGCTATCCGACCATGAGGATGAGTTGGTCGTATTGGCCCTTAAGGTGGAGGCGCAGGATGACCTCCACAAGAAGTGGTAGGAGAAGTTGGAGGACCTAGAAAACAGGTCCAGGAGACCGAACCTGAGAATTGTGGGCCTCCACAAAGGTTTGGAGGGGTCGGATGCGGGAGCATTTGTGTCTAATATGCTGGAGACGCTGATAGGGACGGGGGTATTCCCTCGGCCCCTGGAGCTAGACGGAGTGCACAGAGCCCTCGCATGGAAGCCCAAGGCGAATGAAACGCCGAGGGCCATGGTGGTGAGATTTCATCGCTTCTCGGACAAGGAACTTGTCTTGCGGTGGGCAAAAAAAGAACGGAGCAGCAGGTGGGAGAACAGTGTGATACGAATCTACCATGACCTGGGTGCGGAGCTGACCAAGAAGCTGGATTCAACCGGGTGAAGGCGACCCTCTTCAGCAAGGGCGGGAAATTTAGGATGCTTCATCCAGCAATGCTATGGGTCACGTACAAGGAACAGCATCACTATTTTGAGACGCCGGATGAGGCGTGGTCATTCGTCAAACAAGAAAAGCTGGACTCGAATTCAAGGCAGCTAAGTTTTGGTAGAATGTGGCGGTGGGGCTGGGTAACACGGTACCGTTTCTAATATATGATTGTACACAATGTTGGGTGCATGTAAGGACTGTGGTGGTGGCTGGAGGGTGCAGTGTTTTCGGCAAAGTTGAGATACAGAGGTGGGAGGGGGCCCTGTACTTTGTGCGAATTTTCAGGAAGTTGGAGCCTTGGTTCAACAAGTGTCTCCTCACGGGGCAATGTTAGTGTCGTCTGTTTATTTTTCGTTTCGTATTACTATTTACTCACTGGGGTTGGAGAGGTAGTTTAATTGGTTTATTCATATGGGGAGAGGGGTCCGGACAATAAGGCGACAGTCTGATTGGCGCCAGGGGTGGGAGCTGTCAGGGTCAGCATGGGTCAGCTGACTTTCGGGAGCATAGTGGGGGGTGAGCAAGTGCCCAGCTGGTACTTGGCAGGGGGTTTTGGGTCATGGGGCTGTTGGGGAGGGATGCTGCTTTGCTGACAGAGGAGGTATCAATTTCGGGGTACCAATTGAGGGTCGGGGGCGGCGGCTCCCTGTGGGGGCGCTCGAGGAAGCGAAGGGTGCGGGCTCGAGGTTGGCCAAGAAAGGGGGATAGCTAGTCAGCAGGGGGGGGGGGGGGGGGGTGTTAGCCGCGCCCCCCCCCCCCCCCCCCCCCCCCCCCCCCCCGTCCAGGCTGATCACATGGAATTTGAGGGGTTTGAATGGGCCGGTCAAAAGAGCGCGCATGCTCGCGCATCTAAAGGGGTTAAAGGCAGACGTAGCAATGCTTCAGGAGACACATATTTGAAGCTCGCAGACCACACGAGATTGAGAAAGGGATGGGTAGGCCAGGCGTTCCATTCAGGGCTGGATTCGAAGATCAGGGAGGTAGCAATTCTGATCCATAAGGGCGTGGCATTCGAGGCTGGGAGAATTGTGGCAGATAAGGGGGGCAGGTATATAATGGTGAGTGGAAAGTGGGAGGTGAACATCTACGCTCCGAATTGGGATGATGTGGAATTTATGAGACGCATGCTAGGCAAAATCCCGGACTTAGAGTCACACAACCTGATCGTGGGGGGAGACTTTATCACAGTCATTGACCCCGAGCTGGACCCGTTGAAGTCCAGGACAGGGAAGCAACCGGCAGTGGCTAAGGAACTGAAGGGCCGAGAGCGAAGGAGTTCTCTTTTTTTCCCTCCCACGTTCATAAGGTTTATTCCCGCATCGCCTTCTTTGTCTTGAGCAGGGCATTAATCCCAAAGGTGGCAGGGACAGCAATCACAGTCTCGGACCATGCTCTGCACTG
Organism: Scyliorhinus canicula; assembly: GCF_902713615.1. NCBI lineage: Eukaryota > Metazoa > Chordata > Chondrichthyes > Carcharhiniformes > Scyliorhinidae > Scyliorhinus > Scyliorhinus canicula. Next base: position 151,801,362 of record NC_052155.1, read on the forward strand.
GGTGGACCTGCGGCTTAGTGAGGAGAGAGGGCAGCGCCCACTCTGGAGACTGGATGTGGGGCTGCTGGCGGACGAAGAGATTTGCGGGCGGATTAGCAGGAACATCCAGGATTACCTGGAAACAAACGATACGGGTGAGGTAGCAGTGGCAACGGTCTGGGAGGTTCTGAAGGCAGTTGTCAGAGGGGAACTCATCTCAATTCGATCCCATAGGGAAAAGAGAGAAAGAGTGGAGAGGGAGAGACTGGTGGAGGAGATACTCCGAGTGGACAGGAGATACGTAGAGGCCCCCGAGACGGGGCTACTGAGGGAGCTGTGGAGTCTGCAGGCGGAGTCTGAACTGCTGACCACCAGGAAAGTGGTAGCACAGCTGAGGAAGGCAAGGGGGACAGTCTATGAGTACAGGGAGAAAGCGAGTGGAATGCTGGCCCACCAACTGTGAAAAAGGGAGGCAGCCAGGGAAATCGGGGGAGTAAAGAATAATGAGCGTAACACGGTCTTTGATCCAGGATGGGGTGAATGGAGTCTTTAAGGAATTCTATAGTAAACGATGCGAGTTGGAGCCCGCGACGGGAGCGGAAGGGATGAGGCAATTTTTGGACCAGTTGAGGTTTCCAAAGGTGAAAGAGGGCCTTGTGGAGGGGCTGGGAGCCCGATTGAATTGGAGGAGATTGTCAAGGGTATAGAGGGCATGCAATTGGTAAAGCCCCGGGGCCGGATGGTTACCAGGTAGAATTCTATAAGAAATTTTCGGAAATATTGAACCCACTCCTGATGAGGACCTTCAATGAGGCGAGAGAGAAAGGAACCCTCCCCCCAACAATGTCACAGGCTTTGATCTCACTCATTCTTAAATGAGGGAAGGACCCGGAACATTGCGAGTCATACAGGCCGATTTTGCTTTTAAACGTGGATGCCAAATTGCTAGCTAAGATTCTGGCCACAAGAATTGAGGATTGCATCCCAGGGGTGATAGAGGAAGACTAGACTGGGTTTGTCAAAGGCCGACAACTCGATACCAATGTCCGGAGACTTTTGAATATTATTATGATGCCCTCAGAGGGAGGGGAGGCGGAGGTGGTAACAGCGATGGAAGCAGAGAAAGCTTTTGACTGGGTGGAGTGGAAGTACCTGTGGGAAAGGCTGGGGAGGTTTGGGTTTGGTGAGGGCTTTATTGACTGGGTGACATTGCTGTACCAGGTGCCTGTAGCAAGTATATGTACAAACCGGCTGAGGTCGGGGTACTTCGAGCTTCACTGGGGAACGAGGCAGGGGTGTCCCCTCTCCCCATTACTATTTGCCCCAGCAAAAGAACCTCTAGCTATGGTGCTGAGAGCCTCGAGGAACTGGCGGGGACTGGTTCGGGGGGGGTGGTGGAACATCGGGTCTCGCTTTACGCAGATGATTTGCTCCTGTACATTTCGGACCCTGTGGAGGGGATGGGGGAGGTTCTGCGGATCCTGAGGGATTTTGGTAGTTTTTCAGGGTACAAACTGAACATGGGAAAGAGCGAGTTGTTTGTGATCCAGGCCAAGGGGCAGGAGGAGAGACTGAAAGAGCTGCCGCTCAGGATGGTAGAGAAAAGTTTTTGTTACCTGGGCATACAGGTGGCCAGGATATGGGATGCCCTGCACAAGCTCAACCTGACCTGGTTGGTGGAGCAAATGGAAGGGCACTTTAAAAGGTGGGACATGCTCCCGCTGTCACTGGCAGGGAGGGTGCAGACCATGAAAATGACTGTCCTCCCCAGATTTTTGTTTATCTTTCAGTTCCTCCCCATCTTCATCCCTAAGGCCTTTCTAAAGCGGGTGAATTATTACGGGCTTTGTGTGGCCGAATAAGACCTCGCGAGTAAGGAGATCGCTGTAAGAGCGCAGTCGAGGTGGGGGGGGGTGGTGGCGCTGCCGAACTTTCGCAACTACTACTGGGCGGCCAATATAGTTATGATTGGGAAGTGGGCGATTGGGGTGGGGGGGGGGGGGGGGGGGGGGTGGGGGTGGGGGGGGGGGGGGGGTGGGGGTGGGGGGGGGGGCGGGCGGTGGGGGGGGGGGGCAGCGTGGGAGCAGCTGGAGGCGGCGTCATGTAAAGGTACTAGTCTGAGAGCTTTGATAACGGCTCCTTTGCTGTTCTCGCCGACCCGTTACTCCACAAGTCCGGTGGTGGTGGCGACACTGTGGATATTGGGGACAGTGGAGGAGGTACAAGAAGGTGGAGGGAGTGTCGGTCTGGACCCCGATATGCAACAACCACAGGTTTGTCCCGGGTAGGATGGATGGTGGGTTCAGAGCTCGCAGAGGGCAGGCATCAGAAGCATGGGAGATCTGTTCATAGATGGAAGCTTTTCCCAGTTTGAAGACACTAGAGGAAAAACTTAATCTGCTGCCAGGAAGCGCCTTTAAATATCTGCAAGTACGAGCCTTCCTGAAAAAACAGATAGTGGCTTTTTCGACACTGCTGCCACTGAGGATATAGGACAGGGTGGTCTCCGGCACCTGGGTGGGGGAGGGGAGGGTGTCCGATATCTACCAGGAACTACAGGAGACGGAGGAAACCCCAGTGGAGGAGCTCAAGGGCAAGTGGGAGGAGGAGCTGGGTGAGGAGTTGGAAGCGGGTCTGTGGGCAGAGGTCCTGGGCAGGGTTAATTCCTCCTCATCATGTACCAGGCTCAGTCTAATTCAATTTAAGGTGGTCCACCAGGCACACATGACGGCAGCGAGAATGAGCAAGTTTTGTGGGATAGAAGACGGGTGTATGAGATGCAAGGGCAGCCCTGCAAACCATGTCGACATGATTTGGGCATGCCCGGAGCTTAGAGAGTTCTGGCAAGGGTTCACGAGGGCAATGTCCAAGGTGCTTAACACACGGGTGGTGCCGAGTCCAGAGATAGCGATCTTTGGAGTGTCAGAAGACCTGGGAGTTCAGGGGACGAAAGAGGCCGATGTCTTGGCCTTTGCCTCCCTAGTAGCCTGGAGATGGATTTTATTAATGTGAAGGGACTCGAAGCCCCTGGGTGTTAGAGACTTGGGTTAACGACATGGCTGGGTTTCTCAGCCTCGAGAAAATAAAGTTTGCCTTAGAGGGTCTACGCTAGGGTTCTGTCGGAGGTGGCAGTCGTTCGTCGACTTTCTCGGGGAAAATTAAAATGTCAGCAGCAGCAATCTGTGGATGAGTGCTTCATTGGGATGGTGTGGGAAGACTGGGTTGCGTGGGGTAATGTCTATTTAATTGTTATTGTATATTCTCTTTTTGCACTATGTTAATGTTCACACTAGTTTGTTTTGTTATTATGGTTACTACTGTTTTATTATGAAAAATTCTGCAAAACCTTAATAAAAATACTTTTAAAAAAATAAACTGTTGTAGCCGGTTATCTTCCCAGGTGCGGAGTGCTGAAACCATCAGTTGGTTTGGATCTTCTGGATGGAACATTCAAGTGTGACTCTCAGGGTAGGAGAGTCACTTTAACTTGTGTTAACCTGGGCCTTCACACAAGATGCACTTTAGGTCTGCTCAATTCTTATTTGTTTCCCACTCCAGCAGATGGATCAACAGCTTGCCCCGCATAAACAGAATACCAGGGAAGCAACATCCACGAGGCCTTCGAGAGGTCGGGTAGGGAGAGGAATCTGGAAAATTCCCTCCAGCTCTGTCTTCAGGCTTTAAGCACTCACCAGTTAGATAGAGAGAAAAATACTGGCTGTTCGTTTACCTGGAGTGAGCATCAGCCAAGGTATTACAGAAAGAGTGCGACCCTTTCTGGTCGAGACATTTAAAGTGTTTAGAGTTCAAATCGAAACTAAAACCCAAAATGTGGTCTGCCTCGCTTAACAGAATATTCTGGAATACCCAACACCAATCAGCATTGTGTTTAGGTAAGGCCTGGGAATTTAAAATAACTGGTTGGCTTGTAGCCAAATCCATCAAATGTGTCATCACTGGATCAAACCAAGCAGCCCTCCTCGCCAGGAGAGTGGGGGGGGGGGGGGGGGGGGGGGGTCCGGGTCCTTGAGGCCAGACCAAATAGCACATCTACTGGGTGTTCCAGTTTTTAAAATCAAAGTTGCAGTCCATTTGAAAGGCATAAGTGCAGCAATGGTCCAGGCACAAAAGTTACAAAGTCAGAAATTAACAGAAAATAAAGGGAATACACAGGGGAAACCAGATTTAAACCGGAGGATCCTTACAATCTGTTCATGACCGTTAATGGTCTTATCTGGATCGCAAGTGCACTTGAACCCCACTGTTTCTAAGTTTTCACATTTAGAAACTACTTTGTTTAAACCTTTTTATGTCCAAAGTGGATGATCTCAGATTTGCCTACATTGATATCCATTTTCCACAGTTTTGACTGTTCTCTTCATCTATCAACATCTCATTGTAATTGTATACTTCATTTACACTGCTTACAATATCTCCAAGTTTTGAGTCAATGACAAATTTGGATATGCGGCTTTCTATCCCATCGTCTCAGTCATAATAAATACTGTGAGGATTTGAGGCCCCAACACATGGACAAAGAACACCATGGACTGGATTTTAATTCTGGGGTCAGGTCCCTGACGTCAGGTGAGTTTCTGGTCTTGATCTAGTATCATGTTGGCCTGATAACCAATCAGCGGTCAGGGAGGAAGTTCACCATCCAAAAGGAGTCCCTCCAGCCCTGAGACATAGGCAACCTCACTGTCAGAGTTTGGAACTGCTGAGGTCTGCAAAAGAAAGAGGGCGCTTTAAGTTGGACCTTTTTGAAGACGTTTTGAAGAGGTAAAATTGCAACTGGCCAAAGCTGCCAGACTGCTGTGGCCAACTCATTCTTAGAACAATGGTGGGGGTGGGAGAGGGTAGGGGTGAAATGAAAAATGAAAATTGCTTATTGTCACGAGTAGGCTTCAATGAAGTTACTGTGAAAAGCCCCTAGTCGCCACATTCCGGCGCCTGTCCGGGGAGGCTGGTACGGGTGGGAAGAGGGGTTAAACATTTTGATCGCCCCTTGCTGTCACTCCCCATTCCCCATATGCCACTGTCAGGCCACCTCTATCTTGGAACCATGTTTCGACCTCAGTGTGGGATCCACATGGGAGCATTGGGAGAATGATCTTTAATAGGCCCTAAATAATCTCTAATTGGCTGTTTCACGGCCCCGCCCTCCTCACCAGCATGTTCCACAATGGCCTGAGACAGGGCATGCTGACACACTGACTGGTAGTTGGAAAATTCGGACCAGTTGCCTTGGGTCCGGTCTCTGCAGCTGTTCAATAATTCATTCCCACTCGTCACACCTTGTCAATTATTAGAGTACCTGCCCCATTAACCACAGTTTATGTCTCCTGTTGCTCAGCATATTTCCAAGTCAGTAATTTGCCATCAATTCCATCAGCATCAACTTGCTAACCATCTCCTGTAAGGAACTTCATGAAATGCTTTCTGGTAGCCCACATAAATAACATTCGTTGACATTCCCTTTCTGCTGCTTTTTAGTTTCTTCATAAAAGATTCAAGCTGTTTCATTGGGCCCGACCTATCCTTTACCAATCCATGGTGGCTCTCCCATGATCAGCTAAACATTTTCAAGGTGCTCTGTCAAACTGTCCTTAATTATAGAATCTAGCAAGATCTACAATTCCCTCTTTTCCCTCGGCCACCTTTCGTAAATAGCAAAATGGCAATTTTCTGATCTGAAGGAAGAGTTTGTGAGTACTTTAGAAGATTTATAGTTAGGACCTTTGCAGTGTTCTCACCAATTTTCTTTATAACCTGAGTTTACTATATAGTAAACAGAGCACCCAGTTTGCACATGGTAATGTCCCACAAATGGCAAACATGTGATAATCATCAAATAATACTCTTATGTGATGTTGATTTGAGGGATAAATATTGACCAGGACACATGGATTACCTCCCCACCTCTCTTTGAAATGGTGCCATGGTCATTTTATACCTTGAGAAAGCAGATGGAACTTTGGTTTAATGTCTCATCGAAAAGCCAATAATTCAGGCAGTGCAGCTTTCCTCAGTGATGCACTGGAGTGTTAACCTGCATTTTTGTGCTCCAGTCTCTGGAATCGTACTTGAACCCTACAGCCTTTAGGGTAACACCAGAAGCACCCAACTCGTGTCACACGGCCAGGTAACTGATATGGAGGGAAAAAGTTACTCACTCGGGTTATTGAGATGTGCAAAGAACTGTAAATAATTAATGATTTTTACAAATTACATCTTGTAGCTTTATTGGGCAGTCAAATCCTAAAGAACCCCATCTAGACCCCAAGCACGAGACAAAATTATGGTGGCAGCAGATAGCAAGTAAAAAATCCAGAAAAAAAACAAGAAAAGATGACGAACCAGACAAGCCTACAGAAACTTGGAAGAAGGATGAGAAATAATGTTAATCTATGACTCGCCTGAAGAACACTGAGCCTTGCGAATGTAGCAGATGTCAGCTGAGACATGGGCCCAGAATCAAGACAGCAGTGAGCACAGATAAGAATTTACAGACCTGACTACTGCAGCAGCTTGGTACAGCATGTATTCCTTATGCCCAACCCCCCACTCTCCCCCCCCCCCCCCCCCCCCCCCCCCCAAACCTTGCCGAAGCACAGCAGGCTTGCAACCAGCTCAGCACTGGGACAGCTGGACAGAGAGGTTTTCCAAGTTTGCACTAAGAGGAACAGAAGGATCAGGTCAGTACTTCACTCTGTGCAGTTGGAGCTACTGAGAATGACGGAATGGCTAGACAGGGAATCAATGAAGTTTCGTGTTCTTATAATGAAGTCCTCCAGGCCTTCGATTCGTAATTCAGCATTCAAAAAAGTGTAATAATTGAACAAGCAAAACTTTATACGAGAGTTGGTGAATACATGGATTCATTCACCAATGATCTTTACAGGCTGGCAGAAAATTGTGACTATGGAATATTGAGGGATTAGTTGATTCATGATAGCATAATAGTTGGGGTCCTAAATGAAACCTAGCAGATCTCTTTCAAACCAGGGGAGATCTGCTTTTAAGACAGTTCAAATTGCGCAACAGACCAAGGTTAAAAAGCAAAATAGAGTGGTTGTTCGTGGAAAAAATGATGTCCTTTGGAAACAAATCAGTGAGCAATGTGCAGAAAAGAGAGCGTGCATGGAAACAAAGCCAATGAAATTAGGGGAAAGTGTGCCATGTTTAAATGTTCTTGGTGTGGCAGGAAGAGCCTGCACAAGTGGAAAGAATGCCTACAAGGAGGAGCAGATTGCCACAAGTGAGAATCTGGGACATTTAAATATTGCCTGCCACTCTTTTTTTTTAGAGAAAAAACACCCTGCAAAGAGGAAGGAAAAATAACAAGGCCAAACCAGATTCACAAAGTTGAAGAACCACAGGAAAAAAACAGTCACTTTCCCAGAGGAAGTGAATGAAATAGAAAATAATTGAGCATTAAACAAAAAGTGGATAGATAGCCCACAGATTTGAAATTATAGATGCAGGAGTCGGGATTTCAGTCTTGCCTGATGAAATAAAGTGGCTCAAACACTTTGCGCTACCACCATCATCCATCCAGTTACAAGGTTCAGGTGGAACAACACCGAAAGTCACAGGACAACATCTGGCAGAATTAACTTACAAGGATAGAGAAGATCGAAATATTCTCATTTCACATTAAATTCTAGCACACTACGATTCAGAGCTGCCATCATACTAGCAGAGGGTGCATCGCCTACAAATCTGGGTGCAGTCTTATTTCAAATTCTAAAATATGTTAAATGACTAGTTTATTGCACCTCAAGACCACTCTCAAACACCTAGAGAAAGTATGCAACAATTGAAAAAGAAGCATCAGCAGCACATGGGTATGCAAGACATTCTCAAATTATGTGATGGGATTGTGGTTTAAAATTGAAACTGGCACGGCGGCGCAGTAATTAGCACTCTTGCCTCACCGTGCCGAGGACCCGGGTTTGATCCCAGCCCCAGGTCACTGTCCGTGTGGAGTTTGCACACTCTCCCCGTGTCCGTGTGAGTCTCACCCCCGCAACCCAAAGATATGCTGGGTAGGTGGATTGGCCACACTAAATTGCCCCTTAATTGGAAAAAAAAATGAATTGGGCACTTTCGATTTAAAAAAAAAAATGAAACTGGCCACAAACCTTTGGTCATTTTTCTTAACCTAAGGGAGATTGCAAAGATACTGCCTAGAATTAAACATTGAGGCGAAGACCAATGAGGCATGATTCAGTAATTGAGTATGTTCAAGGGAAGTACCAGATGGCAGCAGATGCACTATCAAGAATACCAATGGAAGGAAACAACATGCAAGATTTGAATCACATCAAGGAGGTGGAAGTGTATACTTCACTCATTACCAAACGCTTACTTGCTACTGGAAAGAAATCACAGGTGATTAAACAAGTCCACCAGCAGTATAATACTGCCAGAAGGGATGGTCAGATTATACTCCTAACTACCCAGTACTACATCAACACTTTGAACGGAGAAAGCATCTCACAATCTTTGACTTCGCATTTAATGACATTCCAGTCACCCCTAAAAGAGATCAACTTGAGATTCACGTTCATCAAGGTCACTTGGGCATTGCAAATGTCGAGCAAGAGCCCAGCAGTCAATTTGGTGGCCAGGCATTAGTTGTTCAATAGAAGAACAAATCTCAAATTGTCTTGTGTGTGCAGGGAATACCAACAGCAGAGCAAACGACCGTCACCCTCCACTTTTCCATTGAGACTCAGGGGGGAGACTGGGAATGGATTTATTTGAATTTAAAGGCAAAGTATTTATCATAGTCATTGATTGCTACACCTGATGGAACGAAATGAACAGATTGCACAGCATCACGGTGAAGCTGGCATTTAATTAAAATAAAAACAGAAAATGCTGGAAATACTCAGGCGCATCTATGGAGAGAGCAGCAGAGTTAACACATTTCAGGTTGATGACTTTTCTCCAGAAATCCCTTTTTCCTCCTGTATTAAAACTGAAATTAAGCTTCTTGTGTGTATTACTGCAATCTGGTCTACTAAATACAACAAAAACTGTCTTAAGGGGGAAATTGTTTACCGCTATACCACTTTGTTGTGCTCGGTTGGATTTGCACCGACGTGTTCTGGCATTACATTGGTTTAAAAATGTATCTGGCATCTACTAGATGTAAATAGTCAGTGCACAACTTTGCAAAGGGGTATGGTTTTATTCTTGTTACACAAGTCCCGAAAGATGTGCTGTTAAGTAATGTGGACATTCTGAATTCAGTGTACCCGGACAGGCGCCGGAGTGTGGCGACTTGGGGATTTTCACAGTAACTTAATTGCAGTGTTAATATAAACCTACTAGTGACAGTAATAAAATGGAGAAGCAGAAAGTGGAGCTCATACAATAAAAGCATTGATGAAAAATAATGAAGATATTAACTTCTTAGTTACAGAATCTCACTGCTCCAAAATGGGTTCTCATCTTCGAGTTGACCAGGAAAGACAACTGAGAATGCAACTTCCAGCTGTGCAACAGGAGCGACCACTAATATTACCTGAGCTAATCATGGGCGAGTTAATTGCCACAAGAGGGAAAAAAATGGTTCGTAATTTTAATTTTAGGCGCAGAGCAGAAGAACAAAAACTGCTGCAACCCAGGAAGAATGTGTGGATACGAGACCAGCAGAAAGAAGGCATGTTCGTAGAATGAGCTTCACAAGCGGAGACCTTAATAAGATTGAGTCAGACCAGGAAAATATAAGGAGAAACCAAAACTCTGTAAGACCAACAGAAATTTGAGCTTGCTACTGCATCTGGATGGAGATCTGGAACAAGACAAATCTCTCAGCCACCCAGGAGAAGGACACTTCGAACATTAAAATACTTCTTTCAACACATCGAAATCTGCACCCTCAAAATGATGCGGGATTGGTCAAAGCACCTCTGAGGAGAGCCCTGTGAAATCTGAGACTTTGGGGGAGATATAGGAAGCTCTGTATAATTGGGAGAAAGACTGGTGTGGGGAGTGGATATGTAAGATGGAGATAGAGTAAAGGGGTGGGGAGGGTTTATCTCCTGGAAGATTAAAATCAGAGGCACCTGATTTTGATGTAACATGATGAAGTGACAGATCTGGAAGGAAGATTAAGCCTAACCTCATGTCGAGTTATTCAGGTGTATGTGGAGCTGTAAAATTTTTTTGCAGACTATTCTTATAAGTAGCTTGCTTAGAAAAGCAGCAAAACCCTGAGGGCCCCATCTAGACTAACTGAGCATTAAGTGTGGCCATAAAGAAATAATTAGCATTGACCAAGGTGCTTTTTTGTATTAAAAAGCACTAAATATTTGAAAGTTATGAGAGCAGATATACTGTACTCTCTACCCTTCAGTGCAGTCGCACATTGAATTTGCTATTTGACTTTTCTGACTTCACAAGGTTTTTCCCGCCATTGTATCTCCTGTTTCTTTGAAATGACCGTTTTGGACAACGCCATTAACATCAAAATGTTAAAGGCAAAGGGGTAAACCCAACACAATCTGAAGTGGAGTACCGAGTAGTCAGTTGGAATTTCTTTCAAGTAAGCGCCTTAAGCAACTTTTGCAACCAACTAGGCTCCATACATGGAGGTTTTTGTCTTGCCTCTGGATATTAGCCCAAGAGGTTGAAGGGGTGGGTGTGGGTTACGATGCTGGGCAAGTTTGCACTTGCTAAAACTAGACCTGGGCTCTGCACTTACAGTAGTAATTTGTATGAAAGCTGAGATGCAATTTACAGTAAGAATTTGCCATAAACAAACTTGCATGTCGCGAACTTTTGAGGCAGTGTGTGGAAACATCTTAATGCTAAATTCAACAGTGTTGTTTTAGTGGTTGTTCTTTGTAACTTTATGACTGACCCAAAGGCATCTACTGTGAGGAGGTGACAGTGATGTTGCCATTAGTGACCAGTAGGGACTTCAACGTTGTTTGGCTTCATAATGTTTCTCTGGATTGTCAGTCAGCTCATATGAACCAGGATTATACCAGATGCCATTGGTAGGGCTACTTCATTTTTTCATGTTGCTATTACTTCAGAGGTGATGTCACAATATAGACTCTAATTGGTACAAAACACTCCATAAATTTAGATGACATTGAAAATGAAATTTACATGTAACTTTATCATATCAAGTTAGGACTAATAAGAACATTTCAGGACAAAGTGTGGGATATACTTTCATTTTAGGCCTTTCATGACCTGAACTGGTATCATTATGCCTCCTCCCCATTATTTTGCTTTTAAAGCTGCAAATGATTTAGATAAGATTATTTGATCCATAGGCTAAATTTCCACTGGAGAAGCTGGTGATGCTTTTGCCTTGGAAGTTCCATTAGGTATCATGCTGCTTGCTAATTGGTCCTTCAGTGATTCTACTCTATTTGGCTGTGGTTTAAATTTCCATTCATTCTAATTGCACTTTGAATATTTTTACATAGTATTATGGGCTAGAGTTTAGAGAACCCCAAAGTGTATCATGGAGTTCACCTGACTCACAACTTTTAATGGATTTTGGTTATGGGGAGCACAAGGGCCCACTTGACAGGTGTGATGGAACAGAGATCTAAAGCACGTTTAAAACAAAACAATGTTTATTATATGAATCTAGTTAACATTTTATAAACACACAGTAAACATCTGAGCAACTATCAACTCAAATACTTCCCCCAAAGAATACAGTACTCTATAAGTAACCCTCAATCTTTCCTGGCACCATCCATCAGAAAAATACCCTCTTTAATAAAGACAGCAGGTTTAAATTCTCTACGGAGAGCAGTTATCACTTTTAAATTAGCAAGTGATCTGAAGACATTCTTTTCATGCAGAGAGAAATCAAAATTACACCTTGTTTGGCTGGATGCAGCTCCAATTCTTAAAACGAAACCAAACACACACTGTAGCTACCAGCTCAAAAACTAAAGTAAAAGCAGACAGACAGCTCGGTTCCACCCACACTGACATCACTGCAGCTATTTGGTAAACACCCATTTCTTAAAGGTACATCCACTACAGCTATCTGATAAATACCCATTTCTTCAAGATACTCTCACATGACAATAGTTACTAAACTGCAGTGGTTGAATTGGAAGAGTTGTACATGGAACATACAGTGCAAAAAAAGGCCATTCGGCCCATCGAGTCTGCGCCGACCCACTTAAGCCCTCACTTCCAACCTATCCCCGTAACCCAATAACCCCTCTTAACCTTTTTGGTCACTCAGAGAAATTTATCATGGTGAATCCATCTAACCGGCACATCTTTGGACTGTGGGAGGAAATCGTAGCACCCGGAGGAAACTCACGCAGACACAGGGAGAACGTGCAGACTCCGCACAGACAATGACCCAACGGGGAATCAAACCTGGGGCCCTGGCGCTGTGAAGCCACAGTGCTAGCCAATTGTGCTATTGTGCTGCCCATATTGGATGCAGCCTGCCATTTCTTTCCCCCCACCTTCTGATGGTAACTTTCCCTCCTCCTTTCCCATTCATCACTACAGTGCAGAAGGAGGCCATTTGGCCCATCGAGCCTGCACTAACACTCTGAAAGAGCATCCTATCCAGGCCCAACCCCCACCCTATCCTTGTATGCCAGTAACCCCACCTAACCTTTTGGTCACTAAGGGGCAATTTAGCATGGCAAATCCACCTATTCTGCACATCTTTGGACTGTGGGAGCAAACTGGATCACCCGGAGGAAACCCATGCAGACACTCGGAACATAGAAACTTTACTCTGATTTTTTGAAGAGCATTCCAGTTAGTACAACCCTTCTCTTTCCCCATAGCTCTGCAATATATCCTCCTTCAAATTGTTTTTGAAATTTAGAGTACCCAATTCATTTTTCCAATTAAGGGGCAATTTGGCGTCGCCAATCCACCTAGTCTGCACATCTTTTGGGTTGTGGGGGAGAAACTCACGTAACACGGGGAGAATTCTCCTTCAAATTTGTATACTTTTATTTAAATTGTTCACCTAACTTGCAACTCAGTTTGCATCTGGTTGATGACAGTCCAAACTTTTGTTTAATAAACCAATATAATGGCATAGCATGTCTGTGCAAATCTTGCTGAGCTTATGAAGTAGTACAGTGGTGAAAATATCCCTCTTAAGACAGTGTTTTTGGTGTAATCAGTTGCATCTTTGGACCTGAGTGCAGTATTACAAACATGAGTTTAATTTAAGTATTAATGCAAGAGGAAACGGAGTTCTGGCGAAAGGTCATCGACCTGAAAAGTGTCAACTCTGTATCTCTCTCCATAGATGCTCCTGAGTGTTTCCAGCATTTTCTGTTATTTTAATTGAAGTATTATCTGGATTACTGAATTTGAAACTTGCGTGTGCAATTGGCTGTTTACTTTATTTGGAGATTGCTACCAGTATTAGAATTACTGTTGTTGCATCCCTGAGTAAATCTGGCTACCCAATCTGATGTGCGGTAACCCTGACTGAGTATGAATAAAACATTTTAAAAGTGACTTTTTTTTCCAGCAAACAAAAGATGGTTGCCTCGCCATATAAAGTGGTGAATTAGACCACAGAACAATCTGGGCAAACAGTAAAGAAATGCATTTTTGGCATGGAATCAGTTTGAACCATTAGTGCAGAGACAAATGGCTGGCTTTCCTGAAAAGAGAGGAAAAGTCATAACTTCAGTGCTTTGAAGAAATCTTTCAAATCCTCTTTAAACCTTGGAATGCACATGTGTGCATCCAACCCTATAACTAAAGCTTCTTTTTATAAATTGGTCTTCTGCTGAAAGTGTGGGTTGGCATATGTGAGCCGACATGAAACCCACATACTTCTAAGCATACTTCTGTGTTGTTCTGAACTCCACCTCTGAGGCCCAAATGGTATATAAATATCCGCAACCTTAATAAAAATGCCCTGTTTGTGGTGTGCTAAAATTATGCTCCGTCCAATAAGATTTAATGCTTTTTTAAGAAAACAAAATGTTTTCATGCAGTCCTAGCTAATGTGCACACAGCCCTGAAAATGTGACTGGGATTCTACCCAACCTTCCTAAGAGATAGTTGCGAGCAAACTGAATCCTGTGTTTCTGAGATATTTTGCAAAGTGTTCAAATTGTCATATTTTGCCATTGTGTCTTTGGTTTAAATGTTGAGCAGCCTGTAAGGTATCCTCAACTGGAACATGTTTGCAAATGTTTTTTGCTGCCTGATTTTCTGGATTTGTGTATGACCTAGCTATGATGTAAGCTGTACCGGAAGTAGAGAGATAAATATTGCAATTGAGATGTGCCATTGTTGCAGTGTTGCAAGGTGTGATGATTGCTTATGCAACACTGCCCCACCCCCCTCAGATCCCTAAACAACTCTGCTTTCACCCTTTTGAGCTTCGGTCCTTCTCCCTGACCTCTCCATCTTCCGATAAACTCTTTCTGTCGATATTCCACACCCACAGTCCCATTTGCCCTGCTGCCATCCCATTTTCTTGCGCCCCCCCCCCCCCCGCCTCTGCCCCCATAATGAAGTCAGGAGCTGAGTGACTGTGACAGAACCCAAACTGAGTGTCGGTGAGTAGGTTATTGCTAAGCAAGTGCCGCATGATAGCACTGTTAATGACTCCTTCCATCACTTTAATGATGATCGAGAGTAAACTACTGGGGTGGTAATTGGCTAGGTTGGATTTGCCCTGCTCTTTGTGCACAGGACATACTTGGGCAATTTTCTTCATTGCTGGGTAGATGCCTGTGTAACAGCTGCACTGGAGCAGCTTGGTTGGGGGCGTGGAAACTTCTGGAGTACAAGTCTTCAATAATACTATTGGAATATTGTCCGGGCCCATTGTCTTTCCAGAGCCTTCAGCTGGGACCTGAGTTTGAATGTAGTTTACCTAGAAAGTCTGTGCTCGCTTTGATTGTCCAAGATGCTCTTTCCAAGAGCCGGTACGGACTTGGTGGGCCGATTGCCTCCTTCTGCACTGTAAATTCTATGAAATGAGTTTGGCAACTCAACTCTTAGGGTAAGTCACACTAAAACTGGCCACAGTTGTCGCTAAATTGACAGTCTCATTCAGGGACACTTCGGGGCTGGTTTAGTACACTGAGCTAAATTGCTGGCTTTTAAAGCAGGCCAGCAGCATGGTTCAATTCCCGTACCAGCCTCCCCGAACAGGCGCCGGAATGTGGCGACCAGGGGCTTTTCACAGTAACTTCGTTGAAGCCTACTCGTGACAATAAGTGATTTTCTTTTCATTTCATTTCATTCAAAGTAAACTGGTGTAGAAAGTGGAAAAAATCTCATTGCTAAGTCTTTGTCAAGATTATTAACTTTCTTAGTAGCATGGAGGAATTTACTTACCTAGTGAGGATAGGCTCGATGCTGCTGTTTAGCCCCTTCTTTGATTCATGTGTGACAATCCCAAAAATTGATCTGGCTGCAGGTGTAGTGGAGCCGCACAAATTTTCATTGCTATGGTTCCTGAGCTAATGATCAGTCAGAGGAATATTTTTTCTTCCAAGGTGCTAATGGTTAAAAGTATATAGTAGGAGGTAATGCTATGTTTGTATCCTGTCATTTCCTCTGAAATCATTCTGACTGTGTTCTGGTCCACCAGTCAACTTCAGTGTCTTTCCAGAAATTACTTTCATGACCGTTTCTTTGTTGTATTGAAGACCACCTCCAGTCTTCTAATCCTTTTTGGTGATGATTCTATTCTGCAGCTTCCTCCAAACTGCACAGCGTGTGTTACCACAATTCCCTCTGCAGTGCAGTGGCTGAATCACTACATCTTTTTCTCCTCTATGCCTTCTGATCTAGCTATGAAAATCACGTTTTAAATTCTTTTGAGCTTCTTCATGTCTCTGACAATAACTATTTCCCCATATCAACGATCTTCATTTTGATTGTTCTCATTTTTTTTCCCTTTCCCAGTTATTAACTTTTTTTCTTCAGTAGGTCATTTGAGCTCGACAAAAGCTTGAAAGTGCCATTCAAGTTGCCTTCAGGAAGCTTGCTTTCTTTTTGTTCCAATACATTTCTTCTCAACAATTCTTAATTCTCTACAAAGACCATGCCCATCCAAGGCAGGCTCATATTTGCAAATTCTCTCCTGGCTTCTTCTCATTTTCCTGAGTGCAATGCAACAAAAAGTCTTAGCTAGGGAATTCCTCTATCCCATCCCTTCTCCACCAGCTCTTTCCTGCAACGTTTCTTATCTCTATTCAGTAGTGACCACAATGCCTGGTGCACCTCTGAACACAATGTATTGAAATCTAAGCTTGTTGCAGGATATACTATTCTTGCGCAACTCTTAGGGTAAGTCACATTAGCTTCCAAGATCACCTTCGTTATTTCTGAGTTGATGTATTTCTGAACTTACAGAAAACCTATCTACAGCAAACTGGATCTGAAAGCTCACTTTGAAGAAAGGTGTGCTTAAAGACAATAATCTGAAACAAAGACTCTTTTTCCTGTTATCTGATATTTTCATCCCTCTCTTCCCTGTGTCTTGTGCGTATGTGTAGAGGGTGGAGGAAAATTAAAGTGGGGGAATTAAGAATTAGATAATACTTAAGTTGTATTTGCTGCAGATTTCATTATAGTTCTTGCAAGAAATAAACCGTAATTGTGTTTAAACTTACAAACCTGGTGATTTTAATTATTGGGCAGCCACGGGACAGAGACTTTGGGTACTGTAATGAGAATTATTGGTTAATTCAATTGTGTGGCGACTCTGGGTCAGTGGGGCTGGAATTGACCTCTCCCTAGCCCCAGGATGTCATAGCAATGTTACACAATCAGCACCACTGATTCACCAACCATTAGGAACAATACTTCATCATTTACCCTTGCAACCATTTTAAGACAGGCTGTTCTGAATTCTAGCTTTTGATATACAATGGTTAATCAGATGCCAATGGTGCAAGTCATCTAACGATCCCTAGGGTGCAATGCAGCTGGAGATCAATCGTATTGATAATTTCCGCGTAATAGTTTCGAAATATGAAATATCTAAAACAGCCTTGCTGTAGTGTGGAAGTCTGTACCTAACCATGTTGGTCAGTGCTGGGACCATATAAAATGACTTGAATATTAGAATGCAGAATATAATTTTAAAAATTGCCGATATCACCGAACTTGGATGTGTGGCAGTGAGGGTGGTGTCTATCCACTGCAACATGACATGGATAGACTAGCACAATGGGCAGATAAGTGGCAGGTGGAATTTAATACAGAGAAATGTGAGCTGATGCATGTTGTCAAAAGGGATAGGCAGAGGCAATAGTTACTTAACGGCACAGTTCTCAATAGCCTGCAGGGAGAGAGGGAGGGTGGCACTGTAGCACAATGGTTAGTACTGTTGCTTCACAGGGCAGCACAGTGGCCTAGTGGTTAGCACAACTGCCTCACGGCGCTGAGGTCCCAGGTTCAATCCCGGCTCTGGGTCACTGTCCGTGTGGAGTTTGCACATTCTCCCCGTGTCTGCGTGGGTTTCGCCCCCACAACCAAAAATTGTGCGGAGCAGGTGGATTGGCCACGCTAAATTGCCCCTTAATTGGAAAAAATAATTGGGTACTCTAAATTTATTTAAAAAAAAGAAAAAAAAAAAGTACTATTGCTTCACAGCGCCAGGCACCCGAGTTCGATTCCTGGCTTGGGTCACTGTCTGTGCAGTCTGCACGTTCTCCCCGTGTCTGAGTGGGTTTCCTCTGGGTTTTATCCCACAAGTCCCGAAATACATGCTTGTTAGGTGAATTAGACATTCTGAATTCTCCCTCCGTGTACCCCAATATGAACTGGAGTGTGGCAATTGGGAGATTTTCACAGTAACTTCATTGCAGTGTTAATGTAAGCCTCCCTGTGACACTATTTAAAATTTCTTTTTAGAGTAACCAATTTTTTTTTTGCCAATTAAGGGGCAATTTAGCAGTGACCCAGGGTTGGGATTCAAACCCGGGTCCTTACCTGTGACGCAAATAAAGATTATTACCTCTGGGTCCGTGTACCTAGATCTTGGCGATAGCATGGCATATTGAGAAATTAGTTAACAAAGTGTATGGGATTTGAGCTTCATAAGTGAGATAGTTCATAAGATATAGGAGCAGAATTAGGTCATTGGCTCAAAAAGCCTGCTCCCCCATTGGATCATGGCTGATCTGTTCCTCACCTGCTACCTACAATGCTTGGTGGCGAGATCAGCCACAGCACCTGCTCCCTCGAACACTTGAATTTGGATGCAGGAGTAGGCAATTAGCCTCCCGAGCGTAAACACCTTCAATGTGATCATGGCTGAACCCATCATGGCCTCAACTCCACTCAACTCGCCCATTCTCCATAGCTCTTCAATCCATTACCAATTAAAAATCTGTCTAACTCCTCTTTAAAATTACTCACTCATTGTCCCAGCATCCACTGCACTCTGGGGTAGCAAATTCCACAGATTCATAATCCTTTCGGAGACATAGTTTCTCCTCAAATCTGTTTTTAAATTTGGTACCTCTTATAGTAAGATTATGACCTCTTGTTTTAGAATGCCCCACAAGAGGAAGTGTCTACTTTATCCATACCTTTTAACATCCTGTATACCTCAATTTGATCTCCCCTCAATCTTCTAAACTCTAGAGAATGTAGGCCTAAACTGTTCAATTTCCCCTCGTATGACATATCCCTCATCTATGGAATCGATCTAGTGAATCAATCTGAACTACCTCCAATGCGACCACATCTTTCCTCAAATAAGGGGACCAAAACTATGCACGTCTTATCATTGCCTTGCATAGTTGCAACACCACTTCCCTTACCTTTGCCAATATTCCATTTACTTTCCTTATTACATGCTGCACCTGCGTGCTAGTTTTCTGTGACTCATGCACAAGGATACGAGGTCTCTCTGATAATCAGTGCAAAAGCAGGGGAATTATGCTAAACTCTAATAAATCCTGTCTGGGCCACAAGTAGAGCAGTTCATCCAGTCACCACATTTTAGGAAGGATGTGAAGGGTCTTGAGAAGGTGCAAAGGAGATTTACCAGAATGGGTCCCAGGCTGAGGGATTTTAACTACAAGGTTAGGTTTGAAAAGCTAGGGGTTGTTATCCTTGGAGGAAAGGAGGTTTGATGGGAGAATTGTTAGAGGATCAGGATGATGGTTTTAAATAGGTAGGTAGAAAAAAGCTGTTCCCATTCGCTGGTGATGCAAGAACCAGGGGACTCGGGTTTAAAGTATTGAGTAGGAAATAGAGGGGCACAGTGTGAGGAAAATCTTTTAAATATAATGAGTACCAATAAACTGCAACTTGTTGTTCTGAGTGTGGAGGAAGTGTAGACAGTGACAAATAAAAAAGGAAATTGGCTGGACACTGGCAAAAAAAATAAATTGCAATGTTTCAGAGAGCATGGGGATGGGGACTGGTTGGATTGCTCCAAAGTGGGCAGTCATGGGCTTGATCAGGTGAATGACTTCCATGTACACCATTATGACTCTTTGCATGTGTTTGTACACCTCCTACGTCCAAGAGATATTCAATTGATAGCTATACCAATGTGCAAATTGTACTGTTGTGCTTCTTGGCTTGGAAAAGTTGAGCCAAAATGCTGTTCTTCACTTGATGCAAATCTAACTTGGACACACCAAATAATGGGACAATTTAGCTACCGCCTGATACACCAGCTTAGGAATCACAGATTGCAAATCCCTTCTAAAGGATGAAAATCTCCCTGATCAAAACACAAATTTGATGTTGTTTTCACCATTTTCCTATCACCGATATTAACCCAGATCCATTCAAAGAAGAATAAACTTAAATATCAGACTCACTTCAACTGCTACTTTGCAAATACCAACTGTTAAAGTTGAAAATGGTAATAAAAATATTTAAAAAAAAAAAAGAAACTGAGCAAGTACGTTTGTGCATGCAATATAAGAAATTCAAAGCCGATTGTGTAGTGACGGAAGAATATGAGCTGGAGTTTGTTGTGAAAATAACAGTGAGGTGAACAGTGTTCACTGTTATTTATGTTCAAATTCGATAGCGACTGCACACTTGCTCTTAAATGCAAAAATCCAGAAGTTTCTCTCTAAGCTGCAACATTCCTCCATAAAGTTCACAAAAATGGCATCTAGGCATCTGACTCACGAAAAAAATATATTGAATTGCATGACATTCCAGTATTTACCTCCTAGATCTGTACGAAACTCACTACAAAAGGTTCGGGCTTGTCTATTCCAGTTCGTATCCTTTGAGCAACATGACAAGCCTTAATTGTTACCAAACAATCTCTCTGGCACTGGAAATTGACATATATGTGTCATTCCCTAAGCTTTTAATTATTGGTGGGAAACATAATAAAACTAATATTCATTTTACTTTTTTCCCTCCCTGTCTCTCTTGGATAACCTATCATAATACTAACCATAGCCCCCCCCCCCCCTCCAATCTAACAGATGATGGTGACTAATGAGATGAATGGCGGTCACCTCAGGTAGAACCCCTCCACTGATCCCCCAAAAGGCGTACTTGACTGTTTCCAAATACCGAAATTCCATGAGGTTACCGAACCAAGCCAAGGCACTAGGTGGAGCGGAGATCTCCATCCCAGCAGAACTCTCCTCTGGACTATCAATGAGGCAAAAGCAAGAACATCCACCGACATCCCAGTTTGCAGCTCTGGCAAGTCCGACACCCTGAAAATGGCCACCAATGGACAAGGCTCCAGGTCAATGTTAAGAATCGCTGACATAGTGTTAAAGGAGACCCAAAAGGTTTGGGCTTGTCTATTCCAGTTCGCATCCTTTGAGCAACATGACAAGTCTTAATTGTTCCAAACAATCTCTGGCACTGGAAATTGACTTATACGCATCATTCCTTAAGCTTTTAATTATTGGTGGGAAATGTAATAAAACTAATATTCATTTTACTTTTTTTTGTCCTTGGGCACGACCAGAACATGTGGGTGTGATTAGCACTCACAACTGTCCTCCACTCCCTCAAAGAACCCGCTCTAGTGAGCCCTATGTACCACCTTACGCTGAATCAGGCTGAGCCGCCTGCAGGAGGAGGTGGAATTCATCCTACAAAGGGCCTCGTTCCACACACCCTCATCCATAATACGTCCCAGCTCCTCCTCCCACTTTCCCCTCGCCCTCTCCAGGGGAGCAGCGTCCATTGGCATGATCTGCTCATAAATATTTGAAATGCTTCCTTCCCGCCCATAGACCATACCAACGATAGGAATCTCCCCAAGAGAGGGGGTTGCGGCGCCAAAGAAATGTAGACGGGCCTTACGGATAAAATCACGTAACTGATGGTATCGGAATAAATGTGCCCCTGACAATTGATATCTCACTGAGAACTCATCCAAACTGACAATCCGCCCCTCCGTGAACAGAGCCCTAAAGCATTCCACACCCTTTCCTTCCCACGATTTAAACATCACATCCAAGCCCAACCACACAAACAAGTGGCTACTGCATATGGGGGCCAGCAATGACTGGGCACTCAGCTTGTGATGCTGCTTAAACTGCCTCCAAACCCTTAATGTAGAGATCACCGCCAGGTGTGATCTGTGTGATCTCCTGGGAAGCCGCCTGCCCCCTCAGCTGGTACACCAAAAGATGGCCTGCCTTCTCCCGATGCTCAAAACCACCCCCTCGAGTGCCGCAGCTGGCCCACCATCTTCCCCGTGGACACCAAGTTAAACTGCATTTGTTGCTGCTTCCTAGTTGCCAGCAACTCCGGAGTAGGATCCTCCAGGTAGTGGCAATCCGCTTCCAGGATTTTTCCCACCAGTTGCTCCGTTCTGCTTTCTGAGTCCTGTCTAAATGCGCTTTATAAGAAATTACCTCCCCTCTTTTCATTGGCTTAGGGGCCTCCCATAGTGTGGAGGGAGAGACTGAATCGTTCCTGTTAAACCTAATGTGTTCCTCAGAACCCCTTCTCTGCACGTAGCGCCACATCTAACTTCCATTGCGAGCGCTGAATGGAGTCCGTCTCCAGCACCAGGTCCACAAAGTGTGGAGCATGGTCAGAGATTATTATCACCAAATATCAGCCCTTTTGACCCATAACCCATGGAAGCAGAGACCCCCCCCCAATATAAAAGTCAATTCTGGAGTAGACCTCACACATATCGGGTTAAAAAAAATGTTGATGCATGTTATGAATAAAATTTAGGAAATGCTTCTGTAGACAATGGTAGCAGTTAGGAACTCTCTTCTGCAAATGGCAATTAATGCAATATGAATTGTTAAGTCCAAACCTGAGATCGGTAAAATTTGGTTATCCTTTTGAATCTTGCGCATTCATATGAGTAAGTGCACTAGAATCTTAGTTTTGCATCTCGTCCATAAGGGGGGGAGGAGATTCCATCAAAGCAGCATTCTCTCGGTACTGCTCAGAAGTTCCAGCCCAGATTATATGGTCTGGGGCATTTTATGAACTGGCTGCTATGACTCTGCTAAGGTGCCGTTCTGTTTTATGCTATTCATAAGGCCAAATAGAGCAGTTATTCGATACTGGTGCAACTTCTTCAAGCTTCTCTAACCATTTGCAGCTCATTTTTCCTTTGCCTCTAAAACATTGATGGAGGGGCAGTTCATCAACAACAGTGCATCAACTCATATTTTGGAGGAGTTGTTTGTCATAACTACTATGTAGGAGTCGGTCAGAGAGGTCTTATTGGCTTCATTCTGTTTCTCATTCTTGTTATCGACCTTTTTGGAGATCATTCAAAGATGTCACATTTTTCATTTAGAGGGATTCGTCTTTATCTGAAAGAAATGTTACAGCCAATTTGCCAAAGACATTCATAGACCAAATTAGTGTGCATAAAAATCACCACAGAGATGGTCATAGTCACAAGTAGGCTTACAATAACACTGCAATGAGGTTACTGTGAAAATCCCCTAGTCGCCACACTGCGGTGCCTGTTTGGATACACAGAGGGAGAATTCAGAATGTCCAATTCACCTAACAGGCATGTCTTTCGGGACTTGTGGGAGGAAACCGGAGCAGCCGGAAGAAACCCACACTTGCACTGGGAGAACGTGCAGATTTCGCACAGACAGTGATCCAAGCCGGCAATCGAACCCAGGTTCCTGGTGCTATGAAGCAACAGTGCTACCGTGCTGCCCATTATTGGGTTTAGTTTTTATGTCTTATTTTTTTAATAAACTTAGAGTACCCAATTATTTCTTTTGCCAATTAGGGGGCAATTTAGCATGGCCAATCCGCCTAACCAGCACAAAGAACGTAGAACATACAGTGCAGAAGGAGGCAATTCGGCCCATCCAGTCTGCACCGACCCACTTAAGCCCTCACTTCCACCCTATTCCCGCAACCCAATGACCCTTCCTAACCTTTTTGGACACAAAAGGGCAATTTATCATGGCTAATCCACCTAACCGGCACGTCTTTGGACTGTGGGAGGAAACCGGAGCACCCGGAGGAAACCCACGCCGACACGGGGAGAACGTGCAGACTCCGCACAGACAGTGACCCAGGGGGGAATCGAACTTGGGACCCTGACGCTGTGAAGCCACAGTGCTATCCACTTGTGCTACCGTGCTGCCCTTTGGGTTGTGGGGATGAAACCCCCACAGAATGTGCAAACTCCACACGGCCAGTGACCCAGGGACAGGATTTGAACCCCGGTCCTCAGCGCTGCAGTCCCAGTGCTAACCACTGCACCACATACCACCCCTGTTTTTATGGCTTCTTGGGGAAGTTTGGTTCACCTGGCTTCTTGGGAAAGATCTGTGACACTCAAGTGGGTTTGATTATACCTTGGCGCATGGTTTCTCAAGAAGATGAATCGTGCTGGCAATCAATATGAAAAGACAGAATATGTACCATAATCTTTCAATTTTATTTGCTCAATACTTTCAGTTGTTGAGGTTATTATTGTGGTGAGCAGCATGAAAAGACCGACCATCACAAATCATTACACATGACCTTGGATTTAGATTGATCACTTGGAAACATTACAGAACACCCAACCTTTGTTTAATAAGGCAAGAAGGCTAAGTGGTCACTCTTGGCGCTCCTCCAATCTATGAGCAAGAATGTTTCTCTGTGGTTTTGCAATCATATTGTCCCATCTTCAGAACCATTCACAAGATCCGGCTGTAGAAAAGATGGTCTTTTCGGTGCCTTGCTCCCTCAAGAAATCTGAGTCGAGCCTTTGATTTGAAAAATTAATCTGGAGCACCTAATGTGCTTTTCTCATGCTCTTTTAATGCAAACATTAATCAACTTACCGTATTTTAAACTAGTTAGCACCTGTGTAAAAACACACGGGTGCAGTACAACCTCAATGTCAAAGTATCAGGCAAAGTGCAGGCTCATTTTGTGTCATTTTTGTATTCCAGAAAGCAAAGACAGCATCTTAGTGAAAATGTATTTGCAAACCATTGCAGTCTTATACTAGCAGCTCGGGTATGAGTAACCTGGTGCCTTTGTAATTATGTATGTTTTTTGTTCTGATAGAATTTCAGATTGTTTCATAAAGAATGAACAAATGAATTAGAATGGCCGATTCTTTCTTTCTGATCTGTCTCATTTTCTGAATTTGGTTCAGTGTCTACACAGAATCCCTTACACTGACCTCTTTTTTTTTTGTTTCTCTCTCACTGACTCAGAGCACTTGTAACTTATCAAACCAGTGAGTGTTGTTAATTCCTTCAGTTCCAAAACAGATGCAAATTCAGAATCAGGTCTTAAGTGAAATGTTGGAGGAGGGCAGTCATGTGACTTTTAAAGGCTGCTGTGGGGAAGCGAAAGGGGCAGTGCCCTGTGGTTTCTCTTGTTTGGATAATAGCGTATTCATTTGTATGCGGAGGTTGAACTGCATTCAAAGAATAAGTAAGATCATACCCAAAGTAGTATTCCTGCTATTGAGAAGGAGATTTGATGGGTGACTTCACCTCTTGCTCTTTGTTATGGTGATAGAACCTTTTCTGTTGAAGCACAAAACAGCTTTAATGTTACTGGAGTGGATGGCACTGGCTAAGAGCCTAGCATTTCCCAATACACTTACTTGCTATAGAAGTGTCTGTTTACCCAGGTTACTGAAGGAACTGCTTGATTACATCTTAAATTAGAATAAGAGAGTAGTGAAGTTGCCTTTGCAGCAACTGCCCTAACATTTCTTGTCATTAGAGTCTGGAAGAGTTAATTTTTTTGATAGCCTCTAATAATGCCCTGATCTAAAAGACGCTGCAATATCAGTATCATGCTGCAGCAGGGACATACCTGCAGCAAAAACTATAGTGAACCCTTCGAAAAAATTGTTTTCAAATGTTTTTTAACACACCCTCTCAAATTTTGAAGAAATATTGACTTACTTATCAATAAGAATATTTAAAAGACAGAATCAGAAATAAAAGGTATCGTTTTGTTTTCAGTCTACTTGGCCTGGATATTCGCTATGACAGAGAGCCTCTCCATTGTGGCAAAAATGGCGGATGGGCCCAGAAATTGCAAGTCCTGCCCGCAAACACAACGCTTTCCTTTTTAACGGGAGCAAGATGCATTTTGCACATCCCTGGTTCATGGAGGAAGTTGGTTATTGAGTCACCAGCTGCCTCCACTCCAGTCTGATTTTGGTAGGCCATGAGTGTAGAACCCAGAATGTGCCAAATAGACCTGCTAAGAGTAGGTCTGAACTTTATTCCTTTCTTTGGGTAGACTTGGTACCCCATTGAGTTGTGAAAATATCCCTGTTGAATTAGCTTTAAACTTGTCTTTGTTGTGGCAGAATTGGCACAAACCCATTAACAACTATTTTGCCTTAAGCCAAGGGAGTAGGAGGCTGAGGTTAGTAGACCTGTAGGGAAATTTGTTTTGGCTTATGCACCCAAGTGCCAGGAAGAACTTTGTGTTTGAAAAGAGCACATTGCACTTCACGCCGAGGAAGATCGAAGGCTGGCACGGTACCCTTGCACATATAGGCCACAGAAGATTGTCAATGTGAGCAACTAGATTCTTCAAACTGAGACAGCGTGCAGCTATAACCGCAGCCAAGTCATCACAAGGAGCGCAATTAAGCAAACCATTAGCATCTTCAAAATACACTTCGAACCTCAATTACTCGGGTAGAGCCCTGCAGTCTGCCCCAGCAAGGGTATCGAGAATAATAGTGGTGTGCTGCATCTGCACAGTGAAGGGGCATAGAAATAAACGATGATGAAACCATGGGCTGAGCTGTAATCTCCAAGGCGGAGAAAGATGAGGAGGGGGAGGAAGCCTCTGTCCATCCTGGTGATCCAGAACTGGTTGCCAATGGCAAAGCTGGCAGGCATGAATCTGTAGCCAATTCTTGTAGGAGGGGAATATTGTAAGAGATGAACATTGCCAGGTGTGTCCTTGTGCAAAATAAATTCTCATAATGTCCCTCAAATCACACTTCAGCCAGTCCCTGGTGACACTTCCACCTGAAGAACCTTGTACATTGACTCTACAATTACTCCAGGAGCTGCCCATCCCCCAGAAGGGAGAGAATCAACACCAATGAGTTTGTTGCAGTCCCATTCATATGGCTGGAAACCTCACCATTATAACCATGGGCCTCAACATACTGCAAACACACCTGGTGAAAAGTCATAGAAATCATAGAATGCCTACAGTGCGGATGGAGGCCCAAGTCCCTGCTCTATCCCCATAACCCCATCTAATAGGTGGATTGGCCATGCTAAATTGCCCGTAGTGTCCTAATAAAAGTAAGGTTAAGGGGGGTGGGGTTGTTGGGTTACGGGTATGGGGTGGATACGTGGGTTTGAGTGGGGTGATCATGGCTCGGCGCAGCATTGAGGGCCGAGGGGCCTGTTCTGTGCTGTACTGTTCTATGTTCTAATATTTTTTGGACACTTTGGACACTTTTTGGATTTGGCATGGCCAATTCACCTACCCTGCACACCTTTTGGACTGTGGGAGGAAACCAGAGCACCCAGAGGAAACCCACTCAGACGCTGGGAGAATGTGCAGACTCCGAAAGGTCACAATCAAACCTGGGTTCCTGGTGCAGTGAGGCAGTAGTGCTAACCACTGTGCGCCCTTCACAACCTGGTCCCCTCGCATGAATGGCAGTGCCTGCAAATAAGGCACCAAAGCCACCACCGTGTCCATAATCAGACCATGCTCACAATGGGGCAGCACGGTAGCATGGTGGTTAGCATAAATGCTTCACAGCTCCAGGGTCCCAGGTTCGATTCCCGGCTGGGTCACTGTCTGTATGGAGTCTGCACGTCCTCCCCTTGTGTGCGTGGGTTTCCTCCGGGTGCTCCGGTTTCCTCCCACAGTCCAAAGATGTGCGGGTTAGGTGGATTGGCCATGCTAAATTGCCCGTAGTGTCCTATAAAGTAAGGTTAAGGGGGGGGGGGGGGGTTGTTGGGTTACGGGTATAGGGTGGATACGTGGGTTTGAGTAGGGTGATCATTGCTCGGCACAACATCGAGGGCCGAAGGGCCTGTTCTGTGCTGTACTGTTCTATGTTCTATTTTCTAATGCTGAGAGTGGCCCAACTCAAGTCTCTACATTCTGTACATGTTGATAGAATTTCATGTTTCAACGTTCATGCATTTAATGCATATTGCACATGATTAAACCATACCTGTGCAACGTCAGCACCTCAGAAGAACTTGTGCACCATCTATTCTGGGTGTGGTCCAGTTCCTGAAATGGGACACGACATGCAATATTCCTGCCTTCCATACACGTCTGCTTCCAGCATAAAGCACACCTGGAATGCAAATGCTACCAAAGTAGTGGAGACAGCAGGTGAGCAATATTATCTGGAGCACATGTGGCCTCTCGAGATGCGATGTCCACATGTGAGCCAGAATGTTACACTGCAGTGCAGACGAATGTCATGCATCCAGTCAGCACTTGCTGCCTAACATCTCTTCGTTAAGTAAGATCATTAAGCCTCCTATAAAATCATATTTGAATGGACAATGAAAGATACAAGGTGCATCTCAAATGCTTGAACTTTTGACCTCTGGATTCTTATGTGATACAGTAAAGAAGGAAGCAGCCCTCCAAAGCATCACTGATTATCTGATAACCTTGATTTACTTGGCAGTCCATCGAGATGGACCTCAGCATGCTGCCCTCATTATTGCCAGAAAGATCCCCCTTCATAATGTTGCCATCCCTTTGGAGCTCTGTAGTTTACAAACACATAGCGAGACATGTGCAAGTAAATATATACAATCCCCGCAATCAATATTGTGTGCTTACATGCACTCACATTGTCACCATATAATCAATTATTATGATGTGGTGGAGATTGTGAATCTGCACAGTGCTTCTGTATGTGGGGTCGTGATTCCAAGTAGCATGCTGTGCTCTGAAATCGCCCTCTGTCACATTGTTCTTTTTAAAAATAAATTTAGAGTACCCAAATATTTTTTTTTCAATTAAGGGGCAATTTAGTGCAGCCAATCCACCTAACCTGCACATCTTTGGGTTGTGGGGGTGAAACGCACGCAAACATGGGGAGAATGTGCAAACTCCACATGGACAGTGACTCAGAGCCGGGATCTCGGCGCCGTGAGGCAGCAATGCTAACCACTGCGCCACTGTGCTGCCCCTGTAGTCACATTGTTCTGATGTGACAACGGTGGGTGTGAGGGAACTGATCAAGGGTAAACAGTGTGGACACATCATGATAGAGGGCTGGCAAGAGGACAAGTGGATGGAACAATGAGCATGGCACTGTTCATCATTCATCCACCCAATGTGTCTTGGCAAATAATTACATCACTGCAGAGCAGCGGTCCTAGGTGGTGGTTGTAAGGGGATGCTACCTCCATGGCTGTGTCTCTGCATTCAGTAGAGTGCACTTTTGATAAGGTCACAACAATGGTGATTCACTGAAAGGGAAAATCCATGATGGACCATCTGTTCCAGAATCAACTAACAGTTTGACAACATTTAGAATGCCTTGGAGGAGATGTCATTGTCATGACGGGAGGGAATGGAGGAGGGGATGCAATTTTTGTGTCCATGAAATTCCAGAAGAATAGCTTTAATTCAGATCCTGTTCAATTGGCCTGATCTATGTAACATTTTTGACTTTGTTTGTTGGCCACAACCAGCCAAATTGAGCGGCTAACTGTTTTTTGGATGAATAGGACATTGACGCAAGTTGTAGTTAGGGAACAGATAGGATGGAGGGATTAGGAATGATGGTGTGAGCAGTAGGTGGTGGGTAGAAGACTGGAAGTTGGGGATTGGAGAGTGTTTGGAAGATGAGCTGGGTGTGGGGTGGGAAGAAGAAGACAGTTGGAGGCCAGGCAGTGCGGCATGGGTTAGGGAGGGTAATCTGCAAGCTTTGCGATGGGTGATGTGGTGTTTATACCTTTTTAAGGGGAAGGATGGGGAGAGATTGGAAGGATGGGTCTGGGCGGGTTGGTGGGAAGGGGGTAGCGATTTATAGGCCCCGGAGGTGAAAAGAGTTTGAAAAGATGGGGGTGGGCAAAGTCAGTCAGAGAGCCTGGATTGGCGGGCTGTTGTAGTTTGGGGGAGATTGTACATGAGTGATGGTGGTGAAGTGGGGCAAAGCAACAGAGCATCCCTCGGCCTACAACCAGTGCTGGAAAGGCACTTTATTTATGGATTCAGCAGTTCCCTTTTCCGGGGAAACCCAGGTAGCCAGCATATAATTTAAAATGGAGTAAAATTTGAGGCAGGTGGCCTCATTAAGATATTTAAATTAGCACGCTGCCTACTGGGAGAATGTTGGTTGCTTGCCTGCTCCTGAATGCGGGCTGTATCAGGGCAAGTTGATCTCTGGTTTAAAATTATTAACATTTTGACATCCATCTGATCCATATTTGGGGGTTAAAATTACTTTGTTCATCCAAGTGCGGATTAGCCTAATTGTGTAAATAATCACTAAATTGTTGGCCGCTTTTAGTCTTAATAAAAACTGCTCGCAACCTCAATAAAGTGTGCTTTGAATAATCTTCACCATTCTGCACTGGTACATCATATCTTCAGATTGCCTGAGTTAATGTTCAGTGCAATAAAGAGAAAGTGAACTTATTCCCACCCATTCTTAAATTTAATCGAAGTTAAAAAGGGAAACAAATCCGCTCGCCTTGCTCTTGTCGTCCCCTGTTCTGAACCATTCCATGTCTAGGGAAAAATTGTGCACGTCAATATATGTTGCGAAGCCACAGTGCCACCAAACTGACCTGGAACAACTAATCACTAATGAAATCTTCCACACCTCATTCTCAAGTAATAACAAGAGTAATGTGATTTCTTTGGTTATCTCCACACATGTTAACTTCCTTACCCAAAAGGACTGGCATTTTGCTGATATCATTGTCGGAATGAGTCACTTTTAGTTCATAAAACAAAGCAGAATCGAGTATTTAAATCTTCTGAAGCTTTCTTGAGAAGTTGGGCCAAACTATCATTGGTTTTCAGGGGGGGCTGGGAATTATATCTTGGTTCAGACTAAAGGTCCGAGACAAGGGGCTGAATTTTATGCGTCCTCTGGTGTTGGGAGCTTGGAGATGGGAAGGCTGGCAAAATGGCCTCGGTAGGTGTTGAGGAGTGGAGGTACCTGCCACTTGCTGCTACCAACTTATTTTGCCAGTTATGTGACAGATTGTAGGTGGTCCGCCCACCTGGATACCTAAGGAGCTGTGCCAATGGAGGGGCTCTGCTGGCCTCTACAGGCATTTTATCAGTGGCGGTGGGGACTGGGCACTTACACAGTGTGAGAAGACTGCCATATAAATCTTGGTGAACTTCCAGTGGGCCCTCCATATCAATTATTCTTTGGTCTACGAAGGGGCATTCCAGTGGAAATTCCTGCTCCTGCAGCATTGGCACTGCCTACCCCCAGTGATGCATCCCCATCACCCCGCCTCCATACCTTCTTGCTGGGGCCGGCCTTTACTGGAAGGAGCAGTTTTGAGTTGAACACCACAGTTAGCCTCAGTTCCTCTGTTATTTGAGAAGAGGAAATTTAGTCCAAGTTTCTGCTCCTCATTGTACTAAGCAAGTGCCCTACTGGATAATGCATGATTGTGATGAACAAGAGTAGCCTGCTGCCTCACGGCGCCAAGGTCCCAGATTCGATCCCGGCTCTGGGTCACTGTCCGTGTGGAATATGCACATTCTCCCTGTGTTTGCGTGGGTTTCGCCCCCACAACCCAAAGATGTGCAGGGTAGGTGGATTGTCCACGCTAAATTGCCCCTTAATTGGAAAAAATGAATTGGGTGCTCTAAATTTATAAAATTTATAAAAAAATAATGGCTCTGCTGTGTTGCGAGTGCCACATTGTCATTTAGCATGGGGATAGCCTGGACACAGCCACATAGTAATACTGGAAGCTTGCTGGCAGCTGTGAACACTAGAGGGGAGGAAACATATAAAGGAACAATTGTATTTTTGTTTTTTGATCAATCAGCCCTCAATCTCCACAGATTTATGTTCAGGGCAGCTTTATCTGGTTCAAAAACATAAAAATAACAGCTTAAATCCTCGTGTTCAACTCCCTTCCTGGCCTTGTCACTCCTCATGTCCGCAAGGTCCTTCGAGCCTTACGTATGTATGGTCCTTCAAGCCTCGTGCCTGTAAGGTCCTTCAGCATTGCTAATCTTTGAGACTTCAACCTTCCACTATTTCTGGTCTGTTTGTACGTCACCCACTTTTTTCACACCGACAGTCGTCAGCTCATGACTGCATCTGAATTCAGAAATTCTACCCCTAAGCCCCTCTACTCTCCACCAAAATGCTTCTTACAATGCTGCCACTTTTACCAAGCTCCTGCTCTCATGTCACCTTCATTGTTTTGGTGTCATTTTTTGCTTGCTTATGCTCTCACAAAGTGCCTTTTGATGTTCAACTAGATCAAAGATGTTATATAATTAAAAAAATTAATTTATGGGATTTGGGCATTGCTGCCAAAGCCAGTATATATTGCCCACACCCAATTGCCCTTGAGAAAGTGATGGTGAGCTGCTGCCTTGAACCGCTGCAGTAAAAGTGGCGTAGGTACACCCACAGTGCTGTGTGGGAAGAAGTTCCAGGATTTTGACCCAGTGACAGTGAAGGAATGGCGATGTATTTCCAAGTCAGGATGGTTGTTATGATAGTATTTTGTTCATTTTTCTTTTGTACGTGAAACCAGGAACATTTGCACAATGGTTATGATACTGGACTAATTATTATTAATAATAATTTACAGTACAGGAGGAGGCCATTCGGCCCATCAGGTCTGCACCGGCGTTGGAGAGAGCACTCCATTTAAGCCCACACTTCCAACTTATCCCCGTAACCCAGTAACCCCACCTCACCTAACCGTTTTGGACACTAAGGGCAATTTATCATGGCCAATCCACCTAACCTACACATCTTTGGACTGAGGGAGGAAACCGGAGCACCTGGAGGAAACCCAGGCAGACACGGGGAGAATATGCAGAATCCGCACAGACAGTGACCCAAGCCAGCAATCAAACCTGGGACCCTGGAACTGTGAAGCAACAGTGCTAACCACTGTGCTACCGTGCTGCCCTAAATTCAATCAATTAATTGGTTCACTAATGTATTTTTTGGGAAGGAAATTGTCGGCCTCATCCAATGTGTCCTATATGTGACTCTGTACGCACAGTAAGGTTGGTGACTCTTAACTTTGCTGTGAAATTACTCAACATTTAGTTGCACCAAACTATAAGACAACATTTAATAAGAATAAAATGTATGGAACACATGGCATCGACCTGGGTTTCAGATTTGGACATGACAAAGACACACACAGCCCAGTTGACCTCAGTACTATCTGGGAACTCGTGCCAAAATTGGGAGAGTTGTCCCACTGATGAGTTAAGCAACAATTTGACATAGTCCTACTTATTTACAGTAATGTCCCAAATTCATCCATCACCTTCCCTGGGCATTTTCGGTATCATCAACAGGTCAAATCCATCAGAAGTGGCAGGACATTGGGAGGGAGTCCTTAACATTGACTCTGAACCCCATGGCGTAAGGCCAACATAGGCTGTGAAGCCACCTGCTGATGACCACCTACTGCTGTTTCTAACATGTTGAATCAATACTTGTGTTGGACACCACTTGGAAGATGTACTGAAGGTGGCAAGGACACACATTATTCACTGGGTGGCAGACTTCAATTTTATTCACTGAGAGTGACTTTGTAGCACCACTATTGTCCAAGCTGGTTGAGTCCTGTCAGATTGGGCTTGCAGTGGGTGGTGACAGATCGTAAGCCCATGCCTCCACCTATCCCTGTAACCCAGTAACACCACCTAACCTTTTTGGACACCGAGCAATTTATCGTGGCCAATCCACCAGTTCATCTTTGGACTGTGGGAGGCAAACGGATCACCCGGGGTTAGGTTGAATTATGATCCGACAACATTCTGAAAACTCAATACCATCCAGGACAAAATGCTCAATTGGCACTCCATCCAACAGCTTGTGGGTTAAAGATTGGTGTGGTAAATAGTGGGAAGAAGGCCTTAGATTAGAGGGTGATATATAGGCGCTGGTCAGTAGGGCAGAATAGTGGCAAATGGAATTTAACCCTGAAAAGTGAGGCAATGCATTTTGAGAGGACTAACAAGATAAGGGAATACACAATGAACAGCAAGACGCTTGGAAGTACAGAGGACCAGAGGCACCTTTGGGTGCACGTCCATAGGTCCCTGAAGGCAGCAGGACAAGTAGATAAGGTAGTTAAGAAGGCATAAGGGATGCTCCCCTTTATTAGCTGAGGCATAGAATGCAAGAGTAGGGAGGTTGTGATGGAGCTGTTTCACATCTTGTTAGGCCACAGCTTGAGTACTGCGTGCAGTTCTGATCGCCACATTAGAGGAAGGATGTGATTACACTAGAAGGGGTGCAGAGGGGATTCACCAGGATGTTGAATGGGCTGGAGCATTTCAGCTATGAAGAGAGGCTGGTTAAGTTGGGATTGTTTTCTTTCGAGCAGTGAAGGCTGAGGGGGTACCTGATTGAGGTGAACCAAATTATTAAGAACATAGATAGGGTAGACAGGAAGACATGTTTCCCCTTTGTTGAGGGGTCAACAACCATGGAGGCATAGATATAAGGTAGTGGGCAAGGGATTTAGAGGGGATTTGAGGAAAACCTTTTCACCCGGAGGGTGGTGGGAAGCTGGAACTCACTGCCTGAAAGGGTGGTAGAGATAGAAGCCCTCACAACATTTAAGCATTTAGATGAGAACTTGAAATGCCGCAGCATACAAGGCTACGGACCAAGTGCTGGAAAATGGGATTAGAATAGATAAATTCTTGATGGCCATCACTGATACGATGGGCCAAAGCTCAAAACTCTATGATTTAAACATTCAGTCCCTCCACCAGCAATGCAACAAGGCGCTCTTTCATCTACTGCAGTAACTCAACATGATGGTAGCTCCCAAGCGCATGACCTTTACCACCTAGGACAAGGGCAACAGGCACATGGAACACCATCATCTCCAGTTTCCCCTGCAATGCGGCATACTATCCTGTTTTGGGAATATATTGTCTTTCATTGTCGCTGGATCTAAATCCTGAATTTTCTACCTGACAGCTCAGTAGTAAATACCTTCAACACACAGACTGAAGCAGTTTAAGAAGGTGGCACATCATCACCTTATCGTTCAGGAGTAAATGCTGGCCTTACCAGAAATGCTGAAACCCCTTGAAAAACATACTTGTTTTTGTAAATTTTGTTTTTCTACTCATGTTGCGTTGTTTGCCTTTACCTGTACACCCAGTTATATTTCAATTATACACCGTTCTTCATTTTTTTGTTTTATATGAGTGTTGCAAAACAGTGCCATTCTTCATGATCATATTTGCAATGGTATCCAGAGTGCCTAGAACCAAAGTTGTTTAAATCAGTGCAAGCCTTGATTAGGTAAATGGCAAAATGCAAGAGGCTAATTGAAATACTTTAATGCAGTTGAAATTGCTGCCTGGCACCAGCGGATTGTTACCGCTGCTCGACTTTAACCAACTCACCTAACAAATCTGATAATTAAAAGATGGAGTAAGCTTCATTTTAAAAGAATAATGAGAGATTGTCTTAAGTTTTTAGCTTGTAAAGGAAATTAAAGCTGCTTCAATCATTTTGGAAAGTAAAACACA
Source organism: Scyliorhinus canicula (assembly GCF_902713615.1). NCBI lineage: Eukaryota > Metazoa > Chordata > Chondrichthyes > Carcharhiniformes > Scyliorhinidae > Scyliorhinus > Scyliorhinus canicula. The sequence continues at coordinate 151,836,459 of NC_052155.1, forward strand.
CTTGTAAGTAAGATATTTAAGGAACGCACCTGCTTTTTTCCTCTCATGTATGTACTCTAAATTCTTTAAGTTTCAGTCCTGAATAGCCAGCTTGCTGAATTAATTGCCTTTTGGAAAAATTGGTAAATTCAATTTTTAAATTGATTTTTACTGTTGCAGTTACTACAGATCAGTTTTTACAAACTCTGTATCAATTTCTTTGCAACGTGAAATTGATATGTTGTCGCTACACACAGGAGCACTGCACAGGCACACAACAACAGTCAGGCAAAGCTTTAATAGAACAAGACCAGCACGGGTACAAGATTTAGCTTTGCTGAATATATTAATCAGTAAATTGAAGATCTTGTTCTTTTTATACATCGTCTGGATTTGAATTTATTTGTTGCACAGTTTTGTAGAATTCCTAAATCCCCATGATATTTTGTCAGCCAATTCAATCGGGCTGATAAACAATCCTTTATGCTTGAGCACAGAGCCTAATTTCCTGCTCGTTTCTCTCGCCTCCCTCTTCTGTTCCTCTTCTCTTTTTATAGTTTATGCTGTTCGAGTTTGATTGTATCCCTGAAGACTACTTTCAATAGAGCAGATCAAAGCTGTACAGCTGAACACCACAAATACTCAGGCTTATTTCTTAAAAATTAAACATGTTATGTTTGCTTGCACAGTGATCAGAGTGCTCTTTACGCTGATAACAATCAGTGTGAACTTTCTTGCCGCTGATGTAATGATGATGAATGTTGTGACACTGCTGCTTTGGACAGCTCTTCCCAAAGGAGGCAAAGCAGTTACTAATGAAATGAATAAAAGTAAGACTGCATGATGAAAAAAATGGGCAATAAAGAAAGAGAAACAAAGTGAGGATCAAGTCATGGGTAGGAAATGAAAAAAAAAAGCAGTGGTTAAAGAGCATGGAAGAGATCCAAGCGAAGATGAGACATTACAGTGGGATTGTAAGTTAAGAAAGGGCAGACAAAAGTTTATTAATTAGTTTTGATAAATAGAAGGAAAAAGCAGACAGAAAAGACACTGGACACAAATAAAGCCCAGCTCACGTTACAGGTGGCATAAATAGTTTTCTTCAGGTCTTCACTGTGGCTGAAGACAATGGGGCTATTTTGCAAGGGTTTATATTGGGCAATAACGGTACATTCCTTCAGTTTGCACAGCCCTCCACTTTCAATCTGGACAGTGACCATGTCTACTACAATTGCAAACTTTTTATTAAGCTGCATAAATTACTGTAATCGGGTATACTGATTTGTTTCATGCATGGTTTTGATAAAATGCATTTGACTTCAGTAAAATTTAGATTTCTGCCAGTTGCTGCAAATCTACCAAATGTCTGCTGTGCTTTGGGTTTTGGGTATGTTTAATGTTTCTACTCCTTTTTACAAAAATGCACACTGGGCTTTAAACAGAAAGATACACCTGTGTGATGATTGGTATTAGAAGGATTATGTTAAAAAATAAAGTCTCGAGTATTCGCCTTTGAATTTGTTCACAAATACACTTGAGACTACGAGGGGCTCGTTGGTCTAGGGGTATGATTCTCGCTTTGGGTGTGTCACTGTCGGAATTTGCGAGAGGTCCCGGGTTCAAATCCCGGACAAGCCCTTCGATGAGGTTTTCCGTTGGTCAAGCCGCATGTTTTCTTCATTTCTTGGGCAGCACGGTAGCATGGTGGTTAGCATAAATGCTTCACAGCTCCAGGGTTCCAGGTTCGATTCCCGGCTGGGTCACTGTCTGTGCGGAGTCTGCACGTCCTCCCCGTGTGCGCGTGGGTTTCCTCCGGGTGCTCCAGTTTCCTCCCACAGTCCAAAGATGTGCGGGTTAGGTGGATTGGCCATGATAAATTGCCCGTAGTGTCCTAAAAAGTAAGGTTAAGGTTGGGTTACGGGTATAGGGTGGATACGTGGGTTTGAGTAGGGTGATCATTGCTCGGCACAACATCGAGGTCCGAAGGGCCTGTTCTGTGCTGTACTGTGCTATGTTCTATGTTCTATAAATACTAAAGGCATGGCGTGGCTGCCTTTGTCTAGACTGTGAAATGTTAGAAAGCTGGTTTTGCTGATGATTACCTGTGAGAGTTGATGTGCATTGACCAGTTTAAATTGCAATTTGCCTCCGCAATAACTGCAAAGTCGAACTTTATTTCAGTGCTTGGCGGTGGGGTGCAAATATTTTAACTTGTCCCATAGTTTCGCATTTTCAGGAAAGTTGTCACTTATTCCTGCAGCTTCAACGATTGGTATTCAGAAATGTCTCAAGTGTTAAGCTGTAAGAGTACTAGAAAGGTTTGCTTAAAATAAATTCAACAGGCTCTTTAATGTAGTGTCTTAGCTCATTATAGACTTGTGAAGTCTCGTATAGTGTGAAGATATGGATTTTAATTTAAAATATTGTTCCACTTTATTTGCCTCATAGCTGTGCTGGTGTTCAGATCTGGGGTAATGAAACATAACCATGGATGCCCAGTCGCACAGTACTACTGCAGCTGAAAAGAAAAAAGTAGAAAATTCCATTGTAAAGAGATCGTCTCGCACAGATGTCAGTGAAAAAGCCATAGCCTCCAGTAC